>NC_037325.1:1313162-1969743 GCF_000143535.2 Botrytis cinerea B05.10 | reverse complement strand
TGCAAATCTGGGCTGGATGGGCACTCGGGAAGGTCCCTAACATATTGAGTAATATTGTCAAATGTTATAGGCACTTGCCCCGAGATGAGCTTTTCCAAATGGAATGGGAGTGGTGTTTAAAGTTTTATTGCTATCCAGCTGCGCCCAAACATCGCATCGATAGGCGATCATCATCAGCCCCGTGCAAAATTCCAAGATGGCTTGATGCTGGCGCCAAGCGAGAGAATCGCTAGGGGAAATGGATTCAAACCACTCTTGAATTTGATCAATTATCGAATCAACCTCCCAGACCTTAAATGCATGCAATCTCTTTTTCGCAAGAGCCTTGAAAAATCTGGCCGCTCGGGAAAAAACCCTTTGCTGAATGAATCTAGGATGCGAAATGCTCTGAATCCACTTTGGGGCAAAAGTATGCGTACCCAAACTTCATCATTTGCCCGCTCCATTCCCATTCCATAAATTGTTGATTTAAAGCAAGCCCCTCTCTACGATTAATGATTTGATTGGACTCCCTGCGATTCCAATGATTCTGATAAAGATGTGGAGGCGCCCTTAATATTTTTACACAAAACGCTATTTCGAATCAGTTCCAAGAACATCAATGCAGTAGCTGTCGCTGATTGTTTCACAACTTCGTGATTCAAGGTTGATAAAACATGCTCGAATCCCATCAAGGCTTTATTAACATTTGAGCGCAGAAAATGAGGCAAAGATGGGAGATTGAACAATCCAAAAAGGGAGGTGGCGAGCGATAGAATGTTGATTGGGGGAAATTCCCTCGTTGCACTCTGAAATATTCGCTTCGCAATTTAGCTTCGTACATAGTTTCCTTTGCGCGGAGTGGAATTGAGCTAGAGTAGCGAGCATCGCTAGGTGCAAGAAAATTGATTTCCCAATCCCTAATGCCATTCTGCGAACCGCCCCCTTCACTTGAATTTGCACTTCTCGCAAGACTTTCACTATTGAATGTAAGATCATTTGCGAAATTCTCACCCCCCATCCCGCTAACGCTCCCTTGTGAATTTTCACTACCCCATTCACTTTTCTCTTGATCAGCCAATTCTCGCAATAAGGAAAAGCAAATATCAGCGCGAATTCGATGCTCCTCTCGAGGTTCGCAGGAGGTTTTCTCAATTTCATCAATTCCAAGATCTGTGCGGTTGACTCCATTGATGTAAGCATCAGCAGCATTTTGAAATGTGGGCATTTTACTTTTTCCAGCGCTGCCAACAGCTTTCAATTGCGCTGATCCATATGCTAAAGCATCAATATCCCTACTTTGAAAGACTTCGACAGTGGAAGTGACAAAGTGCATTTTTGATCTGGTGTAAAATTGACTGTAGGCAAGCTCCACCAACAGCTTGCTTGGACCCTTTCCGCGCAGTCATGGTAGCAGAAATAATATCCCGCAGCCACCGAGGTTGAATATTTCCAAAGGAAGCGTGGAGCGGGTTTTACATTTTGTGGCTCGCTCATCGTAATATTTCTTGATGCAGCATGGCTTCCAAAGCATAGTGAGCTCATCAAAATTGCTATTCTTCACCGGTGTGAACTGCCGCCCCAAGGTCCAACCAGCAGCGATCCATTGGAATAAAGGCATTATTGAACTGCTTGCTCCATCGCGCGCCCCAGGTTTCGTGCAATTGAGAGAATGAAGGTTGACGTTCCGAATCTTTAAAGCCCTTTCCATTGAAATATAATCGCAAGCCGTAAAAATCAACTAATTCCAATGCTTCAATTAAGCGATAGCACTCGCGAGTAAAGGTATCAAATTGATCGCTTTGATTTGGATTAATTCGATAGCCAAGTGATTGAAAGCGAGATTGAGACCCGCGAAGGCGATTTTGCTCTGTGCCGTGCGCATTTGCGTGAGCTTTCATGGTTTCCCAGTGAGAGGGTATAGATTCCGACGTGTGATGATCAAAGGCGAAGCTCATTGCAGGGTGGATCACCTCCTCGTGTAGGATTTTGCGTTGATCGTCACTAAGGTAAATAGAAATGTGCTTTTCCTGAGATTTCTTCAGGCCCTTCCTTCGGTGAAAGAAGATGTTGGGGAAAAGCAGGTAGATATTGATGGAGCTCCAATCGTGAAGTTTGCCGAAAAAAATATGAGGAATCTTTTCCGGGGAGAGCAACAAAGCGTGCTCTGCATCGAATCGAAAGGGGTTCAAATCAGCAATTGCTAAATAGTGATCATCTGAATCAAAGGGCAAATTGTAGGGAATTTTGATGTAAACGCCATGGGTGCGACCTGTTAATGGAGCATTCGTATAAGGGTAGTAAATCCACCCAGTTTTAATCGCAGCTAAACTTTTGAATTCCCCACACATACTATCAATATCTACAGTAATTGTAGGGGTTTGCTCTGCTGAAACCTCAAGCTCATGATTCAACATGCACAATGTAGGGGGCTTGGTGCGAGTTGAATCAATGCAATATTCGTCATCGCTGAGGGGCTCTGCAACTGATTCGGCTCGTTCAAAAGAGCGATCAGTAGCTCCAAAACCTTGATTGCTTTGTATACGCGAAAGATGATAGGTGCCTTCATAGATAGTGCGAAGTTGCCTTTCACTTAAGTGATCCACCATCAGGGAATGATTGCTTGAAGTTTGACGTGGCAAATTTGATGCTGTGAATATCTCCTTTCCACGTTGAAGGTGCCTTTTGCCGAGATAATTTGGAATCTCGTTTTGCTCCCGATATGGATTTCTTTCAATTGCAAATTGACGAAGGTTGATGCAATGATTGGAGTGAGATTGGCCGCTCCTAAACATTTCCTCATGATGCTTTTGAAATATCTTTTCATGTTCAACTTCCTCACAAAAAAATCCATTTCTAAAGTGAGCACAGAAGTGATCGAACGCATTGAAAGAGTAAGGATCAGATATTTCACCAAAAGGATCGCTATCCACTTCACTTCCCACTTCAATTTGATTTCCAAGATCAATTAACTCTTGCGCTGCCTCCCTTGCCTCCTCATTGCTAACTTCTATTTCATCATCATCAGTGGAGTAGTACTCTTCGTCAAAAGCAAAATCCGCATCAGACAATGCCTTTCGAATCTCAATAGTTGGCAATGGATTGCTGCTCTCAGAATAGCGCTCGAAATAAGGGGAGCCATTCTGATTGCTTGTATCAATTTCAAAGCTCCCTTCAATATCTGCTGCATCAGGAATCCCTTCGAAATTTAAAGCTTCAGGAGTGAGCCTTGAAGCGGGGTTCAATTGCGATTGAAGTAATTGAGCCTGAAGCAATTCCGCTTGATGCAATGGGGATTGATAATTCCGCTTAAAATATATAACAAACATTAGCTTCAATTTAAACTTTGAAACGATAATCGCTTGCAATTGATAAAAATGTATTTTTCGAGCCCGGCTCGAGAAATATCAAAAAACCTGAGCGAGCAGCGCTCAAATGAATAAAGGGAAAAATCTTCTTCACCTACTCTGATGGAACTCTTTTGTGAGTAGGGATTTCGATCTTGGATTGAGGAAAATTGAAAGGAATTAAGATTTGCGAGAGTGAGTGGTGGGGTTTGAAAGGGGTTAAAAGCTTTTCCAATTTGTGAGCGACCTTCTTCGACATTGCTGCTACTATCCCAATCGCAATTGCTACTATATTCATTAGCTGCATCATCCATCAACTTATTGTGATCTTCTTCAAGGATTGATTGATTCGCGCTACTCTTTTCGCTTGAGTATTGTTGATTCCGCTGCCCTCTTTCGAAAATTGCACCTCTCACATTTTGAGGCAGCGAATCCAATCTAGCAAATTCATCTCGACTGCTTTGAATTTTCAAAGCTTGAGGTTGTGGATTATTGACTTTATTGGAGTGGAGATCGCTCTCATGATCATTTAAAGAATTTAAAAAACAATTATCTGCTCCTTCCTTTGAAATTGCAATTGATGTTGAGTTTGGAATTGAATGTCTCTTTCGCGATTGTTGAGTTGCGCTTGGGGTCAAGGGTCGTTTTTCAGAGCTTTTTTCCATTGGATATGGAAGCTCGTCATTTGGAGCTAGAGCGCTCAAAGGCATTTTCCAATTGATAAAGATTAAAGTGCAATCTCTAAAGCGTTTCGAATTGCGTTAATTCAAGAACGATTCTGCATGCAATTGCTTTTGTTCCTCGCGCCAAATGCTTGCTACCCACTTGCTCTCCCTCTCCTCTTTTTCAAGCTCGAGCTTTCTTAACCGAAATGCTGCTTTGCTTTCAAGAACTCTTTTTTTTTTATCAATTAAACAATCGCGAGTTCGAGTGAGAGCTTTTGATGGAATATTTCGATTAACAATTTCCCGTATTTGTTTCTCGCCGCCTTTTGCAATTGGCCCTTTTTTTCTTGAGGAGATAAATTTTCGAGATTGAATTTGTTGCTTTTTTCTTTTTTGATCGATTTTGCAATGTTTTTGGATTTTGAATGTAGTTTTTTGCTCGCTTTTTATTTTATCAATTTGCGTCTTTTCCTTATCTTTTAAAATTTCCTTTTTTGATTTATGAACTTCAAATACAGTTGAGGAGTTGTTTTTTGCTTGTGAGTTAATAATCAAATCAATGGAGCCAGCTGGCTTTGGATTTATAGAGGGAACTTGCTTCGATAGTGTGCTTGAGGCATCAACCCTAGTGCAACTTTCTTGAAGGGATGAATTTGAGAATTGAGTTGGAGTGTGATAGAGAGATTTATAAGCGGTCGAGGAAATCTGAATTGCATTGGCTAAAGCATCGATTTGGGAAAGTAAGGAATATTGGATTGGCGATTCGTGAGCCTTTGGATCGCTGCTACTGAAAGGGTTTGTATAACGAATGGAGCGCTTGACTTTTGGTTGTCGTTCTGAGATCCAACGTTCAATGTACCAAACCCAGTATTCCGAAGCCAATCCTTTAGTCGGGTAGTGAATGATTTGTTTTGGGTGATTGAAGTGAGGCTGCTTATCTTGAAGATGTTAGTAAAGGCATTGATTCACTAGCAAGTAATAAAAAGACCTCACTTCTTTTCCAAAACTTATAACAAGCTGATAATGTATTCTTTAATAAGTTAGACGGGGGCGATTGCGTTTTAGACTCTTCAGACATGCTTATTTAGTGACAGTTTTGATTCACCTCGAGGGAAAGCGCAAAATCGCAATATAGCTTGGAAGCTTAAAGTAAGATGCTTGAAAATGTATTGATTAAAATAAAATAGAGGGTTCAACCTACATTGTGGAAGGAGAGAGGTTGAGCTTTTGCATTTAGATTGAGAGCTTGATCGAAACTGAAAAAATTGAATCAAGCTTGCACGCTCTTTCAATTGAGTGCACCCACCTTTATAGAATACACGCTCAGCCCACTTTTTTTCTTCTTCCTTGACCTTTTTTGACCTTTTTGATTTATCAAATTTAGAACCCATTGCGACTCCATTAGCTCATTTTACTAATTGAAATAAAATAAATATTATTTTGACGAGCAAATAAATAGTGATTAAAATCATATAATCAATCAAACTGAATAAAAATATTGATAGTAAGGAATTTATATTGCTTGCTAAGTAGAGAGCGAGCGTAAGTGCTATCGGTGATGCAATCGCATACATTACCTATTATCGAACCGAGCTCAATAGATCAAAGCCGAATCAAACTTCAACCGAAATTTAATCATTCAATAATTGAATTAACACTGCAAGATAGAATATCAAAAACTTTTTATTTGACACACCCTCATGTTGGATGAGCTGAAGGAAACCGAAGCAATTAACTCCCTTTGCACAAAGCAATTTGAATGCCATTCAAACGATTAAGTTAATCTCACAACCAAAATTAAATTTCAAGCCGGGCTTAACATTTCCAAAAAGCCCCATCGCATTAAGAATATCGCCCTTCCGATAGCCGAATAATTCACACCTACACTGCTCGCTCAAATCAATTTATTAAAAATCAAAAAGCTCATCCTCCTCAAAAGGCTCATCTTCCTCAAAAAGCTCATCCTCCTCAAAAAGCTCATCCTCCCCTAGGCAGCTCAATATTAGCAAATGTGCACTTGAAAGAGAGCGCAATTTGAAGATCAAATGTAAACTTGAAGCACCTAAGATTCCTTACCAAATAAATGAGCAATTCCAATATAAAAATCCTCGGGTGGCAGCTCAACCCATTTACTTTCTATTGAATGCTTCATTAGTAAATAAAGAGCTAAAATACCAATTTGTACATACCTGGCTTCACAGCTTTCAAATACATCTCGATCGAAAAAATATCATAAAACAGATTTTCACTATTCGGTTCTTCAGGCGACCAGAGCTTAATTCCATTTATATGATCCCTTTCCTATATTAGCTTTTTCGATCCGCGTTTTAAATAAAAGTAAAAATAATTGAATCGTGATATAACTAACCAGAACTCTTGTTTAGTGCATGGTGATATTGCAAGCCAGTAAAGTCGACGTGCTCCTGTTGGACTTAAAGCTTTTGTAAGGAAATTTTCCATTCTCAAGAGCAGGAGCTATCAATAAAATAGTATAAAGAAAAGGTGAAATTGACAGTAAATTTTGAAGCGTTGAAGGCAATCTTGAATCTAGAGGATGTGCTGAATTGAACTTTGAGGTTTTGAAATAAATCCGAAAGAAATTTGAAGATCTTTATATTCTGGTGTTTTAAAATATTGTTCCTAAACGATGCTCAATAATTCTCATTCTCTTGCAATATCTATCACGCACACTCCTCCCCTTTTCCTCTGTGATAAATCAAGTGATGCTCTCCTGATCGCGCCAGAAAAAAATCAAAAAGAAAATAAATAACTGCAGCCTGGACATCCATTATATTGTGCCAACCGCTCCATGACATTCGTCCTATCAAAATAATCTATGATATCAGATACAAGACTCCCTCTAATTAAATTAATAACACCTTCCACTTCATGATTATTATTATCAAACGCAGAGCAATGCAAATCCCCATTCATAAAAGCACATCGAATCTCCTGAACTATCCTATCGCTAAAGTTCAAAGCGAACCAGCTGCTGTCGATGCCACGCCCTTCTTTATTATCAACATATGGGAAATATTGATAAACGCTCTGATTGTGAATGGTAATCGTGGTTGCAAATTGAAATGCGTTTTTCAAAGCGTGCAAAGCTCTCTCTGCATTATTTACTCGATTGCGATCTGCGGCCTCATCGGATTGAAATGCAGTGATTCGAAAGTGGTAAATGCGATTTGACGAGATCCCAACAATCAATGAGCCAACGTGGCTAACAAATGCAGCGAGCTCTTCAAAGTTGATTCGCTCCGACAATATAAGTAGACCAGGCGCCTTTTGATTAATTGACCAGCACATTGCATTGAACATGTCTGCCAAATCTTGATTTGTAGCAACATCTCGCTGACCATTTCCATCAATATTGATGCGTCGCATTGTGATTGTAATAAATTCAATGAGTTTTCTTTTCAGATTGGAAATTGGAAACTAAACTAAATAAAAGAAAAGCGAAAAGCAAAAGGAAATAAATAATTATATTGTGATAACTTTAATCAATTTTGAAAGCGTGCAATTTATTTTTCGAGCCCGGATCGTGAAATAAGATTATTCAAATTTTCAAAATTTGAAAGGCAGGGGGCATTTCGCAGGCCAGGAACGAGAAACACATAATTTTGAGAATTTTCAAAATGTGACAATTATTAATGTGGTAGAGGCATTTCACAGGCCGGGGACGTGAAATACATAATTTTTAGAATTTTCAAAATGTAACAATTATTAATGTGGTAGAGGCATTTCACAGGCCGGAGACGAGAAATACATAACTTTCATAATTTTGAGATTTTTGAGATTTTCGATTTTTGAGATTTTTCCAATAGTAGACGCATTTCACAGGCCGGGGACGTGAAATACATAATTTTGAGATTTTCGATTTTTCCAATAGTAGACGCATTTCGCAGGCCGGAGACGTGAAATACATAACTTTCATAATTTTGAGATTTTTGAGATTTTCGATTTTTTCGATTTTTCCAATAGTAGACGCATTTCACAGGCCGGAGACGTGAAATACATAATTTTGAGATTTTCGATTTTTCCAATAGTAGACGCATTTCGCAGGCCGGAGACGTGAAATACATAACTTTCATAATTTTGAGATTTTTGAGATTTTCGATTTTTTCGATTTTTCCAATAGTAGACGCATTTCACAGGCCGGAGACGAGAAATACATAACTTTCATAATTTTGAGATTTTTGAGATTTTCGATTTTTTCGATTTTTCCAATAGTAGACGCATTTCGCAGGCCGGAGACGTGAAATGCATAACTTTGAGAATTTTCAAAATGTGACAGTTATTAATATGGTAGAGGCATTTCACAGGCCGGAGACGAGAAATACATAATTTTGAGATTTTCGATTTTTCCAATAATAGACGCATTTCACAGGCCGGAGACGTGAAATGCATAACTTTGAGAATTTTCAAAATGTGACAGTTATTAATATGGTAGAGGCATTTCACAGGCCGGAGACGAGAAATACATAATTTTGAGATTTTCGATTTTTCCAATAATAGACGCATTTCACAGGCCGGAGACGTGAAATGCATAACTTTGAGAATTTTCAAAATGTGACAGTTATTAATATGGTAGAGGCATTTCACAGGCCGGAGACGAGAAATACATAACTTTCATAATTTTGAGATTTTTGAGATTTTCGATTTTTTCGATTTTTCCAATAGTAGACGCATTTCACAGGCCGGAGACGAGAAATACATAACTTTCATAATTTTGAGATTTTTGAGATTTTCGATTTTTTCGATTTTTCCAATAGTAGACGCATTTCGCAGGCCGGAGACGTGAAACACATAATTTTGAGAATTTCGATTTTTCCAATAATAGACGCATTTCACAGGCCGGAGACGTGAAATGCATAACTTTGAGAATTTTCAAAATGTGACAGTTATTAATATGGTAGAGGCATTTCACAGGCCGGAGACGAGAAATACATAATTTTGAGATTTTCGATTTTTCCAATAATAGACGCATTTCACAGGCCGGAGACGTGAAATGCATAACTTTGAGAATTTTCAAAATGTGACAATTATTAATATGGTAGAGGCATTTCACAGGCCGGAGACGAGAAATACATAACTTTCATAATTTTGAGATTTTTGAGATTTTCGATTTTTTCGATTTTTCCAATAGTAGACGCATTTCGCAGGCCGGAGACGTGAAATACATAATTTTGAGAATTTTGAGATTTTCAATAGTAGACGCATTTCACAGGCCGGAGACGTGAAATGCATAATTTTCAGATTTTAAAGATTTTGAAGGGCGCAATTATTTCGCAAGCCCAAGTTGTGAAATTTTTTTTTTTGATGGGGTCAATAAATGTCAGTGCGCTCGATTCATTCCATATTCGGTAATCTAAGCGAGAAAAGGGTGTTAAGGCTTTTTAATCCTAACCCTGATTCCACTATAATAATCCTATATAATTCTAATTTATCTATTTCAATAAAACAATTTAAATGTACTAAAGGAATAGAATTATTATTAGATATATATAATCTTGTTTATATATTATATATTGAATTAAAAAATCAAAATTATAAAATTAAATTAAATAATATTGATGACGATTAATATGAAAATAAAATATTATTATGTTTTAGTATAAAAACTGAAGAAAAAGTAATAATAAAAAGGCTTTATAATAAAAATCTAATTATCCCTGAATTATATTTAGAAGCTATAAATTCGGATCAAAAAGAAAATTGGGAAAAAGCTATGAATTATAAAATAAAAACCTTAGAAAAGAATAATATCTAAGATATTATTAAAAAGAATAATAATATTAAAGAGTTAAATGTTTTAAAGATAAAATGGGTTTATAAAATCAAATATTTATTCGAAGATAATATTGAATTTAAAGTTAGATATATAGTTAAAGGATTTGAACAATTATATAGTTTAGATTATTTAAATATATTTGCTAATGTAATAAAGTAAATGATTTGGAAATTAATATTTGTTTTAGTAATAAATAAAGGGTGGTATATATATAAAATAAATATAATATTAGCTTTTATTTAAAAAAATATTAATAAAAATATATATATTAAATCTCCTAAAATATATTATAATAAAAATATAATATTAAAGTTAAATAAAGCTTTATATAGATTAAAACAATTTATTAAAATATAATATATTATATTAAAAAGTATATTAAATAAATTAAATTTTATTAATATAAAATCAAATAAATATATATTTATAAATAAATATTCAGGATTAATATTAAATATATTTGTTAATAATATTGCTATTGTAAACTCTAACAAAGTTTTAATAAAAGATTTTATAAAAAATCTAAAAAGATATTTAGATTTAAAAGATTTAGATTTTATAAAAGATTATTTAAATATTCAAATAAATTTAAATAAAGAATTTATAAAACTTTTTCAAAAAGAATATATTGAAAAATGTTTTATAAATTTAAATTTAGAAAAATGTATTCCTATAGCCACTCCTATAATTGCTAAAAATAATTTAAAAATAAATTCTAATAAAACAAATTTAAATGATATTAAATTAGTTCAAAAAATAATAGGAAAATTATTATATTTAGTATTAAGAATTAGATAAGATATTATATTTTCGATTCTAAAACTAGTGAGATATATATTTAATCTTAATAAAGAATATTTAATAGTAATGAAAAGAATTTTTAAGTATTTAAAAGGTATTAAAAGCTTTAAAACAATTTATAAAAAAGATTATAATAGTTTTATAAAAGGCTTTTACAATTTTGATTATACTAATAATAAGAGTTTTGTAAAATCTATTAATGGATATATATTTATATATGGAAATGATTTAATTAATTGGAGAACTAAATTATAATCAATAATAGCTTAAAATACAACCGAATCTGAATTAATTGCTATAAATCTAGTTGTTAAAGAAGTTATATATTTAAGAAGAATATTAATTGAATTAAATCAATATAATTAAGAAAAATTTTCAATATGGATAAACAATACAGTAGCAAAAGCTATATTTGAAAATATTATATATCATAATAAAAGCAAGTATATAGATACAAAATATTATTATATAAAAGATCTTATAAATAAAGAACTTTTAGATCTAAATTGAATCTCGATTAATAATCAAATAGCTAACGAATTGACTAAACCATTGAATAAAATTAAACTATTTAGATTTATTGATATGATTCAAAATTATAATAATTATTAAATAATTATAAGAATAAAAATTAATACTTTTTTTTATCTATTTAAAAAGGTTTTTTTAATAAGGCTAATATTAGAATATATAAATTAATACTCTTTTTATCCTTTTAAAAAGGTTTTTAATGAGGCTAATAATATTCTAAAAATAATATATATAATATATAAATATAACTTTGTAAAAACTTTGCGAAGTTATATAAAATTATATAATATTGTTTTATTCATTATTTTATTATTTTATATATATAATTAGTTAAAAAGATAATATATATTAAGAGGGACTATTGTTTATAATATTGTTTTTTATAAATAAAAATAATAATATAATATAATATTGATATCTTTTAATTTATATATATATATATATTTAAATAAGAATAAAGTAATTTTTATTATGAATTCGAATTATAATTTAATAATGAAAGATTGAAAGCTATATAGATCGATTAGATAAAATCGATAAGATAATAGTTAATTATCTAATTGTTATTTCGAAAGAATGAAAGGAAGATTAGATTCTTTATTTAAAGAATGGCTGGATTAGGAAAAGGATTTTAAATAAAGAAAGTTGATTCTAAGCGAATAAGCATAAAAAGGGATCTAATCCCTCAAATTGTAAAATAAGAAAGTTAATCTTATATAATTTTTTAATCAAAATCATGTGTTATATTATTTATACAGTCCATTAGTTATTCATTCGAGCATGCTTTCATCTTATATATATAATATATATATATATATAATCACCTTTCATATGCTTTCGACCTACGACAATTTATTTAAAAGTTTGTTTTAAAAAGTTCGTTAAAAGAAAAAGGGAATATATTCTAATTGGAAAAGAAGAAAAGGATATAAAAAATATTATTAAAAATGAATTTGAAAATCTTTTGAAAGTATTATTAAATTCAAAAAAAAAGCAAACAAATTGTTTAATACTTTATAATAATAAAGGAAATAATAAATTATATATAGAAAAATTAAGATATTATATCATTAATAAATATTAATATTTATATTATAATAGAAATTCTAATTATTAATTTATCAATATAATATATTTTTTTAATAATATTAAAATAATTGATAGAATATCAATTATATATTAAGGTAAAATAGAATAATAAATTTCATTTGTTTTTATTAGAAATCGAGATCTTTTTTATTCGAATTAAAAATACTTTTTCTTTATATTATATTTTTTTATTATTTTTAGAATTAGATTGCTTAAAGAATTATATTTAAATTTAAAAAAAATAAAAAAACTTTATAAAAGTAAATAAAATTTCTATTTTTTTTTTTCATTTAAAATTCAAAATATTATAATTCTTTACTCAACATTCTTTATTTCAAAAATATCTTTCTCTTACCTTCAAAAATCCTATTTCTTATTAATTCCCTTCCTTTATATCTTTTTTTAAAAATACTTTTATCTTTTCTATAAAATATAACTTTGCAAACTTTTTGCAAAGTTATATTTAATATAGATTTTCATAATATTAAATAAGGATAATAGTATAAATTCAAATTATTA
The DNA here is from genome assembly GCF_000143535.2 of Botrytis cinerea B05.10. Taxonomy (NCBI): domain Eukaryota; kingdom Fungi; phylum Ascomycota; class Leotiomycetes; order Helotiales; family Sclerotiniaceae; genus Botrytis; species Botrytis cinerea. The sequence goes on along the minus strand of NC_037325.1, from coordinate 1,957,018 downwards.
TTTATTAGATAGCCAATTTCCAGCCCCTAATAGCAATAATGAAGAATAAGATTAGGTCATAATGATTGATATATTAGACATACAACTTCAGTATATGCGATATAATGCGATAATAATTTTATAGACCCTCATCATTACTAGTATAGCTTTGTTCCCTATAGTTATTATTATATTGTATTATATATACTGAAATTGTATATCTGATATATTAATTATTATAACCTGATCTTATTCTTTATTATTGTTATTAGGGGTTGGAAATTGACTGTTTAATAAATGATGGTCTGAACCTGCACTATTATTCTCATCCGATATTATGAAAGTCTATATGAAATATAATTTCACAAACTTTTTGTAAAGTTACATTTAATACAGACTTTCATAATATCAAATAAGGATAATAATATAAATTTAGGCTATTATTTATTAGATAGTCAATCTCCAGTTTTTAGTAATAATAATAAAGAATAAGATTAGGTTATAATAATTGATATATTAAATATACGATTTCAATATATATAATATAATATAATAATAATTATAAGAAGTAAAGCTATATTAATAATAATGAGGATTTATAAAACTATTCAAATATTTTTGGAAAAAAAATGATATATCAAATATTTAGAATTCAATAATTAAATTGATATTCAAAAAAATTACAAAAACAATTTAAAAAAAATATTTATAATCACCATCATTCGAAATAATTTTTATATCAAAGTTAATATATCAATAAAATAAATAAAAATCAATAATAAAAAGATTTTTATAAGAATAAAAAAGATTCAATATATACAACAAAAAACTATCAATAAATTCAATTTATTATAATACCATTCTTATAAAGATATTATTTTTATTATAATTCTTATTATAACATACAAAATTAGATTCCAATATAAGCTAATCAAAATAATCAAATTGATTGATCTTAATATATTATTAAAAGTAATTAATAAAAAGCTTATACACCAACTAATAAATTTTTTTAAACCTGAAATACAAATTAACAAATATTTAATATTTTTTAAATTTAAAATAATTTTCAAAATCTTCAACCCTAAACAAAAACCCAAACCTTTTAAATAAAATAATAAAAATCAAAAACAATTTGATTTTAAATACAATATAATTGAAATATTTGAAAAGGAAAGTTTCAATTACTCAAAAGATATTCTATTAATAAAGAATTCATATATTGAATTCAATACTATACCATTTCCATCTCCCAACAAAAAAGTAATTACAAATTTAAAGAAATAATTAAGATTGAAAGTTTTAATAATTAAAAAAGATAAAAAGCCACAACAAAATTGTTTAATAAATAAATAGATTATAAAACAAATTGCATTATTAAGAAATAAAAAGAAAATAGAAAATATAAAACAATTTAAATTATATAAATATTTATTGAAAGTTTTAATATTAAAAGATTGATATTTAGTTTTGAAAGAAAAATTTGTAATTAAATAAATCGATTGAATAATTATAGCCGAATTAATTTTATATAGATCTAAAGGATTTTGTAATTTCTATTTTTGTTATTTAACAAATATATTAAATTTCAAAACCATTTATATAAAAAACAAATATTTTATTTATTATTTCAAAATTGTATATAAATATAAAGATTGTATTGATAATATATAAATATATAATAAGTATTTTGTTTAGTTTAAATATAATAAAGATATAAATAAGAAAAGAAAAAAGAGGATTTTTAGAATTTTGAAGTTTCGATTTTTAAATCTTTTAATTAGTGAATTAGTATTTGAATTGAAGTTATTTGTTATTTTCATAAAAGTTTATAAAATAGAAAAATAGAAATTATTAGTTATTGATTCAATTTTTATTATATTAATAGATTGATGTTTTGATTTTGTATTTATATTAATAAAAATGTATTGTTATTATAATTGGTATGAAAAATAGGGATTTGGTTTTGCTTATTATTATTATTATATCTTTTAGTAATAAGATTGTAAATAAGATTTGATGTTTTGAAAAAAATGATTAAATAATATATGGATTAAAAGTATTGTTTAATAATGATATTATTTTTTGTGTTTATTATTTAAGTAGAGGAAGATTTTAATTGTATTTTTATATATAGGAATGTTAGGGATTTGTATATTGTATTTGATTATAAAATAATGGATTATATTATAATATATATTATATATTTCTATAATAAAAATGGTGAGAGTATATTATAAATTGAAATTGTATATAAAAGAGTTAAGTCTTTTATTTTGAATAATATGGATTGGAGAATCTTGATTGAAAGTATATTTGGCAAAAATAAAATAATTTTTGATTATAGATTTTTTTATGATATTATAATTAAAAGATGATATTAGAATTATATCAATTTGATAAAATCTGATTAGTATATAAATAAATGAAATAATTTGTGGGTATTTGTAATTGAAGGAAATCTTATTTTTATTTGATTATATATGGATATGTATAGGGATGAGTTGTTTATAGTTATAATTGTTTTATATATAGTTATAAAGAAGAGAAATGATGGAATTTTGGATTTGATTTTCGAAAATGATATAAAGTATTAAGATTTGAGGGATGTTTATAGTAATTTGAAATCAATTTTCGATAAGATAGTTATGTGGAATGGATAATATGAAATTCCAAAGTTTATAATTGAATGTTATTTGATTATTGAAAACTTTATTGAATAAGTTCTTATTAGAAAATTATTATAGAATGATTATTTTGTTTTTATTAAAGCTTTATATTTATTTAAAATAATTAATAATGGATTTTATAATTAATATTGATAATATTAAAAAGAAATTTGATATTAATATTAATATATTTTTATTGATATTATTTTTAAAGAATTGATTTATAATGAAAAATTATATTATTATATAATTTCTGAAGAATTAGTAATTGAATAGAAACGGAAATATGTTTTAATTGATAAAGAAAAAGGAATATTGGAATTTTTTATGGATATTAATAATAAAGATACTATTTTTTTTCAATCGCTTTAATCTTTGAATTGTATCCACTTTTTTTTAAAAATTAAATGTGTAAAATGAAAAAGATATAAATTTATAAAATAAAATAGAATATTGAATAATAAAAGGAATAAGAATAAGAAAATTATAAATATAATGAAAAATGGCTTTATTAATAGTTGAGATTTTTTTGAATAATTAAAAGATTCAAAAAGAATATATGAAGTTATTTTTGAGGAGAGATATAATGGAAGGTTTGTTGACCGAAGTTTTTAATTAGAATTATAAAAGAAAGCGATAAATATATTTTATAATTTTGTAAACTTTTTGTAAAGTTATAATTGTAATAAAAAAAGTATTTATTTGAAAATCCTTTCTTTTATTTTTTTTAATTCTCCTTATCTATATTATTAAAGAATTATATATATTTTTAATTTTAATTGATTAAATAATTAATTGATTAAAATAAAAAGGAATATAAAAATGAAAATATATGATTTTAGAATTATATATTATTAATATTTAATATTTATAGTTTCACTTTTATAAATTTAAAAATATTATCAAAATTTCTATTTTCAAAAATCATCTTTTAAAGAATTGAATATTTAATTCTTATTGTTTCTTTCATTTCGCTACTACAATATAACAATTCATTTTATTTTATTATATATAGCTATTTGTTTTATACTTAATATATACAAAGGCTTTCTTGTGTGATCATTACCACCTTCTACTCTTTTATAATATCAGCGAATATGGGCCAGTGAGTGGAGTTAGTGGTGTATTGGAATGCCCCAGCCTCTTCCAACTCCCACTTAATGGCAATGAGGCTAATCTTAAATGGGTCTTACAAGTGGGAGTCAATCCTGGCGGGCCACCTGGAACTACTGGCTCAGGAACGCTGTACCAACTCGGAACTTTCGATGGAACGAGATTCACTGCGGAATCAGGGGTCACACAATCATCTCCTACATCAACTATTACCACGCCACCCACCGAAACACCAGCTCCTGTAAACAGTAGTATCATCTTCGAAAGCTTCAAGGGGACTGGTACCTATGCTAGTCGTGGCTGGAACGCCACTGGAGATTTACGTGGGGCAAGCCCAGCTCAAGGAACTCTTGGAGGTCAACAGCCCGTGACTGGATATTCGGGCAATTTTGTCAATACTTTTATTAATTTGGATGCTACAATTGGCACCCTAATCTCACCATCCTTCAATATAACGCACAAACAAATCAGTTTTCTCATTGGTGGAGGCAATTTACCCGGCCAAGAATGTATCAATCTGAAGATCCAGGGTCAAGTCGTCCGGACTGCTACCGGCGCGAACGCAGAAATGCTGATCCCACAAAGTTGGGACGTCTCTGACTTACTGGGCCAAAGCGCTGTTATTGAGATTGTCGATTCCTCAACATCAGGCTGGGGACATATCATGATTGACGAGATCACCTTCTCAGACGCGTCACCGGAGGTGAGCCTTTCTAGATGGGTAGATTTCGGCCCCGATTTCTATGCTGCCGTACCCTTTAACGGACTATCAGTTGCGGACCGAGTTGGTATCGCATGGATGAGTAACTGGCAATATGCATCATCAATCCCTACATCACCATGGCGAGGTGGCTTCACCATTCCGCGAAAGCTATCACTCAAAACAATCGATGACCGAGCAACCTTGATACAGCAACCTGTCGCAAATTGGACCAGTCTGGAAACCGTACCTGAATACACGAAATCTTGGGACACCGTAGCTGAAGGAACACAGGCTCTCCCATTGTCGGGGAAAACGTTCGACATCACAACCACGTTCTCAGATAGAACTTCAACATCGTCATCATCTCAATATGGACTCATTCTTCGTGCCACTAGTGACTTGGGACAACAGACACGAGTTGGGTACAACTTCGCCACTAAGAGACTTTTCGTTGACCGAACGAAATCTGGCAACGTTGGTTTTGATGGTACATTCTCAAGTACCTATTATGCTCCGCTGGCACCGTCCAGCAATGGACAAGTTACACTGCGCATTCTTCTCGACTGGTCTTCAGTTGAAGTTTTCGGAGGCGATGGGCAGGCGACACTGACCACCCAAATATTTCCGAGTGATAATGGGGTTGACATATGGCTCTTTTCGACAGGGGGTGACACTGGTGGAGTTAAACTCAATGCAAAGAGTATAGGCTCAATCTATAACACGTCTTCCAACCCAAGTTCTAGCACAAGTTCCAACAAAAGTTCTCTGGTTACTAGCTCGACTGTGAGCACAAGCACACTGAGCAGTATGACCATCAGTACCAGTCCTGTTAGCACCACGGCTACTATCAGCACTACACTAAGTACAACATCTCGAGCCAGCCCAACTCCCGCGGCTCCTTATGACTTTCGTCCGACGTATCATTTTGTTCCTGACCAGAATTGGATGAATGAGCCCAACGGACTTATCAAAATTGGCTCTACGTGGCACCTGTTTTTCCAACACAACCCTACAGGCAATTTCTGGGGTAATATAAACTGGGGGCATGCAACCAGCACCGACCTCATAAACTGGGTCCATAAACCAGTTGCCATCTCGGACGCGGACGGTATTCAGGCTTTTACTGGGACTTCATATTACGATCCATCAAATCTATCAGGACTAGGGACGAGTGTAAATCCGCCGTATTTGGCTTTCTTTACCGGATATTTTTCTTCAAGCGGAGTTCAGGATCAACGACTTGCATACAGCTTAGATCAAGGGACGACCTGGACAAAGTACTCGGGTAATCCAATCGTATCACAACAACAAGAGTCACCGCATGATGTAACCAAAGGTTTGGAGGCGCGGGATCCAAAAGCATTTTTTCACAGCCCTACGGGTAAGTGGGTAATGATTCTGGCGCATGGGGGGCAGAACAAGGTGACATTTTGGACGTCTCCCGATGCAAAGTCTTGGACCTGGAAAAGTGACTTCACTTCTGCTAATATCCCAGGACTCCCGAGTGCAATCACGGGATGGGAGGTACCCGACTTTTTTGAGCTTCAAGTTGATGGTACAACGACGAAGAAATGGGTCTTGATAGTCACACCAGCTAATGGCTCTCCGGCAACCGGAAATGGAGTATTTGGACTGACTGGGTCGTTTGATGGTGCAGTATTTACTGCAGACCCAATTGACACCAGCACTCTCTGGTTAGATTATGGACGTGATTTTGATGGCGCCATGTCTTGGGAAAATGTCCCTGCATCAGATGGCCGTAGGATCATCGCCGCCGTTGCGAACAGCTACGGTACAAATCCTCCAACGAATACTTGGAAAGGCATGCTTTCATTCCCTCGCACGTTAAAGTTAAAACAGCTCAACGGCAAACTTCAGTTCCTTCAGCTTCCTGTGAGTGAGCTAGACGCGACGGGTACGTCGCTTACAAAAATCACCAATCGAATCCTCGCTCCGGGTCAGTCCTTACTTGCGGATCTTCACGGAAAGGCGTTAGATATCCGTCTAAACTTCATCCCGGCTGCTGGTTCTACCTTAAGCCTTGCCGTCCGTAAAGGAGGAAATGAACAGACCCTAATCAAATACTCCCAATCGAGAACGGAACTTTCAGTCGACCGCAACGCAAGTGGGAATACCGGTTACGATCCTGCTGCAGGCGGAATTCACGTTGCCGCCCTTCAAGCCGACTCCAACGGTGTGGTGCATGTGCGAGTCTTGGTCGACGAATGTTCGGTGGAAGTATACGGTGGAGAGGGCGAATCAGTGATCTCTGATCTTATTTTCCCTGCGGCCAGTTCCGACGGTCTTTCCTTAACTACGGATGGAGGTAACGTTGACTTGCGATCGGTGGAAGTGCGTGCAATTACAGTATTCTAGAGTGACTTCTGTGGAGGATTGCTGCTGAGATTGTGGGACAAGTGGCAACAGAGCTTGTCAATGACCTGTGTCCAACGGTGACATTCTATGAAAAAGTCTTCTATTGTGATTTACAAGTTTCCACTTCTCATTTATCTCATATGTTGTAAGTAAAGAACACTGATCCAATGGAGCTATACCCATTAAGGGTTAGCGTAAGTCAGTGTGAATAGTATATTAACCAATTGATCAAGTGGTTGATCTAACAAGTTAAGTTAAGCAATATAGTTGATTTCAATCAAGTTATTTATGCCTATATTCTTGAGCCCAATCGTAACCTTACAACAGGCTATGAGCCCGGATGCGCAATTCCAATAGTTGCCGTATCTTAATCAACTAGCAAACTTCCTTTGCCCTCCTACCTCGACGACGACGTCGACGCCGCCAACTACGAAGTTATCCCTTCGAAGGAACGAGCGACGAGCAACCTCTATACTCAGGAGATAGTAGGTGGGAAAATCCAAAGAAATCTGAGAACGGCCCGGATAGCCAGTCTTGAACAGAGGGACAGCGGGTAAATATAGGCTTAAAGGACGACAATTTGAAGGTACTCGATACTTGATTTGATTGAACTACAGGGCTATCTACAGTGGGAAGGACTAGCTATATATATAGGCTTCTCAAGGCCTATTGCCACAGGCTTTGTAAGCCTAATCGATCACTACGATGTACAGTTTAAGGTGGTGGGCATAGGCCTACCTGCCCCACCTTACCCCGCTCAACAGCCCCCTTCCTGACCACTGTATATGCCTCCAGTACCTTATTCTAGGCTTATTAGCCCCTAAATACACCTCTTATAGGCTGGTAGTGGTAAGGGCTTAGTTAGTACGTCTGCCAGCATATTCTCAGTATTGCAGTACGCTACAGATGCCTTCCTATAGGCTACTAAATCTCGAATATAGTGGTACCGAACTTCTATATACTTAGTCCTTCTATAGGCTATAGGGTCCTTAGCCAGTGCAATGCAGCCCTGATTGTCACTGAATATAAGCACTTCTAGGTATTCTCCCAAGTACCTATACCTCCCTAGCTCTTTATTTAAGGCCCTGAGTCATTGCCCCTACTTACTAGTCTCAGATAGAGCTATATATCCAGCTTCAGTGGTTGATGTACTAACATAGTGCTGTTTCACTGAATTCCAGGTAACTGGGCTGCCTAGTAATAGGTATAGGTGCCCTGAAATCGACCTTCGATCAGTGGTATCACCGGCATAATCGGCGTCATAATACCCCTATAATATAGGCTTTCCTTGCCCTATATGGCTATATTCTAGGCAGTAGCCCTGGGTGCCAATTAGGTACCTAAGCACCTATAGAACAGTATTCCAGTACCTAGTTGCTGGTATACTATAATTCTGGCTTAGCTGCCCTACTATGTAAGCAATATCAGGTCTAGTGCCCTTAATATACTATAAGAGGCCTCCTATAGTGCTCTAATATAGAGCTTGATCAGTTGGAGGCTTATTCTCAACCCCTTTAATTAGGGTATTCCGGTCCGTTATAAAGAGGTTCATAGGTTTAGCCTCTCTAAACTTGAACCTGGCAATTAGGTTCTTGATATAGACCCTTTGGTTTAATCTTAAAATCCTTACCTCTCTGTTTCAGGTTACTTGCAGACCTAAAATCACATCTACATCCCTATTACGAATACTTGTCTTCTGAGTTATATAGAAGTGGTCAGGTTATAAGATACTAGTAGTCAATAGAACTAATAGTATTATTATAGATTTATTATTGAAAATAATTATATAGGGAATCGATAGTAATATAATAGTAGATAATAAGTAGTAATTTAAGTTGAATACGAAGCTATATATACTTAAGGAAAACTGTTTAAATTATATAGATCTTTATTCTCTATTATTCCAATTATCCTAATTATTTTAGTGAGCTAAACCAATCAGAATAATTAGAATAACTATATTATTATATGTCAGGGAGCAATCATCTGATTGAATATATATAATAGATTCACTATTTCAAAAGCATTTGGAATACTCTATACTTTTATAAATCAATAGAAAAGTAAATTACTTCTAATATTGTATTTTAGATATAACATAGTTTATCAGTGTGCAGGTTATATTAGTGTATGGGTCACTTTTATCTCAATTCATTCTTTTCTTTTTCAATATGTGTTTTTATTAACAATCAATAATGAATTCGAATAATCAAGAAGTTTGTATATTCCTTATTATTGAAGCTATTCAAAAAAACAAAAAAACAAATATTCAAAAGATTATAAAGATATATAATATCTCGAATACAATATTACAATATAGAATTAATAGTATTACTTCCCATTTCGAATATCGATTTAAATCTTATAATCTTTTAGAATTAAAAGAGAATATCATTTCTAAATATATATTCGATATAGATTCGAAAGATTTTCTATTTAAATTCAAAAATGTAAAAGATATAGCAAATCATATTTTCGAGTTGAAGGATACAGAATGTATTAGGAAGTTCTGAATATATCGATTTGTAAAATATTAAATCGAATTAAAGATGTGTTTTAATTGTATTTATAACTTTTAAAGAATTTTTTGTAAGAATTTTAAGTTTATTAAAGAGTGGTTTCAATTAATTGTAAATATATAAGCGAAATATAATATTTTGAATAAAGATTTTTACAATTTCAATGAAACAGGTTTTATAATGGAGATTATATATATAATAATGATAATAACTAATATTGAATGAAATAATAAAAGTAAAATAGTATAACTAAGCAATCGAAAATAGACTATAATAATAATATACGGAAATAGAGAAGATGAAATTATTTTCTTATTTTTAATAATCCAAAAATAAATCCATCTCTCCAATTGATATATCGAAATTGATTTTCCTATAAAATGAACTATTAAATTTATATCTAATAAATGAATGAATAATGAAATGAGTTTAGAATAATTAAAACATTTCGATAAGTATATTAAGAATCGAAGAAAGAGTAAATATCGAATATTGATATTAGATGGATATAAAAATTATAAATTAATAACTTTTCAAATATATTGTAAAAAGAATAATATTATATATTTATATTTATTATTACATTTAAATCATTTAATTCAATTATTTGATATTAATTATTTTAATAATCTGAAATGTTTATATAGAAATCAAATTAATATTTTTATTAAGATATATATCAAATATATTTCAAAGGTTGAATTTTTTATAGCTTTTAAAATTGTATACAAGAAATCAATTACTTTTTAGAATATGAAAACAGAGTTTCGAAAAACAGATTTAATCCTATTTAATTCTAAAACTGTATTCTCGAAATTAGATATTTATATTTGTATATCTACCCCTTTTTCTTTTGATTTAAATCAATAAATCTTTCAAACCTTTTATAATCCAATAAAAACTCTTTCTCAATCAATATTAATTAAATCTTGAATAACTTATCATTAATCAAATTCTCCTATATCTATATTCAAAATTATATTAGCTTTAATTAAGAATACAAAGAAATTAGCTTATAAGAATATACTTTTAAATATAAAGAATTGTATATTTCGGATAACAAATGAAGTATTAAGCAAATGTCGATATGCGAAAAAAACTCAATTACAATAAAGAAAAGTATTTACTAAACAAAAAGCTTTTGATATATTATTTTAATAAAAGATTGATATTCAGATTCAATATAATAAGTATCAAAAAGGGAGGAATTCTAATAAGAAAGTATCTTTTAATCGATATTGTAGTAAATATTGTGAGAGTGAAAATATATGACTTTAGAGTCACGTATTACCAACATTTAGTATTTATAATTTCACTTTTATAGATCTAAAAATATTATCGAATTTTCTACCTTCTAAAGTTGTTTCCTGAAGAATTGAGTGCTCAGCTCTTATTGCTTTCTTCACCTTGTTATCGCGATGTAGTGATTTATTCCATTTTACTATATATAGCCACTTACTTTATGCTTAATATATGCGAAGGCTTTCTTGTGTGACCATTACCACCTTCTACTCTTTTACAATATGGAAAGATAGATTATAATGTAAGAATTTATTAAAATAATATAATAGATTTTAGATTATTATAATTTTTATAGTTTTAATTAATTGATTCAATAATTGTTGAATAATATAAATTTGAAAAAATGAATTGAAGTGAAAGTGATCCGCATACTGATATAACCTGCACACTGATAAACTATGTTAAAGGTATCTTATTCTGAGATTCTTATTTATATAAATTTGAATAAAGATAATTGTATTTTGAATTCAATCTCGGTAATTAATTTAATTACAACTATTATATTTTTAATATTCTATATTTATAGAATTCTATATTTATAAAATTGCTAATTCCCTTTTGATTGATATATATTGAATAGATTCATATATAATGGAAATGAATATTAAGAAACGATTATTTAATTAAATATATATAATAGATTTACTATTTCAAAAGCATTTGGAATATTTTATACTTTTATGGGTTAATGGGAAAGTGAATCACTCCTGACATTATGTATTCTAATAATTGAAGATTCTATTAAAGATATTATTTTTATTCTAGATATCTTTATAATAATAAATATTATTTCTCTAGAATACTCTTTATTTTAAAAAATATCTATTCTATAAGGTATTCTTTAATCTATAAGTATCTTTACTGCTGTTGGTATATATAGTATATTATCTAGATATAACAGATTAGCTCTCCGATTATAGGTAGCTACCTTTTGAGCCTAATACCCTTAATCTATATATAACTAGGTCATAATAGTATTATTGGAAAAACTCAGCTGAAATACATCGCTTATCCGAAGTAGTAAAGTTTATTTCTAAGAGTTCAGAAGTTATATAAATATCTAATTACAAAGATAGAGATTCGAATATCTCAATACTTAATTATAGAGATATTCTTCCGGTTGATTATTAGAGAGATAGAGAGTGTTGTAATTCATCTTTACAAGTTATAATATTCGAGGGAGTAGAGAATAAGATTTTGATTAAAAGTTGATTTAAAGGTTTTTTAGAAGGTATCCTAAAGTAAAACCTATAATAATAAGATCTTCAGTAATAATCCTTCTACTTAACAATACTGAAATAAGTTAAGTAAGTAATAAGAGTTAGAGAGATATTCTATTATAGACTATTCTTATCGATTCCCTTTATTTATAATAAAATTATATACATATTTTTTAAAATCAAATTAATTTAGATTAATATTGATTAATTCGTTTTTATATTAATATTATATTAATAGAGATTGCTTTTTAAAATATTAAATAATATAATCGATTTTCTTTTTATTTATTAAAAAATAATATCTATTATTATTTCGAAATATAATCTTTATTTAAAAAAAGAAATCCTTAATTTTTTCAATATTCTTATTTATATATTTCTTTAATCTTTATAATTTTAAAGATTTCTTTTAATTGAATATAATAATCTGATGGATCGATAATAATGGAATTATAATATCATTATTATTGATTGGGGGGAAAGTATATAAATTATATTCTATAATTCTTTTATAAGTCTATTTTATTTTCTTTATTTCTTTTATTATTTTATTAAATATCTTTTTTTGAATTAAATTATTTACAATATCAATTTATTATTGTATTATTGTTTAAATATTAATAATCATTTTTTAAAAGTTTTAATTATTTATATTAATAGATTGTTATTGTTTCATTATTTAATTTTTATTATTATTATTTTGAAGAAATTCTTCGATATCTTTTTTTGATTAATTTGGGGTTGCATTAGGGAATTCTTTATTATTTCTTTTAAATATTCTTTTTATAGAAATTATAATAATATCGATAGCGATTCGCTGTTTAAATTAATTAATGGATTTTTTTTTTTTTTAAAGAATAAAAAGAATTGTTAGAATAAATAATAATAATAAATCAATTAATATATTATAATATTAAGATTTTTCATTGTCTTTTTATAATTATGTAAATTATATAATTTATACATATATAAGGTTTATTCAGTATGTAATAGATCCGAAGAATCCATTATTATATGTCTAATTGAGCTGGTCACGTTTTATCCCGTAACAGATAAATCTTAGAAATAAAAATAAAAATTTATATATATATAATAAAAACTATATTAAAGCTTTTTCGAAAATATTAACCTTTAAGTTTTCAAATTCTAAATAAGTTTTATTAAAAATTAAGAAATTCTAATTTTTCTAAATCAAAAACGAATTAAGCCTGATTTAAATAAAATATATATTATTCAATTCGATTTATTTTGAAAAATTCAAAAAAGTTATTTTTAATAAACTAGCTTCAAAACTAAACGAAATATTAATTAATATTAAATAAAATTCTAAAAATAGAATTTAATAAGAAAGAACACTAGCAAAATGAAAAAATTACTATTAAATCACAAATTTTCTTAAAATTATAAAAATATAATTATATATATATAAAAGACCCTTAAAACCCTAAATTTGAGTTAATATTAGATAAAACGTTAATACCAGGTGTATAGGAGTTAGGAGTTAGGAATAATAATTAGACATATGTCTAGCATGTGTGTGGCATGTACACACTACTATATTAGATTCTTCTTCCAAGCTTTCTGCTCTTTACATAGTGACAATATACACAATATACACAATATACATTCTACTAATATAGTAGTATGTTCAACTTGCTGTCTACTTCTGACAAGTTTTAATATTAAACGAAATATTAGTTAATATTAAATAAAATTCTAAAAATAAAACTTAATAAGAAAAAACATTAGCAAAATAAAAAAAGCATTATTAAATCAGAAATTTTCTCAAAATTATAAAAATATAATCATATATATAAAAGACTTTAAAAACCCTAAATTTGAATTAATTTTAAATAAAGCGTTAATATCAGGTACATAGGAGTTAGGGTTGACTCTTGGTTAGAAGTAGAACTTTGCACCTGGATTTCTGGAGAATTTGCATCCGATATCGTAATCTTCGAAATTATGGGTGGAGCAAGTCTGATTCAAATAGGGGCCTCTGTTGTTAAATCGAGCAGATGGAGGCCAGCTACTAAGGAATGATACTAGAATTCGAAGCTTGATGTTCTTTTCTTATTTCAAAATAGTTTTGAATGCACTTACATGGTTTCAATGATCAGTTTTCAATTGGAGCATACAAATCTGGGTACTGTCGTGAAGCCTTCTATATAGCGAATTTCAATATTAACCAATCAAATAATCCATAGTTTAAACACCATAAAAGACCTATTGAATCCTTTCCCTATTGCTTTCGAAGCCTAAAGTCTGCCCAATTCTCCATAATCCATCCCGCAATTTCTTCTCTTCAATTGAGAACGATAGACGAACCCAGCCGAATTCTCCATCAACACCTCCGAAATTCTTGCCAGGAACCACCATGACACCTGCATCAAATAATTGTTTAACAACTGCAGCTTCATCGCCCCAACTTTGCGCATTTTTAGCTAACCTTGCAAAGACATGAAATCCAGCATGAGTAGGTATGTATTCGATCTCCCATCTATTCAGTGCTTCCGTAAGCCATCCGTAGTTACGTGTGAGTTGATGTTTGAGAGAATTAATAATAGATGGAAGGCTGGGAGAGTGGAAGAGAGCCATGACACAAAGATTATTTAGATTGGACGTCTGCATGTAGTTGGAGATCCAACTGCCTTCGAGAACAGGACGATTACGTGGAGAAACGAGGCAGGCCTGAAGCTTCATCAGAAAAGAACATCTGAAGGAACATGGGTAAAGTGTTGAGGAGTAAAAGTGGGCGAAAAGCAACAGCAAGAATTTTTTTGACAACTTACCATTCTTAGACCTGGTGATCCCCAGTCTTTACTCATGCTGTAGATCACATGTAGACGACTCGGATCCATAGGGCTTTCTTTATTGTCACTAATGAGTGAAAGTGTGGAGGTAAACTGGCCCTCTTCCTCTCTTCTGAAAGAAGACATAGCAAATATCTCATCCGATATATAATGCAATCCATTGTCTTTACAGAACACCATCAGCTCACGGATCACAGATGCGGAGTAGCAGTGTCCAGTCGGATTGTGTGGATTGGCCATAAGCAATGCCTTGATTCGCGTGGTGTCTTGTGCACTGAAGTATGCTTTCTTTACCGCAGCGACAATATCGATAGATGTGGTAGAACGCCATGGAATATCTGTCGTGGTGACAATATTGACATCGACGCGAAACTTGGTAAATGGAACATAGCCGGCTAGTTCTTGTCAGAGTGGTCCACGTGTAGAAATTTAGCATAGGTATGACTCCGACGGAAAAGAAACATGAAAAGAAAAAGCCTACCCCAAAAAGGTGACGGTAGGATAATGCTATCCCCTTCATCACAGATTGCATAGAGCAAGCCATCCAGGCATGTACTTGCACCGGAGAAAGTAACTACATGATCTGGCTCGATTGGAATGGACGGAGAAAAAAACTGGTTGAAGAACGAGGCGAAAGCAGCAAGTACTTGAGCAGGTCCACCTACTCCAAGAGGATAGTTGAGATCCTTGATAGCATTGGCAATTAGTTTGGATATTGTATGTATAAGGCGGATAAATAGGACGCCTGTTGGCAAATAAGCCGCCAGCACGCTTGAGAATCTCATACCTTCTCGGCGATATCTTTAAGAGCCTTTTTGAATATGCCAATCAATGGCTGTCGGATAAGCCAATTCTCGCCAATGGCCATATCCACATCAATTTCTGACCCAACCGCAAAGTTCTTGTCAACATTTTTTAGCACCGGTATAAATGCTGCTACCTTAGGGCGCGAACGTGCAGAGAGACCACTGTCCTCAATGGGAACAGAGTTAACCATTTTTAAATTCAGAAATCGATAGTATGAGACTTGACAAAAATTGTTAATGGGGTGGAACGGGAATGGCGTAAAGTAGCTTCGAAGGAGAGGAGTGCGGCACAGCCTTTTGGCAGTTGCCGAGTATCTCCGAACATATGCTAAATAAACTCAACAGGGTACTGGGAAGCTTTACTTTGCAATTCCCAATAGTTTGAAATAATTTAATTTAGGAGAACTTGCATTTAAAGTGTCACTGTCTTGCCAGGTGGTTGAAAGCCGTGCCTCATTCTATATTATTGAACAGCATTGTGTAGCAATGACCAATCTAATACAGATGACAACCTTGTTCATGCATAGTAAGACGATTGTGGTGCCGGAAGAGGATAAGAAAGATTCCCCGGACCTATTAATATCCCTGAAATATAGCTTTCCCGGAAATAACCGGCCACACAATTGTGCCACAAAATATTTTCATTATATTGAAACTACTTACTACCGGATATGATCTGTTGGTTGTTTTGATCCGGTATCTGACTAATGAACCCATGTCAAATTGAAATGTGAGAAGCCGCTAATGCTTTGCAGATTAGCACGAAATGTGTGTGTTGCTAATTATCGATTCTCTCCTCGCAACGGCATTGTCTTGGCGCGTCACAGCGCCCCAGAACATGAGTTTAACTGCTGCCACGTGGGAGTCAAAGCTTTTCTCGCCTCAAAGTATTTGGGTGCTAGGGTAATAAAATTGAGGATATACGCTACATCCATACATATTACGGCAAATTACTCTCATACCCCTCAAATATCATTTAATTACTCTCATGCCTTAAAATTTGAAAAAAAATTATTCTCATGCCTTTTAGATTTTATGATAGAATCTATTGTAGAATCTAATCTAAAATTATAGAATCTAATCATTTTAGATTAGATTTTAAAAATATAGATTCTATAATAGGTAATGGAAGGATAGATTCTATAATTAAAAGTATAGATTCTATAATAGATAATAATAGAGTAGTGTCACGGGTTCAACAGCGTAGTCTTGTGGATGCCTTAGGCATTCATACCCTATATAGTCGGCGCTCATCCAGCGCCTTCTTTCATTCTTGTAGAATATCATACATCTTACCTAGTACCTATATTTTGCCCCGTGATAAGTAGATTCTATAATAAAATAATTTATAATTTTTGTATCTTTTTCAAATATAGAATCTAATTTCAAAAGATTAGAATTTATTCATTTGATTATAGAATCTATTATAGATTTTATCATAGAATTTAAAAAGCATAATAGTAAATTATTTCTAAATTTTAGGGTATGAGAATAATTAAATGATATTTGAGGGGTATAAGAGTAATTTGCTGTACATATTAATAGAGATAGACGCGTCCTCGATTGCTTATTTTAGCTCGAAGCTAATAAGTTTCTAGCGTAGAACAAATCAGGTGACTAATCTGTCCTGTGATAACGAAGGTGCTAACTCCAACATTTTGATCCGTCCAACAAATGCAGTTACAGATCCACAGAATAGTGCCCAAAGAAAAAGACTCCAAAGCCAACCAAAACATTACGAGCTCATTGTATCTTGCTCTGTCTCTTTCACACCTGGTCTTCTTGATTTTGCTCAGATTGAAATCTCTTTTTTATGTAGATTCCGTCATTCTGCACTATCCCTGTGGTGGCAAAGTTAATATTATCGACGAAAAGAAATTCAATATAAATCCCTGTGCAAATGTTCATTATACACATTATAATAATAATATATTCCCTTTGTCATTAACAAAATGACTACTTCGTTGAACACAATCTCTGCACAAATGGTAATCGCTTTCGGAACTATGAATGGGGAGACTCTGCCGAGGTAAGCTTGAGTGATGCTGTAGGAGAGTAGGTTTATAGATTTACAGACATCCTGATAAGTTCTTCTTCATGGTTTTGCCAATGCCTACAAGGGATGAGAGATGGGTTTGGATTGATGTTAGTATGCTCCTATCTTCCTATCTACTCACTTTCGGCCTTTCTAATTTTTCTTATACTGCAGCTGCTGGCACATGTTCGCGCTATATATATTCCAATCGCGTATTCGGCATCAGAAGACTACCCGGACCTTAGTACTTGGGTGCAGATTAACTTCGCCAGAGATCGAACCGTGCCCGTCTGGCACGCTGGTTCGGAGTTTGAGGATTATAAGACCGACAAGTTGACAGGTTTCGGCATAAAGAAGGATCGGACCCTTGGACTAGACTTCACCGGGCTTGTGGAGTTGCTCAGTATTCCCCGTCAATTCCGCAAAGTTAACCCTTATTCAGGAAAGCTCATTAGAATTGTTCCTGACAATTGGGTGAAGACGGTGTCAGTGAGCAAGTCTTACAGAGATGCCGATGATATTAGTTGGCTAGCTATCCAGAAAGCTCATAACAGGGTTGACTTGATGTGGAAGTCTGTCGAAAAAACTTTCTGGATAGAAAATTTCACCAAGAATGCAATGGTGTTCGCTATTGGGTGGATCCCTGGCCCAGGTCCCTTTATGGCCATTGCATTCTCCCTGACTTGGACTGCAATCAAAGATGAGGAGGCATTCTGGAATGAACTTAGCCTCTGGGCCCCCGGAGTTCAGTTTACGCAATCATTTGGGAAGACATGAAGAAGGGCTTTGCTGAGATAAGGGAGTCATTTATTGACCCGAGTTGGCTTGCCTCGGGGAAGGAGGTGAACGTTGGGAAGCTCAACGCTAAGCCCTAACCCGTGGTTAAGGTGATCCTGGATGAAGCTAAGAAGGTTGAGAAGGAAACCAAGGTAGGGAAACCTCCGGAAGGCGAGAAGGTTGATGACCCAGACGGAGGAATGGTTCTTGGAGTTGCCGAAGCAGAAGAATAAGTATTGAAGAATTAGATGTAAATACTGGGTTACTGGGTTTCTTATATTTTCAGGCCTGTCAACTAAAACAAAGCACGTATTTCTGATGCCGCGATAAATCGGATTCCATGTTGTCGCTTATTGTATAAACCGTTTTTGTGTCAATGGAAGACCGGGGGGGGGTCCGAGTCTCCATATTATTATATTCAGGGTTTTCATGCAACTTACCAGGGTCTTGAGAAAGCACTCTAACTCCTTTGCCCCGTCCTGTTCTTCTTCATGTCTAGGGGGGTCACCACCACCTGCACAACGTTTGTATCTTGTGGTAATCTTAGTGTTGAGCATGGCTTCTAGATGGCCAGCAGAATGTGGCTTCGGGAAGGTCATCATTGACCGGGGGTTTCAGAGTTCATTACGTAACGGAACTTAACTATCATGCATAATCTACTTCTGCTCTGTCTTGCTGTACTATTTTACAATTACAGAAAGCTGTGTATCCATTCGGCACTTTCTTTCTCTCCAAGGACCCTTCTGGTGGAGTCTTTTTCATTTGTGATTTGGCTTTCGAAAACAAAGTGTGAGTCTCAGTCTATGGGATCAATATCACTTTGTAGACCCTGAACATCCCTATTCAACGTCTGTGAGTTCATGAAAGAGGAGGTGTGTGACTGAGATTAGCAAAGATGGGATTTTCAGACTACGTCATGATCTTGACATTGCTTCAAGTGATGACGCCGGATAACAACAACTAATCATTTTTCTGAGCTTTAAATGTGACCAATATACCCTATATAATGACCGTCGGACTTGATCTACTCAGGAACATAGAATACCAAACTTTTAACAGAATAGTTCGCAGAACTGAGCAAGCATATCAGCCGACGACGCAATCCAGCAGCAGCGAGTGCGTAACGGCGACGCCCTCATATTTAGACAAGTAGCCCAATCGCATCGAGTTGTTTCTGAAGATATAAGCACGGTTGAAGACGCTCACTTTGTCATTTTCTCGAGATGCGGAGATCCGATGTCAGCCAAGAGAATTAACTTTGGAACTCGAAATTCATAGTGAATTGGCCATATGTCTGACCAATCCTTACAGATACTCACGCAAAATTGAGTGCTCAGTTTCTCTACCCCTTCTCTTATATTTCTACACTTAGAGAGCAACTTTATAAGTCAACTGCGGAGTTTTTGAGGCATCATGGAGCTAGTCATACTCTCCAGTATAGAGCTATAAACTATTTCCTGTGAAAATTAGTGGCAAGAGCATTTATTATCAAAAATATAACTAGAAAATTCATCCTTATATAAATATGAAAGAAAATAGGCATTGTTAGGTTCACGAGCACAGAGGACCAGTTGTGCAGCGTCAATGCACTTTGATAAAGACGTGAACTGATATGGATCTTCATGGGGCGAAGCTGGATTAAAACTTTGAACGATGCCAGATTCTCCTGCTTACTCTCTATTTGAATGATTCCATCTAGTTACAGGACCGGTAAGCAGTTCCGTGAAATTTCTCTGTGTTGTTCTAAAAATGCATGCAATGCTTGACCTAGACGTTGCAGATTCGACACTCTATAGACTCGTTAAGTCTAAGTCTCCTAATATGCTTTTCATAAAATGCCTCACCAAACAGTCAGAAGTTGTAAATAAAGCGAGCCTTCTTCGAATCATCAGGCATGGGTCTCTAAGATATATAAAGCATGCATAAAGGTAACTTTATATTCGTTGCAATCAACAGTATTACACGTCTAAGTATGCTATCTTCCTCAGACTGTAGTGGTTTTCCGTTTTTGGCCGCGGAAACTAGTGAAACTAGCTGACCGACGCAACTACGATAGAAGGTCACCCCTTCCTCAACACTATGATATACAATAGGTCAAGAACTCGACAGCATCGTGTGATAAAGTCTTATCTCTTCAATTCAGAGTTTCGGGACTCTTGATATTAGTTGTCACGTATCAGCATTACTCTTGACATTATTGTAGACGTTAAGACACGTGATGAAGACCGTCGGACGATCCACCAGAACCGGTAATTAGCAGTTGCCACCAACATAGCGCTATGACCTTGTGTTCAAGCATTTGCTATGTCTTCTGGGTTCCTCTTCATGCAATTGATCTGAGCACAACTCCATAGGTACTAGGTAGCACTTAAGCTTCTATTCTGGAACTTCAGAGTAATTTTGCAATATGCAGGCTATTTCTAGGAGAAAAATCTGACCGAAATTGGCCATTGAAGCCTTTTGATAATTCAATCGTTCGATTCAAATTCAAAGAATAAAAGTCGAAATAATACAACTGACTCTCGTAACTTTTTAATTCGTGGCTGGTTTATTGACCCATTGTTAGGTAACTTAATTACTTCATGTCATGATTTTTCAGGTATTACACCTCGATATCTTGGAAGCTTATTAATTTGATCGGTGGGTACACCTGGTGGTAGTTTCAGAAAACTTTGGTCTATCTTATGAATCGCTAAAATATCCGATGAATATCTATTCGCTACGCATGGTGTTCCAGAACAATCTTGGTATGCTGTTTCACAATTGAGTCGTCAGCTCGAAGCTTGGCATTTTGAGTTCTATAATTTGGCGGTGATGTGACAATTTAATACTTCCGAGAACAGTCTTTCAACCCTTCTATATGAACTCAGTCATTCTCTTAATTTCTCAATTACCATTACTTTGATTCAACCTAAAACGTAAACTACCATTAAAATGCTCTGTATAGTTTCTGTACTCACTGTTGCGCTCGCTGGCGGGGCATCAGCTTTCACACCACCTGGGTTTGAACCATCTTCAACTAATGATCTCACTGTCGCATATGGCTCTAAGCTTGCAACAAATGGAATCCAAATGTTACGAGCCGGTAAGCTTCTTCCCCTTTCCCTAAGTTGTATCGGGACTGTATGCTAACAACTTTTCAGACACGGCCTATGCTCCTATTCTTGGTACAGCCACAAAAATGAGCGGTACCTACGCAGTAATGATGGTTGATCCCGATATTCCACCCGCAAAAGTGGGAGGTGATACATCACAATTTCTTCACTGGATGCAAGCCGATCTCACGTCGTCGAATACCACGACGACTATCGGAGGTCAAAAAATCTACGAACTGATCAACGTAAAGAACACATCTGCATTCGCTACATATCTACAGCCAAATCCTCCAGACATTGCGCCAACTACTCATAGATATACTCAACTACTATTTAATACGACAGGTATGAACATGAGTCTAGCTTCACTTCAAACAGCCGGAAAAACTAGAGGAAATTTCAATGCTACAAATGTAGTTAAAAGCGCAAAGCTGACAGTTTTGATGGGGAACTCATTCGATGTTTCATTTGGAGATAAAGCGATAAATAATACAGGAGCTTCAACAGGAAGTTCTACATAGGCTTCCACTTTGACTACCTCAAGAAGTATTTCAGCCTCGAATTCGAACTTCACCTCGACTATCACTAGGCTTCAACAAAGTACTGATGGGGCAGCTGTGCTTAGAAACGAAGGTCGAGTGCTATTCGCAGGATTGGGGGCCGTGGTTCCAACTGGTACGTTGATATGAATAATTAGATGGCAAGATAACACATTGCATATTATTCATGGCACACTGTTCTAATCTATCAATCACAACTACGTGATATAATCTGTGGATCACAAAAAATACAGGTGAACTCAAGAGACTACCTACATTCGACATTTGTAGTACCACTGTTTGGTCTCAATGACTCAAATCCATGGTTTGACTGTAATACCGACAGCAAAGATCGTCTATCATCCCGTCTCATATTACCATCGCTGCTGGTACCAAGGAGGTGGTTGATTGCCAGGGTGATATGGTTCTGTGAGTGGGACAGCTCGGGATGCTTTACCGGCCACGACATCGATGTTATTCGGGTACTTGTCGCGACTGTTCCAGCCGACTGGATATGGCTGATAGTCTTTCTGGGATCCCGTAATCAATGCCAAGTCGGCAAGAATGTATCTTTTTCGGCAGTTCCGAAGGAAATCATTCTTTACCGTCAAGTGCAAAAGGACTAGCACAGGGTTTTCCACCTCTATCAGCATCTCCCAGGGAGATAGACAAGTGATACATAGAATCCAACACTGGATTGGCCTTCTGCCACAGATCGATGATGTGTTTTGGTGGCATTCCAGTACCACAAGTCGGCAAGGATGATATCATCTTGAAAGTACCACTCTACCCTCGACACAGATAAGTGATACCCACAGTCAGATAAAGAAACGGTCATTTGCATTGTGGTGGCATTCGAGTACCGAAAGTCGACAGGAACGCTAGCGGATGCTGAAGAGCGATACTGTGAATGCAAAGAATTAGTTTAAGGTCTTAAATCAACTTGGATAATATAGCAATGGGAAATCGAGGAAATCACTTACTTGAACCTGCTTCATACTTCCAACCATAAGAAGCCCTCATATTACCCAACACTTGGTGTAGTTCCGGAAGGTTCTTCCGACCACATATGTCCCCACTACCAAAAACCTCTCATGTCGGGTGGTCGGATTTCGCCTGTTGAGACGCTGTCTCAAACCTCCTCAAACGCAACTTCAAATGCAGATGATCTACAAGCACTTCAAGCTCTCTCGGGGTGGGGTACACCAAGCCTTTTTCACATTACGTTTCTTCCGAGCTGCTCTTCAACTATCCTTCCATTTATCATAAGTCCAATATTGTTCCTAAGTAGGATTTCGCTCCCAAATGCGTATTCGGAAACCACAAACCTTCTGCCAGAAAGGACAAGGTTATTTCGCATCAATTCACGCATCTGAACCGACGTAGGTCAGTGTTACCGGAACCATTTGATTCTGACTCAGAATCGGATGATCCAGAAGTTCAATTGATTGCGTATATGGCAGAACCTTCCCGGAAGAGAGCTTGTGCTGCTGTTGAGGATTCAGTTAACTATGATCCAGGAAACAAGCCCAGTAAGCCATCTGGAGAACAGTCTGCTCGTGTTATTAGACAGTTACAGGAGATCTTAGATCGACAAGTCTAATGAATTTCCCAAGCTGTCCACATGCACGAATGCAAAATCCAAGAAGATACAACTTGCTGTGTTTTCAAGTGCACTCATCCCGGAACCTTTCGTCCTCGATCCGGAATGCTTTTTCCCTCAAATTGATGCTGACAGTCACTCATTCCGGTTTGCATGCACAATTCGTGTTCCTTAGGAAGACAATACTTTCAAACGCGCTTCTCTCCCCGTCGGCTCTTCTCGGTCAGATCAATGATTTTAGTCAAATGTCATCTCTAATTGGTTGGTTGGAGTTTTGGGTCTTCGGGTGTATCAGCTTAGCGCCAAATAATAGCTTTCCGGTCTCAAGATGAACACAGCTTGTGGCGGAAGCAGCGCCGTTACAAATCTCGTCGTTTTCGAGATGGTCATTCCCGGAGTTTGGAGACGTGTGTACGCACTCATCAGACCGTTCGACAGCAAAGAAAATCTGACTTGCATCTTCTGCTTGTTCTCCTGTGGTTACACGATGTTGTTCCCAGGATTCATCTTCGCGATTCCGCCATAGAATTAGGCCCTGTAAAGGACGACGGCTTCCGAGCCATTCTCCAATCTTCTCAATTCTGTCCCTCTGTCCTCATAACATCGCTCTCATGCCGAAGGTTCATCATGCACCATCTAACCAAAAATTCATTGGCGTTAATCTCGTTCCCGAAACCTAATAATTTTCTGACGTGAACGATGAAACTACCCAGTCGAAATGTACGTCGTCGTCGGGAAACTGAATCGTCAGCGGTGTGACGTTAAAGCACTTACGACTTCCCGACCTGGGCATGTCGTTAAAATGTTCTACCAGGCCCCAACAGTTGATTCGGATTGTGATTTTGAATCAACCAATGCTGCTTAATCGTCGCTGTTGTCTTCCAAGTCGGTATTTTCGAGCACTTGATGCCTTCTGATTTGGAAGCGCCAGAAGTTTACCTTGACTGCTTCATGTACTCGGTTTCTAACAACTAAATACGTTCACCACGCTTGCACTTCACAAATCAAGAGCTTGTGATACAATCTCCTGTTGGTTCCCTTGGTGTATTGTCACCAATCACTCGCATTCCGGAACCCATCAAGCACGTTCCTGCCCCTGTATCCGACTTCTCTGACACTGTCGATACGCAGTCAAAAGCCCTCCTCTCATATTACGAGCACGTCCTCGTCCCTCCTCAGAAACGTATCCGTGACCATTCCGTCCCAGCTACACAAATCTGGTCTACACCATACCAACTACGTGCGTTCCCGAGCTCAAACATTTGGAGTGATTGACATCAATTTAAGATAGAAACCTAAGCTTGGAGATGCAAGATAGCAACCCACATAGGAAAGCGAAGGTTACGACGTGCAATTAGAAACGCGCCGCACGTCAGGTCAGCACACCTTCAATCACAGCTGGCCACAAAGCCAAGAACGACGGCAGGGAATTGTGATCCTAAGCCGAGATTTCGTTATCTGTATATAAATAGCGATAAAACGCAAACTTTTCAACAGTTTCCACTCACAATGACTACAACAAGAGATCGCTCTTCCAGCAAACATCACAATCGATTACCTAGTAAATTTCGTTTTAGAAAAAGTTTACAAGATTATACATAACACAGCGAGAAATCACAGACATAGCAATCAGAGATTCAGAAGTCCACCACGGCCGATCGCAGTCCCAATTCACCCTATTCCCAGAGTAACCAAGACCCTACAACACACAGGGGACACTATATACAGAAACTCTTTAATCACATGCAAGACCTTGCACGAGCACTTCGATCACTTGTATTGTCTATTTTCACGGCTTGTTGAGCAAAGCTTTGCCATCAAAGGCTCCAAATGCCAGAAGGGCACACAGTGAGAATCGAAATGGAACTAATACTGTTCCTCTTACAACAACTCCGGGATATAGACAGGGGATACAGGCCATTTGAGTTGGAAATGACAGCGCCGATGTATGGATTACGTAAGTTCAGCTATATTGTTCAATGCAAAAAGATGTAACTACCTTAGTGGAGATTGCTGGTTTTAAATTATAATGTATAAGCTATGATTAGTAATATAAACTGTATTTTGAAAGCAAAACTGTATATGCGAAGCAAAACTATATATGCAAAGCAAAATTGTGTATAATTTTAAATTACAAGTATAATATCTTGAATTCATAAAAACAAACGAAATGGAAAAATATTGATATATTATATAATCATATATTTATATAATATACCATTTTTATATTTGTAAATTCATAAAACCCTTTCTAATTAATGAGAAATAATATATCAATACTAAAACAAAATTGTTTCAGCCGAAACCCCCTTCTAATTAATTATAAATAATATATCAACACTAAAGTAGGATTGTTCCAATCAAATAGAATAATAGATTTCATAAAATTCAATACACAACCTTAAAAAAAAGAAATTTAATTGAAAAAGAAATAATTAAATTAAAGCAATTGAAAGCTTTTTAATAATTTAATTAATTTTAAAATAAGCTTTATAATAATAATAGAATTAATAAATTGAATAGATTAAATTACAAGGAGATATATTCAAAAGTGTATTAATAAGTAAGGAGTATAAATGCCTTAAACACAATTGCCTTAAACGTTTTTTAATATTAAAATCTGAATTAGAATCTGAATTAGAATGTGAATTAGAATGTGAAAATAAGAAAGAGAATTAGAAAGAGAATTAGAATCTGAAAATAAGAAAAAGAATTAGAAAGAGAATAAGAAAGAGAATAAGAGAGAGAATAAGAAAGAGAATAAGAGAGAGAATTAGAAAGAGAATTAGAAAGATAATAAGAGAGATAATAAAAGAGAGAATAAAAGTGTTACGGGAGCTGCCTTTAGGGTCACATGAAAGTGTTTAGAGATCTCTCGAGGTGGTTTAGACTAGACTTCAAATAGGAATTCAATAAGATTATAACTAATTGCAATTCTTATAATTATAATAATGAAACTAATAATTGTTTTTTTGAATACGAAACTCTATATTATAATAAAACTCATTCTATATATAAACCTTTATTCTGAAGTCGAATTGATAAATCGAATTGGTAAATCGAATCGGCTTTATAATCATATGATATTTATTCTATGATTTTTATTATTCTAGTTTATCTTTTTATTTTGAAACTAATCCCTTAAAATATTATTAATATAATTTCACAAAAAGTTTGTAAAGTTATATTCAATATTTTCTAGAACTTATTATTTTAGAAATTGTATTCTATATTCTAGAATATTCTATAATTAATATTATATATATATCTAAGGTTTTCCTTAAATATCTAATATCCCTTAATATATTACAATTGAATTACTAAGACCTATAATACCATTATAATCTATATATTAATAATTCTATAGTTTATTATTAATCTATTATAATACTATTCTCTTTTTAGTTTAGCATTTATTCTAAGTATTTATATTAATATATCTTCTCTTCTATATTTAATATAAATGAATGTAATATTTTCTTTTTATTATATCTTCTATTCAAATAACTTCTATTTATAATTCTACATTCTTATTTACTTGTATTGCCTGTTCTAATAATAAATGTAAACCTTATACTTTATATTTTTAAACAAATTATAATTATTTAATAAACAAAGAATTATTAAAACACTATTTCATATATATTCATTTCAAAAAGGATTACTATCACCCTGAATTTATAATACCTTTTCAATATAAATCTTTGAAACAATAACAAAAATAACTTCGCTTAAAAAAGGAAAAGGCTTTTATTGAATTGTAAATTCTTTTCACTAAATCCCAAGAATTAATAACTTGAATTCTTTATTTACATTATCAATAAGATTTCCTTTGTAAATGTAAAAAAGAAATGATTTATCGAAATCTTTATACACTAAAAGAGCTTGATTTAATTAAAAAGAATAAAAGATTGGAAAAAGAAAAATTGAAAAAGAAATATACAAAGAAAAAAGCAACAACTGTTATTACTATATCTACTCCTAGTAATTCTTCTTTTGATTTCTTCAACCCTTTTTTACCTGAATTATCTAAAACAAAACTTGAAACCTTATTAACAGATATAAATACTTTAAATAGAATATCTATAGTTTTTTAAAACAATTAAAATTATCCTTGAATTTTTATATATTCTTTAAATACAAATAATCTAACCATTTAATTAAATACTTAATCTTATTTCTAACATATTTACAATCTAATATTATTTCAATATTATATATAATATTTAGATTGACTAATTCAATTTTTATAAATAATATATTTAACACTCCTAATAATATTAATTCGAATAAGAATATATAAAATATTAAATAAATAATTATTATATCTAATAATTTCAATTGATAATTAATTATTTCTATTATTTTATTAATCTTAAATAATTCTAATTTTCTATAATCGAGTTTATTATTTGATTTTTTGATTTCAATATTTCATTATAACAAATAAACTTTATTTTTTTTTTTAAATATAGATTTTATATTACATTTTGTATTATAATATACTATTATTCTAAAAGATATAAATTTTAAATTAAAAGCCAATTACTTTTGAAGATCTTTTAATTATTCAATTTATATTATTATTGATTCGATATTAATTTCTTATAATATTGAGATTTTATATATTTATAAATTAAACTCAAAATTAACTTATACTAGAATGATTTTCATAGTTTTCATTTCCGATATATTATATACAAATTGTATTATAAATAATAGTTCTACCCAATTATCTTATCGATAGTTTATATAGCATTTAAGATATACTTTTATTATTTAATTAATCCTTTTTATTTAACTATCTATTTATAAATAAAAAGATATTGATAGTTTTCTTTTGATATCTATAAATACTAATAAAGTAATTCAGAATTTTGAGATAAAAAACTTATTTCAATTCAAGATTATCTTATTTAATATTTTATATATACTTATTATAATCTTTAGAAATATATATATTAATTACTTAATATTCTATATTTCTTTGAATAATATTATATATATAAATTTCGTTAATCTATTTATTATATTGAATATTATATTATATTTAATTTCTATAATAAACTTTTTTAAAAATAATAATTTAATTATAAAATTCTATGTAATAGATTTCCATAACTGAGAAGGTATATTTGGGGTTTGGAGTTGATTATATAGAGAATGTTGTAATAATTTGTTTTATATATAGATATTACAATTTCTAACAATTTCTTTAATTATTATTTTCATTTATAAAAAGTAATTGATTTTTTATATTCTTATAAATGTTTTTACAATTCCTTGATATTCATATATTAGTAATCTATATTATTCTATTATAAATTCCTTAATCATTTGATTTAGAATATATACTTTTTTATAAGAATATATAATATCATTTTTTATAGTAAATCTTGATTCTATTGTTTTGTATATATATATAACAATAGTATCCTTATTGTAATATAATTAAATCTATTTTTTAAAATAATTATTTTTTAATAGATATATTATTATAAATTAATAATTCGCTATCTTTTTTAAATATAATATATAACTTATATATTTTGTTTTCTTAATATTTTAATTTTCGATTAAAAATATCAATTTTAATATTTTCTAATCCTTTAATATATAAAATTCTAAAATTGTAATTAACTATAGTTTCCAATTATCTAATCTATTATCTATTTAACTATTTCATTATAATAAAATAAATCAAATTCTTATAATCTATATATATCTATATTATATATTTCAATTCTTTCAAATATATTCGCTATTCTTTAAATATATCAATTATTATTAATAATTCTTTATTATATATTTCATAATTCAATTCAATTAATAATAATTTTTGGAAATAAAATATAATTAATTAATATTTTTTATTTTGATTTAATTAACTTAGAATTACTTCTATAACGAAATCCGAGAAATCCATTTCTATTATGATTTCTTTTTTTGAATCAAAAATCAATAATATTAGTTTTTTTGTTATTATTTGTTTAAATATATCGAATGATTTTTATATTTTAATAATCCATTCGAAATTTTCTTAATCTTTTTTGATTAATATAATTAAGAATATAATAATCTTTGAATAATTCTTAATAAATTTTCTATAGAAATTGATAAATTCTAAAAAGGATTATACTTTCTTAATTATAATTGACTGTTTTCATTCGAGTATTACCTTAACCTTATCCTTATTTATTTTAAACCTTTGATTTGATATAATGAATTTCAAGAATTCTATTTCTATAATATAAAATTCATATTTGTTTGACTTATATAATAGATCTATTTTAAATAGATTTTCAAGGATATTACTAACATCTTTAATATATTGAATCTTATTATTTGAATATATTAGAATATCATTCAAATAATATATATAATAAATATTCAAATATTATAATAATATATTGTTTATAAGCCTTATAAAAGTAATTGGTATATTAATTAGCTCGAATGGTATAATTTGATATTTATATAATCTATATTTTGTTTTGAAAGTGGTTTTTTATTTTTTACCTTTCTTCATTTTAATTAAATAATAACTATTATATAGATTTATTTTGATAAATATTATAATTCTATTTAATCAATCTTTTAATTCTATAACTAATAGAAATGAATATTGATTCTTCTTAATAAATATATTAAGCTTTTTATAATCTATAATTAATCTATTGGATCTATTCTTTTTAGATATTCATATAATTGAACTGATTATTTGGAATACGGATTCCCTAATTTATCTTTTAGCTAAATTATTGTTGATATATTCTTTAAGCTTTTTTAATTTATTAGCTAATATTGAATAAATTGGAATATATATAGATATTTTGCCTTCCTTTAATATTATCTTATAATCCCATAACTTGTATTCCAATAAAACCTTATAGATCCCTAATTTTTTAAAAATATATTTATATTTCTTATAACGTGGTTTAACACCGGGTCGCCAATATCACCGGGTCGCCATTTCAAAAATATACCAAAACTAAGTCTTTTTTAATATTCATATTTTAATAACCAATCATTATATTTTTTTAAAAAAAAGAATATTAAATAATAATAAGAAATCACTTATTGAAAAATCTAGTTTTTATATTAATATTTCTATTATATTTCGAAAAAAGCCAAAATTGTTACGATTTTCGTTACAAAAAAATTGTTTTAATAATAACTTTTATATCAATTCAAACTTCCAATAAATAATCAGATTTTTATAATATTTATATAATTAAATCTTACACTTTCAGATTTTATAAAATTATATTCAAAAATAAAGAAAGTGCACGGTTACACACAGACGTTTTTTGTATATAAAAATCAATGGCGACCCGGTGATATTGGCGACCCGGTGATATTGGCGACCCGGTGTTAAACCACGTTACTGTTTTAATATTATAAATCTTTCTTTTATTTCAATTATAATTT
The DNA here is from genome assembly GCF_000143535.2 of Botrytis cinerea B05.10. NCBI lineage: Eukaryota > Fungi > Ascomycota > Leotiomycetes > Helotiales > Sclerotiniaceae > Botrytis > Botrytis cinerea. Next base: position 1,926,038 of record NC_037325.1, on the reverse strand, counting down.
CGTATTGTATTATTGACTTCTATATTTATAAAGGAGATATATTGATCTTCATTTTTAATAAAGAATTCTAAATTGAATATCCTATATTACCGATATTGTTTGTATTCAACTTTCCTTAATATATATTACATCTTACAAATACCTTTAATATATCTCTATAATCGTTTTTGCATTAATCAAATATTACAATTCCTTATATCCAATTTATTTTCGAATTATATATCTTCAATCATAACATTCCTAAAATAATCTATTATTGATCTAATAATACAATATCAAATTATATAACCTTTATATATTAGATTATACTCATTTATACTGAAATTGTTTTCTACAAAATCTTTCTATTAAATCCTATTAGCTATCTATCAATTAATTATAATCAATAAAGATATTGTTTTATTTGAAATAGTATTTCCAAGTATTTTATAGTTTTTAATATAATAAAATTTCCTATAGCCTTTAAATCTATTATAATTAATTATATATATTCATTTATTTAAATCTTATAGTATATCTATTCTATTTATTCTATAATATTTAATTATTGAATAATTTTACAAATTTTTTACAAAGTTATATTTAAAGTTAAATTCTTATATATTATATTATTCTAATAATTCTTTGTTTTCCTTTTTTTAGAAAACTATTTGATTGCTTTTTTATTTGATTAATAAGTTTTATAGAATTCTTTATAACAAGTTATTTAGTTTATTTTAATATAATCTGTTTCTATCTTATTCTAATGATTTTCTTTTATTATAAAAGATATTGAGGTTTTATAATACTTTTGTTTTTATAAATCTATTATATTTATATCCTTTTTATTTTATAATAATTTCTTTAATAATTGTTAGAATTCCTTAATAATGAAAATCTTAATATCTTTGGATTTAATTAGGTTTTTTGGGATTATAAAGGTAATATTAAATTAGCTCTTACCGAATTTAGATTTAAAGTTGTTTCTTTTTTCTTTTATCTTTTTGCTTTAGCAATCTATTATTTGATATCCTACTTTTTTATATTCAAAATATAAATTGTTTTTTTGTTTTCATCTCTTTTCTAAATCATTGTTCTCGTTTATATAATATATAACATTTAGTTTTATAGGGTTTTTATATCTTTATAAATTATAATATAATCTATCTTTATTCTTATAATAACATTTTTGTTTTTGGTTTTTTTAAGATTTATATAATCTTTGGTTTTATCGATATTTATAAAAACGATTATTTAATTCAATAAAGTTCTAAATTAAATCATTTAGATTTATATTTTTAATAAATCTTTTTAATTTTAATTTGATTTTTGATTTGAATTCCTTATAATAATGATTTATAATAACAATTTCATTCTATTTAATTATTTTAGTATATCTTCGAAATTCTATAGTATATTTCAATATTAATTTTATTTATTTGAGATTGAAGATTTTATCTTTTATTATTTTTAATTTATTAAAATTTCCAAAAATTTTATAAATCTCTATTTTAAATCCTTCAAAATTATTAAAAATTATTTGAATGAATTGTATACAATTCTTATCATTATACTCGAAATAATTATACAAATATAATTGAATCTATTTGATTATTTCATTTCAAAGGTATAATACAATTTATATATTTTTAGATTTCTTAATAATAAACTTATCTTCATTAAATCGAAAGTAGATTTCAAATTATAAAAAGAAAATATTAAACTTTTATTGATTACTTTGATATTTATTTAATAAAATAATCTTAAGTATTTTATTAATGATAATCTCCTTTAAAATATCGATTATTTTAATATTGTTAATATCTTTAATAAATTGATTTGTAATAATGATTTTGAATATTATATTAGTGATTGGTTATTAAATCGATATTTGAAATAGAAATAGTATTCAAAGTATTATGGGAATTGTTTTTAAGATTATGTAAAAGTATTTAGAAATCTTTTGAAATAGTTTAGATTAGATTTCAAATAGGAATTCAATAAGATTGTAATTGATTACAATTCTTGTAATTATAGTAATAAAACTAATGATTGTTCTTTTGAATACGAAGCTTTATATTGTAATAAAACTTATTCTATATATAGATCTTCGTCCTAAAGTCGAATCGATAAGTCGAATCGGCAAATCGAATCGGCTTTATAGTTATATGATATTTATCCTATAACTTTTATTATTCTAGCTTATCTTTTTATTCTGAGACTAATCCTTTAGGGTATTACTAATATAATTTTGCGAAAAGTTTGCAAAATTATATTCGATATTTTCTAGGATCTATTGTTCTAGAAACTGTATCCTATGTTCTAGGATATCCTATGACTAATACTATATACATGCCTGAGGCTTTCCTTGGATGCCTAGTGTCCCCCGGTATACTGCAGCTGAATCACTGAGGCCTATAATACCATTATAGCCTATACGTTGGTGATTCTACAGCCTGTTACTAATCCGTCGTAACAAAAAGAGAGAATAAGAAAAGAGAATAAGAAAAGAGAATAAGAAAAGAGAATAAATGAAGAGATTTAAAAAGAGATTTAGAAAGAGATTTAGAAAGAGATTTAGAGAGAGAATAAAGAAAGAGATCTAGAGAGAGAATAAGGAAAGAGAATAAGAAAAGAGAATAAGAAAAGAGAACAAGAAAAGAGAATTAGAAAAGAGAATAAATGAAGAGATCTAGAAAAGAAAAGAGAGTTATAAGATTTTAGGATTTTAAAATTTAATTATATTTCTAATATCTTTATATAAATTAGAAGTAAGAGATTAATAAAGTTTATAAATTATTATTATTATTATTATTATTATTATTATTATTATTATTATTATTATTATTATTATTATTATTATTATTATTATTATTATTATTATTATTATTATTATTATTATTATTATTATTATTATTTATAATCAAATTTCGAGTGTAGCGAGGATTGGGGGTTTGAGGGCTGGTTTTTATAAAGATTAAAAAGTTAAAATTAAAATTTTATATATTTCAAAAATAAGAAAGAAAAAAAAACTTCTATGAATCTATAGTTTGAAAAATTCTTTTTCCCCGATAGCTAGTAATATATTGATTAAAGGGCTTTTTTTTTTATAAATGATTAGAAATTTTTGTTCCAAAAAGACTTAATGAAATTCTTGAATTCTAATTTGAATTCTAGCTTAAGATAATCAATACTTTATTCATATTGAATTCGATTAATAATTGAAATGAATATGAATATATAGATTAAAGCTAGATAAATAATATATATAAATAATCTATTCTATATAGCATAATACAATAATAAAGCTTCTGATTAAAAAATAAATTGAAAATGAAATGAATAATCCCCTTTAAGTGTTACGGGAGCTGCCTCTAGGGTTACGTGGAAGTGTCTAGAGATCTTTCGAGGTAGTTTAAACTAAATTTCAAATAGGAATTCGATAAGGTTATAACTAATTGCAATTCTTATAATTATAATAATAAAACTAATAATTATTATCTTGAACATAAAACTCTACATTATAATAAAACCCATTTCCTTATATAAATCTTCATCTTATTTGAACAATTAAAATAGTTGGTCGCTTCTGGAACACTATTATTCCTGAGCTGTTTATTACAGGATATTAATCCCATAACTTTTGATATTCTAATTTATTCTTTTATCCTAAAATTAATTCTCTAAGACATTACTAATCCTAATGAAGCCTTCTTGCTTATTATATTTTATCTTTCCTAGAATTTATTATTCTGGAAATTGTATTCTAAATTTCTAAAATATCTTATAACTAATATTATATATATATTTGAGGCTTTCCTTAAATGCTTAATATTTCTTGGTATATTATAGCTAAATTATTGAGGCCTATAATACCATTATAGTCTATACGTTAGTAATTCTACAGCCTATTATTAATCCGTCGTAACATTAAGCTTTCAACTAATACCTTTCTTACAATTCTAATATTTATCGAATTCTGAAATCTCTAAAGCTTCTCAGAACCTCCATTTTCTTTTTTTCTATTAAAAGTTAATACTAAACGAATCTCATTCTATATCGATTCCATTTATTATTAATAAATTAACTATATCGTTATTAACGAATTAAATATATTATAAATATAATATATATATAAAAATTTGTATAGAGATTTATATTGAATTTCTTTTCATCGAAAGTATTAACTTTGCCATCACAGGGGCAGTGTCATTTTTGATGTGACTGAGAATGGGAGCAGCACTGTTTGATAATAGCTATTAGAAGAGATAAAACAGTACAGTTATTTCGAAATATGAATGAAGTTTTATTGAGTACAAGTTTTCGGCATCGATGATTAATTAACTTATCTGTAAGAATTCTAGTCAGTGCCATAGGGTTATGGCCCTGAACATAAAAATTGCTAAACTTACCTTGGCACTAGATTTGAAGCCTACCAATCTAGTTGGTATATTTCACCCACTTCGAGTCATAGGGTATAGACGAATAAGAAAAAAATTGATTTGGGATTAGGTTCTACCATAGTTTTCACAAGATGGGAACTGTGTCTGTGAAAGTAAATTGCTCCTCAAGGGTGATGTAATGAAAATCGCTTGTGTTGGAGGGTCTACCCACAAAAAGGAGCAAACCATGCTATGGTTTCATCTAAACGCCCCATTTGATTGCGTGTCTGAAGATATCGAAATATATGATTATGAGCTCAATAAAGGATTGAGATGGTCCTTCTTCGGTTACGAAGTAAATATTTACAGTCTATGTTGGCGGTATAGTAGGATGCAAAGATAAATTTGCATAAAAAAACATGAACCAAGGGATTAACATGAAAACTCGATTTTCAAGATATAAGCTCACAATTTAACTCATAAACATACAGTCTATCATTCTTTCTATGTATTACATTATTCATAATTAAAATCCCAAACCTAAGCATCGATATGCTTCTCATTGACCAAGACATATCTGTATCTTGCTTTACCATCCTCCATATCAACAATAGCTTGGTTAGCATCCTTCATTGGAACATTGTTGTTCCATGTCTTAACACCCTTCTCAGCGAAGAGTGCCAACATATCCTTAATCTCATGTGGAGGACCAATGAGCGAAGCACCGATGGAAAGCTTCTTGAGGATGAGGGAGAACACTAATCTGCGTTAATAATCTTTCTTAAAATCAAAAGAACAATAACTTACTGTTGAATCCAGGAATGGTATCTTCAGGAGCACCGACTTGGATGAATTTACCCTTATATCTGAGAAGGCTAAGGTAGCTTTGAAGTGGGAGTTTTGGTGAAGAAATGGTGCTGACGATGAGATCGAGAGAATCTCCATATTTTGTGGCCCAATCTGGTTCTTCATCGGTAGCTATACATTTACAAGTTAGTAAAACTTTTCACTGAAACGGGTAAAATCAAAATACTCACCGATAAATCTAGTAGCACCCATCTTGAATGCATCCTCCTTCTTGGCCGAAGTTCTAGAGATCGCTGTGATTTCATCACAACCCAAAGCTTTTGCACTCATAATACCAAAATGTCCAAGACCACCAATTCCAACGATTCCAACCTTCTTTCCTGGTCCAGCACCATGCTGAGCAAGTGGTGAGAAAGCTGTGATACCACCACAAAGCATAGGAGCTGCAATATCAGATGGGATTGAATCTGGGATCTTAATCACAAAATCACCACTTCCACGCCAGTAATCAGCATAACCTCCGTAAGATTTACTTCCGTCGGCCCATTTGCTATTGTAAGTACCGGTCATGTGAGCGCAGTATTGTTGTTGACTGAGTTAAGTTAGTATTGTCCATCAATATTAACATGAATGATAGAAGACCTACCCATCAGCACAAGCTTCACAATCACCCTTTTGGTTCATACAAGAACCACTTTGAGCACCAACACCAACACGATCTCCAAGCTTAATATCCTTAACCTTGGATCCAACTCTAACAGCTTTTCCAACAATTTCGTGACCAACACAAACTGGATAATCTGATGCACCCCATCCGGATCTCAAAGTGTGCATATCAGAGCCGCAAATACCACAGTGAGTGATTTTGATATCGACATCTGTCTCTTCGAAAGGCTTAGGTTCGAACTCTTGCCAAACCATCTTACCATTGGCGGCTTCGGAATCGAGACCCATCCATCCCTGGAACTTGTAATCGGTAGACATTGTGAGGGAGATTTTAATTGTTTATTTTTCGAAATAATAGATATCTTTTGGGTTGTGAATAAAGATAAGATTTGAAAAGACAAATTTGCGCAATGGGTTTTATATCTACTCCCTTTATTATGAAAATGTCATCGTTTGCCTCCATAGACGGAATTACAAATCTAGGTGGAGTCATGATAGGTAGATAGATAAGAAAACATTGGGTCTTGATTCGGAAATGTTGAAGTTTGAGGAATTGCGCTTGAGCCGTCGATAATGGTCAAGGATATGGGATGAAAAGATTGATGTTGGAAAAAGATGGAATTGGCTGGAAGTATGGTGAAGATTTGTAATTGCAGTATTCGTTTCGTTACAGGCAGCACTCGAGGGGGAAAATAAAAGCGTTCACACTTGTCATTCTTATCAAACATGAGCGCAAAGGTACAATGAACTCGCTCTTTTCCACGAATCTTGCGGATAGTAAACGTTTTCTTTTTCTCTTCCGGTCGAATTCGATCATCCTCGTTCTAATGCTGATTTACTCTGTTGGATGCGTATATGTACACTTACTGACGCACCAAGAATTCGTAGCAAAACAGCTTCAAGGGGGGCCGAGATAGCAAGCCGCTCTATGCTTTACAACAATGTCTCAATCTTAGATGGATCGAAAACTAGGATCTAGATTTTGGGTATTGACCATGTGTTTTGTGAAAGCCGATGGTTTCGTTCTGTCTTGAACATTTTTGTGGAACAATATCTTCGGCCGATGATGTAGCATGCATCATCCTCCGTCAATCCATTATGTATGATGAATGATGCATTAAACATGGAAGATAGTGGGGCCGGAGCTCTGCACACCGTATGTATGTGTGGCTCGTATGTTTAAATCGCCCCCCTGTCACTATCTTAAACCCGATCCGCTAGCCTTAGGGCATCCGATCCGACTGACCCCTGAAAAGTTTTTCCTTCAGAAAAATCATGTTACCGACAACTCCACAGCAACACTCGACAGCAACATACGATGTACACTTTGCGGAGTTGGATCTCTCGTTGGTCAATTCCCCCCGCTACGAGGTCTTCCACGTATGTTGGGAAAATGTGGAGGATCTTTGGAGGTTACGGGGTTTATAGTCACAAAATCCGGTAATCCCATGGGCCGGGTAAGACCAATCGATAAGACCCGGTAATTGATGTCGGTTACCTAAGTGCTTTCCCGTTGGCAGTTTATTCCACAATTATATTTCTGGGTTGACATCATTACAACGCTTTGGAAGCATTCCCATGCTTCTTTGGGGTGGAATGGTTGATTTGTTATCAACTTTCTGTTAACATCGCTTGTGGTGTTGCGAAGGGAGTCGTCTAACATACCCCAATTCTTCTGAGCAATTTCCAACTTTATCTTCTTATTGATTGGACAAAGAACATGAAGTCAGGATTTACTTCTGGTTATCAATGTTAAAAAAATTTTCGACTGGCTCAAGGGAGTGATGCCAGTCTTTGAGACTGGTTGAACGTCGGAGAACTAAATCTCAACTTCTTAAATAGCCCTTCATTGTTGATGTTGATTGTAAATGGACGATCTCTAGGAAAGTTCAAGGAATCAAATGTCTGATATAAGATTCTTCTCAAGATTTAAGAATCTGAGGTCTGAGAAATTACCGGACAAATTCGAAAGCAGCTCTGATCCAGATATTTCATTACGAAGAGATGACAATGTCACTCTCACTGTTAAACTGGTAATATGCTTCAGGATTCTCTTTCCTGGTTGGGTTGCACAAAAACAAGGACAAAAAATTTGTATTCAAGGCACACAGATCTATCTATGGATTGTTCTACTCTAATAAAAACGCAAAACCCAAAACCCAAAACCCAAAATGCGTTCGGCATATCTCATTCCTTCCCATTCGAACTGATCGCCATAAACGCCATAGCTATGAATCGCACAGTGATACACATAATTAAATTATGTGCAAGTTCAAGAAGAATTGTGTAAGAAATCCTATCTCAAGTCCATCTGCTCATTTCGTCGACTGTACTTGAATTGGTAACATTAATTTCAGCTAGCAATTCATAAATCTCTAATGTCCACTGGTGCTGGCGTTGTCGCTGGCAGTATTCGGTAGCACCGTCGTGTATTTATTTGCTCTCGCCATCATCTTCGGGAAGTAATTCGCAATCAATTGCTCGCTTTTTTGATGTCATTAGCTTTCATTCTGTTCTTTTCGAGAAATAAATAAAGGGACAAATAAGGGGTAATACTCACGTATAAAAGCTATGATCAGAATTATGTGGTTTAACCAAATTATGGGCCAACTCATGAGCAAGTACTATCCACCAATAAGCACCCGCATCTACCTTTTCCTCTCCGCTTTTTGAATCCAGTTTTTTGAGATGCAGTTGTTGGAAAAACCTGAAATTGCAAAAGATGCTTCCTTGGCTATTGAAAGCAATAGTATTTCCATGATCATCGTAGAAAATATGGATAGCTTTTCTAGGCAAATTGTAAATATCTGCGGCCTCATGAAGTAAGGCTGCGAAGCTATTTAGAGAAGAGACATTTGCAGAGAGGAACTCTGTGAGATTAGGACTGTCAGGAGATTGCCTGTCGTTGGATATAAAGATACGAGTGCCATTAGAAGCATCTGCAAAGTAGGAGAGGTTTTGGCCGGAAGTTGAATCGCAATATTCAGCTTGTTCCTTAACCTGATTAGTAGATGGAGGGGAAAAGAGGTCGGAGGAATCATGAGCTCGAGATGATTGAATGGCGTTGAGCAGATTTTGTTTAATGGCGCCGTTGGAAGTAACACTTTCTGTTTGGGGTTTCTGACTTGGAGTCTCGGAGTAAGGTGGTAGAGCATCTCCGGAAACTGGTGTCGGTGATTTTAATGGCTCATCACTACTGGTGTCTAAACCAAAGCGTCGAGAAAGATTCGAGAACAATCCTCGACTCTTTTCTTTCTTGGTCTGGGGTGGTGATGGAGAATCAGAGCCAAATGCACCTGGCATAGCAGCATGAGAACTTCGACGATTTTCATCTCGTGCAGAAGCCACAGCCTCTTGTTTTTGATCTTCCAGCCATTGATTCTCTTGCTCCTTGATTTGTTCCTGTTCCGTTTCGAGTTGCCTCTTTCTTTCTTCTTCGGCAATTCGTGCTTCAGCAGCCTTGGCTCTAAGAATTCTCTCCACATTGTAACCACGAGAACGTAATTGCTGTAAAGATAAAGTGAGAAAAGATTCAAACGTGAGATATGACTGTTGTTGCGGGCGAGCTAATAAGTGCTTGCACATAGCCAAACTAATTTGATATGTATCATATGCATTAGTAACGAGTAGTTGTAATCCTTTGTATCGCTCTTGAATGCAAGCAGCAGTTCTTTTTTCTGTATTCGACAAATTGTGGCCTTTCAAGGATCGTCTAACTTGTATTCCACTGACAACTTGTACCGTCAAGTTCTTCTCCAACCATCGGCTATCCCGTTTTACATTCTCACGTGGTGATTCATGCAAGAAAAGTTTTGATCTCTCAAGAATATGCTTACGGAGTTTGACAGAATCTCCTTGATATGTAACAGCCTGGCCAACACGGAGGTCTTCTTGTACAATGTTACTCAGATTGGTAGATCCAAGTGCGAGATAAAATTCTTCCAACGTATCCTCTAGAGGAGCGCAGACCAAAGTTTCTTTGAAGAGACGATAGCTGTTATAATCATCAACAACAACAATATTATTAGGTTGCTCTAAATGCCACTGTTTGAGAGGGGCATCCTCGGGTTCTTCCACATCAAGATCCTGCTGGTCTATAAGACTGGTCGAATTTGATATTTCCTTGGCAGCTGAGATCTCCTTGGATCCGAGAAGAAATTTAGAAACTCTCATCTGCCTGAATAAAACCGTATCTCTTCTCAACATGGGCAGATCAATTGCAAGAGACCTCAGGAGGTTCAAGTACTTTTCAGGACTTTGCATGATTCCAAGAAGACGAGCGGGTTCTTGACAAACCAGTGCAGCAAGTTCTAACTTGGTAGGTTCATTCTTAGATCCACACTTGAGAAGAAATGTATTGGCTTCAGTACCGAAATCAACAAAATCAAAAATATTGCTATATTCCGAAGAACTTCCCAGATAACATTGTTGAGGTGTAAGATATTTAATCTTATTAGATGATTGTTCCTTCTCATTGGAAAGTCCGCTCGTCAATTCTCGGCTGTCGGGGACAGGAACAATAAGAGAATCACTCAATTTTGCACAGCTATTGAGACCAACTTCACCAAGCCTGCTTGAAAAATACCCAAAGAGTGTAATAGCTTCGCCGCGAGATTTTGGAGGACTTTTAATAAGTCGATTTACGCATTCCGTGATTGGGGGATCAATGGCAACACCGAATTTGTTAGCATGGATACGAAGATCTTGTCGCAATATTTCAAAACCAAGAACGGAGCTCTTCTCATTCGTGAAGCATTCATAAGGTGCGACTCTTCGTTTTTCATCACCTTCGATTGGAAGAATGCCTTTCCTAGTGGTATTGACATCGAAACTCGCATAACCATTCATATGATGATTTGCGATGAAGTAAGCCATAGCTTTGTCTCGGAGGATGATATCAGTCGATGACATCAGGTCAATGAGTTCAGGAACAGAAGGGAAAGATCTCAATCCAAGTATAGACAAGAAACGGCCCTCGTTACTGGTGGATCGATAACTAAATAGAGGCCCTGGCCATTGAAGTATTGGTAATCCCAAGCTTCTGAGTGCGTCTTTAGGCTCAAAAAGTTCACGAACTTTGTACATCCGGGCTGTACCTTGGGATGATTCCTGACCAGGTGGGCCTGCTTCGGCAGGGCAGATTTGGGATTCTTTCAATTTCCTAAGATCTTCCGATGGAATATCATCCTTTACGGAGGCTAAATACTTGATCAAGTCCATATGGCGACTGTTCTTGGATACCTCGCCTTCTTTGGCTTGTGTGGGAGGTGCAAGAAGTCGGCTGAAGATTGTCTCGAGGTCTACTGTTTTTCGTACTCCAATAGCTGCAAGGAATTTCTCTTTGACACCTGGACAATTCGTAAGAGTTGGGAGATCTTCAAAAAGCTTTACGCTTTCGAAGAAAGCCTCGCCGGGTTTCCTCATGCCACACTTGGTTGGAATCACTGTCAAGGTTGACAGTAGCGATTTTACGGTCGCTCTGGAATTGACGCTCATTCCTTCCCACGACTTTGAGATGATGTGAAGAACCTTTGCCGCAAATTGTGGTGTCGTAGTTATGTTTTGTTCAGGTCCATTTCTGTCTCTTGTTTCTATCAAATAACGCAACCATGGCACAATCTCGAGGGGCTCCCATCCCAGGGCCTGGAGTTCATTCGGTTGACATTCTCTAGTAAACTCAAAGGGGATTGTAGTTGGAGGAACTGGAGCTTCAGGTGGTATTCTATTAACATTGAGGTAACTCGTGACACTGCCTAGTGCAATAATTCCACCCTGGTTTTTATCATCCCCTAGAGTGGCAACAGCAACGTCTAATAAAGAGTGAATAGTCTGGGCATCGATCTTCCCAAGGATAGCCTTATGACCTGCCCACTTGATAAACTGGACAAGTTGCTCCTTGGTAAGTGCTTTTGCTTCAAGCTCTTGCTTAACATCGCCAATTGTTATTTCAGTAATGAGCTCAAAATCTTTCAACTTTTGAACGAATTCGGATTCGATAAGTGCATCTGGAACGACAGGGATCCCCTCCACAAATCCACTCAAATCTTCTGTGGCCAACCGAACCTTCGTCGTTGGAAGAACACTCCTAGTACTATAAACTTCAATCGATGCCTTTTGATACGCTGTCCAAAACGCTTCTTCAATAACTTGGGAAACTTGAGAACTTGGGGTGGAATCTCCAAATGTAAAAGTCTTCAATATGTGTGCAGCTTCTGGCAAGAACTGCTCAATCTCGTGCTTCGTAACTTTATTTCCATTCCCATTTGATTGAGTTGCACGTTTGACCTTGTCAGCGAGATCGGACATTTCATTGGCAAATGCTAATCTTGCCATAATACCAGCGACTCGAAGCATTTCCAGATTCCAAGTTCGAACATAGCGTGCATTCAAATCAATGGATTCACGCTCTACTGTCGGAATAACAGATGGCGCAGATAGATGCATACCAGCACCAGTTGTTTGATGAGTTGGGAAACCAATGAAAACACGGCCACCGGGTTTCTTTCCCGGAAGAACTGATGCAAAAACATCCACGTTCTTTGAAACTAGATTATCATGTGCAGATGCTTCAGTTTCATCATAAGAAGATGTCAGAATGGCCAATTTGGTTGTCTTGGGAGGTGGTTTCTTGGTTGCTCGTTCCAGCTCCGCTGCAAAACTCGGTTGAATATAAGTCTTGATCATTGCCGTAGTCACACGTAGAAATACATTGGTTGTTGTCAAAGCTGTCAGATCTTCAAGTAGCACTTCTTGCATGGCCTTTTCCTCTTGCAAGGCTTTTGCTTTTTGTTGAGCTTGACTATTATTCGAGGTAAGTCTAGAGAAGAAGGAACGGAGAGAGGGTACATCGTTGGAGCTCCCGTAGCTATTATCATAAGAGGGTTTAGATGTGGATGGTTTGGCAGGTTTCCAACCCACGACATTCATAAAGGTAGCATCCATTTGTACACTTTCTCTCTCAAGTTTTTGAACTTTCATGAGACCTTCTTTAGACCTCGTCGTAACATCCCTCGCGATTGGAACATCACAACTTGGTGCTGATTTCTTCTTCAAAGATATAATTTTAAAATCATCGACATATAATTCGATATTCTGTAGAGCCACAAACGTCAAACTTGTTGCTAAGAATTGGGCTATAGAAAGCAAATTCGGCATTGGCGTTGTGTTGTTCCGGTAGTCGAGGACGAAGCTTGTATTGGGATTCGCTTCACTAGGAGGTAATTGTATCTTCTTGGTAAATAAGGAGTTGCCTTTCCAGTAAAATGCCATAGCCTGATCTCCCGAGCTGACAAAAGGGTCTTCACAATCAGCGAAGACACTATAGAATCCTACACCGAAAGCTCCAATCTTTGTTTCGTCTGGATTCCCCTCAGCTATCCTCTTCAACCTCGACCAATCATTGACTCCGAACGCCTGTCCGTTGTTGGTGGCTAGCAGCCTCTTCAGTGTATGATTAAGAAGGACATGTTTCAATATCGCTGATTGGTTTGTGGTATTCGGGGTTGGGACTTGAAAAGAGGGTGACGTCTCGAACTTGATTGTGACTGTCGTCGCCTGCGCATCCGCAGCGTTCTGAATTAGTTCTCGTAGAGTTGTCCATTCCCCAGAATATCTAGCTAGAACTTTATCTATCAAAGCTCTTGTATTAACCGTAACAGCCTCTTCATCGTCACCATCATTCAGCGCAGCTGCTCGTAGTTTTGTAAAGTCCATGGCGATAATGAATGTTGTTGATCTCGCAGTGTCGATTTGCCTCCCCTAGACAGCCCGATAAATCCGGGGAAATTATATCAAACAATCGAACAAGTTAGAACTTTAGCTCTGGCGAACCATGCTTTAATAGAAATGTCAGCTTGCTGTATGTATGATGTATATCTGTGAGAAGTAGTTTATATGTAAGGAGTTGTGATGTCAAGTTGAATGGGTGGTTGTTTACTACCAGCTTGGGGAAGGCTAGAAGGAAGGCTGAGACACACTATCTTACTCTAGCGAGTTCCAGAGCGTGTAAAGTCCAATTATAAGAATTAAATATTAGCATAAGTCAGTAGTTAAATGAATAACCGATAGATAAAGCTAATAATAAACACGCAAAACATCAAATTATTTGGGTATTGTTCAAGAAGAAATGTAATGATTCAGAGTTCGATCAAAAGAGCGGTGGGTCAACTGGCGAGAATTGATACCTGCAGAAAGGCCTCTATTTCCCCGGAATAAGGCTACGAAGTAAGGCTGCAGATGATGGTATGCAATTATTACAAATGGGTATACTTTTGTTATACTATCAACGCCGTTTCGATGACTCCCTCCCCATATGGTAATACAATTGACGTTATCTCTTTGGCATCCTTTCATCTCTGTCTCGTATGTCTGGCGAGCGACTTCTTCGAAGCACTCGCTCCCGTGGATTGTTGTTTCTAGAACCCTCATCTTCTCTCCTTGAGCGATGTCTTCGATCAGGACTTCTGCTTCGATATCTGCGAGGTCGAGTTGCTGGACTGCGACTTCTTGCCCTTCTTCGAGGACTAGCATCATGCCGACGCTTATGATGTTCCCGTTCACCACTTCTTGATCTATGTCGATGCTTCCTGTGTCTTCGTTCTCTTTCATGATCCCTACTTCGACTGCGATGTCTTCGTCTATCTTTTTCTTTTGATCGCCCTTCTCTATCCCCTCTAAATCTATTGGTCCCTTCATTATTTCGGTCATTCCCCAGTAATCCACCTCTCTGCTCTGAAGGCTCGGGCTTTATCTGCAGCATCTCTTGCGCATCAGTATTGCCAACATAATCGCCGAAACCGGCACCCTTTCCCATTCCTTCAGCATCATCGGTACCTTCTTCCGATTCCTTGATAACTCTTTTCAATTCTCCAACTTCCACGTTATTTGCTCCTGTGGCTTCACCACGCTGTGCGACGGGTAATCCCAAAGCCCTTGCTATTGCATCTTCCTCGGCCTCTTTTATTTTTCGAATCTCCTCCTTCCTTTCTCGTGCCTCTTTCTCTTCTGCAGTCTCATTACCAGTCGTTTCGGCGTCCCCCTTTGCGTACCAATTCAAGTCTTTTCCCTTTTGCCATCGACCGACTGGGGCCATGAGAGAATGGCCAAGGTAATTTTCTCGGTGCTGCGAGAATGTTATGTAAGTAAACGGCATTCAATTGATTGGCTGATTGGTCGGGGGGTTACTTACTTGGGAGCTTTGAACCTCATCCCAACTAAAGTTGACACCTCCTCGTGAGCCGGATTTTCGTATAGTAGATAAGAGATCCATAATGGAGATGATCGGTTGCAGTGGTTGACTTGTTTTGAATGGCTTTGTGATGAATGATTATGAGTACTCTAGGCTGGCACGGCTACGCGAGGCTACAGGATCGGCTTGTCGGCGGTCGGTGTCAAGCTAAGCGTACCCGAACACGGACAGCATGAGCATGAGCATGAGCATGCCATCTCGCTAACCCCGTGAATAAGGAGACTAGAGGGACCGTCTTATTGCTCTGCTTTGTTACTTTACTAGCTAGATGATTGAGCAGAGCGCCTAGGAGAACGTCAGCTTCTCAGCCTTGGGCTACCTTGTCATTATTCGGTCATTATCCATTCAACTTCTATTCTCCTGGGAACATTCGCCATCATCCGAAGAAAGTAGGAAGTTCCCATAACTGGCCTGCAAACAGTCCTATTGTGCACTGCCCGAGTAATCTACCTCATCCGCCCACTAGGTACCCATTTGTCTTTGCAATTATTGTACGTTAGTCTCGTGCCGCAGCAAACTATATGGCCCTTGGACGTCTTTAGCCCCATGAATACCCAGGCCTTTGAATTACACCATTCAGTCATTCAAACAAATTTGCAGCTTTTCAATGTGAATCATCCCTCTTTGATTGATCATATTTGATTCATCAGGGTTTGACCTTTGTTATACGATGACCGTTATGACACAAGACTTTTGAAACATAAGGTTACTTAGTTTCTTCCCACATCGTTTTCAGAATGGATTCTTCTACTTTATACATCCCCAAAATCCACAATATTCTATACCATATCACACCAAAGCTGGGAACCTTCTTTCAAAAACACAATATGACTGTTCTAAAAAGTCATAACTCTATTCCGAATGGTCTCAACAACATAGAGACGGGGGTCTATCAGAAAATCATAGATGCTGTCAGTACCTTGCGTAAACAAAACTTTGACATCCCTCACGTCGTTGTCATCACAGATGTCGGCAAAGACTATGATGATCTTGCAGCTATGATTCTTTTGAAGGAACTTCATCGTCTTGGTGCTATAAAACTCGAAGGTTTTATAGCTAACCTACTACCGGAAGACGCAAGGGCACACCTCGCACGCCAATCTCTCGATCTTCTAGGTCTTGAGGATATACCTGTTGGACAAGGCACCAGAGGCACTGAAAAAAACATTTCTCCAGATTTATATGAATTTCCTGTAAGCGTCATGGGGGAAAAGCCTTATCCAAAGCAATCTAGCGGCCTAGATCTTTTGCAGCAGCTCAAGAATAACGCCGAGAGAGACAATTACAAGTTAACATTCTTGCTTATATCTTCTTTACAAGACATTTCTGAGTTTGAACGATCATTACGGCCAAAGGATTCCTCACAAATTCACCCCTTGAAGCATGTGATAGCCAAGGTTGTCTTACAAGGTAACTACAGACTCGATCAAGCCAGAGATGACACCAAAGAGCTCGCAAGCCACAGTATCCTAAAGGCTGACCAAGGGGCTGCCAACAATGACTTTCATTGGTTATCTGCGCAAGGATTCCATTCATTTCTGGATCGAGAAGAAATCCCTTCAGTGGTGTACAACAAGATCGCAGCCTATGGCACACCATTAAGACCTACTATATTTTCAGAAATGGCCGAAACTGGACAAACTTTGGGAATCGCTTTGAGAGATATAGAAGCACCCCAAAATATACTCTACTACAAAGGCGCCTGTAGGATGATCAATGGGAAGTCTGCTCCAATTATGAAGGGTCGCGACCAGCAGTGGTTCTTACTGAGAAGAACCACTTATTTCGACACGAGAGAACGCGAAATGAACCCCGAATTGCTTCCGGATCCAGAGAGTGAAGAAATTGTGGAGTATTGCAAAGTTATAGTCTATGATGTGCTAGCTGCTCTAGGCACATGTCCTGAGGCTATCTTGGATGCGTTAGATGTTCTTCAAACTCCCGATTATGAGAGACAACCGGATCACAACAAGCTACATCGTGTTGTGGGTATCACTCCGAAGATGAATTCAGATACTGCTACCCAGGAAGAACTTGATGCGGCGGCTCAATTGGATGAAGGCGAAGAGAACCCATTCAAGTCTCCAGCAAGTACCAATGCAGAGACCATGAAGAATGTGATTGAGGCGCTGCTAAGAGGAGCTTTGTTGGATTGTAAAGCTAAAGGTATCGGACAAGCAAAGGTTAAGGATAGGTGAGAAGGAAAGCGATATGACGTTCCATGAATCTACGCTTGATTTTTGGACTAGGGAGAATATTGGAGTTCAAGGTTTGGGAACTGGAGGTCAGAAATTGGGAGTTCGAGATTCAATTTAAATCATTTTGATGGCGTCCTTCCATTCTTCAAGTGGCACCTTGCACATCTTATTATTCGAGTACGATGAGTTTATATGGTTGCACTCCATATGTTCAAACCAAATTAAGACACTCATATATGTACAAATACTTTGCTGGCGAGTGTTCACTTCCGGCGAGAAATGGTTTTCAGTTATCAAGACAAAATAGGGGTGGGTAAGCTAAAGTCAAATTTAGTAAGACTTATCTGGGTGGAAATCTCCCTTGAGTTAGTTGGGCTAGATATAACTGTCTATTACACGTGGAAATGGGAGGGTAGGGCACTGAAAGCCAAGCCGACAATCTTATTCATGAATTTGATCTGGCTCGGAAACCACTACCTTTCGGTATCTTCCATAGCGTTGTGCATCAATAGGGGAATATTACAGAATTTTCCTAAAATCAATGAAGCATGCATTAACATTGAATTGTATAGTAATAATCTATATCAATTTCGAAAGTCAAAAAGACGCAATCCTACGCACCAGTGGAATCGTGGTCTTTGCATCAATATCGCTTCAACCAAGTTTACATACCAATTGATATGTAGATTACTACCACAAATGTCGTGCGAATCCGGTGAATAATATAAAAAACTCATCATACGATATCCCAAATTTATCGAGTTCCCAAAGATTCCTCGACGCAACCTCTTTCTCTGAATTCCCATACTCGGGTCTATGACTAACCCACCCCCCAGCACTGTACTCTGTTAAACTTCCCGCAAGCATCAAATATCAAACAAAGGGAACAGTGGAATTCCAGATCAACATATCTTCCTAATCACTCCGAAATTCCAATGCTAAAATGTCGCATAGTTTGAGAACAAAGAGGCCGATCGAATCCACGAATCAAGACACTGGAAATCCATCCGAGAGACATAAAGCATTTTCGTTTTGATGAGAGCTATTCACATCATATTTTCGTGAACTTCATTCCATTCCGTTTGGTTCCAATAGTTTGGTTCCCAACTTTAGTTATCATCTCGATTCTATGAACAGTGCAAAGTTTGGTGCAGGCAGCTCTCCAAAAATAGTGAAGTCGAGTTTCAAATTCCATACGAGGAAGCTTCATTCCTCGACGTTTACACACCTCAATTCCGATCAGGATGCCGTCTACACCACTCTCAACCGAAGATGCCACTTTGATCATTAATCGACCGCGACCCCCCACTTGGGTATTCCTCCCTCCTTCCGACGAATCAGAATCAGCTTCAGATTCGGATGCCCTCCCTCCCTATCCTCCTCCTCCTACTCGTCCACCGCCCCGCACTCCACTTACACCACCAGCTCAAACTCACATTTCCTCTCCAGCGAATTCGAATTCTAGCCATAACTCGTATGAATATAGATACGACAGCACATCCACAATCAACCACGAGCTCAAATCATCCACCGCGCCAAATAAAGAAAACTCTGATGTTCCACCATTCTGCAAAGCACTTTTTTTTGATTCCCTACAAACGAATTTTGATTCCCTTGGGCCACCATCCCCTTCAGTTTCCCCTTCTGTTTCCCCATCCTCGACAAAATCATCTACTCCCCAGCCATGGTTTCACCCTATTTCACACCGTCGGTTCTCTAGAGCTTCTCCTCCTCAAACCAGAGATCACCCACCTGTCCCCCTCATTCAAGGTATCTCTGCCTTAGAATTTCACACTAATTCACGTTCTCCTGATTATATCTCCCAAAAGCCATTCGGAGAGGAAGATATCAATGATTGGGTAATAATACCGCCCGATATCTATTCAATTTCACCATCGCCATCTTCACCATCTAATTCCGCTGCGCCAATTTTGCATAAAACTGAAACAATCAAAAGAGCAGAATCTAGAGGCACTGAGAGAAAAATGAATACATTGGGATATCTATTCAACTTTTTGTATGTATCATAGACTTTGACCCTTCATTTATAACGACCAACTTGGGAAACAAGAAATGATGACGGAATGCTGATTGTACTGACAATTGTAACCAGGATGTCAACGAAAGGATATACTTCAACAGGAACCTTGAAACTTGCTTATCAAGAGGAAAAGGACAATGATGAGCAGAGCACGAAAGATCTCAGTCTTTGAAATCTTGTCCGTTGAAACATCATCTCTACCAGAAAGGGGAGAGTAGCACAGCAACAATAAGGGCAAAATGGAACATATTGAATAAGTGGCCGATTTCAGAAATGCGGATGCTCGAGATTCTATTTGCTTTCTTAAAATTTGGAGCGAGAACAAAAGAATTGAATGCGAGGATCTATAAACATTTATATGCATGCCGAAACGTGAGTTTCTAACCACGTCAATGTTATTGCAGTAATACTAGGAAATGGTGATGGTTTGGTATGCATGTATGGCACAAGCATGACTGAGAAGTTATAAATAATCCATTTCCATTTGATCAAAATATGAAAATACCCGCGTGGTCAAATACTTTGGATCCTCCGCCAGCCAAAAATTGCAAGCCAGAGAACTCATTGAGCGTACAGTTCATGACCTAAACGCCTTCTCCATATTTCCATTCCCATGTTCCCTTCCCATAATTTCACCATTACTTCTGTAACTTGGCCAAGCCTTCTCCTTCTCTCCTAACCACTTTTCTAGGCAAGATCATGACCTTCCTACTTAATAATTCTCTAAGCTCCTTGCTAATGACCTTTGGTCTCTCAGGCATGTCTTCCAATTCCCCATTGGTTGGCTTCTTTCCTTTGTCTTTTCTTGCACCTTCGATTGTACCATTTCCCATATCTGTACCGCTTGACGCGCTAGCTGAGCTAGATGGTTCAGTAACCTGTGATGTACTTTGAGTGCCACGGTGTCTGATAGATGGCTTTGGGAAATTTGACTTTTTATCAATAGCCTCTACTGTTCTCTGAAATCGACGGAATAATGCTTCTGCACGAACAAGAGTAGATTCCAAATCTATCTGATTGGATAGCTCATTAACTACGTCTTGTTAGTATTTGTCACCCTCGAATCCTGTATCGTGAATATGAAAACATACCATATTTCAACACTTCATCGAAATGTTGCAAGTGTGTCATGATAACATCCCTATGTTTCTCTAAAATTGCTAAAGCAATGAAAAGATGGAACCCCTGACTCAAGTAATCTGTCCATAATACCTCCCAAAGATGTAGAACGTCCAACCATGCAAATTCACGCTTATACCAGACGAGTAACATGCGGAAGAAGAAAAAGAAATTGGTACTATCTGCACTTTGAAGGTGGAGATAAAGCTTGGGATCCATGAGTTGAACAAGGTGATCGAGGGTAAGAAGCTGAGAACGCATTCCTGATTGATCCCGGAGAAAATTACGTTCCATGCGCTCCATGAAATGTTGAAACCCCCAGAATGCGATAGCATCGTCTTGCATGACTGCATATATTGGAGCAAGAAGATCAGACATGCCTTGTACATAGCCAAGGTCGCGATTATATTCGTTGTAGGTTAGCAGCATATCTTTCATTTGCTCCAAATGAACATTTGTACCCACATCAGCAAATGGCGAGTTCGGGTCTGGATGTGGTGTATCTTCTCCAGCATATAATGGAATGTTACGATCAGTCCTATGAACATCTTTCTCTATCGTGTGAACCCCAAGAAATGGGATATGTCAGCCTTTCAATTTTTCAAAATGGTAAGTTATTGAGCTTCATTACCTATGCGATTTTTTTGTTCTCGCCACCACTCCCCTTCTTCTCCTTCACCACCCAAGTCGATTAAACGATCCCACCAAGCACCTTTCAATTTCACATACTCATCCCGTAAAGCTGCCATCACAGCTTTTCTCTCATCTGTTGAGGAATCCCATTCATAAACACCGAGCAAGAACAACCAGGCCTCTTTTCTGACTCCGTCCTCTGGGTCGAGTCCACCATGAAATATCCTTTCTTTAACCTCATCTACCGTAACAGATAATCTTCCAGTCCGTTGATCGAAAAACTTGTTCCATTCTCCAAACGTTACGGGTTTTCTCTGCTCCCTCATAGTCAAAGAACCCATTTCCGTCTCCAATAACTCGAATTCGCCGACATCTGTTTCCTCCATTTCTAAAACATCCTTGGCTGTCCATATCCTCTGGTTTTTATCCCTTTCACTTTGTTCTGCGATACCCATAGCCCATCGCGCTAAGTATATCCTAGCACTATCAAACTCCTCTTGTATTGTTTGAACTTCCGGGTTCTTCATGAATCTCCTAACCTGTGGAGGCACTTTGGGATTTTCGACAATTGAATCGGCCGTCCTTCTCGTGAATGTCGTAACCTTACTGAACTTCTCCATCAGGTTCCATCCTGCTTCTTTTACAAACTTTGTAACTGGATCCATCCCGGCATCTCTCTGCGCACTTCTATATGCACTCGAACCCGTACCAGCAGCACTTCCAACTCTGGCACCACTACTTGATGGTCTTCTCACCGGCGCAGATGTGACTAATTTGTCACCGAAAGCTTCTTTATCTTCAGCCGAAGGTTCCACCAAGTAAATGTTGGGTTCTGCGCCACTTCTTTCAATGTCAACATATCGTCTCAGCCACCTTAACACCTCGTCGCCACCCCAGAACATCTCTCCATTGGCACCAAATGGATCGAATGATTCTTTCGTTCTCTTCTTCTTCTGCAAGATGGTAGATTGACATTCTGAGTCGTGAAAGAATAGTGCAGGGAAAGAATCTCCAGCTCGAGAATTTATTATGACGCTTCCGAACCACCATCCCAAGCTTGGTGGTCGTACGAGAAGGCTATAAATCTGCGAGACGGGTATAGCGAAGGCATAATGGCCGATGGATCCAGAATGGGTGGTGGTAGTCGGAGGAGGTGGAACGAGATATGATTGTTTTGGTGGAGAATCGCCTTCTGCAAGATCGACCTTCACATATGTATTTAAGGAATCCCCAAGAGATGATTCGGGAAGCCATGCCAGGAGTAAGGAAGCGGAGGTCTTGGATTTTGCATTTTTAGAGGAAGAAGATGTAGGACGAGAGTCTGGTGGTAGTTTCTGTTGTAATAGAGCTATGTATCCTGGTATGTTATCTTTCGCAGATGGAGTAGGGTGAATATAAACCTGTAGTTGTTGTGGTTGTGATGTTAGTAACAAGCTGCTTGAACAACCCCGCACTTTGCTCGAAACATCAAACTGCTGGAATCAGTTACCTTGCTCTTGGAAAATAGTAATTTGACCCCTCTACCCGATTCAGTATATGTAACGGTATTATAATCGCCCTCCTCGTCGTCGCTCAAAGCAAAGAAGCTACTCGGTGATACCGGTCTTGCGGGGCCTGAAGCCGACGTCATTGCCACGATAATGGGAATTTCGTAAATCTCGCAGAAGTTGCACTCAAGAAGAAATGTATTTTTGGATAACCCCGACTATCAAAACGTATTAATGAGCAGCGATGGTATGGAAACCATTATATCTTGATGTTGTATCGTCCTGTAGTTTGTGGCTTTGTCAGTAGTGATATGACGCGACTGTCTCGTCCTGGAATCATGATTTGGTTTGGGTGTTTGCGCGGCAGGCGACTTTACCCAACTCGTGATCTTATTCCACGTTCACATGAAAATCAACGTTTTCAATATTTTTTCTCGTCTGAAGCATTCAACATAATTTCTGGGGGAAGAGAGGATGCCATCACAGTACTGTGGTAATTTGCATCATAAATAGTATTAAATTGAGCCGAATGAAGCTTCTGGCGTTTGACGCCTGCTACTAAGTTCCACTGATGAAGTTTCAATCTGGGAAAGAAGGCTTCAAATTGGTGATTGACTATGTATGACCTTAGCCATCCCCCTTGAATGTAATTATGAGAACATACTCCAAGCGTTGTTGTCTTACCAAAAGAGCTTTGTAGAAGCAAGTAGGACGAAATGGGAAGAAGGGGGGCAAGATACATGACATGATCCTTATGCTTTTGGTTGATCAAAGACGTCACAACGAAGCTCTCAGGAGTGAAAGCTATTACAAGTTGATTTTACATTCGAAGTCAGTGTACCAGCGAATCTCATCTGCTCTTTTCAATGCATTGCGAATGCTGTCTTCTCTCGAGAATGTTGTCGTTGATGAGTTTGACTATCCTCATTATTCATCAATCCATCCACAAAACATTCTCCCACAAAATTACAGTGTCTAATTTCGAGAGTTCGGTATCCTGATGTTTTGTTTTGTAGTATGGCTGAGATTTTGGCATCTAAGGATTTGGTAGGGAGTTCTTGTGTTGGTACCGTCGAGTTATTCCACCAGCGAGGGAGATGCAGCAATGTTTTCCAAGCTCTCCATCCTTTTTCAGACTTGATTTTTGTCGATGGAATTGGCCTTAGAATATAGGGTAATGAACTCCCAATGAATTGACAGACAACATCACCAGTTTGTGTCCCTTCTGGTACCATGCAACAGATACCTCCAAGCGTTTCGGCATATCTTCGATTGTATATCAAGGGATGTAAACGATTGAAAAGTTCCAAAACACTATCCGGAAGCTTTTTATCTTTCCACTCTTTCCACAGTATCCGACCTACTCTGCCTTCACCACTGCGTTGGATATCACGAGGGTAGTCAGTAATGAGGTTTATGATGCCGATTTCGTAGCCCACGCAAGCGAGGACTCCTTGATCTTCAAGATATGCACTATTCGAGATGGCACTTGTTGATTTGTCAAGAGGTTCAACCCAGTCAACAATCTTTTGTTTGTATTTTGCACGGGTTGTCCAATCTGGCACCCATGATGGCACGAATGGTCGAATATGAGAGGCATGATTGAAGTGTTGTTCTGCATGACTCAAAACGTTATAATTCTTGTCAGTCTCAATGAGATAATTGACAACGTCTGAATATACTTGGCGAGGTGATTTTTCATAACTTATCGTAAATGGCTGTGTACCTTTCGGTTTTTTAGCAATGCCAGAAAGTGCATATATCATGTCTCGACTGTCCGAGGCCATATAACCTCTCTTGGTTACAAGAAGATCAAGGAGGTTCAATCGTCTTCCATCTTCAGGTATATGCGATGAACCCCACAGTGGTAGTGATGATTTCTCGTCATTTCCAAGTGACTTTCGATACGCAAGTCGTTCCCAATAGAAATCTTCAAGACGATTCTTGATCACATTATCATATCCTGCACCAAAATAGCCTGTGCTGGTACTTAGAGCTACAACCATAGCGTAGTAAAAATCATCCCACGAAACTTTTATTGTTCCGCATTGTATCCATATCCGATTGGATACGATTATCTCCTGATAGATCCATACCCGGCTCCAATAAGGACGCCAAAGAACTTCAGATACTGAATTTCTGATTTCATCTTGACTTATCCCCCAATATTGGGCGAGCTTTGCCAATGTTAAAGTCTCCTTTGTCATGTCTACTAACCCTTTATGTTTCGAATCCCTCATCGCATGAAAGATATTCCTTGACCGTTCACCTGATTCACCAAGGAAAACAATGGTATTGCAGGCTGCAGAGTAAATCGACCGCATGTGAGTCACATGCCTGTTCCTCTCTTCAACATCAGATTGATTGATACATAGACCATCAGCCCAAAGACGAACAACCTCTGTCTGGTGTCTTAGATGCCTCAGGGCGGACTCTAAATTTCGTGTTATATGTAAAGATTTCCCATCAACTTCTATCGCTCGTTGATTCTGGACTTCACCCCATGTATAGGAGAGAGCTAAGAACTTTTCGGTGTCTCTTTTTGGGGGTTCGGAAGACCAACGACTTTCAATGAGCGAACAACGAATTGTCGATGTTTTGCAAAGAGAAGGCTTGAGTAATATAAGACGAATGGAGTTGAGTGGACCCAAGAGTGGTTTGTAGATATATGATGAGTCCCTAGTAATGAAGAGTGGTGTATAAGAGAATGCAGTCTTCTTAATGATGGTACGCATTTTGTTTACTTCTATCATGATTCATTATATAAGTGGTGGTTAACATATTGTTCGTCGATGGCGCGTAGGATGAAAATGAACATCCTCATGTTTGCTCCAGAGTGCTTATCTGTGAGCATGGGGGATCTTATTACAAGGGGTTTACTGGAAGATAGCTAATCCGTTGAAGTTCTTCGGGTAGATTCACGGTCGATGAGTGTACATCTGCAGTACTAGCATCAATGCATATGGGGTTAGTAGAGAATTCTTATTGAAAATTGGGTGATCAAGATATCTTATTAGATGCTTTTATTAGCGAAGTCAAACTTGGAATCAAAGAAGCTCACCGGGAGCGGGGTAGCATTATCCGGTGCTGTAGATGAACCAGATGTGCAAATCTGCAGACCTTGCGAGCAGGTGGAATTTAATCAAAACTTCGTTTATTGTATCGATTTCATTATTGTTATCTAATTGTCAACTTACTTGAGGAATTACTCAAAGTTGATGCTTGTCAATGCTTCGAAGTGTACCTTCAAGGTCCAGGCACTTACGGCGCAATGTCATCTATCGCAGACTTAATATAGTTGCCAGTCGGAGGGTTTTTATTTCAACAGCTCGACCTGCCATTTCTTCCAAATTCCCTGGACAATCTAGAAATCTAAGAAGCCTTTTACACACAAGATCGGAGAGCAAAAATGAATTTCTAGACGATACAATATATGCGCTTTCCACGGCGCCTGGCAGAGCCGGGATAGCTATCATACGTATATCTGGCTCCGCATGCCTCGATGTATGGTACCCTCCTTTCACTTGACGAGTTTATTGTACTGAATATTACAGATCTATCAAAGCTTGTGTCCGTCTAAATCAATTCCAAGACCACGATATGCCGCTGTCAGAACTCTATATGAGCCGGCGAACTCAATTCCAAATATTCTCGATTCCGATGCTTTGGTTCTTTATTTCCCTGCTCCGAACACCGTTACTGGTGAGGACGTCCTCGAATTACATGTTCATGGAGGATCGGCTACAGTCAAAGCAGTTCTAAGCACAATTTCACAATGTACATCGGCTGCGAAAATCCGATATGCCGAACCTGGAGAATTCACACGTCGAGCATTTCAGAATGATAGGCTAGACTTGGCGCAAGTGGAAGCATTGAGTGATACGTTGTCTGCAGAGACAGAGCAACAAAGACGTGCTGCTGTGCGAGGAAATTCTGGGAAGCTTGGTCGTACATATGAAGCATGGCGAGAACAATTGCTATATGCGCGGGGGGAATTAGAGGCATTGATTGATTTTTCCGAGGACCAACATTTCGATGAATCACCAGCAGAGCTATTATCGAATGTTACAGCTCAAGTCGAGACTATGTTGGAATTGATTGCCGCACATGAGTCAGCGAGTCATCGGGGAGAATTGCTCAAGAAGGGAATTAGGATTGCTCTACTAGGACCACCTAATGCTGGCAAAAGCTCCCTACTTAATCAAATCGTTGGTAGAGAAGCTTCGATTGTTAGTCAAGAAGCCGGAACTACTCGAGATATTGTGGAGGTTGGTTTAGATATTCGTGGGTACCTTTGCACGTTTGCAGATACAGCCGGTTTGAGAACTCAAGCTTCTCAAATTGGAAGCGGCAATAATGACTCAATAATCGGGGATATAGAGAGAGAGGGTATTCGAAGAGCAAAATCAAAGGCAAATGAGTCAGACCTTATTGTTGCTCTCGCCAGTATAGAGTGGTCAGATATTCGGAACGGGTGGGAAATTCGCTACGATCAAGAAACATTTGAAATAGCGGCTCGAGCCTCGAAATTCATGATCGTTATTAATAAATCTGATTCAGTCACCCCTGAAATACTGTCAGAACTTATAAATGACTTCAAAGAGTCCCAGAAAGGCAAATTCGATCAATATCCCGTCCCATTGATGTCAATTTCATGTAAAGATGCACAAGGATTAACGAATAAAGGAAGTATTGGTCATTTCGTCGACGAAATGGTATCTGTTTTCAGTAATATGACATCTCTTCCGACTGAACTTGTGGATTTGCTCGGTGTTACTGAACGTCAGCGGCAGCTTCTCACAGCCTGCTCAGCTCATTTATTAGACTTTATGAATGAAGCGCAAGAGCATGTCGATCATGACCAAGAAGCGGATATAGTTTTGGCGGCTGAGCATCTAAGATCCGCAGCCAATTGCTTGTCACGAATTACAGGCAGGGGTGAAGCTGGCGATGTTGAAGAAGTTCTGGGTGTAGTCTTTGAAAAGTAAGTGAAACGCCGTTTATTTTTTCCCTCGCATCTTGTACGTACAGTAGACTGATTTTTTGGGCCCGCAGATTTTGTGTTGGCAAGTAGACACGAGACGGGAATCAAGACGCAGACTTACAAGGTAGACAATAGAAATTAGATGAAGATACAGATTGATTTATCTTTGCTAAGTAGAAATGTATATGTTTTAATGATACAGAAAGTATGAACCGAAGAAGTGGTAGAAGAAAAAGAAGCTCTATGTAACACCCGCGAATGCCAAAAGATCGGAAAACTCCATCGAATGCATCATGATTCATCCCTCAATCAATGTTCCTTTAATCCCTCCAATCCCAATCTTTAAATTACAACATCGCTCCCAATTGTGACTCCTCCAAATTGTCGTCAACTCTGTTCCACCACACCCCCGACGTGCATGCGGCCTGCAATGCAACCAAACTCGCCAATCTCAATTGCCAACCCCAACATGTTGGATCTATGGTAACGAAGATGCGTAATAAAAAGTCTCGGAATATGCTGGAAGAAATTTGAAAGGAAAGAAGGAAAAGAAAGAAGAAGCAAATAAAATGATAACTCCGTGTGTATGCTGTCGTGTGTATGCTGATAAATCTATGCGTTGCGTTTTGAAGGAAGAGAAGAAAATGGAAAGTGAAGGTAAACCCGTGAGGGTGAAACACTCTCTTTTTGAAATGTGTCGAAAGTAAAAGCCTGTGTAGATGCGAATGCCATATAGAAGAAGAAATGTATGCAAATCTATAACCCCGGAAAATGCTATGATGTAGTCGTGAGACTAATGTGCTGTGTTGCCAATCTAAAAGTCTATAGTATGCTGTCTGTGCTATGCAGATAAGATAGATCGCTGAATCGCTCGAAATCAAACCGCTGAAAATGATATGGATATGATGTGATGAAGGGGTTTAACCGAATAAATCTTTATCAAGTTATCCGATCACGATAAAGAAACGAGGGGATGAAATATTTAGTTATATCCACCTCGTCCATCTTCTTCCTCATCATCATCCCCGCGACGGAGAGAATAGATGGTAGGACGGAAGCTGTCTTCATCTTCGTCGTTCTTATTGGGCCCATTGTAACCTCCTCGTCCAAAGTTGAGAGGAGTAGATGAGGTAGAAATGGAGTAGGTGGTTGAGGTGGAAGTTTGTGCGGCCATTTTTGAGATTGATTTATAAATTGATGTGATAGTAGAGTGGGTTGATATAAATCTTTGAAATTGAAACCGGAGAGATTGGTTGAGTAGATGATATTCAAGTGCGTTGGACAGTGAGTTCAACTAAGAGGCTGTTTGTTTAATGTAATATGAAACTTTGTATTGTATTGTAGTGAAGGCTGTTTATGATGATAAGAATAAAAACCTCAAAACAGGAAACGATGCCACTCTATATACTTTCTCTACTCCTCCTACACACTCAAAAACCATTATAACAGTATCACATTCTCAACTCATCATGACGACAAAGCCTCACCTCATCCTCTTCTGGCCCCAGTTAGCAACTCTGGGAGTTCGAGGAGCCCATGAGACCCCATGCAAATCCATATGAAATCCACGCTAACACAATAATATACATTTGAAAGCAGTGAATACCTAGGTAGGTAAGAGTATAAGAATAATAATGCGATAAGGGATTGTGTAATGGACCTACCTTAACTCCAGACAAATAATCTATCGAATCCTGACAAATCCACTCGTTGCGTCGTAAAGTTCCCTGGTCTGCCCATCCATAATAATCCTCGTTCGTTTTCGCACTTACTCCAGTAGCCGGGAAGAACTAAGATCAAGTGCATGTCTGCTGCAATGTCAGATACCCAGTTGTGAGAATGTCTATAAGGTTGGGTCGGGTACTTCGCAAAGTTCTCAGCCTCCTTCATGAACCGAGCTCTGTATGCTTTGCCTTCGTAGTTACTGTACACAGGAACATGCAGTTGTGATTACATGCCCTAAATTCTATTTTTTGGTCTATGAGTGGAGTTGATTGCTGAATCTTACATGTACTTTTGGCGGGGCATGGGTCATGGTCATGGCCATCACATCGCACTCCATTCCCATTCCCGAGATCCCTGGATGCCCTTTCTTTGGTACTTGGAGGAACTGGGATTATTTTGGCGTGTCTATTTAGGGGACTTGTTATAACGGTAGTATTTCGTAAGGAAAGTGGATTTGGTGGGCATAAAAAGCTTGTTATTCAACATCAATGAAACTCTATTAGGGTTTGGGATGCACATCTACCACGAGAAATGTATTTTGGTTGGAAAATCAAGAGGAATGATTGGAAGCAGAGATGGAAAGTAACAATACAACACAATATGCATGTAAAGTACCTTACATCTCATCTGTCCATCCACAGATCGTCCATAACACGTTTCCTTCCAGGATTGTATCATGTTGTGTGTGTCAATCTGACTCTCGCCCTCCAATCACCCTCGACAGAAAATGGTATTCATTGGCCTTAAGGCCTGTGTTCACCAACACTCCAGTGTATCTCAGCCCTATGATCTAATCTATCCGCAGGGGGCATTGACAGGTCGGTTATTTATATCCCAGTTCAATTGTTTGAAGCGCATGAGGTTGATTTGTAGGCGGTGGGTACAAGAGTTTGAAGAGTCTTCCTTTCGACCAAACATTTTGTGGCTTGTGTGATATGCATGGATGATTATTTCGAGTGTTCCTTTTCTTCTCGGAAAATTTCTAATACTCAGAGAAGTAAGAGATGTGGCACATGCGCATGTTGAAAGTGCATTTTTGTATGACTTTGTTTACGTGTTGCTTGGCCTGAACCTGAACCTACAACGGCTCTTCTAATGAAAGTCAAGGTGATAAGCGCGGCACTAATCTAGTTCCCAGCCAAGGGATCTACAGGGCATCTAAAGACTTGCCTCATATTATTAAATTACTACCTCCCAGTTATCAGTACGAAATTCTCCCAAGCCCCAAGGGAAAGGGGAACAAACGACAAACAGGCGAGGATATTCAAACCACAACGTCGTAAGCTTACCACCAAGTCTTTCGATACCAGACCATCTCTTTTTCCTCTTTAGACAATTCAAGAACAGAACAAGATGGAACTCAGTCCTAACGGAACCAGCCATCACTCATAATACTCACCGAAAGTCTCAAAGAAGAAATTCTGAAGGCTTTGCTATGTGGATACATACTTGTGGCTCGTTTAGATACCTAAAAGAGTACGAGGACTTCCAGGCGCTGTGCTTTTTTGGAAACACAAGGGATTCGTACGAACATGCCAATGGGAGTTTGGCTTAGGATTCCCCGGATCGGGATTCTAGCTTTATTGCAAGGTGGGTACAACACAAAATATTTAATTTATGGTGAATATATATTTGACATTTGGGGGAACGCCGTATTCCCAAGACGGGCCCAAGAACATGGCCATGAAGAAACCCCCATCTTATCTCAATGAATAATATACGTACATACACGAGATTATACTATTAAATGTTGGTTATAGTTCACAGAACTAGATCCTAGCAAATCTTGCCTACCGCAAGGCAGTTTCATGTTAGTTCGTTTTTCATATCGAGAGACTCGATCGGTTACTTGATTTGCATGCTTTGGTAGATTTAGGTTGCAGTACGAGAGTGCATACAAGCGATGTGTGTATGGAAAGTTTCCTGACCCCGAGTTCGCGTCATTTCATTACCGTCGCCGATAATGAGTGGGCTTCTAATTTTTACATTAGAACATTGAGTCATTTTGGATAACCTAGCTGTACCTACGTTGTGCCAGATGTAAATGTCTAGATTATCGTAAATTTACACAGAGTGGGGGGCCTCATACATGACTCTTTGTCGAGCTCGCAAGGTTATTCTGGTGTTATTAAATGGAATGAACAATTAGATGCAATGTACTGATTCTTAACTTTGTTAACAATCAGGACTTCCAGAGACTCAGATCTCTTTGTTACTTATTGTAATCTCTAACCTCATATTCGTGAATACAGACCCCCTTGTCATCACCCCTGAATTTCAAACGACACACGGCTGTTACCGAACGTTTCTCGTCCTTCCCGCACTCTTCCCATCTGGGAACTAACTTGGAAGCTTTGCCCATACGAACAAACTTGACAAAAATTTGGAGAATAAACACACGAAATGATGACATTGATTGATGGAGGGGTTGGCTGGTATGGAGCACTGGCTGAGTAAACATCATCATCATCAATAAGCAACCGGGAGATGAATAGGTCATCAACTTAGCACTGCCTTCTTCTGTCCACCGAGAACCACCGAGTCAGTCGTGTCCAGGTTGCGAACTGTACAATATCATGAAAAACGATTTTATCAATCTGACAAAAGTACAAGCTTTTGAGATCATAATTGGGATCATGATCGCGGCGTAACCTTTCAGTCGTTGTCTGAATCATTAATACACCACTTTGGCAAGTTCGACCTTCCAATCCCTGAATTCAAGGCTGCCAGACAGCCATCCCGCGATGCACAAAAGCAGAAATCCATTGTCACCAAGATCATATTACATCATCTCTATCAGAATGCTCACCGATGGATTCGTCCGAATCTTATTCGAAATGATCTAGTAGTACACAGCTCAACACAGTGAGCAGCCAGTTCTCCGCAACAATGCAACGTTACCTCGTGATATAATTCATACCTGAAGAGACACATCTTCTGAGGGCAGTAAGGAATGAGTGTTAGGGCTTATCGGCAGTTCAAAGCCTGGGCAAATCCAAATAGAATGAATGGGTGCTAGAAGAATGGAAGAGAATCAGAGTTGGGAGATGTTTTGGATTGCGAAAACAGGATTGATAGGTTACGGCTGTCATCAATTAGCGCCCGTGACGGATTGGAGAATCGAAACCTGAGTGAAGGTGATGCCAAGCCTCCTCTGATTGAAATATCTTTTGTTTGTTTTCTATTAATAGAGTCTGTAGGGACAATTATGTAGCTGTTGGTAGATATTATATTGCACTTTCAGTGCTGTGTAGATACCTGTTGGAGCAAATTAGTGAAGGCAAGAATAGAGATCAAATCTTTTGATCCAACTTCCTAATTGGTGATCAATTTTATTCTTCCATTCAAAGATCAGGTAATTCCAGGATCGTGCTATATCATATACTACAAATAGCCATTCAAAGTGAACGTTGGTTGTGATGCTATCCGAGGAGTCATCCAGTGGGATATCATGCTGTGAGATCTTACATTGGAGATTTATTACGATCACATCTAGGACAAGGAGGTGGAAACAAAACGTGAGTCTAACCGAATATCAAATTGCAACAGCGACGATTGCTCAACGATCGCGACATGGAACTGAGATAGATTTGTGTGAATAAATTTATCTCACATCCTAATTGGGAAGATTACAATACAGGCCTACCCAACTCTTTCATTTGCGCCGTCAATTCGCTCATTCAACTGTCGAAAGTATCGTGTACCAAAAATTGGGGGCTGAATCGATGCATCCCAGCCACCCACCGTTCCTAATCCATTTAGGAAATTTTACGAAAACATCCCCAAGGGTGCGTCGGTAAACGTTGAGAGTGATAGGAGCATACGGAATATGCATTGAAATCGTTCCTTCCAATAAAGTACGGCGCGGCACTTCTCGTATCAAGCTTCGTGTGCTAAAGATCCGGTACCTAGTACTTCTTTCCCCTGTCATATAGATCTCACACAACAATCCTAACCATCAATTAGTGCTTGATGAAAACAGAAGTCCAAGAATCGCGATATGGAGCGCAGACAGCATGATACAGAAGAAGGCTTATAGATGAGACCAAGAAAGCCGCGAGATGACAGTACCTTTTCTTAGCATAAACATTCATGGTTTCTTGCCGTCTGGCGGATTGAAAAGTCTTTTCACGTGTAAAATCAATCAAAGGCCCCCAAAGTTGAGGCTCGTTCGCTTCCATATTGAATTGTGTGGGAGAGGAACCTTGTTGACATGCGTACGGAAGGCACGGAGAGTGTGTGCAACCACGAGCTAGCTAAGAGATTATAGAAGTTGACTTGGCCTCGTGGCTCGGTTTCTTGGGTGAGATTGGGGAGGAATCCGGGACTCCTGGGGTTTGCTTTGCAAGAGGTATCGTTAGATTTCTGCCGGATAAGGGGGAACACGTTTTTAATCATGGGGGTTTCATGATTAGTACACATGAATGCAATGCGACGTTAGAATGACGGGAAATAGTAAGATAGGGCTGTGTTCTTGATGTCTAAAAGAATAGGAAGGCTGTTCCGTGGGTTCGGATGTAAATAAAACCGTGTGGGGGTTAATAAGCAGGGTGAATTGTTGCGGTGAATATTTTCATGTTTAGTTCTTACTCCATTCATGTCTTTGATAGGTCTCCGGATCGCAGATTGTGTTGGAGAATAATATCTTTGTACGGGAATGGAATTTAAGAGTCATACCGGACAAAGATTGTAACCTAGTTATTATGCTTCGGGAGAAGATTCTCTTCTACAAATTGAGAGATACATGCGTGAACCGAAATCTGACTAGCAAAGAAGGATTTCATAGAAAGGCCAGGTGTTGAAATCAGAAACCTTGGATATTTGGAATAAGTATGAAACTGATTTGGATTAAAATCGTAGTCTACATTCTAGAATTCTAAAGTTCTTTTGTTGAAAATTAATCATCACATTGGTGATGATCGTTGGTAATCAAATCCCAAATCCGTTCTTTCCCATACCAGTAGCATGCAACATCTCTCTGTATCTTGTCGAAAGGACTAAACAGAATGATCAAGATTGCTTTGTCAAAGCTTTTTTGAATACTGGACTTTCCAAAACCTTTGACCAGTCGTGTAACATTGTTGTATTGACAACACTGAGATGTACCTCTTCGCCAGCTCTAGCAACCATCTCTTCTTCGTACTTGGCAATGGCAGAGCTTTGAGAAGCGTCTGTTTTGAGCAATTCGACAAGATTTCCAGCATCAGTGATGGAATGATTGAGACCTTGACCACGTTCTATGAACAAGTCAGTATATATCTTCGGGTCGAGAATTGATACTTACGATAAGTCATTGGATGAGCAGAGTCACCAGCCAATGTCACTCTTCCATTTCGATTATCCCATCGATGAGCTTCTTCTCTCGGGTCCCACACAGTGAGTCCAAAGTACCAAACTGGTTGATCTTCGGGTAACCATTCAAATGCACTTTTCCAAGGCTCCGCATACCCCTTTGCCATCTCCCGAACTTGTTTCAACCTCGCCGCATTATCAAATATCTTGGATTCTGCATCCTGAGTTTCAATAGTTGAATTCCATGAAATAAAAAAGAAGAACGTCCAGCTTTCTGGCTTTTCTGAATCTGGAGCATCTTGCAAACCAAAGAATGCAAACAGATCATCAGGATGAGGTGCAGCCAGAAAGAGTGGATGAAATGAGCGAAGGTGAAGCGCTTGCTCTCGAGTATATTTTGCTTGCACAAAGGAAGCCGCATATGGAAGTCGTGTATTCAACGATTGTTCGGGCCCAAGAAGTAGTCTTCGAACTGTTGATCTTGCACCGTCCGTCCCAATTACCAATCTGCCAGTTATATGTTGACCATCATCAAAGACACAAGTTGTACTTTTTCCATCATCGGCAAATATTATATCCTTCAATCGTTTGTTCCATCGGATATCGAGATCTTTGGTGAACAGTGCGCGAAGTTTGGATCGTCGTAGTCTGTGGAAATATGGAATCTCTGGAGCAAACATAACATCTCCTGTTGAGCCATTGAGAAATGAAAGGGTGTCAAGGGGCTTCGTAGGTGTATGTGGATCGACTTGACAAGATTGTAGTTCGGAAAGGGCAGATTCGGGTATCAAGGTCTTCAAGGCATTCATTCCCCAATGAAATCCCATGTTCCAATCCCGTTGACCATGAATTGATATTCCAGCATTTTTTTCAAAAATAATTGTTCGAATTCCTGCCTAATATTGCAATTAGCAGTTGCGTGTTGCGGAATTGTAGTTATACCAACTTTATTAAGTCCTTGTGCTATGGCAAGGCCTGTACACCCTATGAGACAACAAGAAACAGTGAGCAAGTGCTCAACACGCAAGGATCATTCTCAGGGCCAAGTTTGTACCTACCTGCTCCAATTATAATTACGGGGTCAGATGGACCTAGCGGAGGGGAATTTTGAACATTTTCCCCCATACTTCGTCGAGATGATGATTGATACAAAGAGGGAATGAAATTAAGATTAAAAACTTGAAGAGTCCTAAAAGCTCGGCGACGAGAGTCTCTTATACAATTCAAAGTTATTGTGGAGGAAAAACCAAGTCTCTGGAACTAACAGAT
Organism: Botrytis cinerea B05.10; assembly: GCF_000143535.2. Lineage (NCBI taxonomy): Eukaryota > Fungi > Ascomycota > Leotiomycetes > Helotiales > Sclerotiniaceae > Botrytis > Botrytis cinerea. Next base: position 1,890,209 of record NC_037325.1, on the reverse strand, counting down.
CTTCAACAATTGTTTACTTACATCGGAACCCAATGCAGCAAGAGTATCGCGTTAGTGGTAGATCGATCTGCATTGTGATTGGATTTGATTGAAAAGTCCGATTCATATTGTCTTTGAAGAGTTGGATCATCCGTAAATGATATCTTGTAATTCGCGGGTATATGATACATTTTGATTTGTATCAGGAAGTGTTCTACCATCCACTTTCGATTGTCTGTGTGGATAAAACCCCATCTCAATCATTGTTGATTGAATGATGACGAGCCGCAGTATCCGTGATTGACAATGCATTAATCTTGTGGGAGAAAGAAGAGGAAGAAGACAATATTAAGAAGAGATGGTTATAACAGCAGAAACCTCGAGAAGTCCAGTACAGTGTGGTCCACTTACCTTGGTAGGCTTGTAGGACGAGGAAGTGTATGTGGACAAATCTCTCGCAAAATGTTTTGACTCCTTCGAGTAACACAAACTGCTCGCAGCTCTCTCCCGCACTGCTTGGCGTCTGTTTCAATGAAAAAACTCGTGATTACTTTGGATTAATCCTCAAGTAAAAATGGTATTTCACTACCCATGTCGCCTCGACGTCCTCCCCAACTCGAGCACCATCGACGGTTGACTTACAGATATCGATCATCTTAATGCACAATGAAGCCGGAATCATTCAGAACATAAATTCTTCAACTCTCTTCACGTTTCTCACTCCCGAGATGCCTTCGTTGCACGATTGGTCTATGAATATCGCTTTCGGGTCTCACCATAATAGATTAGATACGGATATCGCAACGAATTGGAAATTTTTGAGACTGGCGACGAACGGGAAGAAAACAACCCTCTGGCAATCGTGATTTTGAATTGGGTGGTTCTTAATAGGATGTGATACTGACGCATTGGCTATTTACACCACAGGCTATCGCTACGAGAATGGGTGGCGTAATCATGCTTATCAACTTGGGGGATACTAGGTAGGGGATACTGAACTTTATAGATAGGTACCGAAATACCAATCTTCCCGTTATTAATAAGATTCTACGCACTATATGTGTCTGATGACATTAGATTGAAAACTTCATTTAGCTCCCTTGAAAAAAACGCAGAATATATTAGAGTACATGTATCAAGCCCTCTCCACCAATTCAAGGTTCTATTCATATCGGTCAATTGTTTGCTTTGTATCTGTCGTCCAAATTTCATGACAATACCAGGTCATCTCAATCTAGGCTGGCACTGGTCCTTATTGAAGCAGTGTTGGAACTACCACTGAGGTATGGGCAACGTAAGTCTGAGTCTCAAAAGGCTACATGGTCTTGCCACTTTCATTCCGATCTTATTCGAGGGAAAGTGGCCGAAACATATCCATACGCATCTGCGATTGGTACAAGGTTCTCCCAATTCTGCTCTCATTCGTCCAACCCAATTGCGCCCTGGAGATTGCGAACACAAATTCCCAATGGAAATATCCCAAAAGTCCCTATAGATTCACTCATTTACGAGAAGATATAGATGGCCCATAAATCCATGGCCTAGTCTCGTGCATGGAACTCGTGGCAGCGACTAGGATAAAAGACAGGAGGCTTTGAAAGAACTGGATCGATGAACTCGTTATAGGCTATACGAAGGAATAGGAGGATTTACGATTAGACGACTGATTGTGGTTGATAGTGTACGTGTGCTTCCAATTTTCTTCTCGTTTGAATTGAGGTTTTCCTAAACGAACTTTTATCTGATGTGGTATTCGTAGATTTGTGGAGCTACTCATCTGTTCCCAGCCGAGACGAGAAAGGCACTGAAGCAGAGACATATCCGCGGATATCTAGATGCACAAGTTCTTTCTCGCCTGTACAGTTTTAGTGTGAATGGTGATGATACCGAGGTGTATGGTTGGAAATCAGGACCTTTACCGCATCCGCCAGAAACCACTGCTTCTATACCTCCACTGTCTCTATGTCCATGACCTTCGAAGTCAAACATAAGACAGTGTGACGTGCTATGATTTCCGTATCTTTAAGAATTCTTTAAATCTCTCGATATTTTCGCATGGAATATCGACGACAGACTACGCTCATTTTTTTATGGAGCGTGTCCCTTGAAATGCAAGTGAAGATAGGATATACCCAAGGCGTCGCGGGGATTCCCTTTTCGCTATATCTAGAGTATGTGTATGTTTTCCACAAGCAAATGCCCCCCAAAAAAAACACTAACATTCAAATAATTGGCGAAAAGAATGAAAATTTCTCGATCTTTCTTGGGAGTTCATAAATTCCACAAGCTCAAGTCAATTAGATCATCCACAGATCAACCCTAGACGCTCACCGCGCGGTTTTCATTGTGGCACTTGCGAAATGAGTGATTGGTGGTCATTGATCCTTCCAATTCCTGCAACCTTACACGGATCATATTGACGGGAGTCAAATGCCATTGGAAAGGGAAACATACGGCCGCATGGACTTCGCAAGCAGGACCGGAACTAAATAGGCATTTTGCGAAGGAAATAAGATGTGCAACAAAACTTCTGACACACAATGTATTGGTGAGAGTGAAAGTTCATTACTTCCATTGCATATGATGTACGGATCTTAATGGATGCTATGTTGGGTTATTTTGTGCGATAGCTCTGTTCACCCGCATGAAAGAGGGGGCTTGACTTGTCTTGGAGTAACATGAATTAGTTGAATTGTGCTATAGACACTCAAGCCATGCCATGTCTTTGAACAAGAAATTTCGTTCATATCATTCTTTGAGAACACGATTGGACGTGGTGATGGTGCGATTGAACACCTGGCAGGTGTTAATTATTCTCGGTTGGAGAGGTGTGCTTTTAGCGCCGCTCGCCTACAGTTACTAGCTTCTGTTTCGTTGTACAGTGCTAATCAAAGCATAGAACTGGAAATTGAATAATCCCACTCCTTTGGTTGCAATGTCGAACAAAAGGAGCTTATTTGGGAACGACATGGCTCGACTTTTAGTTTAGACATGTAATAGGGTTAATGGACATCATCTATCGCCTTTACGTTGGCCTTCTGAGCTCGACAATATTTTGAGGAAGTGGTCGCATTCTTAGAGCCGACAAGAATGCCATGAGAACCTTTGGAGAAACCGAATCACAACGATGGTTGACGTAAGCTTATTCAATATCTTCATGAATCGTGTGATGAAAGGGTGATATTGTGGAGGATTCTTGATGCACCCCAAAATGATATGCAAGTTCGCGAAGATCTTCATGATTTTTCGGAGTCTTGAATGTAATAGGAGCCTCTCAGTCCTGAGCGTTCGTGTCAAGCTACGAGAATATCTTAGAGAACGGCAAGTCATCGATGTAATATTTTACTAAATACATGGTCTGTTCGCTGCGGCGACAGCTGCACTGCATGCATCATCGGTATGGAACGGGTTTCTGCGCCCGGCGACGAACTCAATTATGCAGATGTTTTTGAAAGAGTACATCTTCATCTAGTCATACCTCTCTTACAAACACCCGAGACTTTCTGGCTTCTGCTGTGTAACAGCCACCGGCGCCTTCGCGAAACTAGACACCAGTCTGGAAAGAACATGAGTCACAAATTGCCTTTGAATTCAAAATTATCGAATATTGGAAAAAGACAATCAACGATAAATTCAATTTGCAGAGGAGCTGATCAGCCAATTCTTGTGTCATATAGTTGCCGTAAGACTGGAATATAATATTATCACTCTGGTTAACTTAGCTCTTTGCACAACTAACTTGTACCATCATTGGACTGTTAAATAAACTTTCGAGTCATTAACACGGGAAAAGTCAATTAGACGAACCAGTGGCATATTTGCCATCATCTTCCAGCGAGTTTCGTTGGTCCAATTATAATATCAAGGTTTGACAGCGCGAATTATTCACCGTATTATTCATGAATTGATGCGCCATTGTGGCACAGACTCTCGGAAGTTTCCCCAGAATGCCTGCTATGGTACTACAGCACGCCTGTTTGAATCAACCCTATTTCGTGATACTGGCTACATCGCGGATACTGCATATTCCTATGATAGGGCCGACACTGTGAAATTGTCGGCACGCGGAATTATCCATTGAAACTTTTGAAATCGGATTCTCCTCTGACATGTCTTTCCCGAGATATCATCGGCATTGTGTTTAGCAGTGGTCACCTACCGATAAGATTACAAGGTTCGAGATCTCCACCAAAAGAAACGTTGTGTCAAGTCCACTCAACAATTGCATAGAGAAAGATGCGGCCATGAGAAAACTCTCATCTATACACATCCCCCCTTCTTTCCCTTGTTTTCTTATTTCTTTTGCCTTTTTGCTTTCATTTGATGCCTCTCCTTTCGCGGACAGGTATGGTGGCTCCAGCATATACCATTGTTGTGCTCTACATTTGTTTCTAACCTCATTCTCGTCGTTCTTAATACAATCTGCACAATTTGACTCTCATATCAAGCGACAATGCATTCTTTTGCTGATCAGCCAGAAGAAGTGAAAATCCGAGAAAGGAAAAGGGTAAGAAATCTCTTGAGGTAAGACTGCTCAGACATGTCGCAAGTCCAAAGACGTACTAATCCTCAATTGTTTGACAGGTATTACACCCCGGAGAAATGGAAGCTCACCAGAGAAAGCGAAGATGATGATTTCAATACAAAAGGGAACGGACTACCGGAAACAATATGTGAAGCAGAAGAACAGCCAGATATAGCAGAGAACCCGAAAGAAAACGAAACAGGGGGACCGGATTCTTCAAAACGACTTCGTCATGATCCTACATTGACAGCATTCGCGCAGCTCGGCGCGTATCGATTAAATACCGAAAGATCTTTCATTTCTCTTGTGGATTCACACAATCAATACATCATTGCGGAAGCAACGAGGAGTGTGTCTTTACATGAAAGAGACCTTACAAAACCTGGCGACGAGATCTTCCTTGGGGCCCGCATTCTGGATATGCATTGGGGAATATGTCCAAATACTATTCAAATGTTCACAGCTAAAGACGACACTGGAAACGTAAAAAACAACCTTGTTACTGCAAATCAGACTCAGTATGTAATGAATGACCTCTCTGCTATTGAAAAATACAAGAATCGCCCCTACATCGCAGAATGGCCACACATGAGATATTATGCCGAGGTTCCTATATATAGTGAGTTGTCCTATCAATTTATTCGCCGAACATAGCTTCTTTAAGAATTTAGTCATCCTCATTTTTTTATACCCCTCATGTCCATCAGCTAGCAGTGAGAAGCCTGAACAGTTGGCCTATACGTGCCACACATTTGGGCTCCATTTTGCTAAACAAAAACACTCCTGTGAGAATGGCATTTTCGGTATCTCAAGGCTGCGGAACAATCCTCACATTGAGCTTTAGCTCTAACTCTACAACTCTATTAGGTCCGGAAAATATTGTAATAGGGACATATTGTGTAGTAGACAATAAACCACGAATGGAGGGGTTAGATGAGGAGGGTCTCAGTATATTGAATGAGATTGCAAAAGCAATTATGAGTCACCTTGTTCTCATCGAAAAACAAAACCATCTAGAAAGGGGAGAAAAGATGATCAAAGGCTTGGGACTTTTCGTCGCTGGTAAATCCAACTTAGGCGAAGGATTAAAAAATGCTTCTCAAAATGGAATGGATCCTCAGAATACGTCTCATTCTCATCCAATTGACACATCTGACCCATCATCAATAACGACAGAAAAGAGGGATATCCGCCAAACACAAGTGAATTCCGTTGGCCCATCAAATCATATCAACAAGTCATCTTTGCTTTCGACTGGAGCTGAAAAGGCTACAATCATCGAGAAGGAAAGGTCCAGTATGAGTAGAACCTCTTCAACAGAATCTGCTCGACAAGAAACCTTTGCGATCACGAGACTCAAACAGGTATTTTCCCGAGCGAGTCAACTTATACTTGAGGCTATGAGTCTTGACGGTGTTGTCTTTGTTGATGCATGTTTCAGAGATTCGGCAAGCAAACTTGCTTCCAAGAATAAGATTGTTTCTAGTGCAACTCATGATAGATGTCAAGGCTCGACTCAAAAAACGAACGTGATTAAAGTATCAACCCTCTTGGATGAGATAAAAGTTGGAGGCAGACGAGCAGGGAAGGCTTTAACAAGTGATTTGCTTGGATGCAAAATCAGACATGATCAAAATTCCTCCCTTTTGGATGAGCCTACGAACATCACCCTCACACAGGCAACTGTTAAAGGCTTAATGACATGTTATAGCCAAGGTCGAATGTTTGTTTTTCATGAAGATGGATCTTTAAATCTTGATTTAGAACCAGAGCCATTCGAAATTTGCGAGAATGGGAATATCGAACCTGGTAGAGAATTGGTTGCAGCTTGGGTCTCAGAGCTGATTAAAATCTGTCCCGGTGCACGTACAATTGCGTTCTTTCCTCTGAGAGATCAACAACGAGAGTGAGTATTTGCTTGGGTGGCTATAAAGTCTACCATTCATGATGGAAGGCAAGGACTTTGGCCTGTAACCTCTCCTAATGCTGTTTTGTGAACATTACCCTGTCGTTAAATATCCATGTCTAATCATGTGTATAGTCAGTGGTTTGCGGGAAGCTTTGCATGGACAAAAAGAGAGCTCAGAATTATGACCGCTGAAGATCTCACCTATCTTACAGCTTTTGGAAACTGTATCATGGCAGAGAAGTCCCGTCTAGACTCCGAACTTGCAGATCGTGCCAAATCCGACTTCATCTCTGTGGTATCTCATGAATTACGATCACCACTCCATGGGTTCGTGTTTGATTCTCTCTCTAATATGAACTACAAAGCTGACCTCCCCATCCAGTGTATTAGCCAGTGCAGAAGCTCTTCGAGATACTTCGACTGGTGATGAACAAGATGATATGATTCGTTCTATTACCATTTGTGGTGAGGTTTTGTTGGATACCATGGATCACATGTAAGAAGAATTTCGATGTATCAAATTATACCCGGCTAACTCAATAAACGGTCTTGATTACGCAAAAATTACAAACAAAGGAGAGAACAAGGATATGAAAGACCTCCCGGTACAATCAAATGGGCTAGATGCCGACTTCGATCTTAGTAATCTCATCGAGACTGTCATCGAAGGAGTCTCGGCGGCACAAAGTTTCCGACAGTTAACTTTCGAGGGCCCACTTTCCGTCGAAACTACTCGCCTAGATACGATCTCAGATGAAAATCACATGTCAGATGATGTTGTGGTTATTCTTGAAATTGATTGGCAAAGCTCATGGATCTTCAACTCTCAGATAAGTAATTGGAGACGTATTTTGATCAATCTTTTCCAAAATGCACTCAAATACACGGAGTTTGGGTATGTTCAAGTTCGTTTGACAGCATATGAAACTACCGATGGTCAAGTTGCGAAATTGTCTGTGGTAGATTCCGGGAAAGGTATATCAAGTGATTATTTGAAGTACGAATTATGGACGCCTTTTGTACAAGAAGATCCTATGAGCATTGGTACAGGATTGGGCCTCAGCATCGTTGGCAAATTGGTAGACGAGCTCGACGGAACAATTGATATATCAAGCACAGTTGGTGCAGGTACAGTCGCCCAGGTGGAAATTCCAGTCAAACATTCAACGGCATTTGATGAGGATGAAGAGACAGATTGCAACAAGCTGATACGAGAGACAAGAGATCGTTGCCAAGGATTATCGATGTGTCTTCTCGGTCTTGATAACTATCCCGACCCATGCGAGATACCTACAGATGTGCGGTCTGCAAAGGATAGAAAGATGACTGCAATCAAGTCTGCGTTGGCAAATTATGCAGGTGATTGGTTTGGAATGATTATCAGGAAATCTCGTTCTGGCTCTTATGCTAAAGGTGTCATTTTTGTTTGCTTAAAATCACAACTTCATCGGACAGACCGAACTCGACAGAAACCCTTGATTGTATTTGAGGATACCACGAGAAGGTTGGATAAAGAAGAAGGTGAATTTTATTTAACACAGCCGTAAGTGATAGATCTTTTGAGTTTATGGGGTTTTGGAAAGTCTCTATTGTTTATGCTCATCATTACTACTACATCATGAATGTTTCTGACCTGCTCCTAGCTTTGGTCCCTATAAATTAGCGAGAATTCTGGGTCAGTGTATCGATTATCTCCATTCCAAGGATGTCATGTCAAATGATAATCATCTACCAAGCACGTCGTCTAAAGTACCATCTAGCACAGGCTCCACCCCAATACTCACGCCATCTAATAAGTTTTCCGACGATAGGAATACCGACATCGATTCAGAACCTATCAAAAAGGAAGATAGACCTAAATTACTTTTGTGTCAGCACCCCTGCAGATCCCCAGAATCTTTGAGACCCAAATTCGAAGCACGCAAGCATTCAAATGGATCAGCGGACTCAGCAGTCGATATGAGATCAAGCGAAGAGCCTGTCGTGACTTATCACTCCTTTCCTTTTCCAGAGGGACTACCACATTGGCCAAAGGTAGAGAATGGAGTGCCTCAATTGATTGATATACAGGGAAAGTTGGACGGAGAAGACTTGTTCAAAACAGGCGCACTAATTGCGACATGTTCCTCCAAGGCAGGCGAAGTTTTAGAGGGACATACAGCTCCAGGAAAACAGTTCTCTGTTCTTCGGAAACCGTTTGTGTGTGAAAAGCCTGTGGCACTGAAATGTTCCTCAACTTTGGAGAAGCTGGTCGTTGTAGAGAATGCTTCTGTCGCCCTAGATAAATCCCAAATTGTTGGAAAGCTACCAGCTATTGAAAGACTTTCGATAGCAGCCACCGAGATACGCGGGATCGTTGAAAAAGCCCCCACTGCTACACAAGCATTTTTTGAAAAGCCAACAACAACCTCGAAGCCTAAAATCTCCTCGAAATCAGCAATTCTCGACATCGCCAAATCAGAACCAGAGCTGGTATCAACACCAGAACCTTCTACCACACCAATCTTCAAGAACTCTGCACGTACAGTTGTTCTTCTTGTTGAGGACAATGCCATCAATTTGAAAGTAAGCCCCTTTATTCTTCCTCTCATCTCATAACATCAAGTATCCGACATTCTGATGCTACACCAGTTACTTGTTCACAGCATGAAAAAGTTAAAAGAGGCTTACGATACCGCATGCAACGGCCTCGAAGCATTCGAGAAATACAAAAAAGCACCCGGATCATACAAAATAATTTTCATGGGTAATTCCCCTCTTCACTATCCATCTCCATCTCAGGCCTCCTTTCCATCGTGAGCCCATTCTCAATTAACCCCTCGCAGATATATCCATGCCCATAATGGACGGACTCACTTCTGCGCGTTGTATCCGCGACCACGAAAGCCTCTACAATCTCCCCCGTGTGCGTATCGTTGCTTTGACCAGTTTTGGCACTGAAGAACATCGTCGAGACGCTGCTATGAGCGGCATTGATCTCTTTTTGACTAAGCCAATTAGCATGAAAAGTTTAAAGCCGGTTGTTGATTTGAATCCAGAGGACGTGGAGGTGGAGTGATGGTGGAGAACTTTTACGTGCGACGAACACCTTTGTTGTGATCTTCGCCGAATGCGAGAGATTGTAGTGGATACGGTAGGAATGGTCTGGGTTGGAAATATCGGGATATGTGGGGTTTTGTATTTTAATACTGGATTTGCTTGTGATGATCAGGCTCGGCCATTTATCTGCTGTCAGATGTATTTTTGACATATAATTGACGAAGTGTGCGTACCTTAAGAATTGAAGCCTCTTTTACCACCAAGCCTTCATGGATTTTGTGCTTGTTGGCATATTTTTTTTTCAAATCACTCAAGCCCCGAATATGAATGAACAATCAAGACAAACCAAAAATACAAATTGAGTAATTATTTCTCATCTATCTAAGCTCATAGTAAACGCTTAACCAATCCCAACATGCAGCCAAAAACGAATGATGTCATTCATTTCATCCATCCATCTTCATCTTTCATGTATCATAACACTGCTCTTCGTACAAAATTACAAGGTCGTTTGTTCCCGTTCTTCATTTTCTCTTTCACCTAAGCCAATCCACTTCTCATGCATACACTTATAATACACCTTCAATACCCTCATCCCTCAATTCCTCAGCCTTGACTCCCACTACTCCCCCCAGTCTTATCCCCCATAACGTCAATATATCCTCTCCCCTTCTTACCCTTTCTAACCGTTCCCTTCCTTCCTCCCGCGGTAGGCGGCCCTAACAAATCATCAATGCTGGATGCATTGCTCATACCCGTGCTTGGTCTAGTGGGTGGCGCACTTCCAGTACTCATCAATCCACTCAAATTTCCACCCATGGCACTCCCATTGCTCTGTGTTCTAGCCATTGCTGGGGCCATAGGAGGCTTCACCAGCCCACCATCGGCTAAAATTCCATTATCACCAGAACCACTAGGAGCTCTTTGAGGTGGTGCACTTGCTGAGCTGACGGATCGTGGGGGCATGCTTAAATGACCTGCCGCAATAGGCATCACGCTACCGCTAGCTGATCTAGGTGGACCTGTAGCTCTTGGGGGAGGTGGGGTTGCTGATGGAGTAGGGGTATTCTCTGCACCTGCTTTTTTGTTGATCCATCTTTTGAGGTCCGGATCATAGACAAAACTACTTTCTTCTCCAAGTTTAGCTCTAATGGCTTTCTTGTCTGGCGCGGCATCGGATGGAGCGGCTTCTTTTTTACCACCTCCGAACCAACCAAGTCCCCAGCCTTTCTTTTGTGGAGCCGGCTTTTTATCCTTTGCAGCTAAAGAGTTGTTAGTGTCATTTTGAGGCATTGAATCAAAGAAGTACTTACCGTCAGCTTCAGCGGCTTTGCGGAAAGCCTCATCTGCTTCCCTATCTTTCTCCGCTTTAGTCTTTTCTCGACTTGAATCTACAGGCGCCTTCAATACAGCAATATCATCATCGTCATCATCCATAAAGCTTTTCTTTGGCCTTGTGCTGATTGGCGAATCAGGTTGCTGCATTGAATTGGGCTCATATGATGGTGGTTCGTATCCTGTGCTTGATGAGGGTGGCTCATAAGAGTTTCCAGTCGGTGGCTCATATCCAGTCGAGGATGGAGGCTCGTATCCATTGCTAGATGGTTCATCACCTCCCATATGTGGTTGGTAAGAAGGTTGTCCATCAAAACTCATAGGTTGTGGTGAGTCGAAATTGGTTGGAGTTTCCATTCCAGAAGGAATAGCTTGTGGAGTATAAGGAGAGTCACCACCAGTATATGGACTATAACCACTAGATTGAGGTGTGAAGCTAGAGGATTGATTGTATTGTTGAGAAGTTGGACGATATTCTGAAGACATTTGTCTTTGTGGATCATACAAGTTACGACGGAACTCACCCGATGTTCTACCACCCTCAAATGAAGTTCTAGGCTGAGAACCATGTGAGGAACTTGGTGGCTCATATGATCCTTGTGGAGTATAAGTGGAACTTGCGCCGGGGGCGTATCTCGAAGATGCCTTGGTTTGTGGTGGTTGAGTTACTGGCATGATTCCATTAATACCCAAACCTCCACCTCCATTGTATGAGCTACCATAAATATCGGCAACTGACGGCGATCTGCTTATAGTTGGAGTACCACCAGCAATGCGTGCGAACGGACCAATATCAGCCTGGCTTCCAGCATTCGACACAGTATCGGTAGTATCTTGTTCATCACCAGCAACAAATTTATTAAATGTTGCCCATACAGAACCAGAAACTTTATCAATGCTAGGTTTTGAGATCCAGGACCCATTTTCATCCTTGGGTGACGATTTTAATCTGTTGCTAAGATCGTCGAGGGATGAAACCAATTGGCCATGATGATATGGTGATCTTCTTGTTTGAGAAGTAATGGTCGAAGCAATATTCTCACAGTATTCTAAAGCTTTTTGTCGATGGCCATACTCTGCTAAAACTGCAGCATGATGTAATTTGTAAACTGCCAAATGAGGGCTGGATATCACGATACTAGAAGTGCTCGAGAGTGATAAGCCATACTCGTAAACTTCACTCAGCAGAACTGGTTCTAATTCCCTATCGAAGTCAAATGGTTGTCTCAAATGATCAGAGCCAATGAGTACCACATTTGTACTTGGATCATCAATCCCTCCAAATACAGATGAAGCCCTAGCGAATAGGTAACAAATATGTGCAGCTTCAGCTCTGCCATAGCCGGAAAGAAGTTTTCCTAAAGCAGCTAAAGCTTTACTGTCATCTGTACTTCGGTTACTTAGAACAAGACCAAGTGTCTCACGCCATCTATCAAGACCTTCAAGGGCATCCTTCGAAGAAGTCAATGATGTGGATGTGCTGACCATTTGAAAACCGGCACGGGCAGATGGCGGGACAAGCTCGTCGATACTTTCTTCAAAGTTGCCAGCAAAGATCTCATACAAAGCAGCAAGAGGCTCAGTATTATCGCCGACGTTCTTCACCTCTTTTTGCACGAATTCTTGAGCAACTTGTTTGTAAAGTTCTTTTGACACGGTGTTTGAAATGAGCATTGCATGTGCCCAAAGTCGTTTATCAACAGCTTCCCAAACAGCTTTCTCTCGATCTCCTCTCAACAGATGCTTTCTCATGCGATCTACAGCAGCAGGATCGACGGGATCAGCCGTTGTTGGATTGGTGGATGACGATGAGATGCCGGAGAGATCTGCCCCGGTCGCATATAATTGCGACTCTTGGCCAATCTCATTGTCGATACCTGGGGAGAGGACAGCTCTCACAGCTTTCTCAACGATAGGATTTCCTTCCAAAATACCGTCATTCTCGATGAATACTTGAAGAATCTTCCAGAGAAGTAAACGTTCTTCAGTACGTTTGTCATCATGCGACAAAACTTGAAGAGATTTTAGATAAGATGCATTTTGTTCCAATATTTCTATACCAGATGCCAGCCAAGATAGGACTTCCTTCTTCTTTGCCTTGCCCTTTAATGGGCCAGGGAAGCTTGTCAACCTGTTTTCTAATGGGTCAAGGTCTTTAACATTTCGGACTTTGACTTCCCCAGGGCTCCTAACAACCATGGGCGCTGTAGAAGTCATACCGTATCGAGGTACATCTACGGGGAAAGATGTAATCATAGTACCTCCAACACCCCAAGTAAAAACGGGACAGCCTTTCCATCTTTGCAAAGCATCATGTTCACGACCATCTACGGGGGCGACATAGCTAACCAAGGATGGCGCTCTAAGACGCCCAGGAGCATGAAATGTTGGTTGGGTAGGGGTAAAGGCAGATGCATTCCTAGGGGATAGAGCTTCGATAGACGCTGGCCTTTGATATGGTTCAGGAATACTCATTTCAAGTCGAGATCCACCAAAAGCTCTACCAGGTGATTGTGTTTGAGATCTTGGGGGTGGGACAAAACCATGAGCTTGAGGTGGGCTCAGGGTATTAGAAGGATGCTGCGGCGTGTATTGCGATGGCGATGCTCTTTTTGGAGGTGATCTAGCCATACGAGCAGCAATGCTCGTATTAGGAGGTGGCGTTTGAGAAATTGGACTCATTCCTTGTGCGGGTGAAGTAAAAAACTTTGCTTGCTCACCATAAATTGGAGTTTGTGGTATGCCACCATCATTTTCATCAAGCTCTCTGGTAGGCGGAAGTGGATGTGCCCTCAGAATAGGCTCATATCCCGATGAGCTACGACGATCATAATTTGGGACCTCGCCACCAGCACCATGCCCGCGCGCATCTTGGCTTCTCTCAAAGTGAGCCAATGGACTCGAAGTTCGAGGCAAATGCGGTAATATTGCTTGCGGTGGGGATTGGAGATTCGCTGATGGTGATGGCGCGTATTGTGACCGTGTTTGAGGCGGGGCAGGAGAATATCTGGACTGTATGACTGGAACTGGAGCGCTTGTTGAATGTTGTAAAGGTGGTGGTGCCGGTGAATATCGCGATGTTACAGAAGGGACAGATGTTTGGAGTTGTTGACCTGTCGATGCAATAGGAGCATAAGGACTTACACGCTCAGGGGCTACCAAGCCACCTTGAATCATTGGAGGTGATTGCATGGGGGGCTGAAGGGGTGGCGGTTGTCGCATGGTCGCTTCTTGATGAATTGGAGTTGAATGGGGAGGGTAGACAGAAGCGGGCGCATAATTTTGTGGGTTTCCAGCATGAATTGACGGAGTAAATTGAGATGGTGCAGGTGTAGTTTGGTGTCGAGGAGCAGCCTTGGGCCTGGAAAGAATAGGAAGATCCTCGAAGAAACCACTATCTGCACCAGACTTCGGTTTTTGAGCACTGGGTCCAGCAGGAGGAGTATTCACCGCAGATTGCTGTTGCTGCTGAAGAGGGTACGCACTTGGTGGTGGATTGTTCAGACTAGCAGCTCTAGGAGGAGCTGGAGGAGCTGATGCGTTATACCCACGATTCATTTGGTTTGTGCTTACTCGTTTACGAGGCTTCACAACTTCCATGGGCAAGTCGTAAGGAGATGCGTAACCCCCTTTGGCTTTGTCCGCAAAACTTTGAGCTTTGGGTAAATCAGGGCGTTGCTGCACTGGATAACTCCCCATAGCAACAGCAGGGTCGAACGGCAAAGAAGTCTCTGGAGTAGTACTCGACCTCGAGAGGTCGGTCAAAAATGGTGCAGCCGGTGCAAAAGGCTTGTTAGATTGAGGTTGGGTTCCCGCAACTGCCTCTACTGGTGTATAGCGACTACTAGTAGCTTGTGGTTTCGTTCCATTAGCGTCGGATCCAGTCACGTGATTGTTCAAGTCATCGGCATCTTTACTTTCTTCAACGTCATCCAAAAATCCTTCATCGTCACTCCCAAAAAATGCGGCTGGATCAACAGCCTTGTCGTTAGAATCCTCATCCTCGTCTGGCAAGAGCTCATCATCGTCATCCAGGAATTCATCGTCCAAGGCGGCTTGCCATTTGGCAGCCAAATCTTCACTACTAGTCTCACCAGCCTCTCCGCCTAAATTCGCCGGGAATTCGGAATCAGGCCCGTCGAATGCATCTTGAAGGGCATTTTTGGGTATGTTTTCATTATCCATAACTGGGTCCGGGACAATAATCTCTGTTTCGGAAAGTTCTGGTGTTGCCTCTAGCGTTCGATCGTCTTGTTGAAAATGTAATGAATCCATAACTTGCATGGTTGATTTTCTTTCAAGTGACGGTTGACCTATATCTAAGTTTTGAGAAGACGATATGTTGCTTTTGTCAAAAAATCCGTCATCTTCTTCTGTCGTATCTTCAGTATTTGTGAACATGGTGTGACCTGTATCAGCGACAGTAGTTTCCGCTTCATCAGAAGGCTGTACAAGTGGGATTCCTTCTTCAAATCGTGCGCGAGATTCCTCGTCCTCTTCTTGTTCGACATCTCCCCCGTAAGATTGGCCGTAATCTGGTAAATATCCTAATGCAGGTTGTGTTGCTTGTGAATCGTGTACGTCATTGAAAACATCACCCGAGCTTTGCTGTGTAAAGAATTCCCCTTCAGCATCATGCGCCTCATCGAAGAACGCGTTACTTGGTGACTGCTCCACCTCATTCATGATATCCTCGACTTGAGAATGTGGTATCGAGTGTGAATTCTCTTGCTCGTGGGAAGGAGGGACGATGGGAAAGGAGTTCGTTCGATCGGATTTGGGCATCATTTTAAAGGGATCTGTATCTGTACGCGATAAATTCCAATCCGGGTCTACTTCATCATCCTCACCCCAATTTACTTCATGCGATGTCCTTGCGAAGGAATTCGTACTAACGTGTTTACTATCATTCGAAGGACCGGTGGTTGGAAAATCCGCTTTGACTTCTTGGGCGACATTGGTTTCCAGTACTTCTTCGTGCGATGGACTCTCATCCATTTCTACACCTCCAGGACTTCTCAACGATGATGTGAGCGCACTTCGCAAATCCGTTAATTCGGAATGTTCCGTGTCTTCTCTCGTACCATCTGCCTCCACGTCCGACTCCTTCCACGCATCCAAGCTCTCGTCCAATGTTGTGTCATTTCCAACCGTTGGTTGTTCTCCATTCACTGGATGATCCGAAGGTTCGATTTCGGTAGCGGGCGGGTGCACATCTGCAATTGTTTGTGAAGGAGTCTCCGGAGTAATTATATCTGCTGCAGCATTCGGCATAAAGGCAGGATGCCATGATTGATTCCCTGGTTCCGAGGGCATCGCGATTGTCTTAATATCCTGGAAAAAAAGAAATAAATAATACTATACCAAAAGACAACAAATTAGTATATTTGTATATCCTCTGTGACAGAAACATGTATCATGACTCTAAGATAGAGCTGTGTGAACATGAGCAGAAATGTCAATAAATATTGAAGTCAATAACCAGTCAATACTCACTTATACAATGATTCTTAGGAATCTCTTTCCGCTAAAAAACAAAACCAGATTAAAAGGATGATATATTTTGGATTGAAAGTTGATTCATAACTACAGAAAGTTGGGATCGTATTCTTTGAGTTTGGTGAAGAAAGTAATGGAGAGACCAATTAATTAAATCCCCATACGATTCTGGTTGAAATGGATTGATGTTGTTAATGTAAAGGTGGTAAAATGGACATGGACAATTTCCAAAGGCGACCTGGCTTGTGAGGCCATCCATGAGGAGAAGGCTGAGAGAAGGCTGAGAGAAGGCTGAGAGAAGGCTGAAAATCGGGCGAAAGGTCTCCATTCCGTGACCATATTATGAGTGAGGCCAGATCTTGATAATTCACGGAATCATGTGAGAATATGGCGCTCGCTACTCAAGTTACCTTGGGGTGTATGAAAGAATTGGTTGATTTATGTTATATCATTGGCTTACAGAACATACAACAGGTAAGATACAATGTAACGGAACATGCCTTACTGTGAATAGACTCACCATAGCATTGCGGTTGCGAAAGGGGGCAAGCCCCCAAACCCCCATAGCTCGCTGCGCTCGAAGCTCTGTTTGGGTACACGCCTTGCAGTAGTCACGATCAACCGATTGCTTGCTTCGAGTGATGATTCCAAGTGACGAGGAAACCCCATGCTGAAGTAGTCTGCCTCCACGGCAGTGGCTCCCTGAGGGCCAGCGGAGCGTCATTCAATCAATCGAAAGATGCTAACTATAGACTCCAAGTGAAACATGCTCTACGATGTAAGTAGTAAGTAAATCCAACGCCGACATGGTTGGCGTGATTGACACGATTCACATGATTCACGT
This sequence comes from Botrytis cinerea B05.10, assembly GCF_000143535.2. Taxonomy (NCBI): domain Eukaryota; kingdom Fungi; phylum Ascomycota; class Leotiomycetes; order Helotiales; family Sclerotiniaceae; genus Botrytis; species Botrytis cinerea. The sequence goes on along the minus strand of NC_037325.1, from coordinate 1,873,079 downwards.
GTGTCTATAGAATTACTATCCAGACAGGCGGACGGTCCTCCCTGGGTAAATATTACAACACGCTATTTCGGTGCTGTATCCTTGTAGCTACAAGGCTCCCTAGTACCCAGCAACCACTCAACCCAATACTCTCTCGAACATAATTACTCTTTCTGCGAGCATAACTTTGATTATTGACGACGTTGATTTCGTGGCTGAGACTTTCAACAAGTAAAGAAAGACAAAAATTAATAATAACACAATAGATACAATTACTTTTACTATTCTCCCCTTATTTTATGATCACATATTACTCAACCGCATCCATGAGGCATGTCTTCGAGCTCTGCATATCACCATGAATCAAATCCACCAGACTCTCCTGTGGATGATGCGGATTCCGACCTTGAGCTGGACTTGCAGGAACTGGATCCAATAACTTCTCCTACTTCAAAATCATCCAATTCTTCTTCACACAATCAACAGAAATCCAGTAAAGAACGACGGGGTCCGAATATACCCTTAAGAAATCTGCGTATGGGTGGTCTGCGAAATTTTGCCAGAAATAGAGGTTATGGTGATTTGGGAAGAAACAGGGATGTCGATACAGAGAGTGAAGATCTGCGAGGTTTATTAAATGACGATTTGGGAGGGGATGGGATGGGGAGGATGTCGGGAGGAAGTGAGAATGCCGTGGACGACGATGCACCTTTATTACCAGGAGATGGAAGTGGAAGTGGAAGTGCGAGATCTCGAGGAGGACGTCGGTCAAGCTTCGACAGAGTAAAGAATATATCATCACAAATACGGCTTCCAAGCTTCTTGTCAGGAAACAACCCATCGCAGCCACAACCAGAAGAAGGCGAAGAACAAGACGACGAACATGATCCAGCTTCATCGAGAACAGTACAAGTTGGTGCCACGCAAACTTCACGATTTCCTCCCAATGCCGTTTCGAATGCAAAATATACCCCGATTAGCTTTTTACCACGAACTCTGTATAACGAATTTTCTTTCTTTTTCAACATGTACTTTTTACTTGTCGCTTTATCTCAAGCGATACCACCTTTGCGAATTGGATACCTCTCAACATATATTGTGCCTTTAGTGTTTGTTTTGGCGATCACCCTCGGGAAGGAGGCTTTTGATGATATTGGAAGACGAAGACGAGATTCCGAAGCGAATTCCGAGGGATACACTGTCTTATGTTTCGATAAACCTTCACAAGCGGACACGGATAAATATAGTGCAAGGAAGAAGTTAAAGTCCAAGGGGAAAGCAAAAAAGGGAAAGCTTTTAACCCAACCGGATCGCTTATCAGATATACAAGAAGAAGAGGAAGATACCCAAGGTCAAGGACGAGATGCACCAAGTTCAAGCGTTCGTGAGGTGGTCCGAAAATCTAGAGATTTGAAAGTTGGAGATGTATTGAAATTAGGAAAGGATCAAAGAGTTCCTGCAGATGTCGTTATTCTGAAGAGTACAGCCAATGAATCCTCAGCTGCGGTATCACATGAACCTGCAGTGACCAATATTATTGAACCATCCGAGTCTTTACTGGTAGATCCAATATCTGATCCTTCAATCGATCAGTCTACAGCCACCACTTCAGAATCTCGAGGGTCAACTTCTCAACTTGGAAATACACCCTCAGCAGATGCAGCCGGCGCAGGTGAAACCTTTATCCGAACAGATCAATTGGATGGTGAGACAGACTGGAAATTGAGATTAGGCTCTCCTTTAACACAATCTCTTGACCCTTCTGAATTTATACGTCTTCGTGTTGTAGCTGGGAAACCCGATAAAAAGGTCAATGAATTCATTGGTACCGTTAGTCTCCTTCCCAAAGGTGCTAGTGAGTATGACCCACATTTGCCGAAAGGGGGAGCGGACCCTGATGATAATGAGGGGGATTCAGCACCATTGACGATTGACAATACTGCTTGGGCCAATACTGTTCTTGCTTCAAGTGCTACCACTTTGGCAGTAATCGTTTATACTGGACCTCAAACTAGATCAGCTCTTTCTACTTCTCCATCTCGATCGAAAACCGGTCTTCTTGAGAATGAAATCAACTCCCTTACTAAAATTCTTTGCGCATTGACACTTACATTATCTGTTGTTCTTGTTGCACTAGAAGGGTTTGAGCACGTTGAGGGAGTCAAATGGTATGTGAAAATCATGAGATTTCTAGTATTGTTTTCCACAATTGTACCCATCAGTCTTCGTGTCAATCTGGATATGGGGAAGAGTGTTTACTCTTGGTTCATTCAACGAGATCCAGGAATTGAAGGAGCTGTTGTTCGTACAAGTACTATACCCGAGGAACTTGGTCGAATTGAATATCTACTCAGCGACAAAACTGGAACACTCACGCAAAATGAAATGGAAATGAAGAAAATCCATGTTGGAACTGTCTCGTATGCAAATGAAGCAATGGATGAAGTTGCCTCCTATGTCAAGCAAGGATTCTCAGTCCCTGTAGATGCCAATCAATCTTCAATACTTGTCACACCTTCATCTGTCGCTTCAAATACTATTACCGCCACTCGGACCCGAAGAGAGATTGGGTCGAGAGTACGTGATGTAGTTCTCGCTCTTGCTCTTTGTCATAATGTCACCCCTACTATTGAAGAAATAAATGGCCAAGATGTAACATCTTATCAAGCCTCTTCACCTGATGAGATTGCAATCGTTAAATGGACCGAAGCTGTCGGATTGCGGTTGATTCATCGTGATAGGAAAGGGATGCTATTACAATCAGTCGATACCGGTCGCTCAGTCGTTCGTGTTCGTATTCTTGAAGTTTTCCCCTTTACCTCTGAAGGAAAACGTATGGGAATCATTGTTCAATTCCTTGATGGTTCTGAAACATCCTCGAGCAGTAATCTCGAAGCTGGAGAGATTTGGTTCTATCAAAAAGGTGCAGATACTGTTATGACTTCAATTGTCGCTGCAAATGATTGGCTTGATGAGGAAACTGCAAATATGGCAAGAGAAGGTCTTCGCACTTTGGTTGTTGGACGAAAGAAGATGTCTGTTCAAAACTACAAGGACTTTTCGCAAAGCTATAAGGAGGCTTCAGTTTCTATTAATAATCGAGATGCCGGTATGGCTCGTGTGGTTTCACATTTCCTCGAGAAGGACCTTGAGCTTTTAGGTGTCACTGGTGTTGAGGATAAACTTCAAAAGGATGTCAAGCCTTCGCTGGAATTACTACGAAACGCAGGTATCAAGATTTGGATGTTGACTGGTGATAAAGTCGAAACTGCTCGATGCGTTGCTGTCAGCGCCAAATTGGTAGCAAGAGGTCAATACATACATACCATCGATAAGCTTAGGAGAAAGGATAATGCTCAGGATCATCTCGACTTTCTTCGTGGCAAAACTGATGCTTGTCTCTTAATCGATGGTGAGAGTCTAGCTTTACTTTTAACACACTTTCGAACCGAATTTATATCTTTGGCAGTGCTTCTTCCAGCTGTCGTTGCATGCCGATGTTCACCAACTCAAAAAGCCGATGTCGCAAAACTCATTCGAGAATATACCAAAAAACGTGTTTGTTGTATCGGAGATGGAGGAAATGATGTTTCCATGATCCAAGCTGCGGATGTGGGTGTAGGTATAGTTGGAAAAGAAGGAAGACAAGCTTCTCTCGCTGCGGATTTCTCGATCGAACAATTCTGTCATCTCACCAAACTTCTCGTTTGGCATGGACGGAATAGTTACAAACGAAGTGCTAAACTGGCCCAGTTTGTAATTCATAGAGGTCTCATCATTAGTGTGGCTCAAACAATGTATAGCATTGCTATAAAATTCGAACCGGAAGGACTATACAAAGATTGGTTGCTCGTCGGTTACGCAACTGTTTATACGATGGCACCAGTCTTTTCTCTGGTTCTTGATAAAGATGTCGACGAAGATCTCGCCAATCTTTACCCGGAACTTTATAAAGAACTTACATCTGGCTCATCACTTTCCTACCGAACATTTTTTGTTTGGGTCTTTGTTTCCATCTACCAAGGTGGAATGATCCAGGGTCTTTCTCAAATTCTCACAGAAGTCGATGGACCAAGAATGGTGGCTGTTAGTTTCACAGTGTTGGTATTGAATGAACTCACGATGGTGGCTTTCGAAATAACAACATGGCATCCGGTTATGATAGTGAGTCTGATTGGGACAGGTTTGCTGTATTTAGGAAGTATTCCATTCTTGGGAGGATATTTTGACTTGTCGTTCGTTGTTACTTGGTGAGTTTTGCTTCTTCCCTCCTTTTGTCTGAGTTACTGTAGTAAAGAAGGATTGAAAGGAGTGAAGCTAATATATAATTTAGGGGTTTTGTATGGAGAGTTGCAGCTATCTCGGCGATTTCACTTATTCCACCGTATGCTGGGAAATTGATTAGGAGAACGATCAAACCACCTAGTTACAGGAAGGTGCAGGGGATTTGAGGAGTCGATAGGTGAGGATGGAGAAAGGAATTTGTGTGTAGAATGGCGGATGGGAAATGAATGATTTGATCGTATGCATGCATAGCAATGGCGTTTTGGAATATGCTAGGAAGATAGAAACAATGACTTGAATGTACGGCAGTCGGATTCTATTCAAACTTACCAATGTCACCTTCAGAAACGGAATAGTTGCCCCGTGCTCCGTCGGGCCATCCCATCGTGAATATAACGGGTAAAAGATGACAGGTACTATGGCAAAGGTAGAATCTTACTTCTCAAACTGGTAGAGGTTGATAGAGGTATGTGATTTACAATCTGATCCAATTGCATTGGCTGAATTATCCATCGGCCAAATTCTGAAAGATATCCGATGGCAGTTGTAGGTGAGGTCTTGTGGTTGTGCGCCAGTCGCGATTTTCCATGAGGAGGGTGTAGTAAAATCCATTACATCTCTTATAATTTCCAATCCAATTTCTTACTTTATATCATATTCCATGAACTTTCCAGCTTCCAGCTGACTTTACTCTCCGATCAAGTTCTATCGAAAACCTTACTCTTTTCAATATTTTCGAAGAATCAAATGCCTCTACTTTATCGATTTTTCATTCAACGCCAATCTAGTATAAATACTTTAATGTTACTTGGATTTTTTGTATCAGTGATGATTTGTATGGTGAAAAGGATAATAAACGGTAATGGTTGGCTTACACAACATCACAAATACGGAAAATTTAGCGAGGTGTGCCTTTTATGTATAGGTATATTGGGGACTCATCTGGAGGATAATTCAAAGTTTATTCTGAGTATTAAAGAAGGGAAAGCCAATCTTGAAGGATGGGAGATGATGTGGGTGGGTGGTGCATGAATTCTAGGCACTTATTTGAGTGAAAGCTGTTATGGAGGTTGTACCTTCCTTACGCATCCCCCACAATTCCAACTCCTTCAATTCTTCGCCTACATCTGTCTATCCCGATTTCTGTATATCCAAGAAACAGAAATATTCTTTCGTGTATCATTCGTTGGCGCGTACATCCTGATACGTCACGCTTCCTTCCCAGGATGATCGATGACCCCATTAAGCTCCCACCCAAACCCTAACCGCTTCGATCAGGATCTCCAAGGTCTTCGAATACCTCTTACTTACTACCCTACTGAGTGCTGGACTCGTTCACTCATACGCTAAGATCTAACAAACACATAATTATGCCTTCGTCACCTGACGTACAGATCTACTCACCCTAACATATCTAGCCCCAATTTCAGTCGCGCGTATTAGGACTCAAGAGTTCTAGTGTGGATTTCCTTCTGGGCTGGATAGATTGGATATATATACAACGGTCTCTATCCTGCACTGGAAAACATTTTCACCAGCATCGAACATCTCATTTGAAGAACCTCAAACTTCAAATATCTCACCTCGTCGATCTGAAGAACCTCAAACTTCAGATATCTCACCTCATCGACTTCGATACTTCCTCTCCACTCACCCCTCAAGACTTTATACTCTCTACCAGAAGAGCATCCATCGGTTAGTTGTCACCCTCGCTTGTATTCTTTGCTCTATTTACTGGTACTTCCTCAGCGTTGTTTGCATTAACTAACCCCTCATTATCTAGAACCAACATGGACAGCCCCAAGGCTTCAAACAAGTCTAGTCCAGGAGCTGATGCTGGAGCTACTTCCTCTGATGTCGTCAACAATGGGCAAAGAGCAACGGATCTCGGCGGCGTCGTTGTCGGTATCGCTCAGCGACCCGTCATTCATTGCACTGAAGAGGGCTTTGGGGGTCTCTTGAGTGACTTTGTCAGAGGTGCAGATATGAAAACGCAGATCTCGAACATCAAAGAGAGACGTGCTGGCTCAGCATAGTTTTGAATTAAGAGAACCAACGTTTTTTTTTTTGGAAAAACAAAATTAAAAAAAGTGGAAAAAAACATTTCTCGTTTCGCTTTACCCATGTGCCGGTAACGCCATAATAATCTCTTGGGCTTGAGATCTTGGGAACATGTAGATAGAAAATGGACACGAGTTATAATATATTGAGTCCTTGATAGTGACAATGAGTGCATATGTATGATATTTCGAGCATCACGTAGAATCATTTGTCATTCTCCCTCGTCCTGTTTGACCCGTTATTGTTGTTCGGTGCCCGAATGTAGACTCGATAATTTGTAGCTTCGTTCGCATGGTCAACTCGCAGAACTGTCTTGATACCATCATCAGTAATGTGCTCATTAGTAGGATCAATTTTCTTTTCCTCAAATGACTCTCCGAAGAAGCCCAGCTCGCATTGCATCTAGATCTAGGCCTGTAAGTCGAAGTGACATGGTTTCTGATGAGTGAGAGACAATTTGACACTTCTACCCGAATCTTAGAGTCGAAAGTTGGACCAGTTGACTTTGTTGATGTCGATGGTATGTAACCCTGGCATACGGTAGACGAAGCATAGTGACTCGATTGTTATGGAATAAAAAGATTTTTTCGATATTTTTGGTACTTGAATCCTGAATGCTACGTATGAGGGGTGTCGCAGTACAAGGGGTAAAGTAGAATCGGGTATCTAGATGCTCGCTGTCAGACTCAATAGATCCAGAATAAGGAATAAAAGGATCATCTGAAGCCTCAAAAGAGTATCACACCTATCAGGACGTAAATTTATACTGTTTCTGATGTGTCTAGCGGGGATGGAAGATGGAGTGAGGCGGCAGGTAGCATTTTCTGTCATTTTCCACTATTAATGTTGAGATTTGAAAATTTAGAGAAGATAGAATTTGCACAATGTAAGGCGAAAGGATAATCAGATGGATTTACAAGAGAAAATAAAGTACGCTGACTGTAACTATCGTACCTTCCAACTCAATACTATCCAAGCTACTTGAGACCATCAAGAGGTATGAGCTCCTGAAGTTCACGGAAGGAACAGATTCGCAACGTGATTAATGATTATTTACAACTGCTTATTCACTATGATCTGAGTGATATTGAATACCTATCAATTTGAAGATTTGAAACTTTGGTAAGCACGTAATACACTTTTAGAGCAAGCCATATATTTTCGAGTACCGAATCTCCATTAAAGTCGTATTGCACTCGATATACCATGGCCGAACATAACGAATATATAATGTTCGATTTACTTTTATATTTCTCATTTTTAGAAATGATTTTAAAGTTTGATTGAATGCTAGCGAATTGACTAATAGTCGGCCGCTTGAAGGGTAGACTATAAATATAATGGTATAAATACCAATTCATCCCACCCCATCCTCACATCCGTGTTTATAATTTGCCTGCTCTATATCTACCCCTTCTCTTCTTTATATCAAGAGAAAAATTTATCGGCAATCTAATCATTCGTCAAATTCTTACCAACATTTCACTTTGACATCTTTCCACTTACAACTTTTTACCTCCACTTTAGTACGGTATCTTCTTTCTGACCCTCAATATTCGTCACTGGGGCCGCAAATATGTTGAGAACAGCTACTGCGAGAGAGCAGGAAGACCACAGAACGTAAGCAAACGTCACAATTCAAAAGCTAAGCATTGCGCAGAGCTAAAATCATTTATTGAAGTCATCTACATCGAGTCGCATCCTCAAACTTACCCGTCGTACCTCGAAAGCCATGGGAATATTACGTCGCGATTTTACAACCTGGAATTTCTTTGGAGAAATGTGAGCATGGAGATTTTTTATGGATAAAAGTTAAAGGGGTACATTACAAACCTTTTCCTCATTCCAAATGTGTGACATGCTGATTAATATCTTATAGACTGTCACGATCGAAAAAATTCTGACATCACACTTCAAGAGAACCGGTCGAAATTCTATTCTCATGGATGGAGATGTCGGGTTATCAATTGATACCAAGATCGAGGATATAAAATGCTTGGGACTTGGAGTATATGCATTTTGGGAGATTGTCAAGGTTGAGAAATGGTGGGAGTATAAAGTCTCGTCGACATGTGTTGATGGAAGAACGAGGCCGGCGAATAAAGAAATATGTGGGAGAATTCTGGAGAACACCGTTGCTTCAGCTATGGCACATGAGAAAATAGGGTTAATTGAACCCAGGAGCTTCTTTCAAAATACATCGGCCAAACCCCATTCGATGGTCAAGAAGGAGGAATCTGGAAGCTTGTTCAAGAAGACAGTTACTTCCACCTTGACGGCATATGAAGATATGAGGGCAATTAAGTTCAAAAATAAGACGAATCCACGACCGAGTGAAAGGAAAGAAGAAAAGCCTTGGAGTTGGGAAACTAGTGTCCCATTAATCGTAGATAATACGCCAGGATCAAGACGAAAACAAACTCCCAGAGAGCTTTTGAAGAATACCTCAAGCATGATACCCTCATATAAATCGAAAGAAGAGAAATCCGAAGAGCGATCAGAAGCTACACCAACCGAGACAGCATCATATGTTATAATAGCAGGACAGAAACGGAAAAGGGCAAGAGTGACGAAAGAAGAGACATCGAAAAGAGAGTTAGCTCAAGAGGATAGAGCTGAGATTATCAAACGTAGAAGGATGGAGCTGGAATTAGAAGCTACTGCCGACAATACCATCAAGCAAACGAGAACAGAGTTAGACAAAAAGTTGGATCTTATGAAGTTAAAAAACAAAAAATCACCGGCAATTGACTTGCTTATTAAACCTTTTGCAGAAAATACAAAATTGGATTTAAAACGACACGACGACTATGTAGCCAAACGACGAAATAATATGGAAGCGAATTCCCACGGACTCGGAAAATTAGAGTTAAAGAACATTCTTCAACGATTCGAAATTTCGTGGGAACGACAAAGGCAGGATATCGTTAACAGAGATCCACAGTTCAAACAACGAGTCAGGTCTGAGCCTCAGAAGTCGACAGAAATCATTACATCAAGCGATCAATGCCACGGCTCCCTTGAATCAATTTTCAAAGAGAGAGAAATCCACCTTGACCTTGAAGCTATTCAAAGGCAACTCGACATCGCAAAACGGGAACATCCACAATCAAATTTTACTCTTCGCTATTCTCGTGATACCGTTCGCTTGGAGTGCGCACACTGTCCTGATATCGATATTCGAATGGGGCTGAAAGACTTTCGAGATGTTGCTGGCATAGTAAAAAGACACCAGGCATCAAAGTATCATATGGATAATCGATATAATGAAGCTCAGAGAATTTGTGGCGCTCAACAGCCGAAAAATAAAATCTAGGTCGAATCTAAAGCAGTTCTGCGAGCCGATATCCAGTCACTGAGATTTTGATTCAGAATAGACTTTCAATTGAAACATATGGCAACGATTGTTGTCAGCGTAGGATCTAGATAGGCCATTTGTTTGAATGGCAAAAGTTCGGAAAGGCATATGATAGCATCTAGAACAAGTTGAAGGAGCACACTCTGATTTATGACTATCAGATGGGGGCCCAGACACAATGGTAGATGTGAATTTAGAAGGCACGGAACGGGTGAAGGGTCAAGTTTGTAGTGATTTAACATTGTATAGTAGATAACAAGTATGCCTCGTTCTACTCACGCACAAACCTCTCAGCTTAGGAAATTAGCGTAATTTTAATAATGAATGTGTTCAGTTTGCCTATGATATTCTATATGCGAGACATAGAGCAGCCTTCAGATTATGAAAGAAACCGAGTAGAAAAAATAGTAAGACCCAGAATCCGTGAAAATGCCTGTGAGGTATTTTGATGGTCAAGGATCATTTACATGCTTTCCTCCTGAACTGTTAAATCTGTCGCCATTGAATATTTAGTATCGCAAGGGGATATCTGCTCAAAAGTATAATTTTGGGGCAGACTGTGCAGTCAAACGTAAAGCCAGATGAGACATATTGATTCTAATTATCGTTTTTCTGTAGTGACAGTCGGAGAGTGCTTTCTTACATGAATCCTCAACCCATCTATGAGGATTTGACATACCCGTTTCTATTCTGTTAACCACATTACAAGGTCCCTCGCTAACTATCCTTTTTATCTCTCCGACAAATTCAGAGTTCTTTTTTAGTCAAATTGGATTTCAGGAATTTCAATTCTTATAAGACTTTTCAGTCGCAAACTCTCCACACTGTCTCTAGCTCCAGTCGTTCGTAGGTCTTAAACAATAAGTCGCAGTCTTTTTGATAATTTTTGGCATGCTATTCAATTCTAATTCCAGATCAGTCAGAGCTACCGAGATTCCCCCCTGTGAGAATCTAAATTCAATATAAAGCAAGTGGTTATCGATGAGAAACATTTTGCAATAAAATCTGGAATTATTCTCCTTCAGTTCTCCTTGAACATGGTCGCTTAACTCGTCGGTAATCGTGATTCATGGCTGATTTTAGAGCGTGGAAGATTAAGAGGTCTAGAAGTTGTTCATTATGAGATGATGAGCGCACAGTAAGAATTTGAGAAGCAATAATGTTAGCTGGAGAGCCGATGAGGACTAAAGAGAATTCATAACGTGGAGCGGGAGAGCATACATCTGTTGCCGAGCGAAAGCTAAATCGATATTATGACGTTTAATTTTTGAACTGATATCACGTGTTTTGGAGTAGAATATTATCTTACCATACCAGTATGAGGATCAGAAGAACGAGAAGAAGAAAGGAGACAAAGCATTCATAAACTTCAAATCTATCTTGTAAATTTTGAAACTCTAGTTGATAAAGTTAGACTATCTCCAAATTACCCAAAATACGTCTGTGTAATATACAAGACTCATTTTAGTCCCCTTTCAAAGTGTCCATAATCAATATCTTTTTCATCATGTTGAGATATCCTCATGGGATTGTAGTGACTAAATAACTCCAATGGATCATACTTCCTTTTCAATGCCTTCAGTCTCGGCAATTTTCTCTCACTATACCACACTTCCTCTCCTTCATTTCGACCATAATTTATGTAGACCCTCAAGTCATCATACCCACTAGACTCAGCCATCTCCGCTTGGAAAGAAGCACCGAAAGCATTTATAGCATCATCTTGCGACTCGTCATCTATTTGCAAACCGACAAAAGTATAGATTGTAGTGTTCCTCCACGGGTATGCTGTTTCATCGTCTTGTGTCGAAAGAGTTACTGAATTGGCGAATTTTTCGATAGACCAAAAGCTCGTTCTTGACGAAGGAAAATCGGAGTAGAAGCGAGCCAATTTTTGGAATGTGTGAGTGAATGTTGGAATAGAGACGGTGTAGAGATTCACAGCCCAATTACTACTCTTTGTACCGCGATCACAGCTAGAACTTTTGCCGCCGGGAACGGATAAGTCGTAAAGGCTGGTCCAAGGAATTTTTGTTATGCTTTTTTGAATGGGGCTGAGAGATAAGAATGGGGAAAATGCAATGAGGGCCTCCTCCATGGATCCGACCCATTTTGCGTTTATCATGATGTTGAGCTATTTGCAGGGGATTGTTAGCTTTTGAGAAAATCTTAGCTTACAAGAGACTTACACCACCAAATTCATCATTCCAATTTACTTGTAAAGCCAATGACATTTCTCCGGGCTGGTTATTTCCAATATCCTTCAGTATTTCCCACAAAGATGCATTCTCGCTGGATTGAAATCGCATGCTCGCCACTATTAGCTGTCCATCATTGGTGGCATCATGTGCTACGTATGTGGCTTCGTAGACAACACCAAATTGATGGCCAGCTCCTCTAGCTCCCCAGAAAAGTTCTGGATTCTCTGTTTTAGATGCTGTGATCAATTCGCCTGTTCCAGTGACATATTTTACCTCTAGCAGAGCATCAATTACTAGACCGTGAAGACCAGTATATGGCCCAAGTCCTGCACCTAATGTTGCTCCAACAACGCCAACGCATTGTGCTAATCCTGTTTCTTGGGAATGTCAGAATTTGCCAGTGATCAGGCTATAAATGTCTTACGAATTTCTTTTCCAACATCAAATAATGGTTGTATGAGTTCCCCAAATTTTACAGATCCTCCAATTGTGATGGTGCTTGCTTCTTTGTCGATTTTGATATCGTGGAAGAAACCTAGATCGATATCGATTCCATTCTTACAGCTGTGTAGTGTTGACGAGTATCCATGTCCTCCACCTGTTGCCATAAACGGGACATTGTGCTTAGATGCAAATTGAATCTGAATAACGTTGTTATCAGTTGATGAAGTGTCAGCCTTGGTGCATCGACTCGAAGTGATTTGGATTTCACCGACGGACGGCATGAGTGATAGAGGCTTAAAGATCTCTAGGCACAACAAATATAACTCACAATGGTTTGAATATCAGAAGGTAGTGCTGGCTTCAAAGCAAGAATATAAGTAGGCTCTGCTGGTGGATAGATTGTCCATCTTTGAGTTATTGCGGAAGTGTAATTAACGCTACCGGGAAGCCATACTTGAGACCTCGGTGAGAGGATCTCACTGAAATGAGCTGCCAATGCATTTACACTGAGGTTGTTGAAGGCAGAGGTTTGATGGAATAGACTAAGCAGGAACGTAAGAATGAGCATTTTCAACATCATAATTGGTTGTGAAATGGGAAAAGAAGTCGCGGAAATATAGAATGAAAGACTGAAGATCGACTCGGGGATCTCGGTGTTGATAAAAGCCGTGTCCAACCATGCGATTATACGATATTCTTTTGATTCTCCGTAGTTCAAATTATTTGTACACTTGTAACCGTTGCGGCATCATAATCTATTGGACCACTTCTCCATGAACTACCATCTTGTGCTCGTTGAGGTTGAGAAAAGCGGAGTGTGAAAGAGCGAGTTGCCGTCATTAGGACACAGGTTCCTGGTCTGAAGTCACAACGTCTTTGTAGGGTACGCATGTAACCGCCTGCTCCTGAGCGAACCACCTTTAATCGTACGTTGATGCGTTTCAATAAGGACATAAGTCTCGGGACTCTTAGATTCATTATCACGCGCATTCATACCCAAGATCTTGATTCAGGCTGAATAGATTCAAAAGAAATGCTGATATTGTGGTTGTAGGCTTTTATTTGACGAGAAAATGTCAGGTACAAAAAGGGGAGCAAGTTTGGCATCGGCCTCCATTACATTTCCGTGCCGACATCAATCGCTTACGTAAGGGAAAATTCATCTAAATTCAAACACGACGTTGTATATTAATCTCGAGTGCGCCTACAAAGCTAATATGCATTCCATCTACTCTCTTCACTCCTCATTTTCACAATTTTGATAGTATCTCGAATAAGAATTCGTATCCTGGTTGAACACCCAGCCTCCATTGTTCCACACCCGGCCTCAAATTCAAGTCATGAATATGTTTCGCACCAGACACTCCCAAGATCCCAGATCGTACCCCATGTTCCTTCAAAGCGGTCACGAATTTCTTTGCCGTATGGAATGGAACAATCTCATCATCCTCGCCATGGATTAAAAACGTTGGTGTGGTGTATCTACCAGATCGAAGTTGAGCCATAGGACTGATGAACGCGACGCGTTCTGGATCCGGGTTTCTACGCCAGTCATCATCAGAGATACCATTCAGCATAATACTAAGGCCATTCCCTTCTTTAAAAAGAGACAAAACAAGCTCGGATCTCGGATCTCCTGGACGAACCCAGCCTAGGCCTGTTGAATCACTACTGTCGGCATCATAATTTGTGATCTAACCTCTTGTTAGCTTACCATGACTCTATTCAAAGTGAAAGTATGTCTCACCGGACGCTTGGAGAGCGATTTTCTAATCGCGTTTAAGGATAGTTTCCTTCCTGGGTATTGATTCGCACGACTAATATCTAAATCTGTTGACATTAGTTTACAATCATTTTAGTTTCACGTCTGTTCACTTACCTCCCGATTCGAAATCCGTTGGACTATAGAATGCTAATATTGCACAAGGAGGTTCCAAGCCAATATCCTTTGTTGTCCATGCGGTTGTCATTGCCAGATGGCCTCCCGTTGACCAACCAATCATGACAATCTTGGTAGGATCTATTTTGATTCTTTCATCGCTCACAAGCCCTGGCAGTTTAGTTTGAGCCCAAATGTATGCATCACGAATATCTGCTATCGGACCATTGATAAGATCTACCTCTGGGCATAATGTGTAATCTAAACTGACCGGAATTACGTTATTCGCAAGGAGAAGTGATGTTTGAGCTGGACGAATGGCTTTTCTCGATAAGGTCATATGTCCGCCGCCATGGATCATCAAGGCTACGGTTTAAATAGTCAACAACTGAAGATATGTGAAGGATTGCTTTGATATTACCTTACCTATAGGCATTGGATTGATTGGCGCCACTTCCGGTAGGAAGACATCCGCCAGTACTTCAACACCGTCAACAATTTTGTAAGTCACTGTATCGATTTTGTGACACAATTTCGATTTCTGCTTCGTAGCGATTTCACGATTGGGAGTCTTTAAGAGCTTGGTGGAAGCAATGAGTAGACGCTGTGTATTGGAGTCTGGTGTCGGTCCTTCCGTGTACGAAGCTGAAGCGTATCCCGCTTTTTTAAAGCACTCCATCCAAAATTCAGGTGGTTGAAGTGGATAATCGGCATCATTTCCTAACCACCAACCATCGAGTAGTCCATATACGACATCATACAAATCAATAAGCTTCGTAACTTCAGAGAGAACCACAAAGCCGCCATCTCTCAAAGTTTCCCTCAAGTGAGTAGTCGAAGAAGTTTTGTTAGTGGTTGCATGGACACAATTTGTCCCTATGGCGATGTCATATTGTCCTCTCATATTTGCTGGGATGTCCTTTTCGAGGTTGAAAGTTTGGAACTTCATCCAATCATACTTCGCAAATTTTGCCTTGGCATTT
This sequence comes from Botrytis cinerea B05.10, assembly GCF_000143535.2. Classification (NCBI taxonomy): domain Eukaryota; kingdom Fungi; phylum Ascomycota; class Leotiomycetes; order Helotiales; family Sclerotiniaceae; genus Botrytis; species Botrytis cinerea. Next base: position 1,857,890 of record NC_037325.1, on the reverse strand, counting down.
TTCACAAGTGAAGGAGAAATATCTGTGAAAGTATATTCAACTGACCGGCCAATTTCTTGGAGAACTTCTGCAAGCCGTGTGGTCGTTCCGCCAAATCCAGCTCCAACCTCTAGAATTTTGATTGGTGCATTACCGGTAGTATCGATCACGATTTGCCTCATAAAATCAACTAGCTGCTCAGTAAGAGTACCAAGCATAGGCGAAGTAGTATAATAATCTCCCATTATCCTCTGTGCTGTCGCGCTACCAAACATTAGCGCAACAGGGTCAGCTTTTCCTATCAAACAGCTCGCGAGTTTTGGACCAGTTAACTCCATTAGTCTCGTTTCCGCTGCGTATGCAGGATATTTTCGCAACAGATCTTGAAGCAAGTCATTTGAACTCGTATTTCTGAGTGTTCTTGAGGTTCGGAGATATTTGCTGCCTTTCTTTTCAATGATCCCTCCTGACTGCAGTATTTCCATGTATCGAGTCATGACCTTCAAATGTTTCGGAAGATAAGTAATTTTCGGCAACTCTTGCCCATTGACGAGTTTCCATAAGTTAACATCAAGTGTTTTAAACGCCTCTGCAATGTATGCTATCAATAATTCATCTTGCTTTGGACCAACTTCAGACCAATAATTGATATATCCGAGCTTCATTGCAGCAGGCTCAAAGGCTGCTTGACATTTCTCCATTACGTCCATAGGGTTTGCTAGGACAATCGGTGAACTTTCCATGGCTCTTTCAGAACTACTTGATGAGCTCGCGTCGTAGCTTGGAACTCCAGCGATAGGCTTTTGCTGTTTTTGGATTGCCTCAATGCCAAGATACTTTAATACTTCTTTGACTGTTGACTCTAGACTGAGATCATCATCATCAATTTCGATTGAAAAAGCATCTTCAAGCTCACTTTTCAGTTCGACGGCCGAAAGAGAATCAACACCGAGGTCTTGTAGAGCTGCTGAATCTCGAATTTCATCAATTGGAGCTCCACATATTTCAGATATCATTTGTAAGACCTTTTCTCTTTGTAGTGAATTTCTGTCATGCATATCAGAGGCATCGGGTGTTTGCTGACTGATCTCAGCTGGCACTATTTTGGTTCTTATTGGCTTTGATTTCCTTGGTTGTGATGCGGAAACAAAAATTCGGAGCAAATTTGCATAGCTGCTCATCATAAGATCCTCGGATGCAATCTCTTTCCCAAATTTCGCTTGCAGTTCCTCGGCAAGTTCAACGGCTGCCAAGGAATCCACTCCAAGATCACCAATATTCGCATCATCAATGATTTCCGTGTCAGAAAGACCCGTATATGATGCAATCAAATTTTTCAGATTGTCTGCCCCCGACACCAAGTCCGTAGGTGTAGGTGGCCCTTCATCATCAGAATCATCAATGCTACTTCTCGAATCATTCTCGATTGGTGACCCTGGGGTTGTAATCGGCGTTAACGTTCTCATGAGCTTTTCTTCCAGCGGTATGTTGTTCGACGACTTAGGATTTGCTGCAGCAAGCATCTTCTCGAGCTTTGTTATCAGTAACTTTGTGAAGCCGACTCCAGTGCTTGTCATCACCAATTTGCCATCTCGAGTGAAAACATAGATATCACCAGTGGCTTGGGTGTTGCTGGTTGGCGTGAACATGGCATACACTGTCCAATACTTGCAGTTCTTGAAATCGCATGATGAAGCTGACATGATTGTACTCTCAACACCAGTGGCAACATAAACTTCATCAGAGGAGCAGTGAGAGCTGCTATTGATAAGTAAACCAACAACTTGGATAAAAGTATCTAAAGCGATGGTGTCGCAAATGTGATTGATTGTGCTCTCCTGCACCTCAACAGGAAAAGGAGGCAACTCAATTTCAGCAATTGCCTGATTTCCATCCATCGTGATATTTGAAATCCCATGTAAGAAACTCGAATAGTGTACAACTGTCGAGAAAAGACCATATGCTCGTTTGGACATCAATTTTTCAGTATTCGGTTTCTTGACCAACGCATGCACACGATCTGATATAAGTCTCTCATAAGTTGAAAGTTGTGGTTGGGCAGTCAAACCAATCATTCCTTTTGCGTGTACTATGGGCCTGGATTTTGAGTCGGTCTTCAACGAACTCTTGACTATAAAGCTCCAGGTTTGTGGTGTTGAAGAGTCTTCCAATACCAAAGAGACTTCTCGTTTCATGTCAACACCAAGAGGAGCTTGGAAAGTCAAGCCATCAAAAAACATTGACTTTGTTTCAACATCAGCACCTGCAATCTGCAATGCCATCGCTGCACACTCCATATACATTGATGCTGGGCATAATGGCTGTTTTCTCACTGCATGACCTGATACAATTCTAATGAATCGCTCGGTATCAATATGGATTTTGTATTCATTTCGTGATCCGTCTTTCTTCATCACAAGCTGTTTGAGAGCTTGAATTTCGAGTTTTTCTGTATTCTTAGGAATGATTGAAGAGATTTTGTCTTGGGCTTCGACCACTCTATCTATGTTTTCCAACCAGTGTGGGGTACGTTGGAATTGATATGGTGGAAGCCAAATTTGCTTATATTCTGACTCTTGTGGCGGCAAGAGAAAGGTCCAGAAAGAGACTGGGATACCTTCACGCCAAAGGTTTGTTGTGATAGTCGAGAGTACGGCCGTTGGATTTTGAGAGTTTGTGAGCTTCATCTCTTGGAAACAATGATTATCTGGTTCTTGAACAGCTCTTTTAGTCATTGCTATCCCCGGGGAATCCATTCCAGCTTCTAGAAATACACACGGTCCTAAACGTTGCTCGATTCTTCGAATGGCATGGAGGAAGTAGACAGGATCTCTGGTGTGCTTTGAAAGGCGACCTGGCAATATCTCATCCAGGGGTTCTAAAGTACAGCTCTCTAGTGGAATTTTTGCTTGATTGAATGTCAAGGTCTTTGAAAACTCATCAATATCGCTTAAAAGTGATTCTGTGAACTTGGAATGAAAGCCGTGACTTACGTCAAGTCGTTGAGATTTAATACAGTTAAATCGAGAATCGATTTTTAGCAACTCCTCGGCTTTGGTTATCGACGATAAATTACCAACAACAATATGACTTGTTGGAGCATTGAGACAGGCTATTTCCAGTTCTCTAGCTCCTAAGTCAATACATGCTATGATCTCTTGTACAAGCTCTTTGTTCGCATGAATTGCGAGCATTGTTCCCCTTTCCGGACCCCACTTCATTTGCATCAATGAAGCTCGAGTAGCGATCAATTTCAATCCGTCTTGTAGTGATAGTACTCCAGCTACAGTCATAGCAGTCAATTCGCCGAAACTATGACCCACTACTGCATCTATTCTCAGTCCTGCGTCAATCCAACATTTCGCGCATGCATATTGCATCGCAAAAGTACCACATTGAAGTGCAACAATATCTGTGATTGGCTCAGATTGAAATACCGCTGGCAAGATAGCTGAAAAGCCAAGATTTGTAACAAGATTGTTGCAATTATCAATGTACCCTCGAAGTTGGGGGTGAGATTGATACAAGTTTTTGTCAAGTCCAACTATTTGTTTACTTTGACCTCCAAAAACTAGGACAGTATGCTTTGGCGCTTGTGGGATCTCAAAACACGATTGAGAATCCGCTCTCAATATTTGAATGAGCTGATCGATGTCTGACGCTGTTGTAATGCAGCGAAATTTATGATGTTCCCTACGTTCACTCAATGTAAACGCCAAATCATCTAGACTCGGTTTCGGCGATGCAACTGCAAGATACTCTCCGAGAATTCTCGCATATTTCAATAAGCTATCTTTTGTCGACGCACTTAGAATAACTGGATATTTTGCGCCGAACTGAAGTGGAGTCTTCGGTGCTTCTATGTATTGCCGTGGACCTTCACATAACAGCATGGCAGCATTACTTCCAGCAGCTCCATAACTATTCACACAAGCCGCCCGAAATTTAGCAATCCACGGTATAGCTTTTGTTGTAATTGCCATTCGATCTGGCTCCAGAGCTGGGATTTTTGGATTCAGGTTATTGTGACTCGCGAGAGGTGGGATGACTCCTTTGTTAATCATTGCAATTAGTTTCACTAAGCCAGCAACTCCCGCTCCTGTCTCGCAATGTCCAATGTTTCCCTTGATAGATCCCAAGTATAGAGAATTGGTTCTTTCGGATCCTCCAAACACTTCTCGAATGCTTGCTACTTCAAGTGGGTCACCAGCTTGGGTCCCAGTACCATGAGCCTCGACATAGGAGACCTGGTCCGCTTTCATTTTGGCTTTATTTAATATGTTTTGATATAACTGGACTTGCGCCGGGGACGAAGGAATGGTAAGTGAAGATGATAAACCTCCTTGATTGGTTGCCGCTCCAGGAATGACACTGAGAATTTGATCCCCATCTGCAACCGCCTGTTTCAATAATTTCAAGACAATCAAACCACCTCCCTCGGCTCTGCAATATCCATCAGCCGACTCACAGAATGGTTTGCATTGCCCTGTAGGACTCAGAAATCCAGCTTTTGCCAGATCTAAATAATTGTTGATGCCAGTCATTATGTTGATCCCACCAGTCAAAGCCATTGGGCATTCTCCGCTTTGTATGGCCCGAACTGCTCGATGAATTGCCACTAGTGAAGAAGAGCATGCAGTATCGATAACTTCTGACGGACCACTCCATCCAAAGTAGTAACTTATTTTACCGCATAGAAACGCCCTGATAGTCCCAGTCGATGTATAAGCAGTTGGTGCGTTCGAGTTTGTGTTATCGAGGTATTCCACAAAGCTAGCGCCTATGAAGCATCCTATCGGATCATTGTTCTCGCGTTTATGGGAACGTAGGTACCCGCTGGACTCCATTGCTTCATACGCAAGCTCGAGCAGAATTCTTTGCTGAGGATCCATGTTTACCGCTTCTCTTGGATTTGTGCGAAAAAAAGCATGATCAAAATCTTCCACGTTCTCCAAAAAGTTACCAAAGAACTTTCTTTTGCCGGCGAATTTCCAGTCTTGTGAAGCTCTAAAACTATGATGTATATCAAAACGATCATTAGGAACTTCTTTCGCAACTGAGGTTCCTTTTGATATGAGATCCCAAAGTTCTTCCAGATTGTTTGCACCGGGTAGACGACATGAAGCCCCAATCACGGCTACGGCATCACTAGGGAATGCATAATGCGAGTCTTTCTGTAATTTAAGTGCCGATGGAACAGCTTTGTTGATTGCGCTAAGGACATCGAGTTTGGTGATCCGCAATTGTTTCTTATGGAATGGCGCCAACGGGACACAATCGCCAATTCCAAACGTTGCGAAAACATGTGATTTCCTTCCACTCTTCTCAAGATCATCTGCTAGTTCTGTAAGAAGAGTATACCACTCACACCTAGATGCCAAGATCGTCTGTACGGCCTCATGGCTGAGAGATTCATTTTCGAATAGGTGTCCCGTTCTATTCGATCTCATTGGTGCCTGCAGAGCGGATACCGGTGGAAGTTGCAAGAAATCTATTTTATCACATAGACCGCACAATTCTATTGAAAGATCCTCATTCTCAGGATTGTGTACTTTTCCTCGAAGGTGCATTTCTTGTACAAGTAGACCTTGCTCGCGAGCATATGCTTGTACTTTAGCAAGTACTGGCACTGAACCTACCATACTGATAGTCTTTGGGTCAGTGACAGCGGAAATGTGTACCTAGAGTATTGAATGTGGTTAATAAATGATTTCTGGGTCTTTACGCATGTAGGGTCGATATGAAGATGGGGGCAACTTACACCTGGAAATTTTGACACGATCTCTTCCCCTTGTCCTACATTTTTCAAGCGAACGACAATTGTTGTTGGTCCTGGAATACTTTCGTCATCGCCCAACTCTCCATATGCCCCTATTCCAAGGGCAATACGCATGGCTACAGATGCATATCTCGCCAATTCTGTTTCATCCTTCGAGCACGCGATTACCATAGCTGGTAACAAACCACCACAATATCCTTGAACTCCTCCCCCGTTTCGAAGTTGATTGAGAAACTCAAAATGCTTCATACCTTTCAATTCAAGAAATTGAAAGTACTGTCCAATTTGAATTATGACTAAAAGAGGTAAAGATAGTATGCCGGACATTGCGTTTGCAATGGGTTCAGATTCGCCAGTTGTAATCCATTCAGACAAATTCTTCATATATCTTGGCCCTTGGTTGAGAGCCGCAATATCTTCCCTGTAATTTGCGAAAGTTTCCCAAGTTTGTGGAAGATCTTGAATATCTCGAACAAAAGGTTTCAAGAATGGGTTCCGGCAAAGGAAAGAGTGTAGTCGATCAAGGTAAGTTTTCTGTGGAGCTTTGCTTTGAGGGCAGAATATAGCCACAGATGGCATCTCGTCAATTGTAGAAAGCATGATGTACAATGTATATTGTGTTGAAACTAAGAACTCCACTGCAGATTAAATGAAGGGGTCAATGAACCGGAATTGTGTATGTTTTAACCTATTCACACATGCTCAGTCATATATCTTCAAGTCTGGAGTCATTATTGCTCGCTACGCTGATTCATCCATTGATGGAAGGTATTCCCTCATTGTTTCATTCTGACAGCCACGTTGTTCAATGAAACTGGTATCTATTCCTATCATCTAACACTGAGTAATTTCCACTGGTTACATCTTTCTCCACCCTTGGAATATAGGTGAGTATATTATGACGCCCAAATTACATTTCGCGTTTCTTATCAGCTTGCACGAGGATCTCAATTCGAGGTTGTCCTCATTAATCAATTCACTTTTGGATGATGCTACCTATAATTTGCAATTGAACACAACATATATTGTATCTTGACCAGACTTTGATCTCCCGTTGGATTCGGTCTTATTCGTTGCTACGCTGTGATCAGTAAGACCATTCTATTTGCATAGGTTGAGTATTGCGATGGGATTAGGTTCTTTTAGTGTTCTACAATGATACTCAATATGTTATATTCTGTAATATACACAAAGAAAATGCTCCGCGTTTGAACTAGCAGATAGTCTGGATTGAGAAAGAGAGCATATGCAAATAAAGGTTTTGGGCACACATCTAAGAACTAGATTGCAACGTTATTTGGATCTAATCGACTAGATCTGATCATTTACTTCAGATTAGAACAGCCCTAATAGAGTATTTTCCCACCAGTTTCTTCAGCTCCGTTGTCTATTGAGGGTTTCTTCTCAAACGCTTCTACACTCACCTTGAGATTAGATGCTCTTGTGAGCTTTTCCTTGGGTTGGCAGTAAAACTTATTGCGGGAGCCGCATCTTTCCGTGAAGTGAAAGATACATCAAGGCGTACTTCAATTGCGCCCTGGCAGACTTCAAAACACTACCAATGATCGAATTCCAATTAGACCAATTAGTATGAAATGTTTGAGATTTGCATGGCTCTAGATTTGATAGTTTTTGATGTCTTGGACAATCTTCTGAACTTCGTCTGTGTTTTAGTTCAGATATTGTGGAACATTAATTGGCGCGGTAATCGGTTATTCACCATCTGGCTTGCAAATACCCCAACTGTCTTCCGGCTTCCGAAAGAATCTATCATTGCTAGCCATGCCCAGCCCCCGCACCACGTTGGTAATAGTAAAATGGTGCAGGAATTCGTACCTTTTACCGAAACAATGGAGTCAAGACATGTCGAAGTTTTCAGCAGTGCCATCTCTTTCATTGTAGAATTCGCAATGTGCGACTTCCAAAGCTTAAAAATGAGGAAGCCGACATGTGCAATCAAACAAACACACAAGTTTATGTTCACTATTCATGTGTTTGTTTGCTGATCTGTGGAAGCTCTGGTAAGTAATGTATAACATGGATCTTGACATCTCCAAGAAACCATAAAAATGAGTTCCAGACGCAAAATTGGCATGGATAGAGGTCAACTGCTACGGCAATCTTCCTTAAATTGGCACTTGTATCTATTCACAAGAACTGTTGCACTGAGCATATGTTTCAATCTATATTGCAAAGATTTCGAATCAACGTTCGAGTTACGCAACGACGTTACTCAAGAGTTGATTTCCTACACACAATATAAATACAACCTTTCGGAGAGTCAGAGTCTCATACCTAGAGCTGATGCTTTGGTTTGGTGCATTGTGGTGAAATGTTTAAAACATGTGATGATGTAACACCTGGTGCATTCATTGTCCCGAATTAGAATTATTACGGATCACTTGATTTCCAGATATGAATCGCCCAAAGCCTGCTTGAGCTCCATGGAGAAACTTGTCTCTGGTAGATCCTTTTTTTCATTTGATATGCCTCCACGGTAGTTATCATCGAACAGCAAGTAGTGCGTACTCTCAATAATGAAAATCCAATTGCGCAAGCCTCCAAGCCACATCTTGCTCTTCACTCTCAAGATTCTTAGTGGTTCAGAACTAAGTTGTAATGATTAACAGAATTGATTGACTCGCTTAGATCATCAAGAGGCAAACTCAGATTTCAACAAAATCACAATGAGCAACGGTTGCGCCAGAAAGGCTACCGACTCATTCTACTAGGATACACAGTTTCAGGTCCCACATCTGCCCATCAAACAGCATTACTGAAAGCAATATCACCTTCGCCTCTGCTTGCACTCAGATTTTCAATCAAAGATTTCTCCTTAGTCACTTGAGCCTCGTCAATTTGAGCCTTCAATCTTGGAAACAATTCCAATGCAGTTTTTCTCAAAACAGCCTCTCCTTCAACCCCATTCTTGTATACGCAAACATCTAAGAACTCCAATTCTTCTACCATGGTACTTTCTATTGGAAACGGAAAATCACTGCCGTAGGTAGTTCTGGCAGGCCCCAACCATCTTTCAATATACCCCACAGGTCCACTATAGCTGCTCCCTGCCAAATCCGTATAAAAGCTGCTCGCTTCCTTCATGAACTGCTCAGGTGTTTTAACACTGATGCAGGCATCAAAAGTCATATTTGCAATCGAGGTACTAATATAAGGCAGAGTGCCTCCTGCGTGCGAGAGGATAATCTTGAGTTTTGGATATGTGGATGAAGTATTGGAGTAGATGAGAGAACATGCTGTGCGTGTCATTTCATGTGTAAAGTCGACAAGAGGTGGAATCAACGAAGGATTTTCGAGCGATTGCGGGGAGAGTGAATTAGCAATGGGATGTATGAATACCACCGCGCTGACTCTATTCAATTCTTCCCAAACAGGTCGAAACATTTCGTGTCCAAGATATTTCCCATCATAACTCGTAAAAAGTGTGAAACCGTCTGGATTAAGCTTTTCACAGCAGAACTTAATGCTAGCAAGTACTTCTGGTAGAGAAGCTACAGTTATGGATGGAATAGTGGCGAAAAAGCCGAACTTTGTGGGATATTGTAGACGTAAATTATGGGCGTAAATGTTTATGTCTTGGCAGAGGGATGAATCATCGAGAGCGGCATGAGCAAATGAAAGGATGGAGGTCGAGATGGAATTTTTTGCCATAAAATCAAGAGAGGTCTGTGGAGACCATGTTGGAAATATTAAATCATTAGGTTCGTTCGGGTTTTGTTTGATATCTGGTCAAGTCATCAGAATCATATGGAAAAAAAATTATTGAGGGATGCTAATTAGGAGAAGCTCGGGAAGACCAGTAAAGGGTAAACAGAATGTACATACGGTCAAGATAAAGAGCCGGAATCATATGGTGATGAGTATCTATTTTCTCTATTTTTCTTACAGGTTGAGCATCTGGTAAAATGCAAGGATTTTGCGATCGTGGTGTAATGTGCCGAAGTCGAAATTGTTTTAAATGATAACGTAAGAAAGAACTGACGTCTTCTCTATTGACTTCAAGTTTGATTAGTAAAATCTGTGGTAATCATTGGTGAGAGACATACTGTAGAATACTATGCATGTTATTATTAAAATAACTGCAACAATTATGATGCATATTGAAATCACAGATAACGTTGGCATAATGCATTCATTTCAGTCTCGGCTGTTTAATAGATTGAGGTGCATATGCGGCATAAATTCAGTCCAGATTTGAGACGACTGTGGATGCTGGTTTGCATCCTCATGTAACTCAGCTGCAGGTAGAGATTTGGACGTTGGTATAGTGATGATGTTGTGTAATGATATCATTAAAATGGACCATGATCAGTCATATATGATAACAAGCTGTTTTTTCTTTTCCTTTTTGTCTTTTGGATTGTCTAGCCTCCAGATACTGACAATGAGCTCGAAGAGCTCCAATTACATCACTTCGATGTCATATCTAGACTGAGTATACGAGATTGATTCTGAGGTTATTCTCAGCCTTGAAAACCCATTGCTTAAGGGGTTGTGCTTCATTTCCGCTCTCGACCTTTTCCTGTGAATCGGACGCTAGACCTCATTATTTGATAACGAGACATTGGAAAGTTTATCTTAATACATTGTATTGTGGGTTCATCTCGAACATAAAGACAGGAGACAGACAGGTTCATGAACACTATCCAAGCTTGCAAGACAACATCTGAAGATTGAAACATCTTCCATAGATCTCGTATACGAAAATTCCTCACAATTTTGCGTCATATCAAGGCCTCGATTCCTAGATTCGGCGATCAAATGGTTCACAAGGCTCGACATGGTGTAATTTTGTAACTCTGTATAACACAACAACATTCAGATACACCATACCAAAGACTATTGTAACTCTTTTTGCAAAGCCCCTCCTTTAACGGTAATTTGAAGACCAAACTCGAATTAGAAGGAGAATAAATCTTGGCAAGGCAGAAAACACAGCATACAGCCATGTTAGTACCATCTAGCACAAGATCAGCTTGAGCTACCTTCCTTTCTTATTTGGTTGAACATTGTGAGAGGTTACATCTCTTGGTACTCGCGGGTTTGCTTGGCAACTAGAGTCTCACATTATGTTAAGACATGACTCTCCGCTCTTGACAATATTTGTCCCCACTGTCTTGGGATAGGCTTCATGGTCCAAGTGATGATCCTGAACGTATGTGGATGACATTGGGTCTAGATGACAGCCATGTAGGCTGTTATCTCTTTCTTGTAAATATCGCTTCCAAAATTCCTTTTGTAGTTGATGATCTAAATTTTTGATTCATTCATAATCATGTGGTCGATCAGCCTCTTCCCAAATCGTCAAGAAGTAATAGTATTCGCAGTGTTTCTGTTTGTTTTTGTAAGTATTCATCCCACTATAATTGGATCCACGTCAATGCAAATGACATATACCAGTACTATCTAGTCTTCGCAATCTACAATCTTTACTTCTCACCATTATCCAAGTTTCCAGGTCCAAAACGTCTGGCGATCTCAAGATTACCTCTGATACGATATGTAATTCTTGGAACCACTTACAAATATTTGGATGAACTGCATGAAAAATATGGACCAGTGGTTCGGATTGCTCCGGACGAACTCACCACTATTTCTCCTGCAGCCTGGAAAGATGTGTATACCAGAAGACCACAAATGGCAAAAGATCCATTTAGCATGACACCTCCTATGAATGGAGCAGAGTCATTATTCACAGCCACTGGTGATACTCATGTTCGTATTCGACGAAATTTTGCCAACGCCTTTTCTGACAAAGCACTTCGAGAGCAAAGTAAGATTATCGAAGGATACATAACGCTCTTACTTCAGAGATTGAGACGTGAAACAATGAAAAGTCCTGTTGGAGAAGTAGATCTTGCAAAATTCTTTGGATACTTATCACTCGACATATATGCTGATCTCATGTTCGGAGAATCTTTTCATGGTCTTGAAGGAGATAATGAGCATTCGTGGATTTTGGGATTCTTTTTAGGCGCCAAATTTGGATCCGTAAGAAATAGTATTCAAAGGTTTCATCCTTTCGAAGTTATATTTGGTTGGTTGTTCCTTCGATTAACTGCAAAAATGAGAGCACAAAATTGGAAATTGGCAACGGATAGAATTACCAATCGATTAGAGATGGGAGATCTCGGAGCCGAAAGATCCGATTTCGTCAGTCCTATTATTGGGAATGTCAATGAATCAGAAGGTGGGAAAGGTATAACGAGAAAGGAATTGAATACCAATGGTCTTGCTATTGTGATAGCAGGATGTCAATTGCCTACTGTTGCGTTGGCTACCGCTTGCTATTTCTTGATGAGATATCCACGAACAATGAGGATATTGACTGAAGAAGTAAGATCATATTACTCGGAAGAAAAGAACATCAATGTTCAATCGACATCGGAATTACCTTATTTGGAAGCAGTCATAAATGAGACATTGAGGATTCATCACCCGACACCAATTCATCTACCAAGGAATGTTCCTCCTGAGGGTGCGGCTGTCGCAGGTCAATGGGTACCCGGTGGAGTGAGCTAGGTCATCTACCAATTTTGATTTGACTGTGACTAACATTAACACAGAGTGTAATCGGCATAGCAATGCAAACAGCTCAAACTTCGCCTTTGAATTTCTTTGAGCCAAAAGTATTTCACCCAGAACGTTTTCTTCCTGAGGGCCACCCTCTATATGATGTTCGATTTGGAGGGGACCAAAAGGAAGCGTTCAAGCCTTTTTCAGCTGGTCCGAGAAATTGTATGGGAGGAAAGTATGTTCATCCAGCCTTCTCGATAATCATAACTTATGCTAAGACGTCCATGCCAGAACATTCCTGGCCCAAGCTCGAGTAACACTAGCCAGAATGATATGGAATTTCGAAATGGAGTTGGTAGACAAGACTGACTGGAACTGGACTGATCAGCGAGCGTACCTTGTATTTGAACCAAAAGCTTTGCATGTAAAGTTGATGGAGAGAGAGGTCTGAGGCGGGGGGGCGAGGGTATTCAACATACTGGCAGAGGGAAGTGTAGGGAACGATTGTTAATACATGCCCAGTTACATATGAAATATCCATCTACTGTGAATGGCGTATGGGAACATGGTCTCCGAATAGCTCAGAAGTAACGATGGGGCGTATCTGTTACGCGTCGTGTACGTGGTCAATCGCGTCGCGGATCCAAAGAACAATATGGTAAGAGTATCAATTCTCTTAGAGATTAGCAATAATTCGCTTCGGTGAGTTCGAAAAAAGTACTGATTAGAATTTCATGTGGCCGATGAAGTTACCTGAGCATAATCGTTAAGGTTATCAGAAGCCCACCAGCGATACCATAATCACATCACATATGCCGTAAGTTAGCGCCTAAGCGCCATAACCCGCCCACCTGATCTCATGATCATCGAGTGCAACATTCGAGGGTATTATTATAAATCAAACACTATTCTACGGAGTTTTTGAACCTAGTCGAAATAAACTCATTAATTCTCCTAAATTTGCCCCTTTAAAACGAATGAAAATCAGCATCCGTCCAATTAATGCCATACGTTGCCTTGATGGAGCGAGCTCTGATACAGTCCGATATATGTACCCGGAATTTGAAGGGATCATGAGCACCGGGATTTTTGGATTCTACGACGCGATTACTTCCACGGAAAGAACTACTTCGACGTCAGGTTTGCATCTTGACCTAATATCAGTCGTCTAGCAGTTTTGTCCACGGATTACCAGATGTGGTCATTTGAACTGGAGGTTCTAGTTGGCAGGGCAGCGGTTACGGAAGGTATTTTTTAGTAAAAATTCTTGTGGGATTTCCGAGAGCACTTATGAATTTCACACCTTAAGCTCTAACATTCTTGACGATTTCTAGAATGTTCGTTGCACCTTTTTGGCATTCTCTGTTCGTCAACCATTCAGACTCGGAGCAAAGGTGTGAGAAGGTGTGAGATGTGAATCCGAAGTCGTTTTCAGACTGCGTCATTGCATTTCATTTAACTCACAAGTAAGCACACCGACAAAGATTCAATAACGGTTAATGGTACGAAGGACAAAATGTCTCCCTGTGCTCTCATATAATAATGTGTTCCCGCTGAGCATTTTCCTTCAACTTTATATTCAACAACTTCCAGATAGCCACGGAGCGGCCATAATTCAACTAACATCTGCATCAACGCTCCCAATATCAAATATCATAATGGCATCCAACCTGGATCTGAAAGTTTCTGTCCAACTAAATGGTTATCCCTTATTCAGGTCGCCCCAGATAGCCCTCAGCTCTACTAGAGTCCGTGCTATACAAAGTATAATCAATAAATGCGCCCAAGAGATCGAATATCAGCTTACACGGGCTGGTGCAGATGAGAGAACAGACGCGGAGCAAAATAAGAGATTTCAAGAAACTCCGAGAGCCAACATTGCTAACTATAATCCATCCTGAGATGCTCAATTTTGATTGCCCAGACGGCAAACATGATCCCTGTACAAATCCAGAGGTAGTACTAAGTTGCACTCTCTTGGTTACTGTATGGGTGTAGAGGCATGCCGTTTGGCTGCAGACTCTCTGGCGGACGGATCAATATATAGATAGAAGATCAATTTATGCATGGCTTACAACTTAGAATCAAATGATCTATCATCTGCCTAATGTGAAGCTTCTGCAATCCTAACACCTTCAACGAGGAATAGTCTATGTTATGTAAGACATCTAGCATTGATGAGAGCTCTTAGATATGTGAATTAGATACAGGTGTAATCATCTATAGCCATACTGTAAGTAGATATCTTTCAGTAGAACTGTGCGCCTTGGCAGGACAGTTAAACAACTTGCATATTAAAGCTCTCCGTCTTTCTCGCCCTCAACTTCACAGAATGTATCAGCACATAGGAGGCATACGCCAATCAAACAATTGAGGAAGAAAATGAATTGGGCAAGGAATAATACATTTATATAACCGTAGTCAATTGACTCAAAAACCATGTTATGCTCTATCTCATAATATTCAAACATACAGTTTTCGTAACCACCTTTCATCAACGACCCAAAATACTGAGCTGTAGATTCCTACGTTAGAATGCCACAAGCTATGATGAGAGTATATCTAAAACAGAATTTTAGCAAGAAGAACCCGTAAATACCGAGATAACTTACGTCACGACCATCAACATCCCATTGAGCCAATTCGATTTCCCATCCTTAACTATATACTTTATTGTGAGACTGCTAAGTGCAACGACTGTTATGCAATATAAATTATAGACCAAAGCCAACGTTTTGCCCATGGAGCAAGATAGTAAAACCAGAAAAGGGCCTACGAAATGGCCAATGGTTACTGCAAACCCCAAGGTCAAGTCCAATGTATGATCCATATCATCTCTAACTGCAGACTTGAAAGCTTCAACATGTTTAGAAACGCGAAGAAGAAGTGGTATACAAACAAGAGCCAAATTATGTTTGCTCTTCGGGTCAAAAGTTTGTAATGATGCCACAATAATGCGACTTTGTATTGCCAATAAAACGATGAAAATAGTCGCCAGAATTGCGTTAGCGAAACGAGGAATTTCAACATTGGGACGACTATCCTCATCATCGTATCCATCTAGAAAACCCTTATTCAAAAGGTCAATATGAGTATAGTGTCGGAAAATAAGCCATATTACAAATAGAACAAGAGAAATGATAGCGATTGCTCCGGATAAAAACTTGCTGCTTGCTTCTACTTGTGGGGAAGAGATGTCTTGCATTTCTGAGAAGAAGAAAAGAATCATCGAAAATACTGACGCTATGGCGACCAGTGTGGAGGCTAGACCATGACCTGTTGAGTTGTATCGTTGTTCTATGCCCATCGTGGTCCCATTTCTGATATTATGAATGCCTCCAGCAAAAAATGAAATACCAGGTATCTGCAAAAGAATCAGGAGATCAGTATACGTATGAAAAAAAAAGCCGGAGTTTCTTACGAGTAGTTGATTACAGATGACAGTACCAACAAGAAGATATTTAATGAGTTCAATATCCCCCCAGTCAATTGTTATAATACCGATCTATCGGCTTTAGCTTAGTACACATGGATACAAAAAGTGCAAGGGAGCTTACAAAGACTTCAGCAGTACAGCTACCGGTTCTCGAGATTAGCGTCTGGTTAATGGAGTACGGGAACACAGGATAGAGATCTTTGAGGGCAGCTTCCAAACCCCCTATAACAGGAATCGTTGCCAACAAAGAAATAGCCAATAAAGTGGTGTTTTGATGTTTCTCTCTTGAGAGGAACATGGTTATTGGTAGAAATATCAGCAGAATATTGAGATAACTTCGGAAAAGAACAAATCTAGCAGCATTGAAGACCTGAATTATCACTCGAATCCAAAGTTTTTTCATGGAGGCTCCCACAGAGGCATGAAGTCCTGGGCATTCAGATTCATACCAATTATCGCCGAAAACAATGGGAGCATCTTTCAATCGATCTAACATGGGGCGGTGCATGAACCGTACCAGATCAAAATTATATGTCAGTCCTCCATGATCAGACTTGCGAGATCCCAATGGTATCCGAGCTTCTTGCAAAAGGCTGAATTTCGGAGCTTGAAAAGTCAACGATGGAACTTTTGGGTTCACCGTTGATTCAAAAAATACGTCGACACCGTCTTCAAGTTGGAGCGATTTCCATCCCA
The DNA here is from genome assembly GCF_000143535.2 of Botrytis cinerea B05.10. Lineage (NCBI taxonomy): Eukaryota > Fungi > Ascomycota > Leotiomycetes > Helotiales > Sclerotiniaceae > Botrytis > Botrytis cinerea. The sequence goes on along the minus strand of NC_037325.1, from coordinate 1,841,463 downwards.
GAGGTAACTGAGATATTGGGCCATTAAATTTTGACGTTTTGGAGAAAACTCCCACTATTGCGTCGATGTGAACCAGCTGCCATGTCTCTAGATGACTTTTCCTTGCCTCAAGAGCGAGTTCCAGTGGCGTTTTTCCAGCACTATCACGTAACATAAGAGGAATTGCGGAACACCGAACAAAGTATTCGACCGCTGGATAACAACAAGCAATCACTGCTTCGTGGAGTATCGTACTTGTATTGTAATCATTAATATCATCTTCAGTTTGGTCAGGAGATTCTCCCCTAAGAAAAAATCTGCGAGTCGCTATAGTGATCGGGTTCTGAATAGGTTTCGAGGTCAAACATAACGGGGAAAATTGCATGACTTTGGCGCATGCACTGACTATATAACTATAATTCGTGTGGATTGACGCAGATTCTTCCACCAAGCTTTCTAGAAATTGACGGAAACCAGGGCCAACATAACACCCTTTCTCAACGAAGAGGTGAAAAATGTTCTGTCTAAATTCCAATGGAATTCCTTTCCTGTATGTCCAGGACCAAAGACGAGATGATAACTTTTCAGAGTCGGCTATATTTCTTAATTCCCGCTCACCCACCTCTCCCCTACACAGCCATGCAAGAGTAGAAAGATAATTGCCGCAATGGTGTACTAACAACCTTGAATGATGATTTTCAAGACTGAAGTTCAACGCGTTAGGGTCTGTAGAGAACAAAAATAGCGCTACTGTATTGAAATCCCCTGAACTTTTGGTCCAGCTTTGCCAACAGCAGTCCTTAAATCTACTACGCAGTCGGGCGTGCGCGTAAAGCTTATGGGCATCTTCTGAATCATATACTATGTCAGAATTTGCAGAAAGAAGTTGAATTGTTGAACATAGCTCCGAGAAAGAGTAGCAACTTTCTCCTGCATGATTTAATTTTGATATGTCTCCTAAATTCCAACCGAGGGAAAGTTTGGATGAGGCGACAGCGTACAAATTTTCGAAAGCTTTTTGCCTTAGCGGCTTTTCAATTGTAGATGGAAGTTTCAGCATCATGTAGCTGTATATTGTGAGAAATGGACCTGACAACTTCGAGAAGTAAAAGTTACGAGTCTCCCGCAACCGACGCGATGCTCTAAGACTCAAGGCAGAGACTATATCAAGATTGTGCCTAGCATTTCTGTGTAGTCTTTTGTATGTCTCACTTGCAACTTCATCTCGAATTGGATTCTCGTTGAAGGATCGAACAATTGAATAGTATACCGTGTCAAAAGACTTCCAGGGACGGGAGTCTCTGTATTTAGGTGTCGGCTGCAGCGCTGCCCTAACAACTTGGAGTATCCGCCACATGTCTTCTGATGTGGGTATCCTTCCGGCATGCGCTGCCTTTTTGATAGATTTGGCTGCATCTTTGTATGCGAGATCGTATGGGGGTAGATACTGGCTTATCTTTTCTCCATCAACCAAATGTCTACGGTTCGATTTACGTTTCTTGGTATTGTTATCGTACTCGCCTCGCTCATTGTCATCTTGAAATATGCGCCACAAGATAAGTCCATAGACAAAAACGTCGCAACGCTTTAAGTTTTCAAAATCAAATGTCTTAAAGAGACCTTTCTCGGGGTATGCTTCTGGAGGAATCCAACCTGGGGTCCCTGCGTATGCAAAATGTCCGGATACTTCTGTATTTGAAGAGTACATGCGTGATGCATCAAGACTATCAATGTCGGTTGATATCTGCCATGATTTTGACTCGGCATTGCCAAAGTCGCATAATTTTGCCGTCCAAGCCACTTCTGCATCTATTAATGAGCGATTAGCAAATAATAAAATATTCTCAGGTTTCATGTCTCCGTGAGTCACATTGCCAGCGTGTAGAGCTCCCAGTCCGGTTCCTATATCGCTACAAATCTTAATGAGAATTTCAAACGATGTTTTAGCATAGTTTGAGCTCGCCAAGAAGTCAGCGAGATCACAGGTGGCTTTCTCCATTACAAGCAGAGGTATTCGCGTATTTAGAGTTGTGTTAGCTTCGAAGGTATCCAAGCAGAGTCCCCAACCCCATAGTCGAATTATGTTAGGGTGCTTTCTATATGCTTTGTTACAAAGCTTATCAATTTCCTTTTTAGCTGATCGAAGCTGACTCTCCAGTTCTCTGGCCATATCCTGTTGTGAAAGCTGTTCACCATGAGCTTCAGACAGAAATCGACGATTGGTCAGGTCCGGAGTCCACAATGCTCGTTTTACAACAGAGTCTGCCAGTGTATCAAGTGTGTCCCAAAGAAGGGCTTCTTCTTGAGAGGCTTCTACATTATCGAGCTTCCGAGCACGCTTGAGCTTTGATCGGAATTCCTTTGATGCACCCGTTACCCTGAATTGGGTCCCTTTTCCAAGTTCCAAGTTGAACTCGCTATTAAGTCGAAATAACTGTGGACCTTCAATATCATTCTGCGAAATTATTTCCAAGACTTCCTTCATAGCTTTGAGAGCACTGATTGGTTCACCAGATCCCTTGAAATTGCTATATTTGGAAATTGTATGTTGTTCATCCCACATAAAGGGGTCACCGGCACCCAAGATGGGTATATTGGTGGTACTAGAACTCTCGGCCGTATCTGCAATCTCCCAACTCGAGTCAACATTAGTGGATGCTGAACCTGATGTTGAATCTCTTTCAGAAGCCTTTTGGGGCATCTGTGCAGGATTCATGATTTGCGGATGATTTTGTTTTGATGCATTCATATCCGTGTTATTGTCAACGGTGTTGATTCGCCGGAGACGTGATCGGCTAGCGACCGAGCGTGTTTCAATGGCGGTTGGAAAACACAATAAGAATTACAATCGCTGAGTGAATAGCACATTCACCTGTTCTGTTCCAAACCCCGTATCAGCCTTGCTGATGAAGGATTACAGATGACAGGGATTGTCTCTAAATTACATAAGGTTATTCCATAACGTAACCTCAATGCGGGGTCGATTTCCCTCGAAGCCCGATACCTTTCGCATCACGAACTTGAAATCTTCATACATACTCAGTGGTGCAGCATGTTGTTTATGTTTTAGTCGTGGAACATTTTGACTGGCAATTATGGATCCCTTTAGCATAACAGTCGGGGCTGTGGGACTCATAACAGTCTTCAAAGAAGTCTACCTCCTGTCGCGATGTATTTATCGAGCCTGTGAATCAGCAAGAGCGAGCGACGAGGAGCGTGAGAAGTTGAGACATGATCTGCGATATGACTTGCTTCGCATACGATCATTTGGGCGACATTATTTGAAGAACAAAAACATGTTTGGTGACCCTGGGCTGGATAATGTAAGGAGGAAAAAACTTCTCATGCTGATCAATATTAACATCCCGTAGCATTGGGCTTCGATGATCTACGACATATTAGAGGAACTCCGGAAGTCTTTGGATGATTACAGAAAACTAGATGACCCATTTTACCTACAATATTCGCCATACGTTAACGACAGCATGTATGGTACCCCCACTATTGAATTTCCTCTAGACGACAAAAACGACCCGATTCCGCCGGCAAAGTTACCAGCCAAGAAGTTATCATTCAACTCTTTATTCAGTCGAACAAGGGAAGGCACTAAGTTGACAGTTAAATCGGCAAAATGGGCGCTTTACGACAAGAAGAGACTGGAGTCCACGATAAGTACTTTTCGGCGGGAGACAGAAAAATTGACAGGTCTCTTACCTCTCGCCCAATCTGCACAGGTCTCTAGGATCGACAACAAGATCGATGCACTTACGGCCACAATCAACGACCGCGATGCTCAAATTTTGGGACTGGTTCCTCACGCAAAACTCATGGAGTTTAATGAACAAAACGATGATGATTACACAGATGAAAACGAAATGAAGCAATGCACAGTCAGCACTACTTCAGATGGCAACGAACTGAGTGCAGGAACTATTGAGTTGAAGCACCAAAGAGGCAATACCGCTGAGCAAGAGTCGGTTCTGATTGAGCTTAAACATTATCCACCCTTGGAGGAAAATTGCGATGCCACGTCAGATTATCCTGATGCTGATACCAAAATTAATGTTCGACGGCTGGCAGGGCTCCTAAGTATATCGTCTTCCGGCTCGGAACTACGAACGCTCCCTTTCAAATTTTACGTTCATGAGCCAGATAAAGAGCGATATGCCTTTGTATTTGGCTACCCCTTGCATGCTCTTCAATCTCAACCAATATCTCTTCACGAACTCATCAAATCATCAAAACAAGGTGAACGGTTTCCACTAGCCATCCGATTTCAAGTAGCCGAAATGATCGCGAAAAGTATTGGGGTATTCCATGCTGATGGCTGGGTTCACAAAAGTGTGTGTAGTCGGGCCGTCGTTTTTTTTAAACAACGATTAAAAGAAAGTCTTATGCTCAGGTCTCCATACCTCGTGGATTTTGGTTACTCGCGGCCAGAAGAAGGAAAGACTTATGCACGCTATCAAGGAACAACTAATAGCGATGCTCTTTACCTTCACCCTGACCGCCCTCGTATGACCTTTACCAAACTTCATGATATATATGCTCTGGGCGTAGTTCTCCTTGAGATTGCAACATGGAAGACCGCAAAAGAGCACTTTGACTCTGCAGCAAAGGGTCTCAATCTTGATGTCACGACTATTGATAAAGAAGAGGTCAGAGAAAAATTCCTAAGTATTGCTAAGAAGAGCATACCTTATCATATGGGAACCACTTATATGGAAGCAGTCATTTCTTGCTTGGATGATACTTACAGAGGTCATACTGCTTCCTCGACATTTCTGGAGACTTTCCAAACCGAGATTATTGAAAAGTTGAGTGCGAAGCAATTATTGTCTCACTAAAATGATAACAAGCTATCCGAACTAGAGATTTCTCAATTGCTGCAGCCTGTGTTGAAACCCTAAAACCTTCAAAGTTCAAGAAAATGTACGATATACGATTTGGGATTGAAATCCATCTGTATCTGTCTGTCAGACTCATATCTCATCATATTTCCACCTCGAATATCATAGTAAAGAGTCATACACATACCAAGTACACCAATTATCACGATCTAGTTATGTGAGAGTATGGATTTGTGAGGGGCCCGAAAGTTTTCCTATTGGATTAGATTTCAACTAGTAATTCACTCTGTTAATTGCTTAGATCTAAAGGAGAATGCCAAGCACTCAGATTTAGATTTCTGCATTGTTGACATGTGGACCCTGTTTCCGAAATTCGATCAGACCAGGTGCTTTGACTAGATAAGATTCTGTGTAAATTAAAGATCGGATCAAGTTACTCTTGCTGCTGGGAAGCATTGAACACCCCCACTGATAACTTTGGGTTAGCCGTCTTGCGGTTTACCCTATTATGGTATGAGCATCTAGCTAGCCTCGGGGTTATATACTTTTTGGTCGTACGAGTAAGAACAAGAAAGGTGCGTTGCGCTAGAATTTTGGCAGTATTTGTCAACACTGGACCGGGAGAAATGTTTTGATATCGCATCTTTACACATAGTCGAATGTTGGTTTAAACTCACCATATTGATCCAACGGCGATCGGCATTTCGTGACTGGTTTCTGCGAAACTAGATAATCGCACTGAAGATCTCGGTGCATTGTCTATTGTTTAAAGTTTAAACCCATCTGATCGACGCCATGGTACTGTTCCTATCTTGCCTATCTGGTATGTGGAGAAAGTCGCGGCTCAAAATGTAGTGCTCGGCCCTATGGCTCTTTGACATCAAACAAATTTAAAAACAATATTCTGGCGCAATCAATCGATTTTTCTCGTATTAAAGACCCTCAGTCCCCTCATAATTTTAAAAAAGAGGAAGAGAGGGTCCTTATCTCCACCATCATCCCACTATTTTGATTGAGCGTCAACGAGTATATGAACATGATGAGGTTATTTTTAACTTATAAGGCGGTTTACTACCACTCAGGACATCCTGCAAAAATATGCACTCTGGTTTCGTGACAACGCCACACCTTGGACTAGTATTCCAATAGTTTCGGGAACGGCTATAGCTACTTCTTAGAAACTTGAAACTTCCATTTGCTATCAAAGAAGCTCAAAGCAATCCGTGAAAGATCAAGCACCGGGACATCGGACCCCAATTATCATTGGAAAAGTCGATATCGGCATCTTTGAACTTTTAGTTCAGTTTGAGAATTTTAATTCAGATTCGAGAACATGATTGAAAGTCTTGCAATTTATTTTGTATAAGTACATGTCATATTCTCTTAAGATTATCTCTTTTCCATCATCCACCACAGCATCCTCAGCTCAGTCTTTCGTTCTCGAAACTTTCCATTCGCTTCTTAACAATCGCTAAACACTCTCGTTGATTTCATATTCAAGCTCCCTTATTAAATCTTAATAGATTTCTTTTCTTAGAAATGCGTTTCACCGACTTTGCCCTGGTGGCATTGACTGTTGCAGGAGCTAACGCCGCTCCTCGTCCTCAGAAGATTGACTTCAAATCCCTCAATCCTGTCGTACAATCTGTTCAAAGTGTACCAGTTGGTATCACTGCTCAGGTTGTCACATATAATCCTACTGCTGCTACATCCTCTGCCGCTGCTGCTGTTACTAAAAGTTCAGCTATCAAGGCAACAGAAACTACATTGGCCACAAAACGGGAAGCTGGGCAACTCGAAGTCAGAGATGGTGATTGCTCAACTCAACCAGCAACCATCTATACTGGAACCAACCCAGCAACAGATGATCCAGATTCTTTTTTAGCCTATCAGCCATTTGCTGATGCAGCCAACAGCGCTGCAACTCCACCTGGCTTTACTAGATCTTTTGTTAATCTTAACGCATCTAACAATGCTTTGAAGTACATGGGATTCACACAATTGCCTACATACGACACCAACAATTGTGCTAGCAAGTGTTCCGACATCGCTGGATGCAATGCCTTCAATATTTACTTCGAACGCGACCCATCTGTCGACCCAGGTGCCTCTTGCACAAACCCATCTTCCATGACCAACGTTAAGTGCGTCTTCTGGGGTGGTGCAATCGATGCCAAAACTGCAGTCAATGATGGTCAATGGCGCAGCACATTCCGTGTTGTCATTGCAGGATCAAACGGTTACAACCTAAATTCATTCCCAACACCAAGTGGATATAATCCTCCCACATCCCTTGCAGGCGCTTCTATCAACGCTCCATTAGATTGCAACAAGAATGATACTTACCTCGGATCTCGTTTCTTCACTGATACACCATTCGATATTAGTCTTTGCACAGCAGCTTGCGATGCCACCACTGCATTCAATATCGCTCATCCACCTGCAAGTGGTATACAAACTTGTCAATTCATCAATACCTATATCCTTTACTTGAACGGTGTTGCTCAAGGCCAAGCTTGTGCGATGTACACAGACTCATGGGATATCAGTTATGCTGTCAATACTGGTTATACTAGTGGAACCGATGTTTACACTATCGACTCTTCTTATACCTTGTCCAACTCTACCAATCCGAACTACGCAGCAAACTGCAAGGTTGTAGCTAGCTCAAACTCAAGCATTGCAAGCAATTCAACTATCGCTCGTCGTTTTGCATATTAATTGTATGTATAGTACAGTACTCTTCTAACATCCGCGAGCAGTTCGGGCCGTCGGTTGTTAGTCAGAAGTCCTATACACGCTGCCGGTTATTTGTTATCTGTCAGGGTTCATAAATAACCCGCTATTTATGAATAGTCCACGGATTGTTTGTAGATAATTTGTTTATCTTTTGTGATTTTTGAGGGGTGGAAGTTGATGGAATGACGTAATGCATTAATATCTACATGAGTAATAATACTAGAATGTCTTCAATATATATCTAAGATGAAATTCTTTGCAAAATTCTGAAATGAATGCCCACTAGTGAAGAGCTTTAACATCTAACAAAAAGCGGTATCATCGAAAAACCTTGTCAATATTGCTTTTAGTTATCTTGATAATCCAACTTCAAATGCTTTTCTTTTAAAACAAAACTTTGCATGGAAACACCAAAGAGGACTTGTCTAAGACGAATTGTGAGCACTACCTCGTAAGTGAAAGCCTTGTGAAATCTAAGCTGAGACCAAGATGTAGTCTACCTCTGATCTTCCCGAGTTGCTAAGCAACTGTAAGCGCTGTTCTTGGACAACAGAAACAACCACTTTGCCAGCGACCTATCGTCTGTTGAAGGTACTCGGACATAAGACTTACTATTTTCTAAATGATTGGATTTGCGCATTCCAAATTATTAGACGATTCATTGCGTATTTCTGTATCTGGGCGGAATATGGAAGTGGAAGATGAGAAGTAAGCTAGATCAGCAAGATTCCCTTGGGTTTTGGCTGATTCGAAGGAGCAACTTACCGCGAATGCAAAATAACCCATTTAGTTTTTTTTCATACACGTAGGAATCTAGCTATCTATTAAATACCACCGGATTAAGATTTCTGATTAGCAGGCCTTCAAGTTAGAGTAAAAGACTCCAATCCCAATGGCCCCCAGAACCCACACTTAGCTGAACTGTTGATGGTTCGCCGCCCATCATTTTCCAAATTTCTACATCTCAAGAAGCTCAATGCGAACTTGTAACAACCCGAAAGATAATAGGCAACAAGAAGATGTAAGTTGCCTCACAAACTTCTATATCACACTTCGCTTAAAGAAATGCAAGAGAAGATGAAGCTTGCCCCTCAAACTTCCAAACCACAAAACACTCTTGTGCCAAACCACCAAAAGATGAAAGTTTCCTCTCAAGCTTTTACATAACCTGATCAGCCATATGAATGGAAGTTAAGTCAAAGAGAATGAAAGTTTCCTTTCATATCTCTATACCATTCGTAAGAATGATCCACTAGAAGATGCGAGTTGCCACGCAAGCCTCTAAACCACAAATAATCAGGTGAGCCACAAGAAGATACAAGTTGCCTCACAAGCTTCTAAACCACAGAGTGTTCAACGTGCAGTGTGTAAAAAAAACCCAAAGAAAAAAAACACAAGAAGATGCAAGTTTCCCCACAAGCTTCTAAACCATGAATGTGACAATGTAAAACAAGACGATGCAAGTTACCTCACAATCATCCAGACCACATTTCCCGTGCAAAAAAAGTCGAATGGCACAAGCCGACATACCACAAGCCAACATGTCCAAAAATTCTCAGATAAGACCATCGGTCTCATGTGGCCAAAAGAACAGAGTTTCTCACGCCTGTATTACTTCCAAGGAGACCTTTAGAAGAGCAATGGGTCATGAGATCAATCAAGGTACAAGCAGCATTGGAGCTGAAGATTGCCAATGTCCCCACTGTGCACTGGATAATTTTAGCAAGTGACTTGGAAGGAATTGAGGAAAAGATAGGGAAGTGAAGGGATATAATGGGAATACTCAGCTTTGGAATAATGCTTTGAGAAAAAGAAAAGGGAAAGAAGGGAAAGAAGGGAAGGAATGGTGAGGGATGAAGGCGTTTAAATGGGTTTTCTGATCAGTGCAGAAGTGCGGAAGATCTACCTATAAACTAGGATTTATTAGCTTCAGTTAATTGTAGTAGTCCATTGTTATGTGGTGTTATGTATGACCTCATTCAAGTCATTATCTAGTAGCCTGGCACTAAGAAACCTTATGTTGTAACTTGAATACGCTACAGCTTCTAATAACCAATTTTTTTTCTCAATGATTGTAACCACAGCCGGAACGATAAAAACTTTCATGAATAACCCGTAGCAAATTGATACGTTCCAATTACACGTTTTTTCGTACTCAAAAGGTTAATATCTGATTCTATTTTACAAACAGAGATTCAACACTGAGCTTGAATTCGTGGTCCAGGCGAATTGTGATTAGCCCCTGCATCTCAGTATAAACTTCGGCTACTATTTGGATTCCGATCGTGAACCCCGGTGAAAAAATCTTTGGCTATATTTGAAGTTACTGAGATCATCTTCTAGCAGGGCCAGGCACTTTTCTCCGGATATCCCGCAATACCGAATCAGCCTTCAGTTCCTTAAATTTTTACTATCATGATTGTGATACCAAGGTGCTCATCACTTGCTCAACGGCAAGTTTTCTTTCAGGTGTGATTAAGCCAACTTGCAAGTACGAGCTATCTAGGAGACGAAACTTCCACGGTATCAGATGTCTAGTTGTCTAGCCAATAAGATAAGAATAGAAAAGGATAATATGTTATTTTTATTCTGATACATAATTATACAAGTATGCATGTAATCCCTCTTTAACACTAAAGATCTTTTGTGAGGAACACATGCCGACCATACTTCTCAGGACACTTCTGATAGATAATGAGATATAACAGTGACCTCTAATGCCTGGTTCCCTCAAAGTGTGACCTTGAAACATAGCAAAGGTGTCTGTTAATGTTTACTCAATTAGCAGATGTTGTAACAGCGAAATGAGGTGGAATTCATGACCTTTACCTGCGGTGTGGCACGAAAGTAAAACCATGTATCTAGCCATTGTAGATATTGGGATAACAAAATTACGGATGGTCTTCTGGAATACCACCATGTAATTTGGATTAACCTGGTATGAAAATTGTTAGAAAAGTCATTCTGAAGAGAAAAAACGAAGGAGGTACTGGCCTTCGTATTTCTGTTGAAAGAAATTTTGTCTTTTTTTTATTGGGCTTTAAACATCACTTGACTGTGCTTCTCCCGTGAGCTCCGAGGAATTCCAAGGAGGATCTCTAATCAGAGGTATCTCAAACCAACTCCCGCTGTAGGATAATATCCTTAAACACCAAATGAATCTTTTTTTTTTTTTTTTTTTTTTTTTTTTTCAAAATTCCAAACGCTGAAGTCATCGTGAGATGACAGAAAAGCCAAATTCCACAAATCCAAAGCCCACAAAGCCAACGCCCGCAAAACGCTGAAGTCATCTTTAGATGACAGAAAAACTCGAGAGCCCAAATAAATAAACGCCCGCAAAAAGACAAAAGACCACATGATGCAACGCCCGCAAAGCTCACAACCGCATTAAAAAAAGCCGACAAAGCCGAAATCCCCAAAAAAGCCAAAACCCCACGAAGCCAACGCCCACAAAGCCAACGCCCACAGATCCAACTCCCACAGAGCCAACGCCGAAAATTAAACGTCCAAAAGGTCGATTCCATAAACTTCCAATAGAAATCGTGCCTTCACACGTTTATATTCGTCACCCCACATATAGCGGACGTCCAGCTCTGGAAAGAAGAGGAGTCCACAGCGAACCGAAGATTTAGAATCCGGTGCATCTGAAAATGGTGGTTCGCCGCTGCAACGACCACTCTGTCTTTCCGCGGAGGCCACCGAAGCGTTCTCCAAAGAGCTAAAGACCACTGGAACAACTCGCTGGCAAGCTTTAGAAAAGATTGCCTGCCTCAATCCGGGTCTAAGGATTCCCGATACTTCCCCACGGAACGATATCGAGTGCCGACTGACTGCCTGCTCAGCCGGTCTTACAGAGGCTGTGGCGCGAATCCACTCCTCGATTGGTGCAGGATCACTCCACTTGATCACCTGCATGGGGGCCTCCAAACGAGAAGCCTCCTCTGCGTGTTCCAGCCTTGCCCGGGCCGTCACGTCATTGATTAACCAGTTGATATAACGTGTTACCGCCAATCTCCTGGAAGAAAAGTAATCAGAGACGAACTCCGGACGCCAGACTTTCTCATCCGCAACGCAGAACGATGGGATGCAGAGCTCCACGGCTCTGGTCGAGGGTCTATAGTGACAGAAGCCCGGTTGGAAAAAGGCCATCTTTCTCCTTGTCTCAGTGTGTTTTGAGACGAAAATTTGTAAATGGTGGGTAGACCGAAATACCCGAGTGTTAAAACAGGAAAATTTGAGTTGAATTGAGATTTAAAGAAGCAAGAACTCTATCTTTATGTGTGTATACTCTAATTTGTGATCTGTTTTGACGATGAAGAGAAAAGAAAAAGAAAAGAAGAAAGGAGGGCGGGGGAAGTATACCTATATCCATCGCGCTGAGAATTTCCCTCCGCAAGTGGCCCACACCCTCAAGCTAATTTTATTTTCAATTACGACATGATATATAAGCTATTTGATATACCACTGAGCCACTAAACCCTAGAATACACTAGTATCGAGTTGAAAAGTCGTTCTTAATCAAAACTATATCTTAGCGTATAGTGGATTAGTTGTCCTGTCATTCCCAACTGGGAAGGGGTCGAACTTTTATTGTCTAGATTGGACACATTAACTGCAAGGCTCTCATTTGCTGAGTCTATCATGATGATTCTATCAAACTTAAGGTTTCTAACTAATTTAGTTTACCAAGTGATTTGAGTATTTTAGATGTATTCAATGCTCCAAGTACTTTCAGTGTATGGACTAGATATAATCAATTGAAAGTCCTAAGTAACTGGATGGATTTAATTGTACAAGTAGCAATGAGTACATCACTTGTCCACAGAGCATCAAATGTATTCATTATCTTAGATTCTTTCAAGGTATCAGGTTGATTTAGATACCTCAGATCATTTCAGGAAACGCAATGGGTCCAACAATTTACGCGTCTTCATTCTTCCAAAGTAGTCTAGCAATCAACAAAGCCATATTATTAGACTAAAGAATAAGCTTTTAGAACCCTAAAGCAAAGGGAAGACGCGACCCCTTTAGCTTCACCCCTAAGCGAGGTATAATTCTGCCCCACTTCCCGGACTTCACGAAAGAAGAAGTAACGGTTTGAAATAGATAGGTGAGTACACATTGTGGTAAATTTGAAGTAACTATCCTGTTACGTGTTATGAATGAAATTCTCCCAACTACTTCAATTACTTCAAGATTGACAGGAAACGTAGTACCAGCAGTAAGTTCTGATGTGGAAACTTTAGTGACGTCACCATCACAGCCCAAGTAGTGATTCACAGCAAGATTAAACAAGAGATCGGCCTCTATTTACATTGTTTGACATCTGGAATAATTTTGAAGAATAAGAATAATCAATTACGGGCTGTAGATCTTATGGCAGTCATATTCGCTAGGGGGGCCCAAGTTTTTGAGCACAACCATGGTCGTATTTATGCTGATTGGAATAATTACATGCTACTTACACTTTTCTGTCATTTCAAAAGCTACCTCTGATACCCTGGCTACAAGGAATGCGACTGACATAATGTGAAAATTGTTGACTGAATGTTTCCATGGTTGTGGGGTAAAAATTATGCAAATGTCATCATCAACAAATTATGAGCAATTACCATGGTAAAGTACTGACAATGACCGCAGTGACCATCGACAGCAGCGCCTCGAGAATGAACCATGGTCGTACAGAACGTAACAGATCAGACTTTTTTAAAGTGGAGCGAAATCATATTTTGATCGAAAAATAATATGAGAAACCACAGAACATAGACAGAACTCATATCATCATTCCCGTGTTCATCAAACCTCATGAGTTCAATATATTCGTCCCAAGAATGGTGTTTCTCCACACAAAAGAACGCGCACCTATGGAGATTTATTAAACAATGGGCTGGTCGTTAATCCTTGATATTTGCAGAAGAAGGCTACTTCTACTAGCGCAACCAAGTTTACGGTGCTTCTTAGTTCGCAAGGTTTCAACCCAGATGAGACATAGTTTTGCGTATACATCTCCAAATTTCTCCATCCATGCCTACAAAGCTCCACGAATATACCCGAGTCTATCTCCCTACTGATGATAGTTCCTGCAGTCGAAATAAATACCTCCCCGCATCTTCGAATGTGCCTACAAACATAACCTGTCTTTTTTACGAGTAAGTGAATGCGCTCTTCCCGGTCTTGATACTGATATTCCTCCACCCTAAGACTTCTGGTAATATGAAACTTTTAATGAGAATATACTCAGGAAACAGATGGTGTTGGGCCCGTTTTCTTTTGAGTTTGAGTTGAAGGAAATAATGGGCTATCTCTGTGTGGAATCGCAACCACCGAGGAAGAGGATCGTGCGTTTTATAAGGTCAAATCGGTCTCGGAAGAACGGGTGCCATATAACGTTTTATTCTTAGTCCAATCTTTACTTTTACTCTGATATCTGATCTTCAAAGTTTTCGCTTCACCATCCCTTATCATGAATAGACTTTGCTTTGCAGTCCAAACTAACCCAAGTCCCCCTTTAGCACTTACCTTAGGCATTTGTTCTCAATTTTGTAAGAATACTCTTCTCCAACCCAGCACCATCTCCTAGATAACATAGTACTTATCGAATCCAGTATGCCATAGCTTGCGCCAATGTTCCCATAACTTGGCGGAAACCCCAAAAATCCACACTTGAAGTTATCGCGCGTACTGAATGCTTAGCTATATTTCCTAATTGGTGAGCCCCAGTAATACGCAATATTAATTATTCCGGTTCATCAATCCTCAAATTCCCTGTCCTTCTTTGCACATGTTGAATTCAGTTGGTGGGAGGTAGATCGATGTTGGTGACGCTCGATTACTATCATGCAAGTTTGATCTCACAGCGAATCATTTGGGATTTGGAGAATCATAAGATAGAGGGAATCCTGCGCCTTGATCCTCCGTGAAACACGAATCCGCTCACATCGCAAAAATATGGATCGTTTCTCAGAGACAGGATTAAAACATAAATGTTATGTGGCATTGAATGCAATAGAGATTTTCTATTCGGGCTTATCAGGCTGCCGATTTTTTGCTCAAAAGAGAGCGGCCGGTGAAGAAACCCAAGAAATTTCTAATCAGGCAAGACCAGAAAATTTTCATCAACTGGCGAACTGTATTGAAAGAAAAATTGAAAGAGCTATCAAGAAGGATGGGGCCGAATACGGTGAGAAGGTATTCGGTTCCGAGTCAAGGTATTATTAACATTACCAAAAGTTGTCCTGAGTTAAATACTGTGTACTGTTGAGAGGGTAAGAGTCAGCATAGTCTTCAAAGAATTCTTTGCGATGATCTTTAGAGTGAAGATCGAGCGTATTAAGACAACCTCTTAGTTGAGTTGCGACTTTTTTTTACAACAAAGGTATGCGTTAAGAAGAAGGAATTCGCATTCAATTTGTTACTTGAATTGCTTGATACAAAAGAAAAGCCCTCAAAAGAATCTCAAAATCAATAGAAAAGAAGGAGCGCTCTTACAGATAGTTATCCTTGGCCTAGGGAAGGAAGAAAGTAAATCGTGAGATGCGAGATCTTGTTTTACTATGGTGCGGAATTCTCGAAGTAGGTCACGTGGTGATGGACCTACGCTAGTAATAGAACAAACCACAAGGATTCTAACGTTTCTATCTTTGGTTGAGTTTCGGGCGTGGATAAGGTGATTTGGTGAGGCTTCAAATGTGGCTTTCTCAGTGAAGTCTCAGTTCGCCGTCACTATGACCATGCTAGACATGGAATATGTACTACAACGCAAGAGTATGACAGCAAGGACTCGTGGTGCTTTTCGCAAGTCCATATGATTTCTCTAGGTATGGGATCCAAGAATGTAGAGGACCAAATGGGGAGGATGAGTAAAGCAAGTCCTATGTTGATACTTAATTTGTTATTAAATACTAGTAATGCAAAATACAGAATACAAAGATGATTTAATACAACGCCAGAGCGAAAGCGACAACCATAAGCGACGTATTTACTCGAGAATATCACAAGCACATACTTCAAGTCAAGACTTTTTCATTATATCCAAGAACTAAATCACTAGGTCTTTCCCATGATCGTGAATATTACTGTCGCCTTAATTGAGTCTGGTCTTGTCTAAGACTTGGCCAGTGGTCGATATAGGAAGATCTTGGAACATACTTAGGATCAGAGAGAGAGAGAGAGAGAGAAGGAAAAATATACAGATACATAGCAATCACCCCCTATTATTTAGCCAATATATTGATAATCTCTAAGTTAGAAAAGCTAAACCCCATGTTAAACCATTATAGCAGCTATTACACTTCTAATAAGCTTAATAGACAGGCGAAAAAAAAGGGGGGGGATTCCTCCCGTACAAACAAAGACACATTAATTCCATTCTTTCTCCCAACATTCCACGAGTGTTACTCCAAGTTTACCCTGTGTGGATTTTCCTCGATTCAGAAGGTACAAGGTAATATAGCCATGGCAAGTATGTAGAATAGTGATAATAGCAAGCAAATCCTATCGTCTCAGGTCTGCCTATCGTAAAACCGACATTGGCAATAACAACAACAGAGCGAAAGCATCAGCAGTAAGAGATAACATTTGCAAGTCCAAAAATAACAGACATTACTATAAACCTTTCCGAATAAAAGCACATGGATACGAAACTCCCTAGGACTTGCTTTGCTGATAGCTCTGTCTCTCATGAGACGACGTATAAAAATCTCAAACCACGTAGCAAAAGAAACAGCGCACTCGCAAGACGATCTCGGAATGCCATATCGCCATCCTGTATTTGTTGCAGAAACCCAGCTAAAAAATAAAAATAAAAATAAAAATAAAAGCAGACGCATAATCGCACCCACGCTTTCCACACGAACAGAAATGCTCCATAAACACACAATCTGACGAGGCTGAAGGTTAAAGATCAATGAGCTTTACCAGAAAGATAGCAGCAGTGAATACAATACAGCGAGTACAAGCTCTAAACAATGACCCTCCACCTCGAACCATGCACTTGACTTAATATCACTTTTGTTTGTGGATCCCCTCCCAGTACCGTCCCATCTATTACAACCTGCGCCCCTCCTCCACGTTCTAATTCTACCAAAAGGTATCAATAAATAGACATAAATCGAGATAGCATTCCAACTCCAGGACTGTCGGCTCCTTAAAATCCACCAACTGTAACCATCCAAATTTTTTTTTTTTTTTTTTTTCAGAAATCGACAATGTCCGTGCAGCACAAAAATCTCTTAGCGGAAGAAGACGCTCAATGAAGTCCCCTGAAAGTCTTGGGAAATTCACTTGCCTCTCATTCCAAAATTCTCTTCGCAGCGAAAATTATCCATCAATACTCTCTCGGTTTCCCTTCATATCTCCACTTAATCAAATCCCCGGATAAAGCTTTTGTGCTATACTAGGACCTTAACGTTGTATCAAATAGCAATCAAGTAAAAAGGATACGTAGTAATAGTAAAAGAGTATGTGATTCTTCAATACTCTGATGTTCATTCAGTGTTCTTCCTATGATATTTATCACATTTCCCTCCTCTCTCGTTCACCTATGCATTTTATCCCATCCAGTTTTCTGTCCACCCCTTTCGATAACTATCCATACAACCCCATCCCTATCCCCTCTCCGATGGCAAAAAGCTAGCCACTCGTCGGGTATTCATACATAAATACATGAAAGGCCATGCTAATAGTGCTGCCGTAGCATTCTCAGTGTAATTGGACTCATTGAGGTCGAATTTTGCATATCCAATGCATTGTACACTTTTATCTCCAATCCACTAAAAGACCAATTCAATCTGTCAACCCGATTGAACTGAATTCTCTCCACCAGGAAGTCCCAGCCAGCCGACTGAGAAAAAATGAAAATTAAATAAGCCAAAGAACGCCATTCCATGATTTTCATCTCAGTCATCTCATCTCATCTGAGTTGCCCAAGCACCAGGTCGGTCCAAACCCTTTAAATATGCGCGAAAAAAAAAAGATCATCTAAGGTATCATCGCTTTGATCAAAACAACAAAAACAAACAAGAAATGAACCCCGGAAATAAGAACGCTCAAAACAAATATGCAATCTTCCTCTAGCCCTTATTCGTCTCTTGTTGCCTCGGAATCAGAGGAAGCCTCCTTCACCACCGAGAACACCCATTCCTCTGAAGCCGCCACCACATCTCTTCATTTCCCTATCGGCGACTTGGACATCTCCGCCTCTCAAACTTAATCCATTGATACTTCTCAAACCTCTTCTTCCATCCATCTCATGGTCCTCTGCGAGTTCCGGTGCGCTTTCAAGACCATAGTCACTTACACTATCTCTTCTAGAATCATCTCTTTCCCTGAAGCTATCGCCTCTGCCGGAATTTGAACTAGCATTCGTTTGAACCAAAAGAAGGGAGCTTGTCGAACTCAACCTTCTTGCGAATTCTTGGAATGAAAGACGTTTTGTTGACGTACTACTTCTTCTTTTCTCCATTTCGGCTTTGGTGAGAGCTGCAACTGAGTTGCCGCTTCCACTTTCCTTGGATAAAGGTACTACAGTTGAAGAGATAGATCTTGGAGGTAACGCCAGAGATGTTGGTCGACTATTTTTTCGCATATGCGATGATGTGGTGCCAGTACGTGGGCGAAGGCCATTCCCAACTGAAGAGAAGCTTTGGTTGGTAGAGCTTGAACCACTGTGGAGGGCATTCATAGCATCCCGGTTCAAAAATGGGACTGGTGGACTATTTGGAGAAATAGGTCTTGAGCTAGAACTGGACATCCGGGGTAAAGGTGTTTGTCGTCCAGCGATATAATCTAATGCTCTTTGTGCAGGGGTAGGCATAAGAATATCATGACTATCCAGTTGCTCTAAAACATTGCCAGGGTCCTCATTGTCTGATTCCTCTGATTCTTCCTCAAGGTCCCAACCAGGCTTGTATCTTCCCTTGCCATCAGTAGCTGAAGTGGCTGATCTTTGTAATGCCCTTTCATCATGTTCCCTCATCAGTGCTTCAAATCGAGCAATACTACTAATTTTCTCCTCTTCATCCCTCAATCTTTCACTTCCTGGAATGCATCTCATTTGAAACGCTCTGTCCAGAATCGTTTCTCTTGGACCAGGTGATGTTGTAGTCGGTGACGCAAGTGGAGGCCCAATGGCAGATGCGATACTATTGCTACCTCTAGTGTGATGAGATAATGCAGAAGATCTTCCTTGAGCCGAAGTCCAACCTTCAATAAAATTATCATAACCTGAAACAGAAATTGGCGAGGGTAGATCGGTGGGTAAGATTGTGTTATTGTATTGTGGATGAGCTGATGTGAAACCCATGGGTGGATGAGATGAACTTGCTTGGGATGAAAGGTCTGAGCGACGGGAACGCAGACTTGGAGATGGAGATATCATAGCGGAAGGACGATCTCTTGAGGTTTGAGTGTATTGTCCAGACGACTGAAAAGGTGGACGAGTTTGTTGATCCTGTTTACCACTTCGTGAAGATGGTCTTGGATCTCTAGGAGAAAAGGGGTTGGTGAAAGAGGTAAATATTGGACTCAAAGGACTCATTGGACTTTCTTCATAATCATCAATTTGTAGTCTTGGTTTGATGGTGATTTGCCAATCATAAATATTGTTTCGATCCTCGGGAACTGATCGAAAAAGAAGTGTATCTGCCCATTGTGCATCCTTGTTTGATGTCAGTCCCCCTGTTCGACTCGATCTTCTTTTACGTTGTTTCTCTGATATTGAATCTGGTTTTAATTCCAGCATCAGGGTAGGCAGTGGTGTAGCTTGTTTACGATGCGATAATGATCGAATTTCGCAGGATTTGAAAGCAGATATTGGATGTTGCGCAATATATTCCCAATCGCCCTGTTTGATCAACAAGTTAGAACATTCTCCCTCTGATTTTCACAATTTGCTCGAGGAACCACTGCCATGAGGTAGATTATTCAGAAAGAAAACAAGTCTTCAACTTCAACAATTCGAGCACAGCAATCATGGTAGTTGTAAGGTCTGTCTCGCAGACTCCATTCAAAAAAGAGATATATTCCTAACTATACCTTTGCCTTGTAAACTGAAATAAACAATCCATCGTCTGAAGCATTTCCCAGATCTGCCAAACTTGGTTTCGAAGAAGTACTTTTAATTGACTTTCCTTTCTTGGAGTTGGACTTCTCGAGGATGTCGCTTTGTGTGTGTAGATGGGCACCAGAACCAAGTACAACATATCGAGGCTGTTGAATTAAAAAAAAACCTTGTCAGACAACATATTCGGAATGAAATTGCAAATGAATATTCTAGAAGGGAATTTTACCTTCCACACTGCCCTTCCAATTATTGTACCCCTTTCAGGTGGTACCAACATTAATCCTTCCATTAATATCATCTTCGCTGGAATGATTAGGTTCGTGGAGGTCAATGCTACTGGAGCTTCGGAGGGGTATGAATGATTGATCGTGATAGAATGTTGGAGGAAGTCGGAGAAATTATTATTAAAGTCGTATTAAAACATAGTACTGGAGAAAGAGGATTGAAGATTATCAAAAACGGAGCTATGGCGTTCCTTGTGGTAGAGGAAAGGACATGAACTTCGAAGTCGAAGGTCGAGAGGGTGAGGTTGTGGTTGTGGTTGGGGTTGTGGTATGTAGTACCCGTGTTGATGATGTTGGGGTTTCGTAATATTGAATCCGCGTAGAGTTTTAGAAATCCCTTGTCGAAAGTATTTGTACCGCGTCGTATCGCAATAGAAGGGAAGAATGAAAGGTTTCGAATTGGAATGGAATCTATTGAAAGTTCAAAGGATGAAGGATGGGAAGGTACGTATGTCGAATCGCAGACGGACGGTGGGTGGGTGAATTAAAATCTTTTGTGTTCCGTAATCCTCGTTTCGATATTTTCTTCTCTCCCGTTGGTTTTGATGAATCCCTCTTGTTTGTTGCATAGAGTCATTCAATGCAGGAAGTATTATTATAAGAAGAAGAGTGTGGAGAAGATAGTCAAGATGATAAAACCACCGTGGTGAAATAGGAACGAGGCGGGATCTTTAGATGAATTTCTAGTTGGTCGTCATGTACGAAGTACATACGAGTGAGTAAGTGAATCGTACAAATACCCCCGTCATTCCTTTTTTGGTAGAGAATAATGGGATGCTACTTTGAACGGTACAAGTTATATCCAGAATAAGAAAAGGAAGCCTTTCGATGAGCCCTGCTTGAGTTGAGCCCTGTTCCTATTGTAGCCTGGGTGGATTTTTAAACTGCGGACATCGTACATCTTGTGTTAGCCAGACTCGCCAGATTTCTCATGCACTAAAATCTGGGTTGATTCACTGCCAAGTGCCTTTTAATCTTCACTCTCCACTTCTCTGTACCCACTTGAGCCACTCATAGAAGATGCTCCACTTGTGAGCAAAAATGTTCCTGAGACAAGGGGGGGAGGGGGAGGGAGAGGAAGAAGCAGAAGAACTTTCTAGTCCAGGTTTAGAGTAGTTTTTGCGGGTAAAGATATGTCAATCAAGTCAAGTCAAGTCAATTTGAGATGGGATCAGATTCAATACTTTTTTTTTTCTTCAGATAAATCCTATCTCCGACAAGGTTAAGGTCAAGGTACATCGTATCTACAAGCCACTCACAGAAGAGCATCCCGCGGAAGCTCCACAGTATTTTATTTGATCAATAAGTCAATCAAAAGGAATTTGGGGGAAAAGATCTCACAAGCGTGAAAGGGTTTATGGCGTATAGTGAATGGTGCACTATGGTATGTGGTGCACCACTCACTCTGAACGGATTTATTTTAGCGGGAACGATGAAGGGGTCGGATCGGATGCAAATCATTCTAGGATGGTTCTACCGTGATTTGTTAGGCGTCCTGTTGACGAACTGGGGATGGGCACAGGCACGACCATACAATCAATTGCAATTCAATAATATCTACCGATGACTTTGGCTTTGATACTTGAAGTTTACTTTTTACTCTGAACTGTATGAGATCGATCACATACATAGACAGGTAGGTACTCACATTTATTTTGTCAACCTCGGAATTCCTTCAGATCATTCCATCGCACAGATGTTCTCCTCGAAATTGGTTGCCCGTCTTTGATGCAGAAAATCTCAAGCCTTGTCCTGCTCGTTGTTTCCTCATTGGTCTTTTAGCAGGACATCCCCTCAAGTCTTCTCTCAGTTACTTTATGCATTCAATTTGTTTAATCTAAAGAGGGTATATATATCATGCTAAAAGTAAGATTCGTATCCCGTCCCGCAACTCTAGTCCTCGTGCTTTGAATGCTTTAAATCTGTTGTACAACTTGATTAAAATTTGGTCACATCTAATAGAAGCTTGATGCTTGAAAATGTGGGAAATGAAGCCTCCAGATTGGACGTCGTCTCAAGCCATGTTCTGTGAAGTATCAACGACATTCGTTACACAGTCTCAGATATATACACAAGTTCGACAACACGCACGGGATCTAAGAGGATAATCTTTGCAATACTTCATTGCGGTGGATAAGATCATGCAGCTTTGATTACAGTTTTCATTGCATTTGTGTGACTCTGGTGTCATCCCATATAATTCAAAATTGTCTCCGCTTCTAGATCAAGGAACCAACCACAACGCATTCGCCTCCCAAATCGTCTGATTGAAGTGATTCAGAGATTTTTGAAACTTTGAATGAAATCTCTTCCAAACCTTCCCACCGCCAGTTTCGACGGGCCTTCCCTTTTGAATTTTTGAATCCGGAACCAGGAGAAAAGAGGAGAGATTGTTTGGACAATTCGCCGTTTCCCCAATCGTAACATAGCGAATCAACCCCTAATAATCCCAATACCACGGACCAAGCAACGGTTTGTTCCCCACCAGATGTGATACATATCCATTTACGTACTCAGATATCTTCGGAAGCTTCCTTTTCGCTACTAAAATCCCAAACACATCTCTTCCCGAAGAAACATTGCAGAAGATCCAGAAATTGTCGAACTTTGGTTCGGCTAGGTAAGAGAAAATATCATACTGGATGCTTTGACGAGCGCGATACGATAGCGAAATTTATCCATTCATTGATGGCGGATGATGATTTCATGATCGTCCCATCTCTCGTCTCCAATCTGTATCCAGACACAACGAAATCAACTTTTGCCCTGTCCTAGACGGTTCATACGACTTACCATCAATCCAAAACAGGTAGCCCAGCAACTTCAAACCCTGCATAAGCGCTCTTCCACGGGTCCGATCATCGGGTGTTTCCTTTCAAATTCAGGGTTCTTTTCAGGGGTAACTTCATCTCGTCACCAACAATTATGGGTCTTTTTGACGCGCGCACCTTTCGCTGAGTGGAATATCGTTTAACGATCATCTAAAATATATTGTTTTGGCGTATACTATGGAACATTTGCTTTGACTAGAAATTTCGAATATGGAAGAACTGCAACAGATACGAAGTTTTGAGGATCCCCTTATTCCTTCGAGAAATTCGAGAAGACCAACAGGCTCGGCGAGAAAGGAGGCTGTTCACCGCTAGATGATGGAAATGCAGGTACAGATACTGATGTGGATTGTACCTGCTTGTTCATATACGGATTATCGATGTCAAGCCGGAATCTTGATGCTACTGAGCGTCTTTCTCTTCCCTTCGTTACTCTACTCCAAATTCTTTGAGTATTTACTAGCTTCCTTGATTACAACCTCGAACGATTTCCGCGCGCATATCGAAGCAAAGACCTTCCCACCGTTGCCCCTCAAATTTCAAAATCACAACTCTGTAAATCTCCCAAATCTTCCATGGCCTCCATCTGTCCATCGATACTTCCGCTCACGTACCAAAAAGTGCCATTCCTTGCAGATTCCCAATTGAGTACTTCATCTCTTGCCTGCATTTACCTCGTCAGCCACTCAAGCTATAAGGCGCAGTCTTGAACAAGTTTCTTCGGCCGAATCTCCCGTCGTGCTCATCAACTACTCCAAAACGTTCTACCTTGCGAATTATGGGAGGGATCAAGCTTCTTCGGCTCTACTGCATCCTCTTCTTCTCCATCTTCAAATTGATTGCGGCCTATCTACGGCCCGCACTTCGACTGTACAAGCCCGAGTGCAAAAGACACGACCCTTTTGTCATTACCTCCACCTAAAATTTACCACATCCCCTACCAATTCTCCATCGTGGCCACTATCATTTCTGATCAAGATGTCAGCTTACCTGGGAATATCTTGCCTCGTAAAGTCACTGAGGGATCATGCTTGCTCACCTTTTTACGTAGACATCTCTTCATACGCCCTTTTCCCCATCTGATATTGCACATCAAGTACGGTTACACAACAGTCCAGGACTTCAGATCACGAGCGCGTATGAGGTCCTTGATCCTCCCGGGCCTGTAGGTGTCCACCTGCCTTCCCACCATTCAATCTCCTGCTCACTTATCCTAGAGAAGCGCTGCTCTGCGAAAACATCTAAAGGATCATGCCTGTTTGATCGTTCGCTTGTCCATATTTGCATCCATATCTCCACCGCAAACCAAATTCACGAAAGAACAGATCACAGGTTTAACTTTCGCTTCTCGCGGACTCTAATTCCACGAATGCGCCACTCGCTACAAAGACCATTACACGAAAAGGTTCTTCCCTGATCATTGTGCGCCTTGTGATGTGAAGTGCGAATCCCGATATTTACACTTTAATGATCTTCAACCTACCCTCCGACTACGTATGACAAGCGAAATTTCATCAATTAGAGTTTTTTGGACCGGGGAAACACAATCTAGATCTGTTTTATTATTCGGTAGGTATTGATAATGGCTTATTCACGACGAATACTCGAATGGGGGAGTATAAGCGAAATTTTCAGTGAGTACCGAATGCCGAATGTGATGAGATGCAGAAGACTTGTCATTGCTCTGAAAGGATTCAAGTTAGTGTCAACGTTCGATTGACGTGAATGCTGAGCCAAGTTTTTGAGAAATGAATGATTGAATCGATGTAAATTTGCAAGTCGCTGATTGGTTTCAATGTGGAATAGATTGAACCCCTTCATCGAGGTCTTTGTTGCCAAGGTATTTTCACACATGATTTTCATCATACTACTCGTGTTATTACTTCAAAATTCTTCAATAACATCAGTGATTGTATAAAGACGAGAAATCTTGTGTAACCCTTCATCCCAACTTCACTCCTCGATAATCCTTCTCCATTTGCTCTTCCGCGACAAACTCTTCCCTGTATATAGATTCTCCTCCCATGAACCCAGCGACACTTCTCATTCCGCTATGGAGTACGCCCTTCTCACATTCCCACCATGATAATCAGAGCCACCCCCACCTATTAAACGAACATCACAAATCTCTCCGAAAAACTAATGCAGTTAATTTATAAAAACTTTAATAATTATTAATCATTAAAGCAATTCAAGCTATTCGAGCATTCCTCAATATCCCGAATCATATTCTTCGCAGATGTTGAAGGGGCAGAGACGGTTTTGAGTCAGTGAACCTCTGGTTCCACAATCAGCTGTTTGTTAGAGATGGCGTTCTTAGATAAGGCTTGGGTTTGGTTAGATATTGGGCTGCCACGTTTTGAATCGCTGTGATGCGGCTGCAGCGCATATGTATTATGTGCAGAGAAGGAAAAAAAAGAAAGACACAATATCGATGTATGTACCGGCATGTATGCACTCCAAACTGCACTCCAAGGAGTCTAAGAAAGAAGAAAAATACATACTCACATGCATCAATGACATGTTAGGTCCGTAATACAAAACCTGTTACACAAGCGGCAAGACCACCCGTGTCAAGACGCGTACAGGCTTCGTTCTAATCCTCCGTAATAATGTGATATATTTTTCTTCTTGTCACTATCGATCACGACCTGATAGTCCATCAGCCCGTCCGTTTGTGCAAAGTACATCAATGATTCACGGGTTTGTACATCAGGAGTCTTGGCACCCCGGAATGTCCCTAGTTGTCGTGTAACATTACCTAGGTCAGGTTCAGCTCCGATTTCCGGTTCTGAGTTTGCGCGAGAAATGTTTTGCTTCTGTACATGAAGGTCCGATCAGGTGGTGGGCCTAGTCGACAGAGATATTTCGCTACGAAAATGAGTTCGTTGTGTTTGGAAATGAAACATGTATAGGTGTGGAGGTGGAGGTGGAGGTGGAGGAAAGCGATGGGGCGGGACGGGAAACTTAAAACCCTTAGGTTCTTGACCTGTTCGCACTCGCCGAGTACCTACACCAGACCAGACCAGACCAGACCACATATGGACACGTTCATTGATTGATTCTCTCGTTGACGAACAAGTTCCTGCTTAGCATATACACTAGGCTTACTTTTTCAGCTTTTATCTCCAATCTAAAACGCATTCCTTCTGCACACACCCTGCTGAACCACGCAGTCGGTAACCTCTCAGCCATACAATTTGCTTCACAACCTTGTCTACCACGCTATCACTGTCCCGCAATCACGCATATTTCACGTTATACTATACTCTATCATACTTAAAGAGCCAATATTTCTATCTAACTAGTATGCTAAGATGACTATGGCTTGTACGAGGTGAGCTGCCCTGCGGATGCCCGTTAGCATGGCATGGTGCATCTCATGTACCAATCAATGCATCCATCCCAAGTACGCATCGCATGTTCGCATGCGTTTCAAATCACATTTTTTGCCCACGTGGATAGCAGACTATTTGCTTATGTCTATGCTTATCCTCCAACAGTTTCGATGCAACCTAAAAGTAATTTACCAATTTTTCGGAGAATTTGGTCAGATCCCACTACTTTCCGTTTCCGTTGTCACTCCTTCCCGATACTGCTATTTTGGCATGGTCTTTAGGGGTTTCAAGATTGTCTCTCTGTTCTCAAAATGACATATCTTTAAATGTTGAAGATGGGGGCGCCAGAGCAAGGGGTGGTATGGAAAATGCCAAGGCGTAATTAGCGGTGCTGAACTAGTACTCGTCATCGGATCTTCACCAATATAATTCATTCATCTTATCATTTGTCGCAATGTCACTTGCTATTGTTGCGAGATATTATTTAGCTGCCTTGTTCCCGCGTTATAGTGCTATATCGCATGGCTAAGTGGCCAAGGTGGCTTGCTCGGCTGCTCACCAACTATCTGAGTGTATGCACGAGTCATAATGCCGGTCGGGATCTCCGTGTTTATCGGGTGCTTGCTTATTTATATGATGACTGGGCCGAAGGACGAATGGAAATTGCTTATTTGAGTAGATATACGGCTACATGATGAAAGCATGGGCCGTGGTCTCTATAATTTGACGACATCGCCCAAAGTGTTTAGTTGAAATTGGGCAATCTGGGGGCTAAGTCTTAGCTAAATGGGTAGTATCATGGCTGAGCTCCTTGGAAAATTGACTGGAAACGGTGCGGGGTCACCGGGTGCATTTTCTGATCCC
Organism: Botrytis cinerea B05.10; assembly: GCF_000143535.2. Lineage (NCBI taxonomy): Eukaryota > Fungi > Ascomycota > Leotiomycetes > Helotiales > Sclerotiniaceae > Botrytis > Botrytis cinerea. The sequence continues at coordinate 1,814,517 of NC_037325.1, read as the reverse complement.
TTAATTACGTACAGATTATTTGATGTCTTGATCGACATTCTCTACATTCGCGCTGGTGAATGAAAGGGACAAGAGAAGACCGAGATTCTGATACAATGATGAGCGAATTCTGTCATATTTGGACGGCTCAGTATCCATTTTGTCAATAACAACGACTCATGAATGAGCTTGAGAAGATCAGAAATACGAAATGATCACAAACATCGCATTGAATGTCTGATCATCATAGCCATTCACAATCCAGGAGTGCGCAAGCCTTGGGGTTTTCTGAATGGTATCCTGGGCTTCCGAGGAGAAATTGTGATTGTATTATCATCATTGATGCTATCGAATGTGACTGATTCATTCACTACCTAGGTGTTTTTCTCATTACTGTCATACGTTTTCTTTTCATCCTTCTGCATTCTCATTCCAACGCGGGCAGTACCTTCGACTACTCTACTAGTAGTTGACCAGAAAATTCAACGCCGAATACGTTTTCATGCTTAGCATCGCTGACACGAATCATTGTCATCTGGTCCCTTATCTCATTGTTCGTTATAACTTCACTCTAACGACCAACTTGAGGCTCCTCCTCGCCGCCGTCGCATTGATACCAACGACTGACAATGACCATGCTCGGCCAAAATCACTATGTAGATATCAACTCTTTAATTTCATTTTCTTATTATCATCGATTGTTTACTATTGTCAGACTCTCCGTTCCCATTCAAAGGATTATAATAGTGACAATGATCTTCTTCAGATTGAACCTTCCATGAGCTATACGCGCAGGGAATACACTAGAACCATGTTTGCCACTCCCTTCTATACCCTTCGATGTGGTAGAACCTGCCAAAGATCGAAGAATAGAAATAACGTTGATATCAAGCTCAAAGAAGGAAGTCTACAGATTTATGGTTTGGTCCATTGTTCCCCTTTTAGAGATCAGTGTGATGAGGTTTGATCTCGAAAGGAATGTAATTATGTGGGAACAGGTAGACTGGAGAATTATGAGAAAAAGAATCTTATATAAATCTTCGTATGAATTTACTGAATTTTGATAGAACATTCTAGGAACAAGTTCATTGAACCAGTTCCGCTTGTAAAATTCGGCTAATGGATTGAAAGCAATCATTATGTAAAACAGATGCAAAAGAGAAGGTTAGTGGTTATGTTCTTCAACTTAAATTTCGATGCTGATCAATAATTCAGCAATCACTTCACCTAGTTCGATTATTATCTTACTAGTGTCTAACTTGATACTGTTGTCGTACTATATTGAAGCGAAATTTTCGCTTCACAGCCATTCGGACTGAGGCCAAATACAGTACTCGACCATGTCGATTTTTGGAAATGCATACAATTCATGTATCATTTACACCTAAATAGTTAGCTTTTGTATAAATAACATCACATTAATAGTTTGTAGGATCAGCAAAGATCAACTCTTTTGCAATGCACAGCCATCATGAAGCAAAAAGAAAAGGAAACCAAGAAATTATGCATGTTGAGAAGCCGGCATACTAGACTTCAGATTTGAAAGCATAATATATCTAGAAGATCGCTTTCCTTTCTCTTGAATCTTGAATTGATCATTGAAGGTGGTATTGTATTTTCCATTTTCCCTTTTCCATCCAATTCTTAGTTTTCATCTACATGTCAATGGTCACTGGCTCCACGACTTTGAAGACTGAAACTCATTCAATTACTGTTGTGGCTTACTAATATAAAGCAAAGAACATTCACATCGTCTTATGGGCATTAATAATGCAGCCTTTCTCTCCAGCTTAGAATCATGCGTTATTATGGATGAATCTAAAGCTACCTGGAAGGAAGTCTGACACAAAGAACTTCCTTTAGTTTACAAGTTCATCATAAACAAACAATCAGCGAGAAGTATCTAGCTAGCAGCTCAAAGCGTAAGAAAACGACCTTTTGGTATGTCCATATATATATGCATAATAATCTCTACCTAGATATCAAGATCATCAAGCTAATTCGATTTTTTATTTAGTATTTGTGGAAGATTCATAGCGATTAGATTGCATCGCTAATATCCTCACGACTTTGAGCAGTTAGCATATCGAAAACCTACCAGTATTCACAATCATTGATTCCTATGGCACTAATTCACTGGATCACTTGTGCATTACAGCTGAGGACACAGATAAATACTGATATTCATTCATCTGAAATCATTGAATTGCTTCCGATAAGCTACAGTTTCTGTGTAACTTGGTACCATGTTCCCGACAATAAGTTTTTTCGACACAAACGCCCAAACACCGAAGACATTATGGGGTATACAACTCAACACAGATACTAAACTCCTATAGATAACATAGATATCAAAACTCGTAGCCAAAAATTATGACCAAAAGAAACCACCAAATCGCTATACCGACACTCGCCATCCAAATATTTCGAAATCCGCCATGTCAAGATTCGTTAGTCCGCACATGATTCAAGAGCTATTGTCAAACATGCTCTTTTTTTATTACTCTCACTGGCCAAGACTTACTCTATGCCCGATCAATCGCATCGTATCTTTGGCTCAACCTGGTGGTGCAGGACCAGGAGGCTGTCCGTTGTATGGATTACCAGGAGGCCGACCAAGGTAAGGCTGTGGATCTCTCGGGGCTGCAGTATGCTGCTGATAGACTCCCTGGGGAGGACCGTGCATGGGAGCTGGATAGAAGCTGCCGTGAGTATGGTCCACTATGAACCTTCGGGGATCATCAGTCATGTTTCCACTGGGGACGGGTCTTGGTATCCGAGAGCCACCAAGAGTATTTTCTTGGTGGCCTCCGTTAGGATTTCCACTGCTAAACATAGGCTGCTGGGAGCCTGCAAGTCTACCCCCAGTGTTTTTCGGCGCAGGTCGTGGCAAGATTGTCTGACTACCTTGAGGAATGCTACTCGGTGCATCTTGGCCCTGAATTCTGGGTTTCCTGCGGCGGTCATCAACTGCTGGTCGATAGACGCCATTTCCAAAGCCACCATAGATGCCATGAGCTAGGAACTGAGCATTGGCGTTTGCCTGGTTATTGCGACCTCCATTCACATTTTGCTGGATGCCGCCGTTGTTGTAACCATTGTGGTTAGCGCTGACTGGCAGTCGTGATTGAGGGTACACATTCCCCCTACTCTGGTTTGCCATAGAGGTGTGACTAGGCTGGCCGATTATTGGAGGCTGTCTAGCATTGGTTAATGGTTGGCCACGACTATTTGCCAATCCAGGAACATTAGCATTCATCAATGGCTGTTGGGCGGGACCAACATTCCTCGACGGCTGAGCATTGTTGACATTTCCCATAGCAATAGGGTCTTGTGCATTGTGACCAGCAACAGGGAGAAATGGCGATGGAACTTCCTTATGGTAGTTGCCCCCCATGCCATAAACAGGACCTGGAGTAGGTCTTGTTGGATTTTGAGGCATTGGAAAGCCATTTGGTGCTCGCAATTGTTGCTGATCGTGATTCATAGGGATGGGTGGTGGATTCATTCCACCCATTTGGTCAATACTAGGCATTAGATATCCCAATCCAGCCCGAGCTTGATTGTGAATTTGACTGTAGACAGGATGACGGCTTACATCCTGTCCCACCAAAACACCAACCAGACCGCCTTTCGTCAGCTGATTGAAGCGACCATGCTTCAAATCGCGAGTGCTACACAGCTGCCTTAACTCTGGCACTCGCAGTTTTAGGTATTCAGACTGTCTCTGTGAGACATAGTCTTGAAATCTTTTAGCCAAAGATTGGTTGTTCTCTGGCTCCATATTGCGGCCCATTTGCGGGGCGATTCTCGGTCGCTTGGCCTGTGGTCGCATCTCTTGCTCCATAGACTCAAAGCTCTCCAACTGCTCCGGTGCTAACTTTCTCTTGAAAGACTGAGCCACTGGTTGATGGATCTGCATCGATGGAGTTTGACCAATATTTTGAGAATAGAGGCCCTGAGTAATCCCTTGATTAAAGGGAGGGTGCGACACATCAGCCGATTTTTGACCATTATCAGGCTGAATGGAAGTTATCTGTGAAGTACGCTCTCCATACTGTTCACGAGGTGCTGGGGCCATTTGTGTTGGTTCTTGAGCGAGTCTCAATCGCTTTGGTTCTGGTTCCATATCAAACTGCTCGGATTCTGAGGTTTCCCCACGTTCTTTTCTTTTCCTCCGCATGCTCTCTAGGAGGGCTGCAGGGCGTTTGTGCGCCTTTGGCTTCAGTTCAAAAAGCTTCTCGCCAGTAGCAGAACGAATTCTAGAAATTATCAGTCATCAATAAATTCATCAAAGCTCAAATGATCTTTCGAGGCAACTTACCGATTCAGATGTTGCACCTGGCTCCATGTGCAAATTATTGCCTTACGTATGGTCGGCCGCTGTTGAGGAACTCCTCCCCGGGCAATTATTGCCGCGTCCGCTGCCCGTTCCTTCTGAATGGCGACTTCAAAGCACCCACGTGTTGGTTCTAATGGGAAGATTTGTTTGAACTCGCTGTATGTCAGTAATACTCGAGGATCACCAAATTCAGCACGTTCGTGGCTGTGACGTTTTTTGGGGCGATTTTCATTCAACCCAGAGGAAATTTTATCTCCTTCATTCGCGGACATGGCTGGATTTTGGGATGACTTTCCCATGCTTGGGATGGCTACCTGGGTGGGTATGTTTGATTGAACCATGCCACCACCTTGACCATGCAAGTTCGCTGCCTCGTAGTTGCCATATGCATAGTCAGCATTCTGTATAGGCTGAGGAATAGATGCTGCATGATGTACGCCAGTTTGATCCATGGAATATGGAGACTGATGTACATTGTTCAGAAAGAAACCAGTTCGACTTGTACCATGTACATCAGGTGCTTGTACTTGGTATTGGGCATTGGTGCCAACAAACGGAATGCCTCCAGCAATTGAGTGGCCTTGAATTGGATTGCCCTCCATCGTAGGATGCTGAAGAGTCTGGTGCTGGAGAACTGCAATTGGCGCATTATTTGGGGCCAAAGCAAGATCATACTGATGAGTCTGCAATTTCGAAGCCGGGTTTGGATCATTTACAATTGGCATGAAGCTCCATTCGAGAGCAGTTGGAAAGCTTCCTTCGGATTGCCCAAATTCCTGATCACCGTAGAGAGGGGGCTGGAAGTTTGCGTAACTCTGAGCGAAGTCTTGACCATTAGTATGGTTGACGTTTTGATTATCCTGAATGGAACTCCCCGCAGCTATGTGATCCTCAGTGTCATTTGTGAGGTCAATAGTGCCTGGAATCTCCGGAGCTGGTTGAGAAACATTCTGATTCTCAGGATTGACTTCGTCAATCTTATCAGCCGATCCTGGCTCATCTTCAACGCGTATCGGATTATTTGCCGAATTATCAGGCTTCCGATATTTGCTTCCAGCTACGGGCTTTCCAAAACTACCGTATTTTCCAAATGCCCATCGAGGCAAACGCGTGGGTTTCTCAGCGGTATCATCAGCCCCAGAAGATGAGCTTGGTTCAGTTTCTTGCAACTTAGAAGGAGCTGGTCCAGAGAGTTGGGTAAGGACTTTGCCTGCTTGTCCTCTACCTTTCGGTCTACTCATGTCCGATTTCGGGATTCTACTAGCTCTGACCCTGCGGTTTCTGGTTGAATCAGGGTCATCTTGGTCATCCATCTGTGCTTGAGCCGACATGTCAGCTCCGCTCTGCTGGGTAACTGTCTCAGGAGGTGAATTTGACACATTAACTTCCCGAGGATTGGTCGGCACACGAGGAGGAGGGACAGGAAAGTTTGGTTCCTGTGAGCTAGCTACCACAAGCGGGGGATCTGGGAGATGCAGCCCTCGAGAACCAGCCGACTTTTGAGGGGGCTCAGGGAGGTGTAGCCCCTGTGGATTAGCTATCGCGCGTGGAGGATCGGGAAGGTGTAGTTCCTGGCGCTTGGACACCTTCCGAGGAAGTTTTGGAAGATGAAGGCCTGTGTTCTTTGGAGCGGCGGGAGCTACAGCATTGGCACCATCTTTCTTGATTCCCGCCTCAAGTTCCGCCTCGAAATTGGCCCCAAATTCGTCGCCAAAAAGGTCGTCAAGATCATCTGATGGTATTTCAGCAGGTATATTATCGACGGCTTGTGCTGAAACAGCTGCTTGGAGCTTAAAATTGCCCTTTGAAGACGCCTCCTGGGTGGACTGAAAGTTATCATCAGACTCACCAAACAGAGAATCATTGTCAACATCTGCGTTGACGTTGTTCAGATCTACATCTGGAGTAATCAGTGCAGAAGTAGCACTGTCGCTATGTTGTGGTGTATTAGCCACAAGTTTAGGGGTGCTGTTAACTCCTTGTGCTGCGGCCTCGGATTGACGTTCCTCATTGATCTTGGGGACTTCAATATCGTCAGAGGTGCTATTACCGAAAAGGGAATCATCGTCAGGAATATTTGCTTTCTCTTCCTGATCTTGTTTAGAAGGGTCTTGAGGCTGGGTGTCGACTGCAACAGTTTCATCGTTCAAATTTTCTCCGGTATTTGGAACTGGAGATTCATTATCGTCAATATTGCCTTCTCCGAAAAGAGAGTCATCGTTGAGAATGTTTTCTTCCGGTTGAGCTTCAGGTTCGGAAGTCGTTGCAACGGGTTGCTCGTTGGTTTTTTCGCTTTCGACAATGGTATGGGCCCCTTGATCTTGCCCTGACGACTGTGCAGGCTCTTCGGAGCTATCCTCATCAACCGTTGAAGGCGGACCAATTCCAACCCCGACAAAATTTCCCTCTCTGGTATCCCATTCCCAGTCGATTTCAGGAGATGAGTATCTCTCAACTCCCTCAGCCTCAAGGAATTGGTTCCAGTCGAAGCTTCCACTTGAGTTGTAGGATGACTGTCCTACAGAATCTACTGGAGCGGAAGCGGCAAGGTTCTCATTGTTTGGGAACGTCGATGGATCTTCGCCTAAGTAATTGGCGAATTCAGATTCCATGTCTTCGGGAAAGTCTGAGAAAGACATTTTGATGTTTGGTGCAAAGACTTGCTGTGATTGAGCAAGTGATGCAAATGTAATGTAAAATTGGAAGAGTAAAGAAGACTCTTAGGAACCCGTATAGATGTTATGGAGTTTGAAATGTTATGCAGATGTACTAGCGAAAGTCGTTGATGTTGTGTTGGTAAGTGGTCTAAGACTTCTAATGAAGGTATATTATCAGAATGATGTCTAAGAATCTTTTAGTGTTTTTTTGAAAAGCTGGAGTCAAAAAGATCTTTAAAAATGAATGGAGGTCTACAGGAACAACGCTAGCAAAATCAAAAACATAATATCTACGGCTTCAAATTGAACCTACTTGGCCAAGAGCTATTACCATGGTGATGATACTGCAGACTTTTAGGAAACGATTCTCACAATGGCATTGTGAGCATTGTTCTACGCGGATGTTTCTCGGTCACAAGAAAATTGCCGTATGGGCGCATATCATCAACGAGATTTGTAAGTGATCATACTGCAGAGTTTAAGATATGTTGCACCAACGACCATTGTTCCCGTTGTTTGATGGGGCTGTATCTCAGATGTTGTTGGTTAACATGAATGGTTTAGCATCAATAAGGTTATTTGTGCGTGATAGACCCTTACTATGTTGATGTTGGTACCTAACCTCCATTAACTTAGAGTGCATGCAGAAAATATCATGCCAGGGCATAACGGGTTGGTGGGTGAGGAGAGTCCCCATACCAAAATAATTTAGTGGGATCAGAAATCGACATCACGAACTTGCTGCACGTATCGTCATCAAGAAGTAAGCAAGGGCCAAAGGATAGATTTTAGTATATTAGCTGTTTTCTAGCCAGCCGACTCTGGATACCTGCTCGTGTAGGTTTCCTTCCCAGGCTGTCGGAGTGTTTGTCTATTTATATATACAATTATGTGTACCTGAGCCGCGCTTCTAGTACTTTCCACTAAGCCGCAAAGACTATAGGAGGATACTAGGATATTTAGTGTGATTTCAAATCACCATATTGTTACTGCACTGATTTCGTCTGTATAAGTATCCCTGCGCATACTTATACAGACGAAATCAGTGCAGTAACAACATGAACTGCCTATGTTTATCTGGGACAAACCTTTTTGGCTCGTTGTATTTCTTCATTTCGTCTATAAAAAGAGATGTTAAGGATCAAAATTCTTTGATTAGTTCTCTGACGTATTGCATGGGTTATTTTCTTTGACTCTTTGACAAATTGACTCGAAACGAGTACAAGAAGTGTGTGATACTACTAGACGATTATCATTCGAGATGTCCTTGCTTGAAAGACCCAACTGAATGGATACAGGCAGATTGCGCGAAGTGCTTCTCTATCTGGGGCACCTATTATGCTCCTTTTCCTTGACGTCTCTCCAAAAAGTGAAACTCCTCACCCCAATGAATCAATAGGATACAAAAACTTAAGTCTATAATATGAATATGACATAATGAGTGCTCATTTACGTCTAAAGAGTTACCAGAGACTAAAAAGATCCCGGCTTGACAGAATTCTTTACGGCCGTCTCGACTTTTTTACTGCATGTCCTACAAATTAATGCTAATTCAAGTATCTGATCCAGAGAACCTAAGACTTCATTACAAACACTATTTTATCATAAAGCTACTGTTCCGCGGAATAGCCATCAGTGAGATCAGCTCGTCTCGGAACAACCAAAATTCCTAAATTTTAAGCGAAATAGACGAAAAGCTTATAAACTAATGCATAGAAAAATAAGGGGGAGTTTTAGAAATATTTGGCACCTGCACCTCAATTGCATATAAAATATCTTCCCTGACTTGGTTAAATTTAGATCACTATGTTCAATTCTATATAGTCACTAATATATGCGTCCCGCTGGCCTGCTCTCCGTTTGGTGAACAAAACCGATAACAGATTTCCACAAATTCTAGCACACAATACCAATTAAGAGTAAATTTAACATAAGAAATTACCACCTTAAATAGTCTGGGAAACTGCCCTCATTTAAAAGTAGTATCTGCATGATAGCCACACAAGCTCTACTAGCAAACAACAGACGAGTCATTCATACAAAATAGCATTGTATACTAGCAAACATTTCTCGTTGCAGATGAAGTGTTGCTAGTACTGTAGGCTTCTATCATTAATCTTCCCTCACAATGCTAGAAACAATTAAAATGCAGACTGCTTGCAAATATAGTACGACGCGGCTCTGATATTCTCACATGTAACATCATAACACGACTATGCAGGGGCTCGTAGTAAATTGAATATTAACATCAGTCTCTGATCAAAATCGAAATCTCTCCAAAATCTTGGCAACAAAATAGATACTGAGTTGGAAAGAGGTTGGCGCACAAAAATAGGAGATAGGAACAGTGTATTGCATGCATGAAGTTAAGAACTTGTCCTCGGCGTTTTTCCATATTTCAATACAATTATTGAAGTAACGGAAGTTAAATCTCAGACTATAGACACAAGACACATTTTGTAATCAGTGGTATCTAGCGAACATTTACCAGGCATTTGATTAAAATCTAGCAGAATCTTTCGAGAATATTTAGGATACATATTTATCCTTTCAAAGATCTGCACAATTCTTACTTAGATATGGAGTCAGTCAGGATTCCTAACACTGCAAGCGATAAACAAAATCAAGCATCAACCAGATAACCAACGATTGGCCAGGGTACTTGCTCTTGCGGGACTCTGATATTGGATATCTTTGGAAGGATATCAAGGATACTCTTTGGTCGTATCTGGGATGAAATTTCTTGGGGAGCTTGGTGGGAAAGGGAGTGGCGAGATTCTTGTGAACTGCCACAAATAAGTGAGAGGCGGGGTTGGCGAGATGGGTGCAAGAGACGGCCGAATATTTGTAGTAACACGGGGAAATCGAACAAGAAGTGCAGGACTGGAATCTCAACATTACATTTGCAATCTACCAGGGTGTATACTAAAGCTGGAGATTGTATTGGTGTCCATGAAGCCACACCCTGGAAAGTGTAATCATAAAGGGAATTTCTTGCTATACAAATGTTCAATACAAAATATGGTATCAACCCAAACGCCATCGCTAGAACAATATTTTCAGACTCCTCTTGATGATTTATACACTGAAAGAGGAAATGTAGTACTAGTAAACGTTAGAAATACCAATGTTGTTGAGGAGAGTCGGCCATACCGTTAAAACAGATTCCTCTCCACTATCATCGCAGTTGTCGAGGTACACATATAAAATCAACGCATGGTCATTGACAAAACCTAGAGTAATTGGCATCAATAATCAACATAGGAATCTCCAATACTCACATGCAATTACTCTTCCACCAAGTCTTCCAACACTAAGTACCCTTCCCCAATCTCTTCCATCTATTCTAACAGTCGACCAAGCATCTGGACCGGCAGCTTTAAGTAATGTAGCTGGATGATTTTGAATTTCATTAACACCATCCTCCAATTCTCTTGGATCCAATTCCGGATTATTAAGACCTGTCCAAACGCTTGAAATGTTCAATGCATCCGTAGCAATACTCAGCCTTAGACTTCCATGCATATTTGCACTCAATTCTAACTTAGGTATGTTTCCTCCACTAACTGCCCTAGTTCCACCGGATGCAGTGGCCATTGCGAGTTTTGTAAAACGTTCCGAGATAGCTTTGAGTTGTATCAAAGAAGGTAACATGATATGCGCATCTGGATCCCTAACTCTTGGTTCATGTATTCCCTCAACACTATCTGCCGTCAAGATACGTATTGGTATATCCTGAGTAACAATGGCTTCTCTGTCCCTTCTCATGTTCGCATCAAGACTTTCTTCCCGGAAGCCCTCTCCAAACGGGTCTGCTTGTCCACCTTCGCCACCAAGAAAGTTTGCACTTTTTCCATGCATCATTGTATTTGTAATAACAGTAAGGGATAAGACTGGCATGCCATCTCGTTTGGTGAGTCGTATAGAAGCAGATGACGCGTTAATTGCGGATTTCAAAGCGCGATGGAGGGGTGGGAGGGGTAATTCTATATTGATTGTATTATCTGGAGCGGCAGATTGAATTGTGTAGTCTTCAAAAATGGAATCGATCGCGAGGGACCTTCTCAAGGTCAGCATTATAATTCAGGCTGTATATGAGGCAATACCTACGCCCATACTTGAGTTCCTGTCTCAGGAATAATTGTGAATCGTACTCCATTATCGTCAAGACGCACCCAAGCTACTTTACCAAGTGATGACAATGATGCTGTGAGTTCTATAGTTCCGTAAGCCACTAAGATTTCCTGAAGAGAAGTCGAGACATTCCACTTACTGCTGAACGTTTGAATATTCTTAACAGAAGTCTTGAACCGCATTCTGAATATTTGAAGCTCGCTGTTGCCTTCACCATTTTTGAAAGCTTGGAGCTTGCAGCTTCGATAAGGAAGGACCGGATAAGAAATGTGCTTACTAATCACTTCAACTACGTTCCTCGTTTGCGGCGGCTGCTTCCTTCTTTTCCTTCTCCACGTTTTACACGTCTCACATCGATCAAAGGGGAGCCACAATTTTTTGAAAAGCAGTTCTGTTTATTTTGTGAAACTACGTGCAACCAGACCACAACCAGACCGCAGCTGAAATCAAAAATGACTATCAAGCAATGGCCGGCTGAGTAGACAGTCGATGTTGACTTCGATTTCTCAAGATGTTCGCTATCTAACTAAGTTTTCGGATGCCATATTCCCCTTCGCTATTAAACCGTTTAAATAGATGACAAAGTAAAAGTCGAGGAAGACCCCAACTATAAAGACTCGTCAACTACTATTCGAGTATCGTATGCCTGTTCGCCAATTTCATAACCTTCCCTGATACCGCGGTATCTTCAATTATTCCACGTTTCCCACGCATCTATCCACAAGTTACTCATAATCTGCCCCGCCTACTTCTGTCCATTCTCGGATCTTGACTCAGCCCAGAATCTGTTGTTAGGTCCAGGACTGGCCGTACCTGGAGATGACACTCTACTGCCACTTGGTACGAATTGTCTGGCCTCAAACCATCGGCGACCAGGGTTGGCAATCGGTGTTGAAGTGCGCGAAGTAGAACCAGAAGGTTGTCCAGTTTGGCCTTGAATGGTGTATCCAATATACTTCAACTCATGGGAAGATGAGGTTCTTGCCATAGGACCAGTGATGTTAAGATTAGAGAATGAAAGGCCAGGGGAGCTTCTAGCTGTTGAGTTTGCATTGGTATTATGTGGCGATTCTGGTGAAAAAGTACCAGCACTAGGAGAGCTTCTTGCCTCGGCAATTGCGAATCCGGAGTTGCCTGTTGCCAAGCGACGTAAGTCTGTACCAGATCCTGAAGTTGAGCGACCATGACTTAAAGGAGTGAACGAAACGGTGGGGTCTGTTGCATGACGTCGAGGACGCATAAGTGGCGAGCCTTCATCCGTCGTGGTTCTCATTGGAGAACGGCCGGGCGTAGTTCTAAATAGGGTTGGTGGTTGTACGTTAGCACCTAGAAATCCCTCGGAGGCTGCGGAATTTTTCGCAAGCATTTGTGTGCCAGGTGTTGTTGGTGGTAAAACGACACGAGGATGCGGGTTTGCACGACTGTGCTCGGGTCCCATGGGAACAGCAACACCAATGTCTTGACCAGGTACGAAGTATTGAGAACGAACGCCCTCATAGTTCTCAATCGACTCTGGTGAATGCAAAATTGGATGATTATTTGCATAACCATAACCATTGGCTGCATTGCGAGAGTATGGGTAAAAGACCGGAGAGGAGTAAGGATTTCCGTCGGTGTCAACTGGGACAAAGTAGGGGCTTGCCTGTCCGTTGATACCCATCATAGATGCATTCGATGGAGCCAGAGGATAATTTTCCTCATATCCTAGGTAGACAGGACCTTGTTGGCCACTTGTCATATAATTATGAGCGAACATCTCCCCATTGTGTCCTATGTAATTGTTTTCAACACGGTTATAGATGGCGTAAGCTGGATAAGCACTATTATCTTCGCTGAAAGTAGGATAGGTGCGATCAGTTTCATTGTAGTTTGCATACATTTGGCCAGCTTCTTGATGATAGCTGGAAGTGCTCTCGCCACGACCATTACCCCAAACTTGCTCATTTCCGTGATCATTCATCGGCTCCCGACCTTGCACAGATACTTGATGATTGGTATTGTCATGGTGGCGTCCACCGCGTCCAACATTACGAAAGGTACCGCGCCAATCACCTCGTACATCACCACGTCCCTGTCCTTGACCACGACCAAACTGCTGATCACGTCTTCCGCGGCGATTTAAATGCTGCGCGTAACCACCACGCTCACCATGGTGCTGGTTGCCTCTTCCACGATCAGAACCTCCTCGATGTGAGCCGCCACCACGCCCTACGGTTCGATCCTGGCTTGGTACCAAAACGCCAAACCTAGTATCGGAAGACAGGCCTGGATGCGCCTCACCGATAACATCTGATTTATTGGATGTAGAGTACATGGAAGGCGTATTTGCTACGCTCGCGTAGTAGCTTGGTACTTGTACATAGGTCTCTCCATTTGGATAAACGTGCTGGTGACGTTCACCAGTGTAAGGAATGGTTCGGAAACCCTTGAAGACGTCGATATCATCACCAACAGTATCGTTGTGACGAAATCTGACTGATTGAATATCCTTAATCGTGGTGTCGATCAAAAGGATTTGTTGGTAGAATGGTTTGGTAGCATCGAATTCATCAACTAAGTCCTGTGAAATTGTTAGCCAGTGTACGAGATACATAGCGGCTGGTACACACCCAAGGGCCGAACTCCAAACATGTTCCATTATTGTGGGTGATTAGAGATTGAGTATCCTTTGATCCAATCCTAGTGTATTGCTGAAAGCTTGTTAGAGTATAATCTTGTTTCATGTTGCTTTGATCTGGCTTACTTGAGCTCTACCTTCGGAAGGAGTAGCAGGTCTTCCTTGCACCAACAAACCCCACGAGTGATGTTGTCGCTCCTCGACAATTGGTTTGACAGTAGTCATAGCTGTGGTGGATATTGAAGAAACTGATGTTGTTTCTTGGTTGTTGAAAGTATCTCACTAATTTAGTAGAAAGACGATCGTTGATGGTAGGATGCGTTCCCTATTAGCACAAAACCTAATTGAAATCTATTCAGCAACAGAATCATGAAAGTAGTGCTTTGTGGATCTGCATACAGTTGTCTTTTGAATGTCTGTGATTGTATTGACACAATGCTTTGTAGTTGCAAGTGAGCAAATGAAAGCGATTTGAAATGTGATTGTACGGTAGTATGAGGCTGTGGGAATTTCACAATACATTAGTCAATGTCCAATAATGAATTTGCCCAATTCAATAGACTTGCAGATATCAATAAGAGCTGCAAGACCTTGTTATGTCATCAATTGTTAAGAATTAATGACAAAGAAGAAGAGGAAGGAATGAACTTACAGCAAGTGTAGACTAAGGAGCAACTACTGAGCTAATTGTATCTTTCCTGGAAAGAGACACTGTCAGTAATTCCTGAAATGAAGTCAAAACATATAACCATGGTCCTGGCAGCATCTTCGTAGAGAAATTCGAGTTCTTGTAGCGTTTGGGCTTCAAGAAAGGTTTTGAGAAAGTGGATATGAATACTCACAATGTCTAGCAAGAAGTAATAGATTATGTGCAATCTAGAAGATAAAATAGCAGATAATCAAACTACTCTTCGATTTGAAGAAGTATTAGCCAAGACCTTGATTCAAAATAATCTTGAAGTCCTCTGGAGAAAACAATTCAAGGCAGTGAGATGCAGAGCTTTGAAGCCCTTCAGAAAAGAATAGAAATCAATACTTACAAGAAGAAGCAAACAGATTGCAAATTTCTAGCAGATACTGCCAAGTTTAGTCCCGCTTTCTTGTTAGGTGAGCAGTAGTATTGAGAGGTCTTTCACAACCTTGAAGGTCAAAAATGTATCGCAGATTCAAATTTCGATTATTAGAAAGATTTTTGAAAAGTAGGAGAAATACTCCTTTTCTCAAGAAAGAATAAGGAGTAAAAGAGCACCGATTTGGGAAACTGCAAATGCCAATTCTCAGCAAAAGTTGTTGTGTTGCTATGTCAAGAAAATATTGTTGTGATTTCGAGAGAAAGAAGATGAAAGAATGGTCGGGAACTACGGCGGTCAAGATGGTTGCTTAGCTGTGTTTATTTCTGGATTCTGCCGACTGGTAATTTCACAACCCTAAATTATATGATTGGTTACTCGAGAGGGCTGGAGAATTAGAGACAAGGCTGGTTCTGAATTTGGGATGAGAGCTGTGAAAGAGAACTCGGCTGAAGTTAGGATGAGTAGGGCAAGTGGACGAAAGACTTACAATTGACAAAACATCACAGCCAAAAGCTCTTGAAATGAGTAAGTTCTGAGAGAATTCGATCAACGAAGCTTATAGTTTTTAGGAAGATAGCTGGCACAATCTGTAATATACTTCAGGATGTTGTCTTCAAGGCGTCAGCAACAGGAAGTGATTGTGCGTTCACCTTGCTGAGGGGATGCAGCCTCGCTTATTCGATTCTATGATCAACAACCTCAAAGAGAGTCACACCTTTGGAGAAATCCTTGATCCGCAGATGGAGTCTTCGGTCGTGCGATAATGTTACTGTGGCCTTAGCTCCTGCTCCAACTTGCAAGATGGCCATGATTTCAGGCAGGTGCAAAGTGGGATGTTGCAGTTCCTGAGTCTACGGATGAGGATAAGAATAGTTGACAGATTAGTAGGTCTATTCATTTTGACGCGGGCTTCGCCATTGCATATGTTCATGTGCATATCATGAAGCACCTGCACGATTATACCTGAGGCATAGGAGACCATGAGGCGATTTCCTTGTCTAGCGCAGAGTTCTGGACTATATTCAGGTCGTAGGGATGAGAGGTTGCGAAGTGGTTCTTTTATAACCCGGTATAGAGATGCGATATCGGTGGGAGGAGACCTCTAGCACATCTTTGCTTGGCGCGGAAGTCTTTGATTTTTTGGTGAATTCACCCAGGGGCAGTGAAGACGAGGGAGCTAGGTCATGATTGAATTGTTTATACTGGAGAGGAAGATTGTGAGCTTTGGTTGATGGGGATCAGACGATGAACTCAATGTTTCAAGTAAATGTGGTTCATTGTGGAAGATAAGTTGAGGTTATGCCATTGGAGAATGTTACATTCTTGACACTTTCAAAGAGAGAGTTAGATGCACATTCAGAATTTTAGGGGACAAGTGATACCGACAACGAAATGGAAGAGGAGGATTCTTGAATGTGGGACTAGGGACCTGATACACTAGGAACTTCGATTTTGGAATTTAAAAGGCTGATTTTAGATCCATCTGCTGAAACCGAAAAGAGAGGACATTCTCGGGGAATTTAGAACCAGGCTTATCAGGCTATGAGGGTCTACGCTGGAATGGTAAAACTAACGCCTCAAAACGAAAAATATCACAAACGAAAAATATCACAAACGAAAAATATCACAAACGAAGAAATTGACTCTTCAATCCAGTGTGAGAAACTATACAGATATTAATTTTAGTGAAAGAGATGAGTAGCATTGGTAATTCAAAGAAAAAACAGAAGCAATTGAAGACTATGCTTTGTAGGGGGCAGACATCTAAGCGAGGTATTTGGAAAGCATACTCATTCAATCTAAACCTCAAAATCACTTACTGATATTGGATCATGAGATTAATTCAATTGCACGATTGTAAATGCACACTCTGAATGAAAAAAAAAATGATTATTGAAAGGAGGAGAAGTAATATGCAAGGGATGGAAGGCTACGAATATGATATTGGGTCTAGAAAGTACTGGTCCTGGCGCGACCGGGCATTTATCCGGAGATATAATACTGCTATCACTATTTCTACACGAGGGAATTTCGGGGTGTTGTAAATGCTTTATGGATGATTCTTTTACGTTTTTGATATATCGACTTGTGTATCAATTCGATTCGTGTTCAGGTTTCGCATTGAATCCCGTCTCTTTTACAACATGGTTATATATCTCCCCATTCTTTTGCAAAAGATGATGGGATGATGCTGAGTATGTAACTCTTGAGTGAGTATGGAGAGAGAAAAGTTCTTTGTATTATTACATGACAAGTAGATGAGGTGGGAGAGATGGTCAATTTTGATAAAATATGGAGACAATGCTTGAATTTGAGTTTGATGGTGAATACGATTATTCATTTTAAGAATTTTTGGGAGTCTGCATACAATTAATTCATGGGAGTCAAAACATAGAGCGTCCAAAACAAAAATTGATGATACATTATAGAAGAATGCAAAATATCCAACTGGACTGATCGATAACCAAAGTTGAGAAAGGGAAATAGGTCAAGCAGGACTAACACCCGCCCAATTCTTGATCAACATCGATTTTCCCCCTGCCATCACTCGCTTCCACGTCGTTGCGTCATTTACGATGCGCTCTCGCAAAGCTGTGCATGCGCGCGTGAGTCTTTCGAGCAAACTGGGTATGAGCTGTTGACGGCTACCAAGACCTGGCGCAAGGCAGCGAGGACCGAAGTCTGAGCCTGGGTCTGAGTCTGAGTCATAGAGGGGATCACACATCTTGGGTTAATTGGATGAGGGGGTGTTTTGAGAGATTTTGGTGCTTGTCTTTGGGGATGAATAGATGAAAGGGATAGATTGGGAGGCATCGATGTTTATATTGAGGATTGGGCATGGTTTCGGTTGAGAAAACAACGGCTTGTTATTGTTGTTTAGGATTTTAGTGGGGCATTGTTTTGGGGTGAGAAACAATGCATTATTTGTGATGTGGTATCAAGAGAAACAAAAGCCCATAAATCGATGGAAGAGATGGTAATTCAAGGGATCTTAATTTATCGGGCTTGAAGTTTTTAGAAGCTACAAGAATGGGTAAATGATTGGGGTTGGGGAACAATGCACAATTGACAAAGGGTTCCCACAGAACGCAAGCGAGAAGTCAGGGGCAACTAGCTTTTAGAGCCCCAAAATTCACAACGATTTGCTCAAATTGAAGGTATGCAATAACTCGGCGTTTCACAATTGATGTTCCACAATGATGAGATCAAATTCGACGAAGAATTGTAATGGAAGCGAGAATTAAATCGCAACGTCGACCAAAGCCTCAGTAACATCAAATGATTTACTGGTTGTAGAACGTTTCATGGCGGAACAACGAAGTGTATCTCGAGAATATATACGAAAGTTCATTTACTAGTTTAGGCATTTGAACATGTATTCAAGCAACTAGGGGCATTTTTCACCACAAGACAAGACTGATAGTGACTAAAAATACCACCTCATCCATTCTCGGAGAACTTCCTGCCTTTTGAGTATTCAGTTTTCCAAACACCTATACTCGTTAGAACATATCCATCGGTATCAACTCTCATACTACTCAGTATGACGGTAATCCGAGAAAGTACACAATGAAGAACACTGGATTCTCAAGCTTTACTTCAGCAAGCCGCGCACTTCCAGTACATATGAAAAGACCTTCTTTAACATCAAATATAAAATCTAAGATTGAGTGTAAACTTGCTACTCAAAAATCTGATGATTAGAACAAACAAACAAACAATTACATTGTAGATGCTTCATGGAAAACCAGGGAAACAAAGGCATGGAAAATAACGCACGACAACAGACTGCAGCGTGTACCCGAAAAAATAGTAACAAAACAAAAACAGGAGAGCAAGGTTCACCCCAGATGCAAATCTCTCTTTAAGAATATAGATCTCACAAACAACAACTGACTTAATCATCCCACCACATTTCGAGATCCGAATCATCAACAGACCTCGATATATGTATATCTATTCCACCCATCCCGAACCTAATGGGCAGAGGCGCAGTCAAAACAGACGACTACCCGGCTCACTCACCTCGAAACAGGCAGACAAGAAGGTACCTATTAGAAAACAAAATCCAAAAAATAAGTCTCCAACCACAGCATTTCCCATTTCCCATTTCACAATTCACACAATTCGCACGAGAGAGAGAGAGAGAGAGAGAGAGAGAGAGAGACAAAAATGAAAAAATGCACACAACAAAGAAATCCAAAGCACTGTCAAGGAAGGAAAGAAGGAAGGAACAAAAGTATCGAGAAAGAATACAACCCAAGCCTACGAAAAAAGTAGATCGAGTATACGTATGACATAGCCAAGATTGAGAAACGAGGAATCGGAACTCCGCAGATTAACATTAACATTAACATTAATAGTTATCCATATTTCCCAATCTTTCCCAATCTTCTCAGACAATATCTGAATCAGAATCAGAATCAGAATTCGAATCAGCACTCACACTCACACTCACACTCACACTCACACGCCTCCCCAAAGACCTACCTAATCACCTAACCCATCTAGCCACCCACTCACCCAACCCAACTAACAAATGAACGAATGAATAAACAAATGCATGACCAGCCCAAGACCCCCATCCCATCCCATCCCATCCCATCCCCCCCAAAAAACAATCTCATGACCCATCCACGTGACAACCCCAACCCCAACCCCACCACGCTCCCCCCTAACATTCTCCGTCCTATTCCTATTCCTCGCTTTCCCATCCCATCCCATGATTGATCGATTGATCGATTGATCACACACATCCATGTTTCAGATTTTGCTTTTCCCTAACTCTTCCTTGCCTTCCTTCCACATCAGCCCTACCTACCTACCTACCTACCCACCTTCCCTCCATCCAAATCTGATCATGCGGGCACGTCAAACCTTTTGATTTCCTCGTTTATATTAAAATTTCAATTCTAAATCTTGAATTCTAAGACTATCTATCTAGTACATCCATCCATCATCCATCCATCCATACATACAAACTAACATCTTTATTCTTTATTATAATTATGTCAAGAAAAGTGCACTCGCGAGCTGCGCCTTCAGTATGACTGTATCATTATCTGACTTTCTGACTTTCTGACTTCTGACTTCGGATTTCTCAAGAGTGTTCTCTTTCCTGATTTGTGACGAATGATCTATTCTTTTTCTCTATTTCTCCATGTAATCTTCCTTCTCCATGTATTCACATTTCTTATTCTCAGCGTAGAGCTTCGGATACGCATGCAAACATTCATCAGAACTTCTCTATGATTTCCACTGCTCATTTCCTCACGCTCTCACCCTCGAGTATCTTCATGTTGATGGGTGTTTCATTTACCAAGATGTTTTCTTCGCAGCACGCATCCAGTGAAGCTTCATTCCTAGCCTCATGTTCTGATACCGCTGAAATTTCACTTCCTCAGCGATGCTCAATATGTAATGAAGACATCGGCACTTCACACTGCGATGGAGAAACTGAAGTCGCATATATACTTCCCTGTTCGCATGTATTTGGGTCCACTTGTATATTGCGCTGGCTGGAAACCGATTCACCTCATCAGAATTGTCCGCAATGTCGACGAAAAATGGTGTATACAGAATGTGGACATTTGATACGGCCGTGCGAAATCAGCGGTGCGCCGAAGAGTGTGAGAGAGGCGGATATGCCGAAGAGGTGCTTGGGGTGCAGAGGGCTGGAGGGAGAATTGAAGAACGAGGTGGAGATGCTGTTGAGGCGGGCTGAGGTGGAGCAAAGGGCTTTGACTGCGATGAAGATGCATTTCCCGGGGGTTTGGGGGGAGATGTGTAGGGAAACCGTGCGGACTGTGGGGAAGAGGGTGGAAGAGTCGAAGGAAGTATTGAGGAGGGATATTGAAGAGCTGTGTCGGAAATATGAGGAGAGTGGAAAGAGGGAGCAATGGTGATTGATTTCTGCGGAGCAAGAGAGAGAGATATGCGATAGATATCATGGATGTCATGGATGCTATATACCCCGGATCGGTCTTCTGTTTTCACGTCATTCGCGGATGTTCCTTGGTTGAAAGGTAGTTGGTTGTTATATGCACTGCGAGAATCTCCTCGAGCAATAGAATAGACATTAACTATAGAGCAATATAAACTCATCAAACCATCTTCCGGAATCCTATCATCGTGAAATTGTTCGACTCAGTCGTCTATCCATTCCATCCTCTTCATCACTGCTATCGTCCTTAAACCCTTCTTCCAAATCTCGACTCAATCGTCTGCCATCTTCATCTCTGCCTCGTCGTGCATCTAGCGATAATGCCTCTCGTCGATTATCATCCACATCAAACAGCTCCTCTCCATCGTCATCATCAAAATCAATACTATCCTGTGCACTTAATCGATTTCGATTGAAATCCGCTCTCCACGAACTGGGAAATATTGTTCTAACAGCGGCGGCCTGTACTCGTTGTCGCAAACTTGTGGTTCGGGTTGAGATGGTATCCAAGGGGAGGTATTGGCCAGCTCTCGCTCGATATCTCTTCCACAGCGGGACAATAACGAACGATATTAGAAGATACAGAATGAGTGAAATGATCGCTGGTACTATTAGAGTCTGCGACGACAACAGTGTTAGCTTATGTTAGTTGGGATTGGAGAGAATCCCCGGGTCGTTTTCATTAAGAACCTTTAGTAATGACCAAGTGGAACCCATATTGGAAGATGGACTTGTAGTTGCAGTATCTTCGTTTCCAGCAGCATTAGGTGCAGGATGGGGTATATATGGAACTGGTGCTGATGCTCCCCCGTTTAAGGCTGCGCGAGGTTGCCACGCGTTCGTCATACGATGGATCAATAGATGCGAGTTTGACTTGGGCACTTGGGTACTCGAGTACTTGCGAAGGCGATTCGGAATTGAAACGCACAAGGTTAGAAGTCGTTGGCACTTGGCAATCCGTAAAGAGAGAGACTAAACCCTATGGAAATTGTAGTAATGTTCTAACACGAGAAGGGGGAGGGAAGGCAAATGAACGGACAAGCAGGAAATCCGTTGGTTCTCCTTTCTTTGATTTCAAATGGCAGGCAGCGGTTATATGCCGTTCACGCTATGTTCGCAACAAATCAGCTTCTTTCGCTGGAAGTCTATGTGATTGCACCGATTAATGGAGAGCGAATGTTATGGGTGTTGGGGTATTGGATTATCATTGAACCGTATGGGCGATATTGAGTTCGGGCTGTTCTCGACATCCATTCGCCATTCGCCAGGATTCAGGGAGATCGATACAAGGAGAGGAGACAGATACTAAAGATATCTAGGGCCGATGGGGACTGGGTAGGGATTCGAGCGGCAGCGAGCTATGGGGGTTTGGGGGTCTGCGCCCATGGATGGTGAAGGTGTAGACTGCAGAGTGCAGAGTGCAGAGTGCAGACTACAAAACATAAAGTCGACAACGCAGATTATCGCTGAGAGACAATCGAACGCATCTAGAGCTTCATATATCCATCCAGCTGTGTTTCAACGGGCCCGGCCACTTGACAGCTTCCCTCGCGTAGTCGGCCGCCACAGGTTCCTTATCGTTATCGCATCCGTCGCATCCATCGTATAATGTTTCTCTGGCTCCGACATTCCGATCCGGGCCAGCCCACCACCCCAACCAAGACAGCAGCAGTTCCTGCGCTACCGGTATCTGCTAATAGTATGACCAGAAATCGATAGTTCTCTCGAGGACCAGGGACAGAGGAGAGCAATCGCACCCATAGGCCGGAATCTTAATCTCTAGGTATGTTATTAGACATTTCTCTCTCTGCAATCAGTGCAAGCTCCCTGGGCATCTGATGGATGATAAAATTATAAATCATAAATTAACTTGTACAATTAAACCTTCTAATAAACCTCTTGGGCTCTAATAAGGGGGTTTTACTTACTATACACACATCATACATACACACATACACACACACACACACACACACACTTACACACTTATTACACACTTACACACTTACACACTTACACCCAACACTCATTTGGCTTGCTTGCTGGCTTTCCCTTCATTCCCTTTAACGTCCCTGCATACCGTATCATTTTCTTCAATCCTTCTGTTCTCTCTTTCTCTCTTTCTTCTTTCTTTGCGCCCATTCTTCTCCTCGCCGTCATTGTCGTTGTTGTTGTTGTTTGTTGTTGATGCCCCAACTCGAATCCCAATCATCAGTCCTGCACAGACAGAATTCCCACAAAGTACACACAAAGTACATATCCCACAGCTAAATCGCACAGGATCCGTTTCCTTGAAAAAAAATTATTGGGCTTCTATCGGCATCCATACATACCGTCCGTAGTCTGTGGGTCAAGGGCAAAGTGTTTGATGTGCTCACAGCAACACCGAGGGAAGGAAGTCAGTTTCAGCCCTTCCAAACGAATCGAAAGAAGTGACCAGGGGGAGAATAGACTTTGGCGATAGAAGTGTGGGCAGTTGTTAGGTTCTCCAGATTCTTCAGGATCTCGCAACAGCATTCACTGATTCACATACTTTTTTTGCCTCTCAAAAGTGGTGCGTTGAAAGAAATCCATATTTCAACTGGCAAGTATACACCCAATCTCCTCCCTTCTCCCATGCTTGCTCGTGAGGACGGCGATATTAGCTTGCACATACATTGTACGTTAGGCAAATAATCCTGTCAGTGTCGCAGAATTTAGTACAAATTCATGCTAACTATATTTGTCTGGTAGTGCGACTTTGGGATCTGCCAGGATAATACTAATATTGGAACGACTTCTCAACCTGGATTGACCAACCCTCGAACAATTGGCAAAGAGCATGATGTGAATGTTTACAATACCTGAAGACATTGATGATCACAACAAGAGACTTGGGAAGTATTGGGACACGAAGAAAGTGTGAAGACAGTGCGAGATAACGACATTCAATCATGTCGTCAACTGGCAAATCCTCCTTCTTCTCGAGGAATAAGAAGGATAAGAGGAACAACAGTGATGAAGGACGACAACTTTCTTCTGCGGGTGCAGGAAACAACGACGCGGCGAGTGGTAGAGGATCGCAATCTTCACGGCACGCACGAATGTCTTCTGTTGCCTCGGAAGATGTTCCCGGATCGCCTGGTGCAGATTTGACGGGAATCAATACCATGGCTGGTGTTATCACTTCGATTCCATATGAAAGCGTTATGGCAGATGGCAGGTCGCCAATACCAGTAGATTATTTACCTAGGAGCGATCAAATTCCTTTGAGGAGAGAACCGCTTCCACATCATTTGAACATGAGTGGAATGGATTTTCATCAATACCCCGCTTCGGACA
The DNA here is from genome assembly GCF_000143535.2 of Botrytis cinerea B05.10. NCBI lineage: Eukaryota > Fungi > Ascomycota > Leotiomycetes > Helotiales > Sclerotiniaceae > Botrytis > Botrytis cinerea. The sequence goes on along the minus strand of NC_037325.1, from coordinate 1,790,450 downwards.
CAGCATCTATTAATGGCAGTTCACATCCTACGGGTCCTCGAGCTCCACCGGTGGGAAGCAATGTAACAATGGCATCGACCGGAAATCGCACAGCTCAATTGCAGCATTGGGGTCCTAATCGAACGAGTATCGCGAGCACGGTAAATGGAAGTCACAATTCAAGATACGATTCTTATTCTACAAGTCAATCCTCAAATTATGGAGGTCGAGTCTCCTTCGATCAACAGAGCATAGATTCTATGACCGAAAGATCTAGCGTTCTCTCGTCGGGAAGTTCTGCGAAAACGGCTTTGCCAGGTTCTTATTCGAATGGTTCATTATCGCCATCATATCAGCCAGGAGCAGGAAGAGAGCAACGAATAACAAAATTACCTCAGCACCTGAGCCCAGGATACGGTTCGCCAGTCGCATCGCCGGATGGATTCAAACTCAACAAACCCAGCGACGACAGGGTTATCGAAGAACAGTTTTTGTCGCTGATGCAGAAAAGAGGGTGGCACAATTTACCCGATCAAGCGCGCCGACAGATGATGGCTTATACTCCAGCGAAAAAGTGGACTTTAGTACACCAAGATCGCTTGACTGAATGGCAAGGAGAACAGAAAAGGCGAACGAATGCCAGGCAAACGGGTCAATATGGTTCGGCTATGGAAATGCTTCTGAATGCAGAGGAAGAAGGAACCCCGGAATGGTTCGTGAGGAAGGTTATGGACAACAGTATTTCAGCGAAGCAATTACAAAGTTTAGCAGTCAGCCTTCGAACTCAGCCAATTGGCTGGGTGAAGACTTTTGTGGAATGCCAGGGCCAGGTTGCTCTAACAAACGTACTTGGGAAAATCAATCGGCGACAAGCTCAAGGACCAACTGGGCCAGAAGGATCGATCAGCGACAAGGATTTGGATAGGGAATATGATATTTGCAAATGTTTGAAGGCTCTGATGAACAACAAGTTTGGTGCCGATGATGCTTTACAACATCAGCAAGTCATTGTGGCTTTGGCTACCTCACTGGTGTCCCCCAGGATTCCGACGAGGAGGGTCGCCAGTGAAGTTTTAACATTCTTGTGTCATTGGGCGGATGGACAAGGCCATTTGAAGGTTATTCAGGCTATGGATTATGTGAAAAATCAACAGGGTGAAAATGGACGGTTCGATGCTTGGATGCGTGTTGTTGAAGTTACTGTTGATGGACGTGGAAAAATGGGAAGTCTTGTGGGGGCTAGTGAAGAGGTTAGAAGCGGCGGTGCTGGCATGGAGAATCTGCTCATGGAATATGCTTTGACTACTATGTTTTTGATTAACATGGTAGTTGATGCTCCCGAGAGGGACTTGCAACTCCGTGTTCACATCAGGGCTCAATTCACAGCATGTGGTATCAAGCGAATTCTTACGAAGATGGAGGGCTTCCAATACGATGTTCTCGACAAGCAAATTGAAAGGTTTCGTACGAATGAAGCTATCGATTATGAGGATCTTCTCGAGCGTGAGAACAGTAGTATGAAGGATAGTATCGAAGGGGAAATCAAGGATCTTACCGACCCCGCTCAAATTGTCGATGCTATCATGCAAAAAGTTCAAGGCAGTAGAACTCAAGATTACTTTGTTTCTGCGATGCAACATCTTCTGCTCATCAGAGATAGCGACAGCGAAGAACGACTGAGAATGTTTCAACTCGTGGATTCTATGCTCAGTTATGTCGCTATGGATAGGAGGCTTCCTGACATGGACTTGAAACAAAGTCTCAATTTCACAGTACAGAGTCTTTTGGATAAATTACACACGGATTCTGAAGCTAGGCAAGCACTGGATGAAGCACTCGAAGCCCGCCAGATCGCCGATTCGGCTATGGCTGAAAGAGATGAAATGAAGGCTAGAATTGAGCTTGGTGCAGATGGACTTGTAGGCAAACTGCAAAAACAGTTGGACGAGCAAGCACAAATAATCGAAGTTCAGCGAAGACAAATTGACGCATTAAAGGGTGAGATGGAAAATATTCAAACGGTTCGTGCCAAGGAAGCTCAAAGAAATGAGCTTGAAACTAGAGAATTATACCTCATGCTTCGTGATGCACAAGATATTGCCGCATCCAACGCTTCGAAGGGTGGAGCCGGCTTGGGTGAGACAGATCCTTCACATATGAAAGGTATATTGGATCGCGAAAGACTTATGGATCGTCTTGAGATGCAAATTGAGAGACAAAAGACACAATATAAGCTTGAAGGTAGAGTTTGGGGTGACGCAGCCAGTCCTTCTGATCGTTTGAGAGCACTTCGTGAAGAAATGGATGGTATAGATCATGGATCGGATGGCGGTCTCGGAGTTCCTCCAGGAGATTACACTCATGGCATTCTTGGAAACGTAACGAGATCAGCCAAGATTCCTAGAAAGCCAATTGGCGTGGAAGAATTCTCGGATGTCTCTGATATGGAAGATGACGAAGGTATGGTTTATGAAAAGCCTCGCGTTGTCAAAATGAGAAGACCAAAGCAATCAAAGGGCTACTTGGACGAGATGAGTTCCAAGGTCAAGCGTTATGATGCTAGCGATGACGATGACGATGATGATGAAGAGAATGATGGAATCACTACCGGACCTTCACACCCAAGTCTTGAGTCCGATGGGCCAAAGACTCCTCATGACCAGAACTCTTCAAAGACCAATGGACCACCGCAAGCTCCAGGTTTCAATGGTCCTCCACCTCCACCGCCACCTCCCCCACCTATGCCAGGGCAAGGTCCTCCTGGTTTCAATGGACCACCACCACCACCTCCACCTCCCCCTCCTCCAGGTATGAATGCACCAGTTGCGCCCGGGTTTGGTGGACCTCCACCTCCCCCTCCCCCTCCACCTCCTCCTGGTATGCCTGGTATGAAAGGAATGCCTCCTCCGCCCCCACCACCTCCTCCACCTGGAATGCCTGGCAAGATGAGTGGGCAATTTTTGTCACAACCAGCCTACAATGCTGCGCCAACTCTTGGTATGGGTGTTGCAAGATCAAAGAAGAAGCTCAAGGTTATTCATTGGGAGAAGGTTGATACTCCTATGACCACTCACTGGGCTGCTCATGCACCTACAGCAGCAGAAAAAGAAGAGAAATATGCCGAACTTACCCGTAAGGGTGTTCTTGATGAAGTTGAGAAGTTGTTCTTAGCAAAGGAAATCAAACAGATTGGAAAGAGCAACAAAGCGAAGTCGGATAAGAAGCAGATCATCTCAAGCGATCTGATGAGGACCTTCCGTGAGTTTTATGCGGTGTTTATCTTCTTCCCCATGCTAACATATCTTAGAAATTTCCCTTGCAAAATTCTCCACGTATGCCCCGGATAAAATTGCTCAGATGATTATTCATTGCGACACGGATGTTCTAGATAACCCTGTTGTGATGGATTTCTTGATTAGAGATGACATGTGTAACATTCCAGAAAACACGGCAAAACTTATGGCACCATATAGTAAAGACTGGACTGGGCCTGATGCAAACAAGGAGAATCGCGAATCGGACCCGAACGAATTGACACGCGAAGATCAAATTTATCTACAAACCGCCTTCGAATTACGTCATTACTGGAAGTCAAGAATCAGAGCACTTTCACTTACTCGTACTTTTGAACAAGAATATGACGAGATATCTGACAAACTCAAACAAGTGGTTGCAGTATCTGAATCATTACGAGACTCGGTATCTTTAATGAATGTCCTGGGTCTGATTCTTGACATTGGTAATTACATGAACGATTCTAACAAACAAGCGAGTGGTTTCAAATTGAGTTCCTTGGCACGACTAGGAATGGTTAAGGATGACAAGAACGAATCAACCTTTGCTGATCTTGTTGAACGTATTGTCCGAACACAATACTCAGAATGGGAAGGTTTCACTGATGATATCGGTGGGGTTGTCGCGGCACAAAAGTTGAATGTTGAGCAATTACAACAAGATGCCAGACGATATATTGACAACATCAAAAACGTTCAAAATTCACTTGATTCAGGTAATCTCAGTGATCCAAAGAAGTTTCATCCTCAGGATCGTGTCAGTCAAGTAGTTCAACGATCAATGAAGGATGCCAGAAGGAAGGCTGAACAGATGCAATTGTTCTTGGAAGAGATGATTCGAACTTATGATGATATTATGGTCTTCTATGGTGAAGATGCTGCTGATGAGAATGCAAGGAGAGAATTCTTCGCTAAGCTTGCAATTTTCGTAACCGAGTGGAAGAAGTCGAAGGAAAAGAACATGATTTTGGAAGCCCAAAGAAAGCGAAACGAGGAATCAATGAAACGAAAGCGAGCACAAATAAATGTTGGTGCCACAGCATCTGCTGGGCCACCTTCACCGAGTTCAACGGGTGCTATGGATTCCTTACTGGAGAAATTACGAGCTGCAGCACCACAAGCTCGTGATCAAAGAGATCGAAGACGGAGAGCAAGGCTGCAAAATCGTCATCAAGTTCGAGTTGCATCTGGTCAAAAGATTCCCGATCCGGATGAAATACCAGAAGCTGAAGTGGGACTTAAGAGCCCTGAATCAGTTAGTACAGAAGGTTTATTGAGCCCTGACTTACCACCCCCAAGGGAAGTCGAAAATGAAACCGATGATGTTGCTGATAGAGCAGCTCAATTGTTACAAGGCATGAGGGGAGCTGATGGGGCTGATGAAGGGGAGGGAGATACTGCTAGAAGGGACAGCGCTAGAAGATCTAGGAGGAGGAACAACGCAGAGGAGGAAAGAAATGAAAGGCGAAGACGTAGACAGAAGGCTGCAAGTACATCCGAAGCTGCTATACCAGGGACAGAAGAAGAACCAAACACGGAGGAAAAGTTGAAGGAAACTACGATATTGGTACCGGGGGCACCGTTATCGGAAGATGGTGAGAAACTGCTTACGCCAACGATGATTGTTAGTCCGCCTGTGGATTCAGAAGTAGAGGGATCCCCGCAGAAACCGATTGAGTTGGATGAGTGATAAAAATGTGGATGTTGAGGGACTGTAGATTATGGGGATAAAAATAAGGACGGGGATGAGATGTGATACGAGAATTAAGGCCTTTTAATGTCTAGTGCTACTTCAACGAAGGATTCTTTTACGTCAAGATACTTCTTGTACCTTATTTTTCTTGATTGGTATGGATGAGTAGATGGTAGTAGGGAATGGCTTCATGTGCGTGGGATGGATGGATGGATGGACGAATGGAGGGAGGGAAATAAGGAAGGAAGAAAGGAAAGGGGAAATGAGAAACAGGGGGATGGGTGGAGGGGAGTTCAAGAGAATTACTTACTTCGTTTCTGCATAGCGTGCGTGGTGAATGGTATCGGTACTCATTGATTTGATTGCCGGTTTGAGTTTCCTTTTTATACACGTTGTGCAATAAAGTTGATTGGTGTCTGGGCAACTGGACGGATGAATGGATAGGTGTTGTGGGAGAGTGAAATCATTGAGAAGAAGATCGTAAGTGAAGAGTGTGGTGGAGAAGTATGGAGAAGTATAGATACTTATATTGTTTTAATTAATAACAATGAGATGATGGAAGAAATCTTTATAATACTTTTGTTTCTTGGTAATCGATGCTGCGTGATTTGCCTTGTCTGGGATGTGAAAATGAAAGCGTGGGTATCAACTTGGTTGATAATAAGTGTCAAAGGACTTTATTAGTTAGTCGGTTATGGTTGTGTTCTTTCTTTTTCATATAGTAGGAAGCGCTAGCGTCTCGCTTGCTAATACATATTACAGTGCCCTCCCCCCTCTGTGTAGTCATAATCACATGATCGATATCGATTTTCTGATAATTGTTATGTATGGCACGGGGATGTTCTCATTTCTACGTTTGTTCGTTATGCTGTGGGTTTGGAGAATGAAGACTAAAGAGAGGGAACTTATGGTTAGTTTGTTGGGTGTTTCCCAGATACAGTACAGTCGCTGAGACATTCGAGGTGAATGGAATATGACCAGAATTATGCGGCGTCATACATTTACTATACTATGGGTCTTTGAACGGTGGTGGATGAGTGGTTGGCTCGAGTGTGAGCGGGGGAACTGCTGGAGATGCGTCGGGAAGGAGTGATGGATGGGGTGGTGCTTTCTAGGGGAGGAGTGATTGGGTGGATGTGAGATGTGAGGAGTGGAAAGGCAGATCTGGCTACTGTATTAAAAGAGTTTTCTGTGGGGAATTTAAAGGAGATTTTGGAAACAGCGAGTTTAAATTCGAAGGATTTTCCTTCTTGTAACGATTCGGGACTTGGGAATTCATTGGAAAATTTTGGTATTTTCTAGTGGTGACGAGGAGATGGGAAGGTGGACAAAGAAAATCGGACTCGTGGCTTTGAGAAATTGGATTTATGTACGAGTGGGAGTGAAGATGGAATTGGGGGTGGAAGGACACTGTCTCGGATTATGCATTGCATCTAGATGGCTCACATGGTGGAAGATGAGAGTCACTTCACCCTTACTTTTTATTTCATGTACTGTTGCCCCGCAATACCTTCAACTTCTCTTTTTTCTTAAGCTTTGATTCACACGATATCGTCGATTACATTGAGAAATCTTGCAATAGCTTCGTTGTGTTTACTCTTGCGACAGATATTGTAAGTTGATTCCTCCGGGAAAGCTTCTTGCTGAATGAGAATATTTGCTTCTTACTGACCTTTCACCACAGTCAGCTTTCCACATCCCCAAGTCTTTTCGACCAGACACTCAGCTTAGCATCTCGAGGTTTTCAGTCTTTAATACTTCAGCCCTGGAGTTCCATGAACACAAAATTGCAAACTTTCTAGTTTAGCTCAATATGGCTATCTTGAATACAACTCAAGGCGAAGTCGAGGTCCGAATCAAGAGATATCCGGACAATACGTATTACGACGAATATATCAAAGTCGAGCGCAAGGAACTAGCCTCCGATACCATGCGTACGAGGTACATCGTTGCAGAACCAGACACCATATACTATATCGAAGTAACATTGGAAGCCGGTTTCGATTTTGGTGAATATGAACTTATTAGTGCGAATTTGTACTTTTCCGATCAAGTAAATCATATTTCTGCTACGTATTTTCAGAATCCTGAAGGCCCAAGAAAAATAAGGGAGAGTATGGTCCAGATGATCCAGTATGCCGATGTAGAAGTTGATGGAGAGAAGGTGCATGGGGCAAGATTTGCATTTAGAGGTATTGAAATAGGTTAGTGAATGATCCAGTGATTACGATTGACCAATATCTAAAGCTTGTCTTGGCAGATGAAAATCTTTCCGATGAGACAGATATCATGGGTATCCATCCGGATAGTCTCGTGAAATTTTCAGTTAGGCTATTCTTCTACAAAGAGGAGACCGTCACACTATCTGATGACGAATACGACAAGGCAGCAATGGAGTTCAGGAAAGATCTCTTAAACTTTCAACGCATTTCGTCCGCTTTCAGGTCTCAGGACGAAGTCATTCATCCTGCAGTCATTCAGCCCAATGTTCGAAATCTCTGGGACGCCAAAAGGGTTGACAAGGATAGCTACAAAAAACGTGGCATCAACTCAGCTGTCGGGTAGTTATATTCGCAATGCTCTCAAAAGAAAAACATTTAACCATGCCTAGGTTTTCTGGAGGGGAAAAGCAGCCGAACGTTCCGTCGAGAGATTCTATGTACACGAAGGCACGTTTTTTAGAGCCTAAAATGCCAAAACGTGTTACTACAAAGTTTACCACCGCTCTTGGCTCCGGCACATTTGAATATCATTGCAGGGCCGCAGGTTAGCCAACTCTCTACCAAGTTGAATGGCAACTTACTGACTGACATGACATAAAGAGTTCCTAGAACTGGCGGGTATCATCAAGTACCCTCCGCCTCTTCACTGTTATTCGTGGGCTATCTTGATTGAGAGCGAAAGAAAGATAGCTTTAGCTGAGTTGCAAGATTTGAGCAAGAAGCAATGGCATGAAGATCGAGAGAAGGAGACCGGCTTGATACTCCCAATGGTTGGTAGCAGAATCAAGTCGGAGGATAGTCCATGGGAATGGCGTCATTGGGACAAGATGTATGCTGCTGAGAAACAAAAAGCGTTTGATAAGCTTCAGGTATGCCTCGTTTTGTCTTTTGATTTGTAGGAAAAATCAATGACTCGCTTCGACAGACAGATAAGAAGAATCGCCAGCGAGGTATCACACAGCATCAGTATAAGAATATAATGGGCCAAATAGTTTCTCTAGATGAAAGAGACAACAGCGCATTCCCAAAGTCTATGGATAAGGACAAGGACGACAAGAAAAAGTTGAAGAGTGAGCTTGACAAAGATGGGTCACAAATCAAGGATATTCCAGTCGCAAACAAAATCAAAGACGAGAAATCTGATCTGAACGATCAGGATAATTTGGATGCTGTTGTTCCTCGAAACAATAATTGCATTCCGGACTCGGCTTCGAAGTCTGATAGACTCACAGAGGGGTCTTCGGATGAGGATTTGAATAAGAAAAAAGCTAAACTGAAAAAAATGGAAGAAGACATTGCGCAAGAAGAGAGAGTCATGAAAAAGAAGCGGGAGCGTGATGCTTTGCAAGAGAGAATAGATTCGGCCGAATCTAAGAAGCGAGTTAGGAAGGAGTGAGCGATGGGTCTACTCTTCGGTGGTAAAGCGTTCTTGGATCTTATCTGGTCGGCATCAGAGGACCTTCTTGATGGGTTTACTAAGTTTTTCTGGGGAAATATCCCAATACACTTAACATGTTATTGTTCATAAATAGCATATTACATTACTCTATACCTCAATAGTAGAATTAAGCCTCTCTTTTGCCACCGATTAACTATGTTACTAGTGAGACAAGTGCATAATATTAAATACCACATGTATCTTTATGTATGCAGGTATTGATATATAATATAATTTTAATTGTGTTGGCTAGACGGCATTTATTGTAACCATTCACTTGAAGTCCCGTGACTCTTCGATCTCCCTTTTCTTCGCTTCATCTTCACCTTTTCTTTCCACCTTCAAATTTCAATCGGCGTAGCCTTGCTGATCAGTTTGAGAATCTTGCAACTGTCTCATGGAACTTATTCCTGGCAGAATTTTGTATGTTTAAATTCTGATTGATAGATCAGTTCAAAGTCTTTTTCTATTGCTGACCTTTACACACCAGTCAGTTTCCACGCTTTGCGATTTTCCATACCGAAAAGATCTCAGCATATCGCTGCCTCAAGTACTGAGTCTTTCCTTCTTCATTAAGATCTCAAATATCACAAACACGTCTTTGCAAACTCAAGAGCATTGCTGATTATGGCTATCATGGCTGGAATGGAGGGCGAGATTGAGGTGCGGGTTAAGAGGCACTCAGGTACATATTGTGAGAGTGAAACACGTGACTTCAGGGTCACGTGCTACCAACGTTTAGTATTTATAGCTTCTCTTCTGTAGACCTAAAAATATCATCGAATTTTCTACCTTCTAAAGTTGTCTCCTGAAGAATTGAGTGCCCAGCTCTTACCGTCTCCCTCACCTCGCTGTCGCGATGTAGCGATTCACCCCATTTTACTACGTGTAGCCACTTGCTCTATGCTTGGTATATGCGAAGGCTTTTCTTGTGTGACCATTACCACCTTCTACTCGTTTACAATATTATGATGAATACGTCAAACTCAAACCCAGTGAAGGATCTTCCAATTCGCACAATGAAAGATATATCATGGTAGGGTATAAAGATACGTATTATATTGAGGTCACATTAAAGGAGGGCTTTGATTTTGGAAAGTACGATTTAGTTCAAGCTAAGATGTGCGTGGACGGCAAGGAAGTTTCCTACGTTGATTTCAAGCCACCACCTAATGGACTTGACGAGACAAAAACAAAAAGAGACGTCGTCGAAAAAATCCAGTACGCAAATGTAGAGATTAACGGACGACCGCAAGGCTCAAAGTTTGTGTTCTGGAATATGGAAATGGAGAAAGGTAAATAAATAATTAGACGCATGATCATTCTAAGCTTACTTTGACAGATACAGAACAGTCCAAAGAGACTGGAGCTATGAACACACTTCCACAAAACATTCCAGCTTTTCAATTTCACATTGTCTTCTTTGAAAGCTCGACAGTCACATTATCTGATCACGAGTACAAAGAAGCGATAGTAAGTTGGGAAAATGAGTGTGCTAGGCTTCGTTCTAAGTCTCAAGATCACACGTTGCCTAAAGAGCCAGATCGTACTAAGAAGGATTGGCGGTGTAACCATTGCATCAAGGGGGTTGAATTCTTTCCACGAACCATTGGTATTTATGCCTTATGAGAAATTTGAGATTTCGTCACTGACATAATGCCAAGAGTTTTTTGAAGATGATAACATTACCAAATTTCCTGAACTATTCCATGTTTATGATTGGGACGCCCTTAATAAAGAGGAGAGGAAGATTGCAGTTGAACACCTTCAATATTTGGAAATAGCTCACTGGGATACCATTAATGGAAACGATTTTGGGCAAATTTTTGGATCCAAATTCAAAAGACGTAAAGCAAGTCATCTTACAAAGAATATGCCTAGAGAATGGCGTGCCTGGCATAAAATGTATGGTACCGAGCAACGTGAAACATTCGACATTCTCCAGGTATTCACAAATCTTTGCGTACAGAGAATACCGCGCTAACAAGTATTATCAGGAACGACGAAGAGCCCGCGAACGAGGGGAAACACACTTTCGGTACATATCTATAGGTGGCGATATCCTGTTATCCGGTGTAGAAGATGAATCTGGTGACCCAGTGACAGCACTTCCAATGGCAAAAATTTCAAACACATCTCCACACAATAAATCATCTGCCGGAAAAGAAGCATCAGCACTCGCAAATTCACCCTATGGCAAAAACATACTAAGAGCAGTAGGTTCTTCGCCAGATGATATGGGGGCAAACGCTATGGAACCTTACGCACCGACGTATTCAAGAATGGAAAGAATGGCAATAGTAGATCTAATCAATCCGAGACTATTTCTGGAAAAAGAGTCATCTGTAGGCATCCCAGATGAATCCCTTACACAATCTACCTTCCCCGACATTACTACAACGCACAGAAAAAAGACAGTGATTCCAGGAGTTGAAGTCAAGCTCGAAAGTATTCGGAACAATTTAATAGACCAGATTAATGGATTAAACTTCCAAATGGCTAGTTCTCAATTTCCCTAACGCATATCAAGAGAGAACCTATCGAGGTTATCTCACTTGATTCTGACGATGAAATCATCTTTGTATCGGAGACTAAGGCTTCCAAAGCTGTAAGACATTCTGAACCGGCACGAGCTACGAAGGTAGTAATTGCAAATGTGGATGAAGATTTGCGGGAACTGAAAGATTTGCAAAAGTTGAGGGAGGAGAAAGAAAGTCTTCAGAGAGATATTGAGTTGCTGGAGAAGAAACGAAAGATGGATGAGATCACCAAAAAGATACAGGATGCAGAAGCAAAGGCTAAGAGAATCAAGACGGAGTAGGTGGCTTTTATTTCATCTATGTTTTTATGGATAGGGGGTCGTATTTCCGGGACTTGAGATGCGATTATATATGAAGCTGCTGACACGGGAGAAGATTGTGTTCATTTTATGCTGGATTCATCCCGTTTTATCGTAATATCTATCTTTTCAAGTCAAGCTGAATAGCAATAACAATAAATGTAAAATGATACCTAATCGTTGAATTGATGGAGCTATATTCAGCAGTCGTTGTGAGGTTATAGCACAAAAGTTATATCTTGGAAAAAAGAAATTGCGCAAGTATTCTTTTTGCTTTCCACATTACAACATGTAAACCTCAAATCAAATGTATATATTTTGACTTCACTTTTCCTTCCTTGTGTGTTTCTTCGTAGTCTTTAATCTTTCACTTTACCGTGTGCTAGTGAGATACGATAAGCCAATTTCTTCTATCCTGCACAACAACATTCGACCTTCTTTCAACCAACACAGCGACGAATCAATTACTACAACTCTCGCCATGGCTATCTTAAAAGAGAGCGGTAATGAGTACGAGGTTCAGATCGTCAACGCTGTGACAGGCCAGTCTTTCAAGGAGTATGTTAAGCTAGGAGATCGAGAGAAGCCCGAGGACAGAGAAGCTGAGCGTTACATCACCTCGTATCCTGGCATAATGTTCAAGATTCAGATCACTTTGAAGACCGGCTTTTGCTTCAAGCCATTCGATGCAGTTGAGGCAAATCTTTACTTCAAGGGACAGAGTAGTGACTGCAGTCTGGCAGTTTTGAATGACCCATACCCGGATCATAAATGCACCAAAAAAGATCTGAGGATGGAAATCGCTTGTGTAAACATGAGTAACTACGGTAAAAATCTCATCGGCGCTCCATTGGTCTTCAAGGAACTCCAAATCGATGAAAAGCTGTCGGGTCAGACTGATGTAGTGGGCGTTAATCCTGTCGATCTCGGAAGCTTTTACGTCAGGCTTAATCGTCGGAAAATTGCCGCAATGCCAAACAATTACCTTTCAAGGGACACCGCCACAGCTTTGTGGAATGCCGAGAAGGTAGACAAGATGAGCTTCAAGAAACATGGGATCACGAACTCTATTGGGTAAGATCTCGAATTCCTCAAGCTTCTCTTCTAATCTGACATCTCAAGGTTGGGTCAAAATCGAATATCAACTCAAGAATCTGTGGTTTCCTCCTACAAGTTCCATACCTCGGATTTCCTCACATTTCATTTCACCTATCGTAATCTCGGTAAATATTCCTTGCCATTGACTGTATATTGCTGACCGTATCACTTAGAAATTCTCGATCGTTTGAATGTTGTCCCTTACCCGCCTCCCCTTTATTACAATCTTTGGGGGTCTCTTAGTGACATAGAGCGTCGGTTTACCTTGAGAGAATTACAAAATCTTCGCAGATCTCGTAGAGAGTTGTCCCCTAGCTTCACACTTAAGCATCATAAGCCTGAAGAATGGCGTTCTTGGAATGATATGCAACCATCAGAGAGAGAAATTTTGTTCTTGAACTTGCAGGCATGTGAATCTTTGCCATTAACATATCATTCTTGCTGACATATAGAGCATTAGAAAGAACAGAGCGATTTCGAAAGAGGGGTACTCAAGGAGAACTTCTCCGATTTACCTGCTTACAGACCGGCCGTTCTGTATAATGATGGCACTGCCCAGCAATTTACACATCCTCGCAAAGTGGCCGAAATCAAACGCAAAGCTCAAGGTTCACCGAACGCAATCAAGAGGGAGATGAAAACCTCATACGAAGTTTCCAATCGAAATTCCAAGTCCAAGATAATCCATGAGAATCAGATAAAGGAGGGTTCTAATTTGAATCATGTAAATCTTCCCTCTGACGAGCCGTTGGCGAAGAGACAAAAGATCGCGCAGGAGCCAACCTATGTGAATACGGTTGATAATGTTAAGATTCAGAAAGAACCAATAGACGTTCGTACACTCGACGACAAGACTATGGTCCTCACGAAGGAAGCAGCACTAAAGTATAATCTGACGGAGCTCGTAGATGCTGTAGTCCAGCTGAAACCATCATCACCAGGTGCTGACCTCGAGGTTTCAATTTACTGGGAGATGGCGGAAGAAATATTGCGACAAACTGTTGCTGAGTTCGTGCGAATCAGAAGATAGGAGAGGCATCATAACTGTCATCGCGCAGATGTGGTGTGGAGACAAATGTTCGGAAGTTGTGGCTCGGATGTAGCTTAAGAGGGCAACTAGTGTTGGTGCAAATCATGGCTCTTGTAGGATTCGGTTACACCACGATATGGTCAATGTAAAATTCGAATGTGTTACATCTCAAGCTTTACAAACACTGGCTGAGTAGCTTTCAAATTTTAAAAAGTTGTTCAAGGAGGGGCGACGTCAGGGTGTGCGTCTAGTGATTGAGTTTAGCCTGCATGCACTTCCCCCACCTCAATTTATCCCCGGGCGACCGCGTTCCACTCAACGCGATGCAACACACTCGACATAGATATTTGATGTCGGCATATCATTCTCACGAGGTAAATATGTCATAGTATGGTCTAAATGTCATCATGTAGGTTCTTTCCTTCTTCCTTTAACTTTACATCTCAAGCTTGGCTCGCTGTGAACTCAAGTTCAAGTTCGCGTCAACACCGTTCATCATGGCTTCCCCAAAACAATTAACATTAGGCTATAACACCAAACATCCATTCTCCTTAATCTCAATTAGTGATCGAACATCCGTTCAAAATCTCCTCATAGCCCTTCTTGATCCCCTCAAAACTCATTTCTCCCCGCAAAAAGCTTTGATTCGTGTGCCCGGTTCTACTGCCGTCCGTTTCGATGCGCGTGCTGCCGAGATTGAAGGATTTTGCCGACCATTATGGGGGCTAAGTTCGCTTTTAGCTGGAGGAGGAGAATATGAAGGGGCAGAGTGGTGGATTGAGGGGTTGAAGAAAGGTACTGATCCCGAAAATGAAGAATATTGGGGAGAGCCGAGAGACAATGATCAAAGAATGGTTGAGATGTGTCCTTTGGGATTTGCATTGGCTGTTGCCCCTGTGTTTTGGGAGAAATTGAGTGAGAAGGAGAGGGGGAATGTGGAGACGTGGTTGGGGAATTCAATTAATAGTAAGAAGTGAGTACTTATGACGACGAGGGCTGCAGCAAGGTGCTGACCAGTTTAGCATGCCCAACACCAATTGGCTGTGGTTTCGAGTGTTCGCAAATCTAGGATTGAAGAAGAATGGAGGGAAATTCTCACAAGAGAAGATTGAGCAAGATATTGTTCATCTAAATTCTTTCTTCCGAGGAGAAGGATGGTCAAATGATGGACCGGAGGGAATTTGGCAACAAGATTATTACAGTGGAAGTTTTGCTATACAGTTTCTTCAACTGTTGTATGCGAAGTTGGCAGGAGATGAAGATCCAGAAAAGGCTGCTGAATTCAAGAAACGTGCTCAAGATTATGCATTAGACTTCATTCAATATTCCGATGAAGAAGGAAGAGCAACACCCTTTGGAAGAAGTGTCGGATACCGATTCGCTATGGCTTCATTTTGGGGTGCTTTAGCATATGCTGATGTTGAATTGCCAGAACCTTTGACATGGGGGATTGTCAAGGGATTGCTATTGAGAAATCTTAGATGGTGGCAAACTCAAGACCAAATATGGAGTCCTACTGGGACCTTGACCGTGGGATATTCTTTTCCAAATATGTTCATGTCGGAAAATTATAATTCACCAGGAAGTCCATATTGGGCATGTTTGGCATTCATTTGTTTGGCTGTTCCCCAGGATCACCCATTTTGGACATCTGAAGAAGAACCATACCCAACAACCTTACTTCCGACCATCAAGGCTTTGAAACATCCTGGGCATATCATCAGCTACCTTGGAGGTCACAAGATGATACTTTCGTCAGGGCAAGCATGTTCATATCCTATGAGAGGAACACATGCAAAATATGGGTCTTTTGCGTACAGTAGTGCATATGGTTATTCTGTGCCTACAGGATGCTTTTCGCTGGAACAGTTTGCATTAGCTTCACAGCTCGGGTTATCCGATGATGGAGGTGAAGTTTGGAAGACCCGCCGAATTTGCGAGGCGGCAGTCATTGAGATGCACGATGAACAGTCAGTATTGAAGTCTATCTGGAAACCGTTCCCAGATGTTACCATCAAGACTTATCTCATACCTCCCGTCGCCGAAACTCCAAACTGGCATCTTCGCATTCATAAGATAGAAGCTGGAAGAGAAGTTATGACGGCAGATGGCGCATTCGCAATTCATAACGAACGAAAATTGGATGGCCGCTCCCTTGATCTTTACGACGCAGCCAAGAATGAAGGTACACTTCCCAAGATTATTGGAAATTACGATCTCAACACACCTGAAGGCAGTTCACCAGGCTCAGTCGGTGCATTTGCTGTATCCAAAGGAGCGGTTGGAATAGCTGCACTTGAAAGTGATGGTGAAAGTAGGCGCACGGCGATGCTCGTTAATGCTGATCCAAATTCTAATTTGGTTGAAAGTCGTACCGTGATACCTACATTACAGGTCACATTACAAAAAGGATCTGTGGCTTGGTTTGTGACTGGTATATATGCTAAGCCTTCTGGAGAAGCAAAGAATTATCTTGATGGGTGGAAAAATAAACCTGTCGTTCCCGGGTGGCTGATGAATGAGATGAGAGATTGAGTGAATTATCATTTGGGAGGTTTTATAGACGATAAGATCTTCTAGGTATTCATTTGTTTCCAAGACATGTATGTCTAGTTTTACTCGACTCAGTCGAGAATAGTGTGACATAGCAGAACATTGTCTATCAGATTAACTCTTGTGAACCACAATCACATTTTGCAAGCGATCAACCCACGAGAGACTACCTTGATATTTGATGCATGGCGCTCCAAGCCAAGCTCTTAATCTTTTTGTTCCAACGTCCTTCTCATTTAGGATTGCTGGATAAATATCCTTCCAGATTCTTATAATCTAACCCCCCTGTTGAACACAATAAGATCAGCCATCTCTACATGCGGGGCTTCACACACCAAACTGCAAACGGATTACAACGCACGGATACGCGAGAGTTACATATGCGCCCAGCCGGTTATTTACCCCAGGTATGGTCATGCAGAACTTACAATAAGAAATTACATTGGTTGGATGAATATAGCGTGGGATTTATCCCATGCAAAGGTTTAAGCGATTTAACTAGGTTATCGGAAACCTGGGGGTGGGGTTTCTAAGGTGAAGAGGAGATATACTTAGCTCCCTTGGCCAATTGCTGGCCAAGATGGAAGATAGTTATGGAGACATCAGTCTCAGTTGCTAGATGGAGAATGGTTTCTCCTTTGAGATGATGGGGTATGGGGTAAATGAAATGATATTATATGGTTGTATTCGACCACATTTGTGATGGCAGACTAAACCTCCAGAGGCACGACTTTCCTGCAGAGGCTCTATTTTATCTTCTTACGCCATTTTATTGAAATCGACACGTCGAGAATCTACTACATTTTTGGTGTCGTTGATAAATATTCTGATTGAAACAGCTCAACCATATCTCAGACTACACAAATAGACTCGTCAAGATGGCGGTCGGACTTGGGCAAAGGTTTTTGATGAAGATTGTGAAGAATGAATCTATGAAAACGTATGTTCAGAGACCAGAAGCTAATTGATCATTGGCAATCGATACTAACTCCTACACGACAGAGACCCGTAAGCATATATGCGTCTTCGCGAAATTCTCTAAACTGAACGAAATCTCCAAATAGCCCCGAAATCTATGGATGGAGAGTTTTCTTTCTAGCATGTTCAGGTATGCGCATTAATCCTGGCGTACTCTAGAAGGAAATGGATGTCAGGATATTTACTAACCTCAGCACAGCTTGTTTCGGCGGCATGCTTTTTGGTTGGGGTACGTTCAAATCAAGATTCGAAAGCTTGGATACAATGGATACTGATTCGCATTTAAAGATATTGGCACAATTGGAGGTGTGATTGTTATGCCGAGTTTCACCAAGTATGCTGACACTTTGATATTATATTCGGCAGATTGCTGACGAGAATAGGAAATACCACATCGACACTCTTGCTCCAGTTGCACAAGCCAATCTCTTATCGAATAGTGAGTTCTGAATCATGAGTTGTGAGAGTCTATTCTGAGAACAAATAGTTGTCAGTACATTGCAAGCGGGCTGCTTCTTTGGATCATTGTTCTCTTACTACGTTGCGGATCGATGGGGTCGAAGGGTAATGACTTCTATTGGAATTCATAAAGGTCAATTTACTGATAATTTATAGCCTGCGCTACTCCTTGCTGCTGGTGTCACAATTCTAGGAGTCGTTATTCAATGTGCATCGGATGGACATATGTGAGTGAAACTAACTTACAACTTTCTGTCAGTGGCTAATGATTGATAGCTCGGCATTGTATGTCGGTAGACTAGTTGGTGGACTGGGTGTTGGAGCTGCTAGTATGCTCACACCACTTTATGTTTGTTCCACTGAAATCCTTCTCTTTTTAAGATTCCAGACTAATTGTTTGATTACCCTCAGGTCAGTGAAAATGCACCCAGAGCTATCAGAGGTGCTCTCACTGGAATGTATCAACTATTCATTGCTACTGGGACTATGCTGAGTTTTTGGATCAACTACGGCGCCATACTACACCTCAAAGGCGATGCACCATGGATTGGTAATGCTACTCCCTTGAGGTAGAATCATGGCGAACGAAAAACTAATTTTTCTATTTTCTAGTTTCACTTGCTTTACAAATGTTACCGGCAATTTTTCTACTCGTGGGAATCTTTCTGTGTCATGAATCTCCTCGATGGTTGGCTCGCCAAGACAATTGGGAAAAGGCTACTGCGGTTTTGTCAAAAGTTTCCAAGTGAGCTAGTTTCTATCTTCATGAAACTCTTAGAAGCGCTACTAACCTATACAAGTCTTCCATCAGATCATCCATATATTCGCATGGAATTAGAAGAAGTATGATCCTACCATTCGGCTAATCGAAATCGAACTAACTTTATCACAGATGGCCGAACAACTCGAAAACGAACGCCGAATAATCGGCGGCGCCGGTTTCCTCGATCTCATGAAAGAAATGTGGACAATATCAGGAAATCGCAACCGAGCTTTAATATCGATCGGACTAATGATCTGTCAACAAATGACCGGCACCAACGCCATCAACTACTACGCTCCAAAGATCTTCTTGAATCTCGGCATCGACTCCACCACATCCGGACTCTTCGCAACCGGTGTCTACGGAATTGTCAAGATGGCTACCTGTGCGGCCTTTCTCCTCCTGGCCGCCGATTCTCTTGGAAGAAGAAAATCTTTACTCTGGACGAGTATTGCACAAGGATGTGCTATGTTTGTCATTGGTTTCTATGTGCGATTTGATCCGCCGCTTAAGGGTGCTGTTATACCTCCCGTAGGATACTTTGCTCTGACTTGTATCTATCTGTTTGCTGGGTTCTTTCAATTTGGTTGGGGACCCTGTTGTTGGATTATTGTTAGTGAGATACCGACTGCGAGATTGAGAGCGTTGAATGTAGCAATTGCAGCGGCTACACAGTGGCTGTTTAACTTTGTGGTTGCAAAAGCGGTTCCTACCAGTGAGTGTTTTTTCTTGCTTTCCCCCTCCTTTGTAGATTCTTCTTGGTGTCTTCTTTTTCTCTTTGTCTCGATATCATTATTGAACCAGCTGACACCCAAAAAGTGCTAGTAACAGTCGGCCGCGCAGGCTACGGGACATACTTCATCTTCGGCACCTTCTGCTTCAGCATGTTTTTCTTCGTGTGGTTTCTCATCCCTGAAACCAAAGGTCTCTCACTTGAAAAAATGGACGATCTTTTTGGAGTCACCGCAATCGCCCATAAAGGGGACGTAGAATCGAACACTGGATCTCTTCGAGGAGGTCCAGGTGCTAATATTAACGCCAACAATGAGAAGACCGCTGTCACTATTCCCGATGTCGAAGCTGGCAGTGAGAGTCTCAGGAAAAGAGAGGTCACGAATACTACGACTGAGGGAGAACATATTGAACATGCTAGTGTATCTAATACGCAGGCTCAACGTTAAAGTGCAGAAATTATAGGGGCTGGTAATGGGAAGAGAGTTGGGCTGAGAGGTGGTGCGGGGCCTGAGAGGGTATTGACGTCTACGAGACTTCTTATGGGGAGGAGAAAGGGTGACAGGGGTAGTGTGAGTGATAAGGTGGGTTATTACGGTTAAAGAGATATGATTTTTGTTATGGTTTTCTCGTTTTAGTGTGGCACTAAGAGTCTTGTGGACCAATGGAGATTCGGTTACTGGGAAGGGGACGACGAGGGGAGGTAATGAAAGATACGGATGACAAATACTTTATATACCATTTTCATCAAGTACCTCGAATAAACTTAAACACTCAGTTTAAATTGCCTGCAGTGTCACATACCAACTTACACCCGAAGAGTTTCTGAAGACCTTGTAGTAGCGGATGACCATGCCGTTCTCCGCTAACAAACCGTTGATTAACTATATGAGGGGAACATCAATACCTAAACGCCGACGCAAGTAATGACCAGCTATGAGTGGAGAGGATCTTATCTCCACTCTTGATTCTTCTGCATCACCTCTGTTCACAGGAACCATTTTCGGCTACCCTATCCCACTCATCTCCGAAATACCGCTAAATCTTTCTTCTCCCACTTTCTCATTCTAAACCATTTATAAACACCTCTGCAAAGCGGTTGCCAAACATTCTTCTCGCAATCAAAATACACATATCCCAAACCCATCAGAGCACCACTCAAATGCGCCTAAACAATCCAAAATTAGCCACATGTCATCTGAAGATTCTCAAGAAATTCTTACCGCGTGTCCCAATCTAAGAGTTTTATAAGCACCACAAACACCCAATAAATCAAACAGCATAGCTGCACCCAACAACTCCTGTGCCGCAAACGGGTACGGGATAAACATAATTTGAAACTGAGCTTCTGGGTGTTGCATAGCAAACGCACCAATCAAAGCGAATATCGCACCACTTGCTCCCAGAAACGGTACCGCGGGAACGCTTGGTCTAAGTCCTGCACTTAAAGCTTGTGCCCAACTGCCGAGCACACCCGTTGACAGATAGAAAGCCGTCATGTGAGGAATACTTGATTTGAAAGAAGGATCTTGGCCCAAGGCTGGCATGAAAGAAAGAAATCCATACATATTCATACCCAAATGTGCCAGTCCTCCATGACCAAATACACAGGTGAGTAATGTGAAATTTCTATTCATGCCGGGTGTGTGCAGGAAGATGTTGCTCCATAATCCTGGAGCCAGACTACCTAGAGCATGAATTCCTATATTTGTCGCCATGATTGTGTATGTGAATTTTTCAGAGGGCATTAATCTGTTCCAGAATTTCTCTCGTCCTTGCGGACTGGAAAGTTGGTGGATGGGTGGCCATGGGGTCGAGGCATATAATATCCCAGGAGGATAGTTCACCTCGTGCATTTTGCGTCTTACATCGTATGTGTTTTCCTCGTTTCGGATAAACAGATCCATGATTTTCGGAGTCTCTTTTTCGAGATTCAGATTCTCGTATATGGCGGATGTGGTATATATGGTGCTGACGGCTACCACGGTAAATATGGTCATTGCAGCCACATTGGATTGAGCTGGAGGGCCTGGCTGAGGAGACAGAGGGGGAGGTGACTCAACATTAATCTCCTGTGAAGAATCATGACTGTGATTTGTAAGAACTCTAGATTGAAAACTTCTAACATTCAATGGACGTCGTATAGGTGTAATGCGAGAAAGAATCCCTGAAGGCTTGAAAAGCCCGGTTTTTCGAAACATTATTAACAGGTAGATTAGGAGTAAACAATGTGGTGTCTGTTATTGCATCGAGAGAGCTTTTAAAATACTATTTATGCTTGGTGAATACGGTAATTGCATCCTCGCCGTACCATGTTTTTTGGACATTCACGTTGCTTCAGGTAATTCCATCGATAATTCACTGACACGTGATTACTCTTGGCGTATTGGCGCTAATTCGGAACTATGATACGCCACACGGCCTGTATCGGCATTTGGATAGGGAATTGCCTCCCCTTTACCAACCGAACAATTGTTCGTCAAATTCATTAGCTCAACGATCTAATCATGAAATTGTGTTTCCTGAATTATGACTATTTGAACCAAATTACTTTCTCAATTCTCCCGATTCATGTTCGGCGATTGCGATTAAAAGATCAGGAACTCTATTGCCAAATTGTTTTCACTTGTAGAAAATGTCTATCGTGAGTTTATGAGAAAACTTATGTGTTGTTGAGTCGAAGAATATAGAGAAATGAATTGAAAAGACGAAGTGAAGTCACCGTGGTAAGACGACTCGTGCTAGCTTCTAAAACTGGTAATAATGTCCCTCAAGCACACCCCATAGCTAATTCTCTAGATCCTAACTCATACAAACTACTTGTTCCCTCACAACTTATTAATTTCCTGACCTCAATGTTTTAATTTCTCTCCTAAATCTGTGCAACTTCTTTCTCGCCTCATTGACTATTATCACATCCTTAAACTCAGTCTTCTTCTTTTTAACAACTCTTAATTTCTGATGCTAGTAGACTTAGTAGCCTCTTTCGGGGTTGAGGATATATTTGTGGTGGTCTTGGGGAAACATAATTCCTAGATAAAGCATTGATATTCAGTTGAACGGCAACTTTGTGATCGACGTAATCATCGATCATTTTGAAAGCTAGACTAGACATTATTTTGGAATCTGAATCTTCATGATTGTAGCCTTTTCCCAAGATAATCTGCAAACCGAACACTTGATTGTTGGAGAAGATATAACTTATTGATTGGTATGTCCCTTAATACGTCCTGCCAACTTCCATATATTCGTCAAGAAAACTCGAGTAAATACCGTTAGCTCTAGAAATACCTATCATGCGGATAGAGAATGGTTCACGTAGCTTTCCAAGAATCCGCCATATCGATCGGGTTGTAACTCTACGATTTCATGTCGAAACTTCTGTATATGTCAATTCAAATTGCGAGGCTGTGAGAGGAGCCTGGTACGAGCTAAATTGCGAGGAAACCACTGGAGTAAAATCATTCAGTTTAGATTGTCAAAGTTTGAACAATCATCCGGTAAGGAATCAGAGATCAGGGCTTGCTTCGTTTGAGGCTCGCAAGAAAGAAGTGATATTTTGGCGAAATTTCATGTAAAAATGATTGATGGGTATCAAAAGAGACGAGTTTCGTAGATAGACAGCGGACTTCGGAATTTGGAAAACTGGAGGAAGGCTGATATCATCTTTTCTATAGAGGAGAGGTGAGGACAGTAAAAGGAGATATGAATAGGAGCTAGGAAGAGAAAAGCATAGTATGTTTTGCCGCACTAGAGAAAAGTGAATTAGGACTTCATCGACAGTTTCAATACTCCACATTTTGAAGATCAGTGTAGCCTATTAGGTGGCCGAGAGAGGTAGTGCAACAGTAGTCCAGTGTTCCCATAATGATGAAAGTGACATGAAATTAATCTAAAATACTCTCGTCTGGTATTCCTAACGCGCGTTATGTGGAATATCTCTACCAGTCACTCTTCTTTCCATCCTCCCAGCTCTTGCTTACTTAAGTCAATGCACCTGTCTCTGTAGATCCAATCGGAATCCTCTTTGGGATTATCATACCACTTAATCTTCTTAAACGAGTCTTCCAGTTGTCTCTTGAGCCCGTTCTCCCCCTGAATCACATCTTCTGGTTTGAATCCTTTAGTGTTGTACTTTTCCAAAAAGTACTCATCCTCATCAGAAAACTTAAACCAGTCCCCTTTATAACATTTTTTCTTAGTAGAGTACCTTACACGTGCGTGTAGTTCGTTTTCCAAAGACCGTCTATTATTTTCCTGTTTCGTCTTCTCGTTTTTGACATCATGACTTAGCCAGTACTTCCAGGCTTCTTCTGGGTCAACATTACTCTCCATTTTACGTCCACACTTCTCTTTCACTGAGTCTAACTGGCCTATATAATCCTCTTTTTCTTTCGTTAATTCACGTATAGCGATAAGCTTATTTGCATAAGTTTCCAACGCCATCTGCAGATTTTCGATGGCCTCGTGAACCTTATCTTCACTGTTCTTAATGCCTGCTGCTTTATCGTTATATTTATGTTTTAGAGAAGTTTGAGAATTTTTCAGAGAATTGACAATAGGTGCGAATTTCTTGTGGGCATCGAATTCCCTCGAATTGTCTTTGATTTTGACAGTGCCATCTACTGATCTATTTGGACTGTGACTTGAAGGCTTCCTGTCGCCAGAGGGTTCCCCTTGTCGTTTCTTTCGAGAAAATGAATTGTTCAACATTGTGAGACACTTTGATATAAGATTTGATCGTTATTGAATACGGTTTATCGTTTTGTATCTCGATTTGTGGATGAAGATGATTGAAAGTCATTGATTTCGATACTCTTAAAACATGAAATTTCAACCTTATATATCTATCTCGATTGATGACCTGTTTACATTAATAAATATTGTTGGTATTCATCATTTTCCAGCAGGGGCCTATCTGATGATTCCAATCTAACAATGATACAAGCTAAGCGCCCGGGATAAGTCTTATATGGTGATAAAATGATATTCTGGAATATTCATGAGGCAGCAAGGCCTTGGAGTGCTGCATCGACCAGCTTGTAGCCGTCTTGCTCCCGCTTCAAATTATTTGTGCCTAGACCAACATTTCAATGGAGTTTCATCCTGCTTTCCATTCCTGAATGTTTTTATATTCATCCTTATTGGACAAAAGAGGTTGATGAATAATGTTATGTGAGACTGAACCACGCGCAGTCAACTTGAGCTGCTCAATTGAGTCAGGATCAGTATGACCCGCCAAGTATAATTGTAACAATCGCAGTGATATCAGATACAGCGTAGCCAAAAACTCAAGCAAGACATGTACTTTGGATGGTGGATGGGTAGAACTTTCTCCCTTCACTCAAGGTCTAGATGTGGGATATCTGATCACAGTTGTCAGTTAGTTGGTGCTGCTAATTGGTGATTGGTAGACAGATTGTAAAATCCCATATCGTATAACATCTTAATACGCTTCCAAACCATCCTTATCTCATCAAATAGAATTAAGAAATAATTTTGACAAGTTCACTGGCATGATGTTCATTGAAGATTCTGAAATCGCGGTGCGGAAATATTATTTCGCGAGACCGTGAACTTACCGATGTTCTGGCCGAATCAAACCAAAAGCATCATCTCCTTCAGTAAGCTACTCAATTACATAGCCATCCTCTGCAACCTCACCACCTTACCACTTCTGCTCTCTCTGCATTTGTGATTACAGAATATACACTCATTCTCCCAAATTACCTACGCCAAAGTGATTTTACACAATTTAATACCTTATTCTCACATAATCCTTGCAATAACCACATCCACCCAACTCTCCATCCTCCTTGCGCAAACCAAAACACCGAGCCACTCGTCCCTGGACCTACTATCAACAGCTTATAAAAATGTCCTTCGAATCGCCTCTTCCACCCTACAATGCCTCCGATCCCACGGCCACCTTCCTCAATTCCTCGTGTCTGGACCTCCTCCTTATCGAACTCGTTCCTCTGGCCTACCGGACTGTGCACGCACTAGATGCGCCTTCTCCGCCCTCTTCCTCTCCCAATCCATCTGCAGCTCCAAAAATGGAAGAAGAAGAAGAACGCGAACGAGTGTTTTTCCGTCTCGAAAGTCTCGGATATCGTGTTGGGTTGGGTCTCGTGGAACGATTTAGTAAAGATCGTCCCCGGTTTACAGATACATTGGATGTTATTAAGTTTCTGTGTAAGGATTTGTGGATGCTGGTTTTCAGGAAACAGATTGATAATCTGAAAACGAATCATAGGGTATTTTCTCCCTTTCCGGGTGCTACGGATCATGGCTTGGTTAGCACAAGTGGATTGATACTGACATGGAGGAATAGGGAGTCTACGTCCTGACAGACCATTCATTTCGTCCCTTTGCGCGCATGAGTACAGAACCAGGCGGAAATGCAGTTATACGCGCTCAACCTGTTAGTACCCCTTACTTATTCACATATGTCCCCAAAATTCACTAGGCAATGAGCTAACACTTAATCATTCAGTTCCTATACTTCCCCTGCGGCATAATTCGTGGAGCCCTCGCCTCAATGGGTATAAATGCTACTGTTCATGCGGAAACAACTGAATTACCGGGTGCTACATTCCAAATTAAGAGTATTGTTAATACTACCACGGGCAAATGATTATGTTATGCTTGGACTATTAGAAAGATACAATAAACTCTGCTATTATTGTCAGAACCACACAACAGGTCGGCCAGCTGTAAGATGAAGAAGTAATGGGCTTTAGAGAATCCCTAATATACACAACTACCCAGAGCCGAATTCCAAGAGAGGACGAGAAAAATAAAGATATACCATACCACAATGTACATCACCGTACAATAATATTTGCGACTTAGCGATTTGCGATCTAGCGAGATGGCATGGCAAGATATGGAATCGAATGAGATGATGATTAGCAAGGAGTCATAGGAAGGGTTTGGTCAAACCAGGAAATTGCAGGGTTATAGAAGTAGCCATATCCCGCCGCCGTCGACGACGTTGTCGAGGTCTCAGGCAACAGGGGCACTGCAGATTGCCCAGATGAATTCACGTTATTGACTTGTGGGATTTTGCTGGGAGAATTGGCAAGAAAATAACCCCTGAAGCAGACGTTTCATAGCCAGATGCAATTAGGAGAACTCGCGTACGTTGAACATGATATACTTGCAGAACTTTGTATTGCATTGTTCTATACTAGAAGCGAAGTCGATTGCTCCCTGCACTCATATCCTAATTTCCATTCACCCTATCTCTTTATAGCATTTTTCCTTTCTCGCACTCTTGATCTCAGCCGAAAAGAGAGTAAGGGCGAGGGGATACAAACACGCCAGGTTTCTCTCAAACCTCCAGAGTGGATAGCCTCCATACACCAAATAACCCCATGATTCCATTATCCCCCTTTTTCCCCCGCTCCCTTCACCCGGAATTCAGACCTTTTCATTCCATTTCACAAATCGTTTCAGTTCTCAGAATCTACCAATCACAAAAATCACAGTCGTTATTTTTCAGATATGCAACAAAACACGTCGAGCACTGTATCGCACTTCTAGTAGGCACATAAGGAATCTTGAGCACTTGATAATTATAAAAATAACGAATCATCTTTCTTATATGTGCAACAAACCGCTACTTTGCCCTTTAGTGATGGTATGAAAAGCCTTTGATAAACGTAAAAATAACAAATTGTCTTTCGTAGATATGCAACAAAAGACCATATTGCTACCTACTCCTCCGCTCCTGAATATCCAATATCTAATAACCACAAAAATAACAACCCCTTCGTTTCCCTTAGATATGCAACAAACGACTCGTCTAAATCAAATCTCAATCTCCTTGCCTCTTTCACTTCCCCTCGCAATTCTTGGCTCAGATCCCAGTCTATATTGATATTTTGCTATCGGCTGATTTCACTTCTGGTCCGGATGGGCTAGGCGTGTGAGAGGAAAGGGGGAGGACATGGGAGGGAATATTGGATGAAGGGGATTGTTTTTATGGGAATTTTGGCTATTAGCCAGCTTGCGAGTTTTAGATTTAGATTCTAAAATGGATAGCAGAGTGAGCTAGATATTATGATTCACAACTTACTTTTATCAAGAACTCTTCGCTGATAGGTTTAAATCCGTATTGTTGACCACCTAGAACACCGAGAATGACATATAAGAGTGATGGAATAATCCCTTTTCCCTATGATAATCTATACACAAGTAGGTGTTATAACCCTCTTCGTCTTCTTCCTCTTCTCAATCTTACAAACAACGATTTCGATATTGACAAATGAAATAGAAAGAAAAAAAAATTAACGAAAGAAAGTATTGTAGGGGTGAAAAGAAATGTGCCTTCGTACTGGCACCGAGTAAATCCCGGATAACTATGTTGCCGGATTCAAAACCTCAAAACGCCATTTTCACTTGCTTGATGACATCCAGTACCAATTCAAGTCCGTCGCTAAAATATCAAACGCTTTCCGTACCTCCCAAATCCCATCTCCGTTCAAGTCCGTTCCCGCCCGTCCTGCTCATCCTTCCTGGGTATATATCTCCGATCCATATTCCAATCCGATTCCTTGTCTTGTCCCATTCTCCATCTCTCTCCAATGCCCAGTCCCCTCCAGAATTTGGGAGTTTAGCCGTGTTGGAATAAGAGCCACCGATAAGCACTTCTTCACATTGTGTTATTTGGCCAAAAAGACTAGTTCGTTGAAGAATATATATCCACATCTGCCCTCGCTTTCTTCACGAAAAGCTCACAAACTTTGGATCTCTTGGCTTTCCATCCGGTCCAATATTTTCCCTCTTAAAACTTTCCTGCATCCATAGTCTCCTCGCCTCATCAAAGTTAACCTTCTTTGTCCTCATGATTCTCTGAATTTCTCTTTTCCCATTATCTGAAAGTCCATTTCTTGGATCTGAATCTAGGAGGTTTTGAGAGAGGTTGAAGTTTGAAGAGGTTAAACCAGATTCAATGTCGTTTTCGAAGGAATGGGGAAGTGCGTGATAGGGAGTGTACATAAATCGGGGGAGACGTTCGAGGTAATGTTCGGGGATGTATGGAGACCAACGATCGCGGGTTACAAAGGCGACTGGAATGGTGTTAGTAATTTAATTGTCTCAAGTAGTCTATCCTGGGAAAGTAAGACTTACTAGTAGAGATAACGAGGAAAACGAAGACGGTTGTATAGAGCAGATATGCCATCTTGACTTATATTGTCGCCGGAACCTTTGAATATCTTGCGCAGTTGCTCAGCAATTGTAGAATCCTCGATCTCCAAGTCTCTTTTCAACAAATCGTATTCGTAGTCGCAAAGATGTTAGACAATGGGCAATGAAAGAAAGGAAATGAAATTACGTAGAATGGGTAGTCATTGAGAGAAAGAAAGAAAAAATCTGGCGATAACCTCGCTTTTAGAAACAGACGTCAGCACCAGTTGATGCCCGCCTCATCCGAATAGTTTGGTTGTATTGAACTTCTCTAACCGTCCAAACCTCACAGCCACCTTTCCGCATGCGATTAAAACTTGGCTCGAGCTTGGAAAAGTGACGAATGCCTTTCTGCATGCCTTATTTCCTCGACGGTGTGATGAGTCAGCCACAAGGCATCAGTGATCAAGACAAGGCCAAAAGACAGAAGACTAAAATAGGATAAGCGAGACGAAATCTGATTGGACGCACAAATTCAGTGATTCGTGAATTTTAATGATTTTGCGACAAGATCTTGATACTCAGACATAATTTCGACTACCGCCAACGACCACAAGAATTTCCTCAATTCTCACTCACCCACCCGTCAAGATGTCTCAATATGTTTCCGCTGATTTGATCTGGGAGGTTACCCGTACGTTTACCTGTTTTCATTGTTGGAATGCTGTGGGGTGGGATTTACGAATTGGGGTCAAAGGTCGAAGGGACTTGAGGGGAGTTGAAAGGACTCACGAGGGGGATGTTGGATTGCAGTTTCGAACATGAAGAGGATACGAAGATGGGAGGAGAATCGATTAGAGATGGGCAGTTACTGATGGCTATGGAATTTATCTAGGATCCCAGAACGCTTTCTTGGTCAAGCGCACAACTGGTGGTGGAAGCACCTTCTCCAGAGATCCCTTGAACTTGACCAACAAGCACTCCAGAAAGGTATGTAGTTATCGGGAAGATTGTAGCAATCTCTACCACGGAATCTCCAATATGAATAAAGGCTAATTGAATTACAGTATGCTGGTTTCGTCAACGACAAGGTACGATACGAATATAATCCCCAACGGCAAAAGCAAATCGAGGAATCGAAATGGAATCAGTGGTACTAATTAAATCTATGGATAGGCCGTCGGTGTTGTCCCATCTGAGAAGGGTGTTACTTTGATCACCAAGAAGACCTCTGCCAGCCAAAAGCCAGCATCCAGCTTGAACAAGACCACCTACAGCAAGTCCGGCAGAAAGTACGTTTAATTCAATCATGGAACCTCGTCGAATCCAGGAATGAAATTTGAGACTAACGAAACTTTCCCTAAAAATAGGACCTTCGCTGGTGTCGCAAAGACCGTCGCCCAAGGTGGATACAGATCTGACCTCCGTGCTGAAGCCGTCGCCCGTTCCTCCGCTATCCTCGAATCCCAAACCCCTAAGAAAGATGCCCCAGCACCAAAGCTTAGAGGATCCAAGGCCGCCAAGGCTGCTGAGAAGGAAGAGTAAAGGATACCAATTTGATATGGTTGGGGATTGGGGGAATTGATTATTGTTCAATTGGTTGGGTCTAGTCTTGTTCCTCAGGTACTCTTAATGAGTGGAGTGGTCTATTTTATGACATTTGAGACAGACACACAAACTAGTTTTCAATGAATCGGTTACATCATGATGGTTTACGGAAATCTGGATGAATTTTCAAGTGATGGTTATGAAGTGATTGTGAGACTAGATGGTGGAATTGATTGAATGTTTACAGGCGGAAGGAAGGCTCACGCAATCGGCATCACACTCCACAACGGAAGAGTTCTCATCCCATTCCAAAGCTCCAGTTGCGAGATGCGGACATGTGAATATGATGACCGGAACAATTCGTAGAGCTTTCCCCCCTAATAGTGCACATGTCTTTTGAAAGACGTTGAACGATTCATAGACGCGTCCGTAGATTTCCGAGCCGAAGGGAATTATGCCTCGGTCAGTCGACAATGTGATTAGCATTTCCCCAGACTTACCCAAGGTTACGTAGTGAAGGGTAGATTCCGACGAAGATGGCTCTTTTATATAAACAGCCACGGTTCCTCGATTTGAAATTGATATCTCCTCATCGCTTTAGAGTTTACACGTGTGATTCACCATCTACCCTGCCCACGCACTCAGTTCTCATTCTACCAATACCAAGAAGTCCCAAGAAACGCACGACTGCCCAGGTGTAACAAGGTAAGACCCGAGTTCCCTACTGCAACGCCAGAGCATCCAATGAGAAGGGGATATGGGAAGAATGGCCCCGCTATAGCAAATGCCCCCTCTACTTTTTACCCCTCCAGCCAACCAGATCAGAACCAACCAGATCATCCCTTTTGTTTGAGCTTCTGACCCTTTTTGAGCTCTCCACTTTCACCGACTTCAGATTCGAGAATAAAGACTGACCTCTTCGCTGTTTTGTCCTGGTGCAAAAGATCAATAGAAAGAAAGACGATAATCTAATACCCCGAGGTATGTATCTGTTTCTGTTTCTATTCTATTTCTGTCTGGAGCGAGAGTGAGAAAGGGGGTGAGGGACGATTCAATAGAGAAGATTGGGTGAGTGGGTGGGTGGATGGGTGGATGGGTGGATGGCTGAATGGGTTGGAGTTGTTGAGGGGTCCAATCTGTTGGACGAGCGATGCGGGGTATTGGCAGGAGCTGATTGTTTGGCGTGAAGTACTAATAATAATTCAAAGTGCTAATAATAATTCTCGACTTGACAGAACTCACAACAAAACACTCACACTCACACTCGCACTCTCATCACATCTCTCAATACCTTCATCCAAAAAACACACATACACCACACCTCTACACACACTCACATATCTCAAAATGGGTTTCAAAGCTGGTAGGTCTCTTCATTATGCGAAATTGAGATGGCAGAGATGCTGATTTGAGGAATAGTCGTCGCTGGTGCTTCCGGAGGAATCGGACAGGTGAGTCTTGTTTACTTGGTGTTGATCTTGATCTTGACCGTGATCTTCTGCTTCTCAATCGACAAGTCGTGGATTCATTGAATCGGTTGCTAATCTGTTATCGTGTTACCTATAGCCATTGTCGCTTCTCCTCAAGACTTCTCCTCTCATCACCGAGTTGGCCCTCTACGATGTTGTCAACACTCCTGGTGTTGCCGCCGATCTTTCGCACATCTCGAGCCCAGCTGTACGTATACAATCTAAAGACACAGGATGAGTCCTAGACGGTTCGGGAAGGAAGAGACATTGCAGGAGCTAATCTGTGCTATCTACACAGAAAATCACCGGATATTTGCCAAAAGATGATGGTGCCAAGTTGGCATTCAAGAACGCTGATATCATCGTCATCCCAGCTGGAATTCCCCGTAAGCCAGGAATGACCCGTGATGATCTCTTCAACATCAACGCCGGCATCGTCAAGGGTCTCATTGAGATCATCGCCGAGGTTGCCCCAAAAGCCTATATCCTTATCATCTCCAACCCAGTTAACTCCACTGTCCCAATTGCCGCCGAGGTTCTCAAAGCTAAGGGAGTCTTTGATGCTCAACGTCTTTTCGGTGTCACTACCCTTGATGTTGTTAGAGCCGAGACTTTCGTCGCTGAAATTGTCGGAACAGCAAACCCACAAGAATTGACTATCCCAGTTATCGGTGGTCACTCTGGAGAGACCATTGTTCCACTTTTCAGCCAAGCCAAGCCAAGTGTTAACATCCCAGCTGATAAATTGGATGCTTTGGTTAACAGAGTTCAATTTGGTGGTGATGAAGTTGTCAAGGCCAAGGATGGTGCTGGATCAGCAACTCTTTCTATGGCCTATGCTGGTTTCCGGTATGTTTTAAAACTCAAATCTTTGAAGGTTTTATTGACCAGATAATAGTTTCGCCGAGAAGGTTCTCAAGGCCTTGAACGGTGAGAAGGGTATTGTCGAGCCAACTTTCGTCTACCTTCCAGGTGTCCCAGGCGGTGAGGCTATCGCCAAGGAGACTGGCCTCGATTTCTTCTCTGTCCCTGTTGAACTTGGCGTAAGTTTCACTTCACTTCTTGTTAAATCAAGGTTAACAAAGCTAACTATCAAATAGACAAACGGTGCCAGCAAAGCTCAAAACCCTCTCTCCAACATCAACGATGCCGAAAAGAAACTTTTGGCCGCTTGCGTCGATGGTCTTAAGGGTAACATTTCGAAGGGTGTTACCTTTGCTAATGCTCCTCCTCAACAAAAGTAGTTTCCCTATTTTGATCTCTTACCTCTCTTCTTCCTCCTTCCTTCTTTTCAGATTCCTTCTTCTTTCTCTTTTCATACTTACATCGAGCACTTGAAAAAAACAAAGTTGAATGTGATGGAAACCAAGCGCATAGCAGAAAAAAGTTCCCTTTGTTCCTTGACTGATCGTTGGCGTCTTGCTTAGATAGATTGTGAGAAGTCCTTTCGATTTTTCGATGAGGGATTTGGAGGCTTTTCTTTTCCTGACTTCACTTTATTCCATATTCTTCTTCGGGAGTGTTTCGAGATTGGTGGTTATGGAAAGATGGAGGTGGGATAGAGAAGAGGTCTAAGGAGAGGCTGAAAGGTGAAAGGGTGTTTAAGGGTGACAGGAATGAAATAATGAAATAATCAAAAATAGATATTGGATCCACGGGATGGGATTGAGGGGATAGGAAATGAATTGAATGGGTTCATGTCGGATCGGAGCCATAGAATCAATGAGTCCATGAAACGGGGAATGGAATAGGAATGATCACGGGATCGATAGCAATACATGAAATGAAGTTGAATTTTAAACCTTGAAATTTGCATGCGGCTTTAACAGAAATGGACAAGATTAGAGTATTCAGTAGTCCAAGCAGTTTGAACTGATGAATAAGGTTCCATGAGCTTTCCTTCCTTTATTTCATTCATATATTCTTCGTTCGGCTGCTCTTGGTTTTTGATTTTTGGTTTCGGGGATTTTGCAATACATTTGGTTGGCTAGGGGTTGAATATGTAGACATTAGAAATAGATAACAGATTTTGGATTTAGATTTAGAATATTCAAGATGATGTGAGTGTTAGTACATCACACAACATTCGGAGAAATCACAAATTGGCAGCTGAGAAGCTGTAAAGATGGATTAATCGTCAATGAAGTTGAGAATTTTCTTTCTATCTATTTATCTATCTATCTATCTATATCGATATCAAGATTCCATACCGAACTAACTGACTGACTGAGACTAGAACTAGAACTAAAACTAAATTTGCTGCATAGTAGATTAGATAAATTGACGAGATATTGATCTTGTGCTGGTTTAGAAGAATGAATGAAAGGGAGAGGGAATGAATTGAAGAAAGGGAGAATGAATGGAAAGAAGAAGGAAGGAAGAAATCTATCAAATTCCTATTATATCTTATCTGATCTTTACCCCCCCCCCCCCCCCCTCTTAGAAGGGTAAAAGAATACATTGCCTAAACTCCTCATCTTGATTTATCATAACATGTCGTATCATATCATACCATAAATATCCTATCCCGTCCCATCCCAGATCCGACTCCTGATTCCTAATACTACATACAAACATACAAAAAAACAGACAGGCAGGCAGACAGCACATACTCTAATTTGAGAAGGCATTTTCCCAAGTCCCTGGTTCCTAATTCCTGATTTCCATTTCCATTTCCCATTTCCATTTCCCAGTTCCTAAACCATAACCCCCTAAATCCCCTTCTTCCCCTCCACGCTCCCCTCAAACCTATACTCCCTTCCCCTACACACCCGATCCACACGCTCCCTCACCTCAGGATACACATCCTTGTAGGCCTCCCTACCCATCCAACAATCCAAATGTCCATACCCTCTAATCTCGGTACGTTCATACATTTCAAACTCGGAACCACCGCCATTTTCCTCTCTCAGAATCTCCAGCGTCTTCGTCGTGCTCTCTGGATTCAGGACTTTGTTGTCTGAGCCGGAGAAGAGGAAAAATGGAATGTCTTTAAGACGGCGGATGTTCTTGGATGAGGTGAGCGGGTGGAAGAGTGGCGCGTTGCCGGTGACGTGCCCGATTGTGCCCATTCTCATGAGGAGGTGGAGACAGGTCATGTTGACGCCGGAGAAAAATCGGTTGATTTGACGGTGGGTGGCTTCGTTGAGGTTGTTGTGGTTCCAGAGACTAAAAATCGATTTTGATTAGCATTGTTTCTTCATCTCAATTTCAGGAGCAATATCAACATCAATATTAATGAAGGGAAAGAGTAAGAGTAAAGGACTGGGGAAACACATACCGACCGAAAATCAACGAGCAGCGATGACACGAAACATTATTACAAATCTCACATCTCTTATCGGGATAGAATCTCAACAGCTGATTGACCGCTTGTTGGAAATACGAATCTTCCTTCGTGCTGCTACAGCTGAACCAATTGCCTCCAAAGAATTTATACAACTTGTCAAAGGGAATGGGGCCCGCGAGCGCCTTTGCTAGATTCAAGGTTGCCCAAATCGGATTCATAAAGACCTGCGAACAGGTGACTCCTAGAATCCAGTTTGCGGGAATAGTACCATCTAGAAGTCCCGAAGAAAAGGCGACAGAGCCCATACAATGAGCGATTGTGTAGATGGGATCATGGCCATATTCTTTGCGGATCCATTGAAGCGAGGCTTTGATATCGAGACGCGCGTCGAAGGTGGTCCAGTTATTTTCTGCAACTATGAGTTGACAGATGCGATGGACGACGACGAAGCAGCGGTATCCGGCGCGGGTAAAGTAGTTGATGGCATTTACTTCAATGGTGGGGAGAGCGAAGATTTGATGATCGACTGAGGCGCCGGGGATGAAGAAGAGATTTTTGGTTTCGATGTTGGGGTTTCGGGGTTCCCAGACGTGGAGGAGGGTCTTCACGTTGTCGGAGGCGACGATTTGAATGGTATCATCGGGGGGAGTGTCGTTTATGTAGCCGGTGTAGGTGACGGATGGGTATTGAAGATATGTAAATGGAGCGAAGAAGAGATTGGCTGATTGTCTTGCGAAGAAAGTCATAAAGCTTGTGGTGGACTGAAGTCTAGACCAGAAGTTACGACCAAATGACTGGAGTGTGAAGATTTGCGATAGGAAATCTTTGGGTTGGATATGCATCATTCCTCTTCCTAGTACAGTTTTGTCGGCATCTTTCTCCGTGATGGTGACGTATAATGTTGATGCAGCGGTCCAGAATTTCAATGGCCCAAGAGCAACTGATGAATCAACGATTTTAAATCCATGGAAGTGTAATTGTTTTCCATCAGTAGAGGTCATATCGAAATCATATGTTAGATTTCGAGTACCAGGAGCTTGATGATCGACGTTGAAGAGTTGGAAGTCTCCACGTTGAACCATAAAAGGACTCCCGGGCAATGAAGCACAAACGAATGTGCCAGTTAACATAGCCGAATGATCCGCTCGATGAACAACTATTGATACGATGTTAGTAATAATATGATATTATGCTAGGGAGAAGTACATACTTTTGCGTGTATCAAAAGTTTTGACACTCAAAAAAAACCTTGAAGCCTCACAAAGTCCCCTAGCAGTCTTGGCAGCAATTTCATAATCCTCCCGATGATCACCCTTCAGATTCTTTCCAATATGAACGAATCCTTCCATCACCTCAGTGAAACCAAACCCACTCGTCTTGGAGGCTTCAGATTCATCAATGATCTTAGTAGCTGCTTCCACTTCAAAGTTTTGGGTGCTATAACTTTGCAATTGCATGGGAGCATGCTTCGGCTCGCCGAACAAATCCAACAAACCATTGCTAGTATCATAATCAATAGTAAGATTGAAGTTCTTCGCAGCATGAGCAACTGAACGTTCAGCCAGCGCAGTAATTGTTGCGAACGGATTGACGCCTAGTGCGCAGGGAATGACAGCAGCATCGGAAACAATAAGACCAGGATATGTCTCACTGCCATTACCAGTGAGAATTTCACCAAAATGATTGGTAACCCCATATTGTGCAGTGTTATCCGAACTCATGCAAGCCCCTCCGATAGGATGAACGGTGATTTCTTGCTGGCCTAGTGCTGCGTAAAATGGATTATTAACGAATGTTCCACCGACAGCTTCTGTAGCTTCTTTGAGGACGTTGTTGATTTTTCTGACATGGTCACTTCGACCCACACCAAGAAATTCAAGAGATGGTTTATCATCTTTGAGAGTAAGGATGGCTTGATTGGTATCGTGGCTCATAACAAGATATGTTTGTGTTCTCTCAATACTACCCTTTTTGTAGTATGGACCCAAGAAACGACTACCTGCAGATGACAGTGTGTGCCTCAATTTCTCGAGAGTGGTCAAATCTGCTGGTGCTTCAGAGCCTGGAAGCTTCTCAAGCATGAATTGAAAAAGTGGAGCAAGTGCTTTTGGAATCGCACCCTCTTCAATAACATATCCATCCAAAACATTTGCATGACCCTCTCGGTTGTCGATGATGCCTGTAATAGTAGGGCCAACAGGCTTATCTACCGCGGGGGATGCACGACCAATCGCGTTAACTTCCTCATCGGTGTTATAGCCAAAAGCTAACATATCACCATTGCCACTCATGGATTTGCCTAGTCTGTCGCTCATATTCATTCCCAAGCTTCTACTTCGAAGAAGAATTTCTGTTGAGCCAATCGATCCGGCTCCAAGAAAAACACACTTCTTTGCATGTACCCACAGGAGATCTTCGTAAATATTGGTCTTGAAAGATCCACGATTGCTTCCATGCCATGCAAAGCATACGAGATAACCTTCTTGTTTAGGATCTGGGTGTTTTTTAACATATCTTACTTCGCATTCACAGAACATTTCTGCTCCCCAATTCCATGCATCCGAGAGATAATTGACCAAAGTACTACTTTTGCTTCCATCATTAACACCGGTGGAATCCATACCCGTCAAAGCGGATGGGTACATCTCAACTCCAGTACTATTTGGTCCTCCAAGGAATCGAGTAGTTTGTGGTGGGCGATAAAATTTCTCATGCATACCGAGAATTCTAGCCTGCTTCTCCAGCAATGTCAACTTGGGAAGCGCAGGCCAGTCTTCTGGATAACTTTGAGGCTGTAAAACAGAAGCAGCTCGGTTGTAGTATTCTTTTAGTGCTTTTTCCTCTCGCAATTCCTTCGGCCAACAATCCATAGCCAGAGTATCTTTGTCGGCTTCGAGGAATATATTGGCGTTCAAAAGGCTTGTTCCCCCCAAACCATTTGCTACGAAGGCATTCTGACCTTTTCCAAATATGAGATGATAAAGACCCGTAGGATCTCCCTCTTCCACCATCATACCGGGTAAAATTCCCGGAGCAAAATTTCCCGATACATGAAGTTCCTCTATCGTGTCTTTGGTGCCACTAGGGTACTCTCCCGGCCATTTTTCCTTCCCTCTTTCCAAGAGACACACTGACTGTCCAGCTCTTGCCATACGGCTAGCAGCAACTGATCCACCATAACCAGACCCAATCACTACTACATCATAAGAATTTCTCAGAAGCTCTACAGGTTTTGATATCCGAGGAAAGTCTCTGCTGTCGGGATCATCGGTATATGTCCGGATCTTAGAATGTTGTCTCGCTTGGCCCCCTGATGCTGTTGTACGAGCACCAAAAGATTCAATTCGATGTGATTTATCAAGATGTCGATGTTCGTCATCACTTGAACAATGTCCATTTGATTGTGTGTGGCCATCGATATTTTTGAGGTCATCAAGAGATTCACCTAGTCCACTCTCTCCATGATAATGTCCATTCTGACCGTTACTTGAAGTAGTGCCATTAACACCATTTAGTTTGTGTCCTTTCCCATTGGCGTTAATCCCATTGCGCCGCTGTTTACCGTTAGGCATATTGGGAAACTCTAAGGGTTCAGATGTCGCCATGATAAGATTTGTACCAGCCTCGGTACACCAGTGGGAATCTGACACACTTGGAACCTCAATCGAAGAATTGATAGATCAAGAGTGGTACCGAATTTGGAGATCCTCGTGTTGGTAGACTCGCGCAGCAGGGGTTTCTAAGGATCGACTAGAATCTTCAACGGATAATGCTAACTTTGGAAGATATATATAAGAGCAAACTTAGTAAAGAGAAATTAAAAAATAAGTTTTTGAAACAAGGGAGAACAATAGTCTTTGTAGAATAAGTAGTATTTAAGGAAAGGGTGTAAGCAATATGAAGAAACAGCTTCGTTAGTCCATTAGAGGTTTTCCAAGGCTGAGTAACCTCAAGCTGAAAGGAATGTGGAATTGAGATATGATTCCGGCCACCAGGTCCCTTGTCTCGTCTGAGCCGAATATTGTACCTCTTTTCCACGGGCGTACATAACGACAAGCATTCATCAGGCTACCAACGAAGAAGTACTCGGAAATTGACCAATCAAAACGTAAGATATGAAAGTGTACTGTGAATCTTTTCATATTCCAGTCAATTTAATGACCCGATACCAAGAAATGTAGACTAGACAGACCAGACCTATTTTGGTTGATCGGCTGAAGTGTGGGGGCTGGTCACTTCATTCGATTGATGATAAAATTATTTATATGTGAAATCATTTTTCAATCAGCCGCGGACGTAAGCATCGAAAAAACCCAAATCAGTAAGACGACCTGCTGTGTGGTTATTGGGGGTGTGAGATTGGTTGACGAAGAAGAAGTAGTGTGCGAGACAATCAGCCCTCAATTCTGCCGTGGCTTTCGAAGGTGCTGTGACAACAATTGGGGAAATATATTCGAGAATCCTTACGAAATCGCTCTCCTCTCTACTTCCTTATTTTCTTCATGCTTTCCCATATTAGACAAGATGGATGAAAAGGTGCCAATAATTGACGATAGCATCCCACCATCAGATCTCGGGAAGAACGATGTGGCTCACAGCATGCAGCTAACGATGTGATAAACCTCATTGTCACCACATTAGGAAATTTGGCCCTTCTTGAAACGTTTTAGCTGTGCAAATCGGAGTGACTGGAAGCCGCTGGTACACATCAATCGCGGCACATCTTTCATCCCATGTACCCAGGCCTCTTGAGCGAAATACGAGATATGACGGGTAGAATCAATCGTGAAGGAAATCTGATCCTGATTGATATCAACTCCTAGGAACCATCCTGTCAACCATTTACTCTGTACCGTTAGCCGTTCTGTGTCCGAACAAGTCACAATGATACCTTGTAGTCATGAAAGTGGAGAGTCAGCTTACGTGAATTTAAGCTTGCTCTGCCTCAAAATATGAGTCTCATCTCATACTTCGTAGAATTGTTAGAGAAAAAGTCCATGCTTGCAGTTAGATAACGGAAGATGCTACCCATTTTCAATCATGTCTCCGTTTGGCAGTGGAACATAGCCCTACCCGCCCAGAAGATTCCCGATAAAAATACTGTTTCCACACAGTCAGCACCCAGATATGAATATCGGTAAGATTGGCACGTTTATTCTTGCCCTCCCATTTCTCGCTGTCGTTCGTGCTTTAATGAATGAGAAGTGAGGTGGCAACGATGTCCGGCAAGGGTTAATCTATTTTCGTAAGCACAATCATGTGATTTGAATTTCGTCAAGATACAGGACGCCGGTGAGATGACTCGACCCCTTTTCCGGGACTATGCCACTTTTGTATTTTCAGCACCGAGATTGTTTACTTTCTGGCCCCAACCATGTCACTTGAGAATTCAAAGATGTCTGTCGCTGCCTCTTGTCTCTGTGTCTCGATCTGGCATCTTCCACGTCCTATTTC
The DNA here is from genome assembly GCF_000143535.2 of Botrytis cinerea B05.10. Lineage (NCBI taxonomy): Eukaryota > Fungi > Ascomycota > Leotiomycetes > Helotiales > Sclerotiniaceae > Botrytis > Botrytis cinerea. The sequence continues at coordinate 1,750,478 of NC_037325.1, read as the reverse complement.
CGGGCAAGAACTAGAAGAAGCTTATAAGCCAAGAAACGTGGTTTATTGGCGGGGAATCCTTTGATCGTAGCGTTCCATCGAACCTGAAGCGGTTTAATGTGGATACGAGTACCTAGCATCTGAGATGGTGTATGTCAATGTGGGTCACAAAATGGCTTGCTCGTCTCGAGCGCGGTTCTCGTCCTCCTATCTGCGTCTGCGCCTCCTTCATCTTTGACCACTTTCCATTGTCGAGTCCTAGAACAGTTTATATGCCCTACCACCCCACTTACATCATGGCATGTGTGTGCCTGTCGGAGTGAGGCTCAGGCTTATTGCCGTTTTTTATTCTTCATACCGTATAGTGCCATACTTGCAAAGCCTTTACCATCTGATCGCTCACCATAAGGGATATGCTTCAAGTGAACTTTTTCTGCGGCACAGACTAGGCATCTGACATTGGTGAATGCAAGGCAGAAACTCAATTCACGATCTTCAGACTTTTGTCGTCATCGACTTGATAAATTGTTGTTAGCGCCCCAAACCCGGTGGAAAACAAGGTAAACGACAAGCATAGCGTAATATAACATAGCTCCAGTTTCTTACAATTTCACCTAACGGCATTTTGAAGAGCATTCCATTCATATGAAGAATAGCAAGGGAGTTAGTTGTATTCTCCCTTGCTCCGGATTCGCAAATGCCACTATTTTATTGGCCAACATACGGGAACAATCCAAACATTACAAACAAGAAGCTTAGTATAACCCCCGTCACAAACAGTGTCGAACCGAGCTATTGGTATAAAGGATTACTCATTAGCATGATCATTATTAATCTTATTGCAACGACAAATTCGCATCTCGAAGATGCAGATATGCAAATCTCATGCAACATACATCCTTCACCAAATAAGAAACAGAGTGTACTGACGACCTAGACTATGTAAGTAACAAAGCATCAATGCTCAATATTTGGTGATTGTCTTCTTCCAATCACATGTCTGCAATCCAAATATGCGAATCATATTCAGATCATACCATCGGCAAGTAAAGAAGAAGTTCCAATCATGGCGCAGATATTGTCATAGGAACAAATTTTGTGCCTACTGTTGCTCTCATCATAATCGTTTATCTGCAATCCGAAGATGCAACCAGCCACTATATCTCGGCAGGCAAAACACAAGTTCTATCAAATAAGTCTTTTACTACCATAAACTAATAAGCCTCTAGTGTTAACATACACTGGCTTTTGCTTTCAAGGAACGTAAAAATTTAAAAAAAACTCCTGACTCACAACAGGGTTAAAGAACTGTTCATAGCTATCCCATAACTTTCTGAATAGTAACAGAAAAAGATCTTGGAAAGTTCGTGAGTATTCGTAAGCGAGTGAAGTATAGTTGTGCAGTAGAGAGAGAATATGAACATGAAACCATCTCAAATTCCTTTCGAAATTTCACTTTTTGATTAACATTCATCTGCCTACTTCTGATTTATATTCGCAACACTCTCGATCGAATGCGTGCTGGGGCACAAACGGAATATAAAAAACAGAAATTCGCATACCCATTTTTCTTCTTGATTTTATATTCCCTACCAGGAGAAGCTCAAGATGTTCCTGCGATGCTAAAAGGAGGTACTTCACAAGCTCGCATAATTGATCCTGGAAATTCACCCGAGTAATCTAAGGATGCTGCGAGAAGAGTAAATTATACAACATGTCCATGATAATCAATCTGGTTTTGACTGCATAAGTCCTGGTATTGGAGATATTGATACCCACACAGCGAGAGTAAAATACAACAATGATCTCTGTAAATATTTAAACCCTTACTTATCAAAGAAGCTTACCAGCACTAGCTCATCAAAAATTTGCTCCTAAACCCACCGCTCAATATTCAAACCTAGCATTTTCTTTTCGCATTTGTACTATTGTGTTGCAAGACTATATATAGTAGGAATCACACACCCGCTTTTTGAACCTTCAGAGTATGAGCGAGATCTCTAGATGATAGGTGACGAAAACAGTCGCTGCTCGTCAATCTCATCTCGTTATGTCTAACCGAAGATAAAGTCGCTACGAACTCTTCTCCTATCAAATCATCCACCCATCACGCTCGAGAAATCCCTCCAGACATGGACCCCCTATCTATAACAGTTTCCTGCAATACAGACTCAGCAAACGAGTATATAGCCTCCCATCGCCCTCACAAAGGCACAAATCTACCAACAAACCAAAGCAGCTCTTGCGCTCATATCGTAATGAATATCACTTTAACAATGCAAGTTGAAGCCCCGAATAATCTTAAAGTGTACAATGTGCATGGGAAGATAACTACTTAAAGCCGCGAAGAACCATCAGATCACAATTATATTATCGATGGAGCTGCACTAGCAACGACAATAAGTATAATCCCTCCCCGCTCCCCGCCCCCAAAAAACCAGTCGAGCAAATAAAGATTGTAAAAACTAAACAGCAGCAGAAAAGATGAGACGCGTCTAAGTAGCTACATTCTTCATAATTGTCAAATTATGCTCATGTACAGAATTGGCTCGTAAAAGACTGATGTCTTGGTTTTTCAACTCGCAGGGGTGAATACTCAAAAGTAAAGTATTCGTAATATAATTCATTATAAGCCTCTCACTAATTCATCCATCTGGAATCTACGCTAAAAGTCCAAACAAAAGACTGCACCTCTTCCAATACTCCGCCGCGCCATTAACCATACGTTTCCTTTCCCTCGCCTCGAGATCTAGTTTTCCTCCCACCTCATCCGCTAAGTTCTTAAGTTTGTTCTCCTTATTGTCTGACTGTGATTCTAAAGCTTGCTGCAAGACAGATATATCGAACAGTGATTGCTTTAGTAAATCCTTTTGTTTTTCTTCATCTACTTCTACAGCAGCAGCAGGATTAGGAGCAGAAGCGTCCCCTTCTTTTTCCTCGGCATCTGCTTCGGGAGCATTGGTGGGAGAACCAGAGATTCCATTGCTAGGCTCTTCCTCTTTTTCTTTTAGAGCCTTACTCCATTGGTCTTCAACTTGGGTGTCCAGACGCGCTTTCAACACTTTGACGGCAACAGGGCTCCATAGATCGGCTCCAGCATCAGCCATAGCAGTCGATAAACCTCTCAAAAATTTGAATGTTGCTGGGGAGGGCTGAACAGGAAGTTCCGGTGTACCCTCCCATAATGCTCTGCCCGCAACCTTCTTCTTCTTGAGAGATTTTGCAAGGGCTAAGATGGCGTTTTCTGAGACCATACCTGCGAGATTTTCGTGCAGTGATGAGACAAGTGAGAGTCCAAACTTTTGTAGTGCAGGGTTACTAGGTAATTCTGCTCTGATATCTCGTAGAATTCGGAGAATATATATCGATATTTTCCCGATATGTTTACTATCTTTTTGCTGGTCCACCAGTGAAGTGATCTTTGCGTGTAACTCCTGGAACGAATTTTCTAAGCTTGAATCGAGATGATCTTGTAGCATTTGTGGATCTTCCTTGCTAAGAAGGTTTTGTCGTGATTCGAGACTTTCATCATCTTCCATATCTTCCAAATCATCATCCCATCTTTGTTTCTTCAGTTCATCAATATAAGTACCAATTTCCTCGATGAGATGTCTCCAAGTGTGAAAACTGTTAACAACTCTTGAAACAGCATCGTTCCGTCCGAACGTGCGAGCAAGTATGTCTTGCTTGAAAATGTTACCACCATTGCTGAGCTCGGTTGCCATCATATCTTCGTCCCAAAGACTTGCATGTATGTCGGTGATTCCTTCTTGCCATGTTGCTAATGTGGACTCTATCTCTGTCCCCACTAGATGAAGTTTGCCAACTCTAGTTTCTAATAACTCTACGAGTCGTTTGTTTATAACGTCTCGTAAGCCATTTAGAAGTATAGAGGGATCGAATCCCCTTGCTTTGCCTCCATCTCTAACCCACACCTCCAGAATCTTTGTTCGTAGTTCAACAACTACTTTAAAGTCTAATCCCCCTTGAAGAGTCTTCGTAAAACCTTCCAGTAACACTTCTGACGCTTTCTTCGCCCAACCTCGTAGTGTTTCAACCGCCAATGACCCTTCCAAATCATCATGCCGGACATAAGGTGTGAAGTAAATAATCTCATCGCCAAACCACCGCTCACATACATCCAACCTCAATCCCTCCATTTCCCGAATGCTGTCATCTTTCAGTAAAGGTTTCGTCTTCAGCACAGCCAACGCTTCGCTCAGCCTCCTTGGCACTAGAGCCTGTACATCTAGTAAAGTTCTCGTATATATTTCCAAAGCGCGTAGGACACCTGAGGTCTGCTTGTTCGACTCCTCTTCATCGTCAAACGCTAAAGCCATTGCTTCACCACGAACATTTAAGAAATGTCGCAAGACGTCTTTGGTGCCAGAACTAGTAGCTAGACTGTATGCACAAAGTGTCTGTACCAAATCGTCTCTATCTTCAGCATCCTTGACGGAAACCAATGTCTTTTCAACTGCGCGTAACAATCGCTTCGTCAAAGCCGACCTCTTCTTCTTCGCTTCTTCAACGAATTCCTTATCTCCAGTATTCTCCAAGCTCTTCGCCAACAATCGGCTCAAAACTAAGACTTTCGCAGCAACTACTAATTCCTTCCCTCTCCCACCATCCCCATCCATTCGCCCTGGTCTCCTCAAGAGCTTCCCAACCACAATCCCACACATACCCAATACCTTCATCTTAGCCACAACCCGCATTTCCTCGCCCTTCTTTCCATTCTTCATTTCTCCCTGTAATTTTCCCAATCCGCCAACCATTCCAACCAACACATTTCTCCCACATCCTTCTCCTACTTTGCCTAACTTTTCCTCTACTCCACTAATATCCTGTCGCATCTGTAAGATTTGCTCGGCGGTTCCAAGTAATTGTCTATAACTCCCTCCGACCAGTGTCCGCAGACGTGCATTTTTCTCGTCAAGCTCTGTAGTGAGATCGCGGTGGAATTGACGAATCTGTGGAAGAGGATATTTGAAAGCTTCTGAGGAGGTCAAGCATGTTGTAGTGGAGAGGGGAATCGTAGCTGCCATTTTGGCGTTAGGGAATGTTTGTAATTCGTATTAAATGTAGTCATTCATGAGTTGCGGATTAAAATATACTGTAGATTTATGGAATTGCCAGTCTTTTTCGAATCAGTATTCGAGGTTCTAGACTTTGCATATCGCATGTGTCAAGGCTGTCAATGAAGCACTGGTCTGCATACTTGTTCTCGACGGATAGTCCGTGCTTCAGCCTTCCTGCAAGGCTGACAAGATTAAAGCCTTCCCATATCTTTTTCCTGTCATCATGAATTTCTAAATACTAAACCACGCACAACGATGACGCTTCCACACAAGTTGAGCCTCAGCAATTCATAGATTTCTCAAACCCAAGGAGACAAACCATTAAGTCAACCAGTACTTTGAATTTACAGCGAGAATGAACACATTAACCCCAAACCCACATCATGCATCCCTTCTCTCACTCACTCACCTCCTCCACCTCACACACCACCGCAATAAAAACCAACACCGTCTCTCAAAATGGTACATATCCTTTGGAATCCTCCGCCGCCAAGTATCTCGTCTTCTATCCATTATCCCAGAACATGTGATGGAATCATCACGTGGAAAAGTGAAAGGGAAAGCTCGGGAACGAAAAGAGAGGGAAGAGAGGGAATTACAGAGTTTGGTTAAATTTATTCAAGAGGATGTGGTACCGGGATGTTATCTGTGAGCTCTTTTTCTCCGTGGTTGGGTTGGAGAGATAGGCATTGTAAAGGATTTCTGTGGGAAAATTACTAATGAATGTGAGGAACAGGGCATTTAGTCAATTAGTGGCCAATAATCAATATGCTACGTTGGGATTAATGTTAATGGGATGTTTGGCCCGATTGTATAAAGTTCTTGGTGCACTGAGAGTTTTAACTGCAGAGGAAATCGCCGAACAAGCAGGAGTTGTGAAAGAGACGCCGCAGTTGAATGAAGCAGAGATAGTCGAGGATATGGGCGAGAAGATCATGAGGGATGTTCCAGTTTCAGAGGTGGAAGATAGTCAAACAGTGGAGAGGAAAGAGGAAGACGACACTGATGTTAAGAAAGCGAAACCAAAGAAGAGGAAACAGGATGGTGAAGTAGTGGAGTCGAAGGCTTCTAAGTTAGCATCATCATCAGATTCGATACCGGCGAAACCACCGAAGAAGAAGAGGAAAAAGAAGGGCGGAGACGCTATCGAAGATCTGTTCGCCGGTTTGATTTAATTCTAGGAATAATTAGTGAATTTGATACCCCTATTGAGCAACAATACAAGCGAGTAAATTTTGATTCAAGGGGAGAATTTTAAAAATCTTAAGAGATCTAAATCATAATATTAATAACAGATGGTAACAGAAAGTTCTAAACACTTCAAAGCTCTACTACTGATTTATTGGATTTTGAAAAAGAAAAAAAATTGCTTGCTTCTATTTTGACAATTGTCTTCAACCTTCTTCGTCGCCGATCTGAAATGAATGGAGTTTCTCTCCACTTTCCTCCTCTACAACACTATTCCTACAATTCTGCCACCTTCCCTCAACTCAACATTTTCCCTAACGACCACAATCCTCCGCCAACCAATACATTTCCTCCCAAATGCATTCCAGCACTCCAAGCCATAGTATACAAAAACTTAGGGCTAAAAACCGTCCAAATGAAAAGATGCGTTCTCAATATCGTACAAGCTATCATCGTCGCCGTCAAACTACTCGCTATGAATATCGCTAATAGGGTTATATGGTTACCCCAAACATTCTTTCGCTTCACTCCGTCCTTTTTCCATAACTTTAATAGTAGGAGGTTACCAGCCGAAGTGAAGTAAAGAGGACCAGCCCAATTAGAGACAAAAATCAAGACGCCGACTGCGAAGACGTTGTAGGAATCAACGCCGTTATAGGCAGATGATAGATCGATTGATGAAATCGCGTTTGAGTTTCCTAAGGCGAAGAAGGAAGTCTGTTGCAGAAGGAGGGTACTGGTTGTGATTTCTATGAGAGAGAGATCAAGAGTTGAGAGGAGTGAGTATTGAAATTCAAAGACTAGCATAAGAGGGATGTTGGTTGCTCTCGTTTGAGTTATAAGAAGAAGGACTATGAGGTCATGAATCGTGCGCATGGGAACTTGAGTTTGGTTAGTTACGAGAGAATTTTGCAACGGCAGTCAAGAAAAGGAACTTACCATTTTGGCGTTTACTTGGTGGACTAAAACTAGATAATACGGTATATACTAGGCAGGATGCAATACCAATAAAAACTAATCTTGCTCGGAGAACAAGTGGAATGCCAGTATCATTATCTGCCATAGTCTTTGCTATACCTGCCAGAAGTTCGGGTGAATCTTCATTTGTAAATGCAAGTTTGAATGTAATTGCTGCAGTGGCCAAAAGTGTTGAAATAACACCAGCAAGAATTTGTGGAAAACGAGGAAATCCTTTACTGGCGAGTGATTGGAGGTTCCAAAGATATGTAGCGCCTACAAGTGTCCATAAAGTCAATCGATGTTGAGAGAAAAATGTTCGAGCGATGTCTGGATCACCGGCGAATTTCTGGCCTGTTTGATTCCAGCGTCTGGCAATTCTGGTGGCGACAAGAATCATTATGGAGCTGATAGTAAACAGCCAAAGTTTACGAGGTTGGCGACGTAAACTAGGAAGTTATTAGTTTTGCATCGAGAGCCAAGATTAACAGAACCATACTTCTTGATTGATAAGAGAAACAACCACCCTGTAGTCGTCCAATACCAGAAATGCTGCTCCTCTTCTACATAACTACTAGCAAACATCATAATACCGTAGAAGAGGCAGATAGCTATAAATGGAATGCTGGCTTTAAGGTTGCTCACAATGAATGGCCCTGCCGCCACCCCTGCCATGACTGAAGCCAGAGCAGCGATGACTTGGCCAGTCATCAACTTTTTGACATCGTAATTACTAGCAGTACCACTCATCAAGTCTTGAGCCTCCTTCAACCACTAAGATTTTGTTAGATATTGAACATGGTCATGAAGTAAGACCTACTTTTGTGACGGCTGTGACCCAAACAGCGTGGTCTTGCTCGTTAGCTTGGAGACCAACTAGTCCTTGCGTAATGCTTCTCCATTGGCATGCCAAGTCGTCAACACTGCTTGATAGATGGTGGCAGTTTTCGGAAGGCCCATCGTTTTCAAATGATGGAAATGTTGCAGTAACAACGCTGAGAATCTGTCTAGCGTTTCTCAGTAAAATTTGGACACGGTCGTTTCCTGTTGAAAATTAGCGAGCGAGCTTGACTGTGAACTAGACGAACATACTTTCAGGCCAGAATAGCAAGAAATCGTCAATGAATGCTCCCAGATTATTCTTTGGTATAGGAAATCCAAGCAGGGCTCCAAGTGTAGGAGCAATATCAGACTGTTCAACAGTTTTATAATACTCAAATTCCTCTTCAAATGGAGCAGGCACCTCAAAACGTTGGCGCGTTTGCATAAGGTCCTTAAATTTTGGTGACATGAAGACTAGAGCTGGGGAGGTTTCTCCTGGAGCAGATCCGCCATGATTACCAGCATCATTCATTCCATGGTCACCACATAACACTAAGAGGGTTGAGCTCAGGTAATCTTGAGCTTCCATGTTCTCATAGATTAATCGGACAATGCCATCCATCTCTTGCTGTTTGGGAATCATATTCGGGCTGATAAAGGAGTTAGTCTCTTGTGTAGAAATCTCAGAATGGAAAGGTCTCACCTCCGTGGGCCTGCTTTATGACCAATATGATCTAGTCCAAGGTAGTGGAGAACCATAGTATTCCAATCATCCTTCATCAACTCCTCCGGAACATGTCTGGTCACGTTATTGTCCACTTCAGTGAAATCCTAACAGAAATTTATATTCAGCTACATTCGTTCTATGTACAGCCTCAGCCATTGGACGACTGACCGAAACAAAGAAGCTTGAAGTTCCATCTGCTCTGTCAAACGTTTCTGGGAATAGCTTCAACCAAGTATCATCTCCATACATGATCATCTTCCCTCCCCCTCTTGCTTTCATTTGTGCTAGCCATGTATCTTGAGTCGCCAAAGAAGAAGACGTATCGGATTCAGCAAAATTCAGAATCACGTCGAGGAATGAAGGTATGGAACCCGTTGTTATAGCTTTTATTCTTGGCATAGTAATGGTAGGAGATGTCGCATGAGCTGTGAATGGAAGTGCTGCGCCATTTGAAATGAGACTGGGGAACAGTTAGTACGGTTCAAACAAGCTTGCATATGTGCAATTGACCTTTGAGTAAATTGGAATCCTGAATTATTGGAGAATACAAAGTCGCTATCAAGGTTAGCTTTCATGTCAAACTGTGCTTCAAATCTTCTACCTTCTCAGCGCATCGACAACCATGAAGATGACCTTGTCGAATGGAGCCGCTGGGGGGGCACCATATTCCAGAGACTCATACTGTGCCAATCCAGATAGAAAGGGCTTGTAAGGAAAGAAACCACTAGCAAATATCAATATAGCAATTGGAATGAGAACGTTTGCTACCACGAGCAAAGAGTTTCGTATTCTTGAGGCCATCTTGTGCCTTTTAATCCTGACACATTGATTGCTTGCGTAGAATCAATGATATGTTAGCTTAGAAGTAGGAAAACCATGTAGTTCAAACTATTCTCTGCCATTGGTATTCATTTAAGAGCATAATTTAGGAAGTTCGTATTGAGAGAAGCTAGGTGTCAGGTTGGCGAACGCGTTTTGGCGTCTTGGATAAGAAATCCTTATCAGTCGACATGGATAAATCAGATATTTTTTGTGCAATGCATGTATGAGGGGAAGGGTCTTTTGTATACTGAGGACGGCGGGAAGGTTGAAACTTTCAAATTCTTGGTATAATCTAATTTCTTGAAGTCCGTTGAACTACTCCTCGATTTTATCTGCCATGAGGTGTAACAAAACCCTCGCCATGAACTCCATTGCCCCCAAAACCAGATAGTCCGATGCGCCTATAAATTATGATTGATTGTCGACTTCCAGCATCTCAATGCGCCTCAATAGATCTTTTGCTTTCTGCCTCCTCCTACTTTCTTTCCGTTCTTGTATGTAGTGAAAGTCATCTGGGATTTGCGGCTGCTAACTTTTCTCTTCGAGATGCGGTTCTTTGACTTGGAGCCAACCTTGCTGATAGCATCTACCTCCATTTCTGCAGTTTCAAATGTCAGTCAAAGATTCGAGCAGACACTAGATCTTAGAGTCTTGAAATACCTTCGGATGGCTTTTCTTGAGCTGCGGCGGCGGCATTCGAGGTATCTTTTGCAGACGCTAAATCAAATATTAGAGAACAATTCCTGTGGAAGGAGCGTGTATTCCATACCCTCGCCGTCCTTTCCTTCTTTTGCTTCCATGTCCACATCTTCTGTCTTCGCCGATGGCTTGGGTTGCGAAATCAATTCCATGAGTTTCGCATGCATCCTCTCTGCTCGTGCATTCTCGACCGGACCAAAGACTTTGGATTTCAAGGCGGAATTGTTTGCCTTGATAGAGCTTGAGCGCGCACCCTTAGCCATTGTTGTGTTGGGATGCAGTAGAGTTTTGTTGAATGTTGTAGTAAAAGGGAGTAAACTGTAGAAAATTTGATGTAAACTTCTTCTCCCAATAGCGCAATGAACGATTTTGATAGATTTCCATTCCCTCTCTCAATTAATCTTTTATCTTAGCGGCAAAATCCAAAGCCAATGAAATTATTCTGCCAAGTGTTCTCTCTCTACCGCCTGCCCAATTCGGTTTCGTAACTTCTTCCCATTGCGACTCGGAGTTGAACATCGAATTTCACAATCTATTCTACGGCAAGAAAGGCGAAAGAGCAAAGGAGTATTTGGAAAAGCAAAAACAAAAACAAAGATCAATTTGTTGCCATCGTCCACACCGTAAGGAAAGCCGAACTCTTACCCTTTACAGCATTTACACCTGTTCGCCATTTCTAAGACTTTGCAAACTCCTCAAAAACTAATTGTTTAGCTTGTTCAGCACCATCCAAGGATAGGAAATGGCCTCGATGGGGGGTGGTAGTTTCCTCGACCCAGAACCATATGTGCGAAAGGTGAAAAATGGCGGAATGCTCAACCAAACACTGAAGAACATATGTGTAGCTGAGGATATGAAAGTAAATGGTGTCAAGGCAGAATTACAGACGAGAATTGTTGATAGTAAGTTGTTTGCATCTTGGGGACGTTGATAATCGCACCGCGAACTGCCGTGCTGCGTTTCTCACACTACAGTCTGCCGGCGCTGCGATTCTACGACAGCTTGTGAGAAGAGAGAACAAAGCTAACAATTTACTTCTTTCGCTATAGGAATCAGATACTATGCGAATGCGCCAGATGAGATCAAATTCAATCGGCTGGGGCGAATTATAGATCATCCAGAAATAGTAGCTGCTGGAGTGCAATCGCGTCCCTTTCAAGGATCAGCTTCTCCAGCTGCCAATTCGATGTCCAACGGCGCAGCAAATTATTCTGCACCTAGAGCAGCTATGCAGCCATATAAGCCGATGGGTTACGGGATGAGTACAAGGGCCCATGAGATTAGAAACGTGCGCCCAGTCTAATTATTCATAGAGCTTGATTTTAAACCAAGTCCATTTTACGATTTCGTCGACCAAATTGGAGAGGTCAAATTGTGTGATGGTAGGTACTTTCTCTGTCCAGGCCTTTATTTCAAGTATGCTAATCATGACCAAACAGCCATGAATCAACATCGCCATACCGTTAACATACCAGTCAAAGCTCAGAACTATTCGGTCTTGTCAAAGGTTCAAAATGACCCCACGCTGAGGGTAATGATATTCTGCGCGAGCGAAGGCAATGGGCCACAAGACATTGCTTTTCCTCATCAATCAGAGGTCAAAGTGAACGGAGGAGATGTAAAGGCAAATTTAAGAGGATTGAAAAACAAGCCTGGATCAACTCGACCGGTTGATATTACCAAGGAACTAAGGTTGAAGGTTCCTGGATATCAAAATACCGTCGAGATGACCTATGCGTTGACTACAAAGGCAGGTCTTATTAATGGAGCTTTCGTGTCATCAGAGGTGAATAAACACCACGCAATCCTACCATGTTTTTCTCCAGGATTTACAATGCGTTGTTTATTGACTTTTGTACCACGGAATTGCAATGCTAACACAAATTTCAGAAATTCTATTTGGTTTTAAATGTGGTCAGGTTAATTCCCGTCCCAGACTTGGTCAAGAAATTACAGGCTGGCACTAAAATTACCAAGCAATCAGTGATTAACGAGAGTAAGATGCCCTTCCCTCAATATTTGTGTTCTGGAACCTAATTTTATACCAGTGATCAGTAAATCACGAGATGTAGATATTGTAGCCACTGCTTCAGTTCTATCATTGAAGTGTCCATTGTCAACTTTAAGAATTGATTTACCTATTCGATCAGTAGCGTGCAGGCATAACCAATGCTTTGATGCTACTTCCTACCTTCAATTACAAGAACAAGGACCAACTTGGCTATGCCCAATATGCAACAATCCTGCGCCTTTTGGCACATTAGTCGTTGATGAGTAAGTTGATCATTCTTTCCTGGGCAGTAACAGGTTTGCTGACAGATTTCAAGATATGTAAAGGATATATTACAAAATACATCAAAATCCGTTGATCAAGTTACAGTTGAACCACAAGGACAGTGGAAACTCTACAACAGACCTGACACCATATCATCACGGCCTGGTGTAGCTTCAAGCGATTTCTCTGATGACGATGATGACTTGATCGAAGTCTCCCCAGGTGGAAGGAAAGCCAGCACGCCAATTACTAAAAATGGTATCTCGAACGGCAATTTAAATCAAGCGCCAAGTACTCGCGACTCCTTATCGGCAGCACCATCTAATCGATCTAATCCATTAAACTCATCCACAGGTGGTAAAAGACCCATTTCGGAAGTTATTGATTTATGCAGTAGTGATGAGGAAGAATCACCTCCACCGAAACGGCAAATGACTTCGTCATTCTCTGGACCAAGCTATCTAAGCGGTGTAGCACCTCTTCCTAGACCGGGTTACCCGGATTCTTGATTGAAAAAAGTGTTAGCTAGGGAAAAGTAGATTCACAATATCTTTGCTTCTTGGCATCCGTGGTTTCTTTTCGAACCTGTTTTCCCTAGCTACCTATTTCATTGTACGATATTTCTTTTAATTCTCGAACACGGTTGGTATGATACGAGATGGGCGTTTGGGGACTACGACAACATTGTCTGGAATAAATTTGCTTCGGTCTACACCTGGTTGGGATGGATAGGTTGGATTACCAATGATTTGCTTGACAAGCCATGGGAAATGCAGCGAATGGAGTTTTTGTGGTAGGATGAATCTGGGAAGATGGGGACGAAGATATAGTTTTGCAGATTGCTGGTCGCTGATTTGTGAATTGACTACTTAGTTTCTCCTAGAATCAATGGATGTATGAGATGCAGGCCATGAGTTGTGGGCTTTAAGTAGTGGATTAAAGGTAAGAAGCGCGTATCTACATAGGTATCTTCGAGAAAGTTCATGGAATATGAAATATACTTTAAAGGGTGGTGCTCTATTGATGATGAGTGATAGTGTGATTTAATTTGATACATTGCTGCGAGAGACATAATACATGTTCTGAATCATGCACATAAATGAGAATTTCTTGAATCATATGCTCTGCCACTCAATCGCCGATTTATATGAACAGGTGTGCTGTACTAATACACTGGTCATCTAGAAAGAGGGCAAGTAATACTCTTTTTAAATTCGGCATTTTATCATCGATGAAAAAACTTTTGTAAATATAATACAGACTGTGTTCAAATCAAACATCTCATTCTACCCAGCTAATAATCTCGCACTCACTTACCTTTGAAATATTTTTACTTCTTCTCCGCAAATTCATGGATCCACGTCGCCAACTTCTCCGCCCCTTCCAATGTAATAGTGTTATAATTACTGGCTCTGATACCACCTACACTTCTGTGTCCTTTCAGTCCCGTCAAACCTCTCTCTGTGGCGCCTGCTAGGAATGACTTTTCGGCATCGGAAATGTTTTCCGATGCGGTGACGCGGAAACAGATGTTCATTCTTGAGCGGGCGGAGACATCGGGGACGACTTTGTAGATGGAGGGGTGGGCGTCCAGAGCGGAGTAGATGAGGGTGGATTTTTTGTTGGAGAGGATTTCTTGGCCGGCGATGCCGTCGGGGTAGGTGGAGAGGAGTTTTTGGAGGACGAGTCCGGCGATATAGACACTAGGATGGGAGTTAGTGGGGAGGGGAAGGGGGGAGGGGATGGAGAGACTTACTCGAATATGCTTAGGGTGTTGTAGAGACTGTTGTTCTTGGCGATTGTTTCGTAAGAGAGAACAATGGGACCAATTGGCAACCCAAGCTTGCGTAGGAGAGTTGGAGCAGGTGTTGCGACGGCAGGGGGGAGGAGATTCTTCTTGATGATCACCACGGTAATTCCTGTACTTCCCAAGTTCTTCTGTGCACCGAAAAAGACGACGGAGAAATTCTTGACGGGAATTCGTCGAGAGAGGATATTGGAGGACATATCGGCTACTACGATGGGTTCATCTTCTTCTCCAGTTGGCTCTAGAGCTTTTGGGAAGCCGGGGAATTCGACTCCATCGACCGTTTCGTTGTCGCAATAGTATACCATTGCTGGGTTTTTCGAAAGTTTCCAATCTTTCTCCTCGGGGATCTTTCCAAACTTTCCATCATTGATCTTACGTCCATCGGCGACGATATTGACATGTTCTGCGCCTACCAATCTCGCTGCCTCTTGACTCGCTTTGAGAGACCATGATCCCGTAACCAAATAATCAATTTTAAGCTCCTCGTCAACCGCCTTCTGAAGTTCCTTTACCAGCGCATCTTCTGGAATATCCTTATCCGACGAAATACCCAAACCCTTCAGAATCTTTTGTTTTCTTTTCTCGACCCAAACCCCAACTAAATTGTATATCGTTGCGGAAAACTCTCCGCTGCCGCCTCCTTGCATGAAGAGGATTTCATAATCATCTGGAACCTCCAGGTATTTTGCCAAATCTGCTTTCGCGGTATTCAATACATTGGCTGCGATTTCAGATCGATGCGAGTGCTCTGCTAAACCGAGACCGGTACCATTGTAATCTACGAGGGCTGCGGCTGCGGTTTCGAGGACATCGGTGGGGAGGAGAGCGGGACCGGCGCCGAAATAAGTGATTTCTGAGCGGGATGGCATTGTTGACTGAGTGGGCAAAAAGAATGAATGTGTTGGTAATTGTGAAGTTTGAGGTTTATTCCAGAGAATTGGATCGTGGTGAATGTTTTGAGACTTTGAAGTTGTTTCAATTGAATGAAGTTAGAGAAATTGAGTCAAAATAATGACTCTTCAACTTTTGGTATTGAAAGCTCGAATGATTCATATGAGTGGTGGGGTGGTGGGGTAGTGCTGCACTAACTCAGACTGGATATTAATGGAACTCTCGCTTGGTCGGTTGGTACAGGACTGTACAGTAGTGTGCTCCTCTTACGGTCGGTGTGAGAGACTGGAAACTAGAGGTCAGGTATTATTGGAAATTGTAGTCATTGGTAGGGATCTAAAAGGAAGCTAGAAGTGAAGCTTCTAATTTATACAAAAAAGACTAGCTAATGTGGCTATCATGACCGGTCACGTGTTCCTGAGGGTACTTGCGCCCTCACAGTCGGTAATATAGATCGAGTGTCTCATTCAACTTTTTAACTGTTCAATTATTATTCTTAATTCATAATACATTCTATTAAATAGGATTTTAGAAGAGCGATACACTATGAGCAAGCAAGCTAGGCCTCACTAGGTTAGCTTGTATATAAAAATTATATATATCTTTAATCTAAAAGATTCTATTATATAGCTTCTTAAACTATATTTTAACTTATATTTTATATTCATTCTTAAAATAATGCTATTATTCTACATGTCTGATCCTATTTAATATTAATTAGCTAATTAATCCTAAAATAATCTTAAAGTAATAATCCTTATTAGCGCTATACGAGTTTTCCAAAAGAATACGATAGTTCGTCAAGAATGTCGATCGTTCCTCTAGCGCGATAAGAAAAAGGTATAAAAATAATTTCTGAATCCTTGTACAAATTTCTTATTAGATGACTTTTAATTCATAACTTTTAATCATAATCATTTAATTCTAAAAACTACTTGCATTTCTCGATAACGAATCGAATCCATACCGAAAGATTGCTTCTCCTATTCTCACAACCGAAAGAAAATCAAAATCATACAAGGACCGATACATATCCAGCATCAATACGACTCCACTCCACTCCAATCAAGAATCCACACACACGGACGCCAAAATGCGTGGTCACTACAATCCAATTCGTGCTCTCAATACACATCCATGTCGTTCTCTCCCACCTGTCCAACCGAGATCTCGCGTCATTCAACCCCGCCATCTAGATTCCTCCCCCACAATTACACTTCAAACGAAAATATCTGAATGGTGGGCTAAGAAGATAAAGGGGGAGAAGATGACATTGGGGAAGAAAATTCCTGTTGCATTGGCTGTAGGAGGGGTCATTGGGGTTGTTGTGGATGAGAAGATTAGGGAGAAATTGTTGAGAAGGGGAAAGGGGGGTAAAGGAGGAGATGGAGATGGGGGTGATTTGGGTGGTATGCCGGCTCTTGTTATGGGACCTAGGAATAAGACATGGCAGGATGATATTGTTTTTCAATTCGAGGACGCTGTGGGATTTATCTAATGTCGAGTTTCTCGGATGGAATTTTGATTTCTAGAATTAAGGGAGAGGGGAGTATTTTGTCGCTTGTCTTTCGCCTATCGTCTTCCGTTTACAGTATTATCCACCGTCTATAATCGTTCCATCTGCCATCTCAAATCTACAAATTTCAAAGAAAAACAACCACCCGAACCGATCAGTCAATTAATCGCTCCATCCAAAAACAAAAATCGGAAATTTCAATCGAATAGTTCTCCGTACTTGCCCTAGGATCTTAGTGCCGGCATAGTACGAAAATTCTCCGGTACAAGTTTTTCTTTCGATACGCATCATCTTCTTCTCTTTCTTATTAAACACGGAATTATAATACTCTACATCGATCACTACTATCATATCTACTACATCGGTTTCGCCTATAATCAAATCACCACTTCATATCATATCGACATTATTACAATTGCAATCTACTACTATCAACACTTCAACTTTATATTATATAAACCTCACATACACATACACACATACACACATACACCACATCCATCCAGCCATCTCAACCCAACCATTTCTTCCAAGAATAAAAGAAAGAAAAAATGCCACCATCACTCCTCCTCCGCAAAACAATCAATACCCTCATTTGTCTCGACCAAGTCCTCCTTCACCGTCCACCACCTCCATCCCATCTCGCTCATCTAGCTACTCGTTCATCGTCGACCAATCCAATAAATAGGATGAGAGTATGGTGATGGAAGAAAACACCTATGCAGAGAACTTAGGCTGTGGTTGATATTCCGTTGCTTTTGGGAGTGGGTTTGTTGATGAGTGTTGAGGCGAGGGATATGTTGAGGGTGTTGAGGGTATCGAAAGAGGGAGAGAGGGAGAGAGATGAGGAAATTTAGATGATGGAGGAGAAACTGAACGAGCAAGAGTCGAATGAGGTTGAGTAATTATTCGATGAAGGGAGAGTGGAAGGAGGTTTATATTCAGCTGGATTCTTCATACATATGGTTGGAAGATTAACAAGGTGCTCGGCATTTCCATATAAACGCATCAGATGGGTATTCATACAACTAGCCAGGGCGTTTGGGATCCTCAATAGTCGCTATCCCGCTCATCTAAACTATGGAGTTAGAAACTCAATTTCGAGTTTCTACAGCTAGGAGGGTATAGGAAAGATAGGACGGGATAGGATGGATAGGGATGGATATCATCTACAGGATTCTCTTGGATTGGCTTGGAATAGGATTGGAAGTGGAAGTGGAACTGGAGTTGGGTTTTGGATTTGGATACATGATATATGACATAACTCTATCTAGAAATTATCAAGGGTTGAGAATCGTAGAACTTCTAAGTCATTAATGCCTAGGGATTTTAATGGAAGTATGTTTTATAGATATAGATTATCAAATTGGAGTTTGGAAGGAAGTGCTAGGTGGGATACTATTAGGAATTAATATATTGTCATCTCATCTCTTAGAATCATATGTAAATATAAGAATATCAACTTCACTTTTGTATATTATATCTTCTAATATAATATCTACCTATAAACCCACTTCCCTAAATACCCTTGGAAAGACTTTCAAAAAAGAAAAAATCTACACATGTATATATCCATTTCTTGATTCACTCTTTTAGGATTTCGTTTTCTATACCGCTCTCTAAGTGTGTGAGCATGAAGTCTCCTTTTTTAAATTCCTCTTATTTCTCTTCCAAACGAGCACCTCCAGACTTCAACCTCCATTATCCAATCCACTCATCATACAGCTATAACCCTCACACAAACCACACACAAACCTCACTCGTATCTTACAAACCCTCCCAAGTACTCACCCGCCCATCTACTTACCTCACACATCCAAAACACTTCCATCAGAAATCAAACTCCTCGTATATATACATACATGACTAAACTCTAGAACAGGAACATAACAGAACAAAGCAAATAAAATTGAACTTCTCTCGATTTATTTATTTATTCATTCATTCATTATGTAATCTATTCACTGTCTCTTCCTCCCATCTTTCCTCTCATATATTTTCCCAGCATTAGATACATAAATAATAAATATATGAAAATTCATCATTTTCTCCCCCCCCCCCCCCAAAAAAACAAACCCCAAAACAGATTCCCCAAAAATCTCCTCTCATAATCACCATCTCTCCCCCCACTTCCTTTTCCTCCTCTCCTTTATTTCTCGTTTACTCACAGATTCAATACTCAATACTCAATACTCAAAAATGCCATTCTGACATCTAGGATTTATTCTTGAATGTAAATCTGAACTTGAACTTGAATTTTAGATTTAGATTTAGATTTAGATTTTAATTATTCCAGAACTTGATTCGCTTCATTGTCTTCCCTCTCATTCCTACCACCCTATCTCATTCGCTCTCACAACACAAAAATAACCACTACAGATCACATACTAATCCAATCCAATCCATAAATAAAACTTTTTCTCCCCTAGAAAAACATATATTTCAAAATAATACCTATATACACACACAAGGAACTCACAATAGAAATTAGACAATATAATACTATCTGTTTATCTATCTATCTATCTATTCGTCTTTCTCTTCTCATTCTCACCCATCCTCTCCTCTCCTCTCCTCTCTTATCTTCACTTATTCTCCCCTCCCCTACTCTCCCCTATTCCCCCTTCCCGCTTCTATTCTCCTCCCCCCTACCCTTTCTTCTCACTTTTCTAACCCTTCTCTCCTATCCTATCCTGTCCTCCTTTTATTTTTTCTCTTAATCTTTTTTATTTTTATTTTTTCTATGTTAATCTTTCTTTATTCTCATTTATTATTCCCCTTTTTACTCTCCTCTATTACCTACTTCCACTCCCATTTCTATTCTACCTCCCCTTACCCTTTCTCTTCACTTGTTCAACCCTACTCCCCCTCTCCTCTCCTCTCCTCATCCTCGTCTATTCTCCTCCCCCCTAATCTCCTGCTCCTCCTCCTCCTCTCCCTCCCCCCTCCTCCTCTCCCTCCCCCCTCCTCCTCTCCCTCCCCCCTCCTCTTCTCCCCCCCCCCTCCTCTTCTCCCTCCCCAACCTCAATCCCAATAACCAACTAAGCAACCACCCACCCACCCAGGAACCAATCCACAACCAGCTAATCCCTAATCCCTAATCCCTAATCCCTAGCCAAGTAACCAGCCAAGTAACCAGCTAGATATATACCAAGGTTACCTATACAGCAAGAAAATATCCAAAGGATACATCCAATATCTACATCCAATACCAACACAATACACATCTAAAAAGTTATATCAAAAATACATACATACACACATATACACACACATATAAATATAAATATAAATATTGTTATTAATAAATAAACCCCTCTTCCAAAAAAGATATTCATTATCTCGTCCATCTCATCCATCTTTATATACCTAATTATCCTATCTTTACACACCCTTTCATCTTTACACCTATACATCTTTACACAGCCATCTCATCTTTACACATCCCATCCATCTCATTCATATTTATTATACACACTCATCCATCTCTAAGCCCCCCCTCCATCCCGTCCTATCCTATCCCATCCATTCCATCCCATCCAAGTAAATAAACAGACATGTATAACAAACTACAACCAAAAACACAACCAAAAACCATACACCACAAAGCACAAAGCACATACAAAAACCAAGTCAAACCAAAAAAATTCAAATCATGAAATTAAATAAACAAAGTAAAATAAAATAAAGTAAAGTAAAGCACACAAGTGATCCAACAAACAGAAAAGATGAGGTGAAGTAAATAGGATAGATACATAATTCTTATCTCTATCCATTTTTTACCACCTACCCTCATCCCGCTCATCACCTATCCCCCCATCATCTAACCACCCACATTAATATATCTACCATAATTCTTAACAACTAAACGCCTTCATATGCAAATCATTTCCATCCATCCATCCATCCATCCATTATTTTCAAACCAACATGAATCTACATCAAAAATGCTATTTCATGTCATACCATGCAATATATACAATCACTGCACCTCCTTCTGTTCCCATTCCTCTCCCACCCACTCAAAAAACCACTTGACATATGTACATGTCTTTCCAATCCTCCAAATTTCAACTAATTCATCTTCTTCTCCACACCACCACCATAAACTCTGTCATCTTCTCCTTCCGCCTCCAAAACCTGCTTCTCCATTTCCGCAACTTGTCTCTCCCACTCCTTTTGCCCCATCTTACTTTCCCTCCTGAAAAGTTCCTCATTTGGTTTTCTATAACTACCTCCCAATCTATCCCAAAGTGTTGTATATTGACCGTAATTATAATTGAAGTAAAGATGATGCATCGTATGACAGGCGGCTCCATTCAAAATCGGACTGTTGGCCACATATTCTCCATCATGAATAAACACCGTCCAGACTTGTACGAAGAAGAAGAGACCTAGGTATGCGAATTTCTGAAGTGGGAAGATGAAGGGAAAGACGTGGTAAGGGAGAGATTGCATCCAGCCATCTACGGGATGAAATGCAATTGAAGCGTAAGGAGTGGGCATAATCCATTTGTGATGTGGTTTATGAAGTGTCTTGTATACGGAAGGATGATGGAGACCGCGATGAATGAAATAGACGAAACAATCTGTGAAGAGGAGGAAAAGTGGAAATTGGAACCAGTTGTACCACATACCCGGTCCTTCAGATGTAAGATCGTATAGTTTTGAATAGCCTCTCACTTCTGCGAGGAAGAAGGGTGTAGTGAGAATGGACATTAAAGGCATCGAGTTACACGCTTGAGAAATTTCCATGCGGATTTGATTTTTGAGGAATTTGGGATGTTGAAAGGTAGTTTTGTCGAAGACGAATAAGTACGAGAGGGTAGAGATTGTGAAGTAAATGGCTGCACCTGCGATCCTATTTTTGAATGTCAATTAGCATTTTTTCCACTTTCGGTACATCTTGGATCGCATTGAGAGTGAATGGACCTACCAAGTAATCAGGAACAGTGAGAAAGCTTGTCGAAAGATATTATCTCTATCCCATTGACTCGTATAAGCGGCATCTGTGGGTTCAAACTGAAGAAAAGAATTCGAGGGATGGTATTGCCATGTTGAAGCCGTTTTCGGATCGAGGGTTGTGCCATTGATTTGTTCTCCAATGGCATTCAACAGTATAGGTTTTGCGGGCAAGAGGGCGGAGTAGAAATGATCGAAGAAGTATTTGTCGGTCACTTCCAATGCGATATCCATGATGATTTCTGAATGTCTGCGACGCAGAGATGTTTTGGTGAAGAGACAATGATCGGTTGATGGAGAAGGAGAAGTATATCGACTTCGTGAGGGATTCGAAAAGGGGAAAGATGTAGGGAAAATAGGAAGCCAAATGAATGGATTCTATCTATCCTTTCTTTTTTGTTGAGTAAGTTGGTGTTGTTGTTGTAATCACCTAGGTCGTAGGCAAATTACAGCAATCTTGTAAGGGTTGAAAGGTAAAAGAAAGACTTGGTGGATGTATCACCAGCGAGCGAGATATCAAAGGTATTAAAGAGCTCAAGGGAAAGAGAAAGAGAAAGAGAAAGAGAAAGAGAAAGAAAAAGGAGAGTGGCGGTATGTTTTAATTTGAATTCGAATTGTTGATGCGACCATCGGAAGTTTTGGAGGAGAAATGCGAATGCGAATGAGAATGAGAATGAGAATGAGAATGAGAATGGGATATGGACTGTGGACTGTGGACTGTGATATCTACTAGGGACATGCCATACTAGGTATGGTAGTATGACAGTAGGGTAATAGAGTAGGTATAATTCACCTCTTTTTTTTCTCTAATCGGAAGACTAGTGGACCCTTTTTTTATATCTTCCTTATATATTTACCTAACTAGTACGCGTCGCGACTGTGTATACGTGATATAAAATACAAAATATAAAATATAAAAATATAAAAATATAAAAATCTAAAATTGCTCCGATCCGATCTGATACGACTGACCACTACTCATAGATTCTAGGATTTTATCACAATTGACTAATAGAATTTCTTCTAGGAAATAATCTCAATCTCAATCAAGACTAAAAAAAAAAAAAGATCTTCCTCTTTCCCTCTCTCTCCCTCCCTCCCTCTCTCCCTAGTTAGACAATAAGGGGTTTGAAAAACAAGACCCAGAATCCCCCAAGCTAAAATCGAATCGAGAAGTTATCGACACAGTCTAGTGAAGTGAACATCGATCAAACACCGCACGAATCAAAAGACACATCTCGAATCCGACAGTTATTCCATCTGATAAAAATCCGCTCCCTGCTGTTCTCAACCTTGTCATGGATGGCCACCCACTAGACAGACTAGGGACTCTCGCTCTTCTCCATCTCAAAACCCACCCCTAGAATCTCTTACGAGAATCTTTCGTTTCCGGCTCGTCGGATGGGGGGGGGGGGGCATGGTTCTGGTCATTCGATTTGCGTCTGAAAGTATCAACCATCGCACCAAGTAGCAGCTCATTCTCCGTACGAGTACAGATCCCGCGCTCCTTTCCTTTCCCTGCATGGAGCTGGTAGCGAACGGGCTAGATGAAATGGAGAAATGCCCGATGGAAGACCGGAAGTTGTGATTACGATGAGGAGAATCACATCATGAGGAATCCTTTGCTTGGTCGGCACCTGGCTGGCCCCGGTGTCGAGGGTTGTAGGAGCATCCATCCATCTATCGTCGTACTATCTACGAAGCTTCTCTACTCCCTACCGAAATACAGGATACGAACGGCTTCTCTGTTTTCCGAATCGCGTAAATCAGCTCACTCTTTTTCCTTCTCACTTCATTCAGATGGATCGACCTCTCGACCAGGGACGTACCAGGTAATGCCTGACGCCGTCGGATATTTTCTCTCAGCACACCATCTCATTGGTGCATCGGTATATTGTCACAGCTTATCTCCGTCTGTATGCGATTGTACCTGCTTTTGGAGGAGGGAGGGAGGGAGAAGGTTGGGGATGTTTCTTGGTGTCATAAGTATGTAAGTACGTATGGGTCAGAGTGGAAGAGGTGGAAAAGATCTAATCTTATCTTTGGTTCATCAGTATATATTTTAATTTATTCTTTGGTAGATCTATTTGATTTATCTGGGTTTCTTTCGTAGGTAGTTACGAAAGGGTATTGGGTGGAACGATATAAGATAGAATGATATCCGTCAAGATGAGATGGAAGTGAAGAAACTTGATCTAGCTTAGGTATGGCTTGTATATATGTAACTCTGATCGGTTTTTATATCAAATTCTCGTCGCTATTGTTTCATGGCTAATGGGTCAATGATTACCATGCTTTGAGTAATTCATTAAGTATTCTCAGGTGATGACAGGTGTGCCTCTCATCCTCTCTCTACTAAAAGTAATTTTAGAGGAAGAGTAAAGGAAATTATACCACTCGACTATTGCCATCATCTTTCCACCTCTCCACCTTGCCTACATCTGGGAATAGCTTCATATAGAGAGGCCGAGTATCTAGCATTTCTTATCCGTATTGTATTGTTCTTGTCACGTGTTGGTACATGAAAATATTAAGAACCTGCCGAGAGTTCTACTTCGAAGCATAAAGAGAGAGAGACATTTATTGAATGTCAAAAATAACTCATGTCAGATAGAAATCCACTCCGATCCATCACAATTCTGTTTCTTCCTCCGAACTTCTAGAAACACCTTCTTTTCCCAGACCCTTAGAATCGAGGCATCGAAAATTCAAATCCCGAGCCCCTATTTCTTACCCACTCGTGCCACTGTGCCACTGTGCCACTGTACAATACAGAGCAAAAGTTGCCACTCACATGTTCTTTCCCCACCTTCATCATCTGTCCTCCCGGAACCGTAACCGGCATTTTCGGTTCAGAAATTGATCCGGGGCCTCCAGCATAAATGTTTTGATGGCGCAAGAGATTATCCCGTCCGAAAGGTCACACACATGTTTCTCTTCCCGATCATTGATACAATCCCGAGTGAATAGGCAGGGTATGTCACGTGAGAAAATATTAGATGTGATATCAATGTACAAACAAGTGGTTGAAGTTTTCTCTGGTGAATATACGCATTCAAAATCATGGCCTTTGGTTTAAACTTCCAAAAGCTTACGGGTAACGATTTCTTGTAATGGTGTATTGGCGTGCGTTTGTTGACAAAGCTTGATCATAAAGCGGCAAATTGAGTGGACGGTAGTAAGAAAACTAGGAATTCCTTCGCAGAGTCGTTGGCCAAAGTCAATTCAATGGAGTCTCTAGAACGTGGCGGGAGACGATGTTCTCTAGTATCATCTCTAGCTTACCTGTGATGAGAAGGACAAGTTTGTGATGAAACGGGCAACATCTTCCCCTCTGCATATCCCGTACCTACCTACAGTGGCGTCTTGTTGCTTTCAAGGATTGTTTGTACCCCGTTGAGCATGATGTGTGAAAGCCAACGCCTGTATATGCATGCATGGGGAAAAAGATACTTCATCATTCAGCCCACCTAGTGCCGTAGTAAACATGCAAGCAATTGAAGCCTACTTTGTACGTATCGTATGGTACGCTGATGGGTGATATACGGAGGGTTTGGTTGCATGTGGCCAGCTGTAATACTGCAGAGTAATCACGCAAAATGAATAGAGTCTATCAATCCTCGGCTCTGAGTCAGATTTATACAAACGCATCATGAAGAATTGGTTAGGGATGCCGACGGGCAGGTCGATGTTGAGATATCAGGTGTTGTTCTGGCCTGTCCGATATGAAGCATTCGGCGAGGACGATAGGCCCATTTGATTTTCATTATGAATTGAATGTTGCTTCACAAGTACTCGCTCTAGACCTGCACAGTCAGTGTGCAGTAGTTTGTTAGACAGATTCCATGGGAAGAACGACTTTGAGATCCGATTCGGGACTTTAAGCTTCTCATTGTTATTTCGACATCGTAGCATGTATTATTTTTAATCATTCTACCTGGCCCTCACGCGTGTCACCTACCTGCGAGCCTGCCAGTCCAGTCGACCTAGCTGGGTCTCTGTTCGCTTATTTTCGGAAGGCGCATGCTTTTTTTCAACGCATCCACTTCCTTCCCTAGTCACAATCCTTGGATTCACATTTCACCAGGATTTCATGACGGGCTAAACAAGGATCAGCAAAGGTGAGACAAGGTTTAAATTGTGGCAACTTGTGGGTTAGGTGAGTTTGTGGTTTGTGTGCGTTTGATCACATGATGCATGCCTTCTTGATCCTTTCCCGGGTTTGGATTGGTTTGGATTCGTTTGCTGGATGAAACTCTACGATGGGTGTGTTGAGGAAGACGAGAGAGGAGAGGAGAGGAGAGAGGAGGGGAGAGGGGGAAAACAGAAAAAGCTTGGATTCCTTTCCCTTCAGCCCGGACTAATAGAGTCGCAGAAGAGAAAGAAAGTCTTGCGTATACTAATATTGTAAACGCCCTTCACCTTGCCATCGCCATTCACACTGACATTCCCATTGCGCTTACCATCACCACCACCACCACCATCACCGTCACCATCACCATTCTCCCCCTCCTAACGCCAACTTCACTTCCTAGGTCACACCATTTTGTCTGTGGTGCAGACTATCTTGTGTAGAGAGACTACTACCGCATCTAGTTTGCGTGGATTGGCTTTGCTTTGATCTGATCTGATCTAATCCTCTTTTTTTCTTCTTCGCCCTCTCCTAGTGCCGACAGAGAGCAAAGACTAGATCGATATCTACCTAGCTAGCCCTTTGGACCACCTTTTCTTCTACACCTCGACCGGGACACAATCTGAAGTGCGAACCGAAAGAAAAGATTCATTCACCTCTTTTTGGACCTCCACTTCTTTCCTCTTTAGTACACAACATACATAACATCCAAACCATACAAGCCATCCATCCATCCAAGCCATCCATCCATCCATATACATCCATTCATATACATCCATTCTTATTATACATCCATTCATCCATCCACCCACCCACACAAACCTTACCTCTCCCATCTCCCATCTCCCATCTCCCATCTCCCATCTCACATATCACTCCAACCTCCAACCTCAATTAGTAAAATCCACATCCACATCCGCACCCGCACCCTCACACCCTCACCCTCGCCCTCGCCCTCACCCTCACCCTCACCCACTTCAACATCAACAACAACATCATTCGTATTCCTTTTCTCATCCAAACATCATCAGCGTGGGTCAGCCAATAACTTCACCCAATTCAATCGTTATCAATTCATCTCTTCGTTACCCTATTTTTTTTGCGAATTGCCGAATGCAATTAATAGCTTTTCAACTTAGCATTCACTTGGCACCATTGGAATAGGTGGTGTTGCGACAGATTGTAAGACCTAGGTAAATAAAAAAAAAGTTGCAAACGCGCATTTCCACACTTCAATCACAGCCTCAAACTATAAGCAAACTGTTGCGCACAATCAAAAGTAAGCATGTCACCCATCTTATCTCCCCTCATCTTCTCTTCTCTCGCATCTCTTGTTTTCTCGCCTTGGCGCGACGCACGGAAAGAGATCGTGATGTTCCCTCTGAAGAAAGCTGCAATTGTGCCTCTTCCAATCTGAGTTTGCTGACCATCTAAAGGCACGTCACCCAAAACAATCTCGAAATCGCATCAAAGGTCGATCAATATACAATGTCTATGTACAACCATCGCGGTTTGGGTCCTGCCCCAGGTACCGCTCGATTGAATGAATTGTTGGATGGCATTCGCGCCGAATTTGATACACAACAACGAGCAAGTGGGGAATATGAACATAATAGTGAGTCGCACATCACGACGCTGGGGGAGACGATGGGGATGGTGAATGGCAGGATACGGATGAAATTCTTGGGATTCTCCGCCTTGTTGTCGTCATGATCTAATATCCGGCGCGATGCTAATGTTATGTCTCCTTAGTTGCACAACAAATACAAGAGATGCAAATGGTTAGAGACAAGGTCTATCAAATGGAACAACAACAACTGCTCTTGAAGCAAAAGTAGGGTTATGGATTCATCCAAGAGAAGGCTAATTTTGCTAACATCCAAAAGATATGATGATGAAATTCAGCGCCTCCGTCACGAACTCGACGCCAGAGGAGGCGCTTCTCGTCCACCTGCCATAGGTGGCCCTCCACAACATGCTCCATCTCAAGCACCACCAGCAATCGGACATGGCCCAAGTAATCTTTTTGGAGGTATAATGGCTGGTCAAGCAGCTCAAGGAGGTCCAGGTTTGGCTCCTCCGCCACAACAACAAGATGCGCAAGGTCCACTTCCACCACACGCAATGCCTCAACCACAACCAACTCTTCAAGGTCCTCCACCAAATCAACAAGGTCCTTTCCAAGGTGGCTACCCTCCACAAGGTCCTCCACAAAATGGTCCATATGGCGCTCAGCCTCCTCAATCAACCGCGTCTCCAGGTCCCGGTAAAGGAGGCCCACGACAAAACCGTGGCCCAGGCGGCCCAGCAACTCCTCAAATGCCACAACAGTTGCCATACAATAACGATCCTAGACAATCACCACAAGTCGGTCACCCATTAGCTGGTATCGCCCGTGGACCTCAATACCCTGTCGGCAATGTGGGAAACGCTTTGGCAGAATTGGACCTTGAACGATTACCACCACAATTTAAGAAAGTAGAGGCCGATTGGTTCGCAATTTTCAACCCAGATGTGCCAAAGATTCTTGATGTTGATCTTGTTCATACGCTCATTCACGAATCCGTGGTTTGCTGTGTACGTTTCAGTCATGATGGAAAATTTGTCGCAACGGGTTGCAACAGATCTGCTCAAATCTACGATGTTGTCAGTGGAAATAAAGTTTGCGTTCTTCAAGATGATTCTGTAGACTCCGTTGGAGATCTTTACATTAGAAGTGTTTGCTTTAGTCCAGATGGAAGATATCTCGCTACTGGTGCAGAGGATAAACTTATCCGGGTATGTTTTCCCCTCTTTTAAGATATTGCACGTGCTAACTATAAATAGGTTTGGGATATTGCTTCACGAACGATTAGAAATACCTTCTCAGGACACGAACAAGATATTTATTCATTGGATTTCGCTCGTGATGGCCGTACCATTGCTTCCGGAAGTGGTGATCGAACTGTTCGTCTTTGGGATATTGAAGCTAGTCAAAATATTTTGACTCTTAGCATTGAGGATGGCGTTACAACTGTCGCCATCTCACCCGATACTAAGTATGTCGCTGCCGGATCTCTTGATAAGAGTGTCCGTGTTTGGGATGCTGCTACTGGTTACTTGGTAGAGAGACTTGAAGGTCCAGATGGTCACAAGGACAGTGTTTATTCCGTTGCATTCGCACCAAATGGAAAAGACCTTGTCTCTGGAAGTTTGGATAAAACCATCAAGATGTGGGAACTTGTCGCCCCAAGAGGTGGTCACCCAAATACAGGTCCAAAGGGTGGAAGATGTTTACGAACATTTGAAGGACACAAGGTGAGTTAACATTCAATTTTATGTTCAATCTCCATGCTAACAAAATTTGATAGGACTTTGTTCTTTCCGTTGCTCTTACTCCAGATGGAGCTTGGGTTCTTTCCGGATCAAAGGATAGAGGTGTTCAATTCTGGGATCCAAGAACTGGTAACACTCAACTTATGTTACAAGGTCATAAGAATTCTGTTATTTCAGTGGCACCAAGTCCTTCAGGAGGTTCTTTCGCTACTGGTTCGGGTGATATGAGAGCGAGAATCTGGAGTTACAAGAACATCTGATAGCTTTGTTTATGTAATGAAAGACTTGCGCTGGGAATGAAAGTAAGAAAAAAAAAGAAAGAAATTGAAGAGGATAGAAGAAGAAAAACAATAACGTGGTATTGTATCATACCAAAGGCGAGGCGATCAATGGCGTACTTGGTATGTTGAACCTGGTGGATATGGATTCTAATTGACTCTTTATTCATTGAGAAGTTTTATATTGGCAAGCTCATGAGGGACTGAAATGACAATCTATTTCCGATGGAGGTTTCTCATTTGGATGTTGGGGATGCGATGCATGCATGGGTTTCGTTTGTCTTATAGGGGCTTTCTGATGGGAAGGGGAGGGAGAAATGAAATATTTGATATGATAGATCAATGAGATGTAATTTTTTTTCCAAAATCTATCTCGATTATCTGTGTAATGTGAACATGATGATGTAATGTATTGTGATGTCAGGTATTATATTGAGTACTCTTTATAGCCATTTGCTATTTGAATGACGCTCCGCTGGCCCTCCGGGGGCCACTGCCGTGGAGGCAGAGTAGCATATGCTGGGTAGATCAAGATGACAAAGTAACAATTCACCGTTCAAAATTTCCCATCATCAAAATGCCACACACAACTCCCTCAAATTCTTCTCGGTCATCGAGTCATCTCCCTCTTCCTCTACATTTTCCAACGCAAGCTCATAAATGACTTTGTGGGCTCGTCTCACCTCCTCCCAGTGCTCAATGGATACTCATCCGTCGGAATCCACAAACAGAAGTTGCATCAGCATCTGTTTGAGCTCCTGTGCGCGCTCAAATGCTCGGTGTTGTTTCTGATGTCTTGCAAGCTCCTCGGGGATGGCAACGTACGGATATTTGCCCGCTAAATCTATATTCTCCCACTTCGAGCTGAGATGGAGAAATTCTTGTCGGATCGCCGCGGCACTATTAAGCTGGGAAGTGTGTCTGAGTGTTGGAATGGTCGGGTGAGTAACACATCGAGGGATCGCGATACCCGCATCTTCTTGGGAGTGGAATTCTGCATGCAGATTTCGTACGTCTGGATACAGTAGGAAGCTAGCTACCTTTTTGTGTTCTGTCTTGTTCGGATGAAGGAGGCTCGGGACTGGGATGCTCTGATTCGGATGAGGTTTTGGGAGCCCGAGCGAAGTCTGCCATGTCGCTGGTATAGATGAAGGCAGGTTCGGTGGAGCTCGATTGCTGGTCTATGACACGTGTGAGCGAAGTTGGGTCTTCGTCTGGAATACATATGTTCTGGGTGTGTAAGTCTGCGTGGAGTAGAGTTGGCGCCGAAGCATTTGCGATTTGTGGTTGCGCGATCATGGCTTGAAGTATACCCTGAACCGAATTTAGGAGATTGCGGTGCTCGTTGACGGTGCCGAAATAGGATGGTCGTGATGACGTGATGGGGGAGGAGGTAGATGGAAGTTTGGAGTGTTCGTTGACTACTACGCCTGACGCGTAGCCGCGAGATCTTTCCCTTTGGAGGCTCGTCAGAATCATCGATCATAAGACGTGCCGGAATTTCACATCCAAGGACCAGCAGAACCGCAAACCACTTTTCCCATTTCCGATCCATCAACACCACAATCCCAATACACAGTCGAACAATGCGATCCAATACAAAACCCATCACGAAGAGGAATCTTCACTTCCGATCCCAATGGCTCATTCTCAAGATAATCACTTCCATATGCCGGGAATTCCAGCGCCGGCTGATTGCTGCATCGCCATGCAGATCGCCTGCACACATTTCCGATACTGACTCCTGGACATGCTGGGCCCGCGTTCCGTTCCCGTAGTGGCGCGCCGGCGATATGGTGCACGATGATGTATTCGCTGCCGATGGGATTCGTGGGGTCAGCTGACCAGGCGAGAATGCGAGGTACGCGCGGGGATCGAGGTGCGTTTTCTCACCCGATGAAGCAGTTAACCAAATCAAATCAAATTAAATCGCTAGAGCGGGAGCGGGAGTCCATCGACACCGCGCGAAAGAGTTGGAAATAACACAGTATAGACACACATATCACATACTATGCATATTCGACCGTAGCAACCTCAGAGTCCGTCGTCAAGCCCTGCGGGACGGCTAACGCGCCACCACGCGCATTCCATCACTCGAGAAAAGGACAGAAACTCTATTGAAGCCGCCCTCTTTCTTCTCGTAGCGAACGATGTGCCTGCTCTCGGGACTCAGGGCGAGGATTCTCTTGCACGGTTCCGAGAGGTTGGGGGTGGTGTGTTGGGAGGTACGTTGCCATGTGTTGCGGTGTAGCCAGCGGTCGCTGGTGTAGGTGTAGGTGTAGGTGTAGGTGTAGGTGTAGGTGTATGGGTAGAGGGCTTGATGGGTGGGATGTGGTTAGCGAGGGAGTATGAATGGAATGGGATGGTTGTTATGTGTTTATTTACTTATTTACGGTCTTGAGATAGTTGGGGTTTGGATTTGCGGGATGCGGTTGGGGTTGGGGTTGGGGCTGAGGGAAGATATGGATCTAGATCTATATCTATATCTATATCTATATCCATGGGAGATGGATATGGCGTGTGGTAGTAATCTGGGGGATATTGATCTCGAGAAGGATAATGATGATTGGGTTGAATGAATGAATGAATGAATGAATGAATGCATGCACGTGGGAGATAAAAAGCACGCGGGTTGAAGGGCACTGCAAAAGATGAACGGCTATTGTATGACTGATGTACGTACCCATATATTCAGATGTCTCACTCACGCACGCTCGTGATCACACGCACATGGGATATCAATATGTACATACACACAAATGATACTCATCTGGGCAGAATCTCCACCTCAATTTAGCATTTGACTAGATTCCTCATATCAATACCAGTCAGCTATCTATCACTCAACCCTGAAAAGGGTATGTGCAAAAACAACCCCAAGCCACATCTCAGCACGATTTCTACGTATATTGAACGGCTACCCACAGAGATGCTCTCTCCCGCATCGGTAATAATATCAAATCGAATTCTAGGCCGAATTTTACTTCTTTCCGCACGAAACGCTTTTCGCTTCTGAATGCGGTTCTATTCTAACCTTGTCATTATATGGTTCCTTCTCATTTCAGTAGATGACAGAGGAGGAGTAAAATAGTGTTTTCTCCTACCAAGTAAGGTATCGTAGCACTTCGTGTTTGACGAGGAGCTGTACGGCATGCAGTATACATAAATTTAAAACGGTAAATAGTTCGAGGTGAAATATCCAAACGGCTCCGTATCTATTCTTCACACAGGTTAAGGTTCAGTCTGAGTCTATACTTTTTGGCAGGAGATGAAATGGGCTGGCATAAATGAGTATGTGGCGATTCCACAATATAAGATTACTGATTAAAGTAAGTAGGAATTTACGTATTAAAAAACACTCTTGTACAAACGATTTTGCAATGAATTACAACTATTCCCCGAGTTGAAGATCGTCAACGACTCGCTATTCTCCCCACCAAACTATAGATGCTTAAAGTACTAATCTAATGAACATAGATTCGATTTCTTATTTTTTCCAAACAGATCTCTTTCGGAAAGACAAAACAGTTTCGATGGGAAAGAGCAATGTCTTTTTTTATTATTTTTATTTTTTTATCTCCAGCAGCAACAACACCACTACCAGAGAATAGTAGTATCTTTCTATCCCTGTGAACAGTCATTCTCATAGAGTGTGATAACAATACCATAGATGAAAAGCGCACCAAATAGTTTTGTCGCCAGCAACATACCACCACGATGAAAGGACAATGTCTTTCTCTCCCTGCAAATAGCCACTCTCAGAAGAGAATAATAATTATTGCAATTGTGTAGATTTATACGAAAAAGGAGAGCTCTAAATAAGCGTCTTTATGCCTTGTCAGCTATTGTACTGACAACTTTCAACAATCATAATGCTATAATTGAGTAGTGAGCCGAATATGTTTATCACTAGCAATACACGCCGCTACTATGGAAGGACAGTGGGTTTTATTGTCAGCAATACACACACCACAACCGTGAAAGGACAATGTCTTTTGTCATCAGTAAGACACACACCACCACCACCACCACCACCACCATGGAAGGACAGTGTCTTTATCGCCAGCAGCAACAAACTGCCACTATGGAAGGACAATGTCTTCTGTCATCAGTAAGACACACACCACCACCAGCATAAAAGGATAATAGCTTTGTTTTTTGAAACGAGGTTGCAAAAGGAAAATGCCTTTTGAACGTGTTGGCGGAAACTAAAGAAAGCCAGTGTCTTTCTACTCTAGCTAAGCGCGGCGGTAGCAATCATGAAGAGACGAAGAGGTTAACAATAGTCATATAGGGGCATTGTCCTTTCATCATTGAATTTGAGTTGTTGATGATGAGCGGATGTAGTTTCTTTCGATCTTCTGAATGAAGAATGCCGATAATGATCATTTCGGCTCCAACGGGGAGGCAAATAGTAAGATAATAAATATCTCCCAGTTTCAATAGCTTCAACAAGGATGCAGACAACAAAACAATATCGCTCAACTCCAACAGGGAGAAAGGAACCCATATCCACATCGTATCTCTCCTCAAACCTTCATTCAACTGCCTCGCCATTTATAGTTATCGACAGAAGACTGAAATGGTCTCATGTGCCCGGGAGTTGCATGTGGTCGATCTGGAGAAGACAGGAGAGAAGTTGAATGCAGGTTCCAGAAAACGAGAGCTTTGTTTTCTTTTGTGCTGAAGGACTGTAGACATCTACTTTCACATATTAAAGTTTATGTATTCCCTGGGCTTGAGTAGTCATAAAAGTATATACATGGGTTTTGTGTAGATAATTTTAACTTCTCATTTCATCTTGGGATTATGACATAACAGGGAGTGAAAGACACTAGTCTCCTCAATATCTTGCGCATACCACATGTCTCGTCATCTTTTGATTGCTTTCTGAGTTCAAAACAGTGTACATTATGCATGAAAAAATCTTATAGAATAAAAGATATGTACTCAAACAGATTTGTACATGCTGAAATTGATATCGTTACAATAAGTACTATGTTCCGACCCCAAAATAGCCATTAACCAGCCGTTCACCAAAGTTTTATAGTACAAATTTCATTTCCCTTCCCATTCATTCATACAAAGAAATCCTTCAACCTAATACAAAGATAGCTTCGACTTAGATCAAGAACCGGATTCCCTGGTTTTCCATGCCTCCTACATTCCATTTCATCCCTCATCCATTCATATGTGCAACTTATATTGTTTGCATATTTACTCAGAAACGACCTTTGTCTTGATTCTTGAGCCGCCGCTCTTAACACGTCTTGCAGAAGGACGGTTGATGTGGTGGTCTGGGATCCAGCTCTCGTCATAAGCTTGTTGAGCCAAAGATTGAGTTGTAACAGCTGGTCCATCAGCACCAATAACAGAGACTTGATCCTTGACATCGACTGCCTTCTTGCTTCCTCCGGAAGAACGCTTGGCGCGCTCGCCACCTTTTCCACCTTTGCGAGTTTGAGGGAAGAGAGATTCGATCCAGGTTCTGTAAACGAAGTAGAGAGTACCACCGGTGACTGCGAGGAGGAAGAGATAGAGGAAGATGCTATTGTGATGTTAGTTTAATTCGTTTCCCGAAACTTGGACTGCGGAGAAAACACTTACATTTGAGGATCGAAAATGCTAGTAGCAGCTTCAACAACAGCAACAGTCTCATTATAAGCCTGAATTTGGTAGACACCACCCTTTTGACTGGCCACAACCGCGAGAATGTTCAATCTCAAATCTTGGGGATTCAAATCGGTAGTGAAAGTATATGTCAAACTTTCTGCCTCACCAGGCTGAATCTCAACATCATATCTTGTTGAGGTCAAATTGCGCACAATGGCAGCACTCGGATGAGTTCCTTCTGGCAGAGTCTGAAGTGTAGACAAAGAGCCTCCAACAACAGCTACTTGAACAGGTTCAGCTTCATCATTTTGGAATGTAAGGAGGGCTCGAGAAGCATGGCCATTGACGAGTTTAACCCCAAAGATTTCAGCTTCAGGAAACGCAGCAAAGACTGAGACGGCGAGATTGGATGAGGGAGTTTCGAATCCTTCTGCGGCTGCTTCTGTACGTTGATCTTCAGTCTATTGATGAATATAAATTAGTATTTATTTTGGGTTCCAATGGTATTCTATAGCTCCCGATAGCTATTTGTAGCTTATGACAGCTGTCATTAACTGGGAAACATCAAACTTACACTTTCTGGTGCAGCAAAAACGCTGACAGCACGAAGTGCGAGAAGAGCAAGAGTAGTGAACTTGTAGGAAACCATGATGAGCAGATCAATTGAATGAATTGATAGAAGAGAAGGTAAAGAGGGAGTGTTGAAGTAAAAGGTGGTCGGATCGTGTTATGACGAATTTATGTCCCAGCTTCTAGAAATGTGTTCTCGGCAACTAGCGTGTAAATTGTTGCCATTACTCGGGAATCCCAGTAGCTGCAGCAAGTAGACCATTTGTGGGATGAAGTCATGGAAAATAAAAAAGACGACATTTATTTGTTCGAGTGTTCGTCCAATAGATTGACTGTAGTAATTAATATTCGCTGACAGATTTTGAGATGTTGAAGAAGAGGAAATCTTTTATGAATCACCATCACCATGGGCCAACGAAAGCAGGCAATTAGACAGATTGGTAAAACTAATAAGCAGCAGATAGACAAACATATCATATTAGAAGTCGTCCATGTCCTACAGAGCACACAAAGCTAACGTCGTCACATCATCAACAGTCAATCACTCGGAGCAAACAAAGTTTTTGATCATTTTTTCATTATTTTGCTGGCTGGGTCCGTAAATACGTGATGCCCAATACTATCCATGCCATGCATGCATTGGCTATTACCAGTTTTTCCCAGTCCAGTAGTCATCAAAAACTCTTCGAGGCAAAATGTCCTCAAAAAGTGCGCTATCATCAAATGAAGGCTTCTCGTAAGAAAGCACCGCCGTTCTCTATCATACACAGACCGGAAGGGTTATGGCTTGTTCTGTAAGCCGTATTTCTAACCAACGTTATGTTCTGAGAGCTCATTCTCGAGAGCAGTTTGATCATTCGACCTCTTATAGGGAATGATCTACAATAGTGGCAGTATATAAAAGCGTGTAAATCCATGAGCAACGAGTCAGCGAGCTAAAAAAAAAAAAACACGCGTGAGTTTTTTTTTGTTAAGGTCAACAAGGTTGAAGTCAAGACAATTTCTCTCGTCAAGTTCAAGCACCAACCATTCCAGGTCCGTAGCTTTGACGCATCGGTCCTTGGAAACCGTGAGATGTTGGAGTCTTTCCTTTGTTAGCTTGCACATTTGATGGATATAGCACACTACCCACCTTCTTTGGTCGCTTTCGACCACCGGCTCTGTCATCGCCATCGCCGGTGGAATATCCACCATCATCGTCAACGTAACCCTCACCATAGCCTTCAAAACTTGAATCGCCATATGAGCGCTTCTTGGCGGTTCTTTTTGGACGTACGATATCTGCCGCGCCTCTATTCTGCTTTGGCACACCCATCGTACTTTGCGGCATTGACATTGGAGCTTTTGCCTTCGCAGGAATAGCCTTTAAGGGATCGTTGGCAATTTGGGAACTGATTTCTCCAAGAACTGATTGATTCCAACGTTCTTTTGGAACGGGACCTTTAGCCATGGTTAAAGCCGTCTTGAGTTCAGGTAGTAAATCCTCAATTCCTCTACTGATTTCTTTTCCTTGTACATGAGCTTGATTCCATCCTTCTCTGGGCCCAATAGGTCCGTAGGGATCAATCAAAGAAGTTAGTGATCCAGGCTGATTAGGTTCTGGACCTTTAACTGCATCAAACTGGCCAGCGATACCCAGAGATTTTATGTATCCTTTGTAGGTTTTCCGAACTGTGTTCTTCTTCCCATCTGCTGTGACACGAGCAAGACTGGCCGCAATTCCGTTCAGGCCGAATCGATCGTATAAATCTTGTTGTACATTTAGATTCTGATGCTTATGAACTGTATGCCATTTCATGTTAACAAAATATTTCATATAAGTGGTGGACAAGTCATATAAGATGAATATGCTTGAGATTGTAACCACCAACAAGTTAGATCAACTAGAAAGAAGGAATTCTTACGAGTTCTGCAGAGAAGGTACTTTTTACCGACATCCTGATGGAGATCGTCAATACTAGGTCTGCTATCCTCGACATGAACTTTCTTCTGCTTTTGATCACCAAGATCTTCAAAATCTCTCTTGCGCTTGCTTAAAGGATCTATTGATTGAGACGTCTCGATGGCGGAATTGGCAGTTGACATGCTGCCGTTGATGCTGTGGGCTGGTGTCGGAAGTGAAGTATTTATTCGTGGAGAAACTGCGTTCTTTGAGGATATATCTGTAGAGCTTGGGGTATTGGAAGGACTTTGTGGTGTTTGTGGGAGATCAGAAGGCATTTCGGTAATAAGTTTGAATATTAAAGTAATCGAGGTTGTTGTAGAAAAGAAAAAAGGTGAATATGGTGGTAGAAGGATTGATTGTTGCGACTTCGGCCGTACTGAAAAGTTTATTCTTATCGAAAAGATTGTATAAGGGTATCAAAATGCGCCTCGAGTTTATTGGGAAGGAAAGAATGTAGAGTAATAATTGTACAGCGTATGGAGCGAGTGTCGAGGATAAAAGGAACTTGTTTTCGATCGGATTCTCGAGGCTCGAAGAAAGGCGAGAGGGAATGAAGGAGAAGGTGGATCGAGAGCGATTGTCGCAGAAACGGACCTACACCGCCGACGGCAGCGCTGAATCGACCTGTGCTCTTATTTCATGTAGGTCGTTGAAATCGTACGATCAATGCGATGTTGTTCTTCGTATAATCAACGCCGGTGATGTTGTTGTCGTTGATGGTGTTGAATTTCCTGCGTAGTTGGGCAGATCGTTCATGTGAGGTCAACAGGATTGGGAGGCGCCGCTTTGTCAATGAATTGGCCGAACAAAAGATTTAGCGCCACAGTCACGTGCAGATTAAACCGAGGTCAGCTTTTTCCTCTTTAATTGTGATATGAGTCTTATTATGCGTATGGGCGACTGTGAATAGATGGATAAATCGAACAGCTGTGCTTTTGTCCTCAAATATATAACATTTTGACAAGTTTTGGGGACAAGATCTAAAAAGAGTCAAATTGGTCCATCTAACTATGAAACTTGTTATTAAACACTCCCGTATGATTCCCAGCTCTTCTTTATTAGCCAGAATCGTTCAAACGCATTTTGAGTTGTTCCAGCCCCATTTTCCACTTGAACCAAGCACATGTGCGCTAGGCTAGATACAGATTAGCTCCAATGGAAATTGCCGGGTTTGTTGCTGATAGGAAATAATTTTTTGATATCGAGAAAATTCCCTATGAATGTATTTATGTTCGATATTTGAATCAAAAATCAACCACAAACATTAAATCATACAACACCATGTCTGAAGGACGAAAGAGACCATTCGACGACGATGTTGCCATTGAGGCAACATCCGAAGAAACCCAAACACATGCCTCGAAGAAACCTAGAAAAGAAACGAATGCGTCTGCCCGCCGTTCGTTGTTTGTTCGTTCTTTGCCTGCGACAGCTACAACCGCATCATTGACTGAATTATTTTCAGACAATTATCCTCTCAAGCATGCCACAGTTGTACTCGATCCCGTCACAAAACAATCAAAGGGTTATGGATTCGTTACATTTGCAGATGCAGAAGACGCTCAGAGAGCTTTGGATGAATTCAACGGCCAATCATTTCAAGGTCGTAAAATGAAAATTGAGATTGCTCAACCACGTTCCAGAGATGCGCCAGCCAAAGGTGGAGACGATGGGTTAAAAATGCCCAAGGAGAAAAATGCAATTGCTACGGAAGCTGCTGCTGTGAAGAAAGCCCGACAAGAGAAATTGGCAGAATCAAAAGCACCCCCCAAACTTATCATTCGAAATTTGCCATGGAGCGTCAAGACTCCCGACGAATTGGCTAAGCTCTTCATGGGGTTTGGAAAAGTCAAGTTCGCTACAATGCCCAAGGTCAAAGGAAAGGAAGCGGGGTTCGGATTTATTGTTATGCGGGGCAAGAAGAATGCAGAGAAAGCATTGGCTGCAATCAATGGACGTGAGATTGATGGCAGACAATTGGCTGTTGATTGGGCTGTTGAAAAGGATGTTTGGGAGAAGAAGAAGAATGAGGATGCAGGTATTAGTGAAGATGTGGAAATACCAAAGGCTGAACCCAAACAGCCGAAAGACAAGGCAGAGGACGACGATGTTGACGACGATGTCGCAAATTTTATGAAGAATTTTGGAGACCAGTTAGAGTCCGATGATGAGAGTGATCCCGAAGCAGATCAAGAGAATGAAGATGACATTAACGAGGACGAGGATGACGAGGACGACGATATTGAAAATGACGACGACTTTGAAGATATAGCTGACGATGAGGAGATTGAAGAAGAAAAGCCAAAGAAAGTTCTCATCACCGACAATTCAACAACACTTTTTATTCGCAATCTCCCTTTTACGACTCTCGACGCAACTCTAAAGGAACATTTTGAGCAATTTGGTCCTGTTAGATATGCTCGAGTGGTTATGGATAAGGCAACAGATCGTCCTAAGGGCACCGGGTTTGTTTGTTTTTATAACGTCGATGATGCTGAGTCTTGTTTCCGAAATTGCCCCAAGTACCAACCTACTGGCGCGAATGCAATTAAGAAGGGTGATACTCCACAAATCAAGCACTCCCTCCTGGAACCCGAGAACGCAGATTCAACAGGTGCTTATACCATCGAAGGAAGACTTCTCCAGATTTCCAAGGCTGTTGAGAAAGATCAAGCAGTGAAGCTTACAGAGGAGGGATCGCATTTCCGTGACAACCGCGACAAAGATAAACGAAAGCTTTACCTTCTCCAAGAAGGTACTGTCGCCAAGGGTACACCTCTCTACGATATACTCCCACCTTCTGAGGTAAAGATGCGCGAGGATAGTGCCATGCAAAGAAAGAAACTCATTCAAGGCAACCCGACTTTACATCTCAGTCTCACGCGTCTGGCCATACGTAATATACCCCGCAATATCGATTCGAAAGCCCTCAAAGCTCTAGCTCGTGAAGCTGTTGTTGGATTCGCTACAGATGTTAAAGCAGGACTACGTCAGCAACTTTCCAAGGAAGAAATCGCACGAGGAGGCGAGGAGATGCGCGAGGCTGAAAAGCAAAGAAAGGCCAAGGGGAAGGGTATCGTTCGACAAGCCAAAGTTGTGTTCGAGGGTAGAGAAGGCAAGAAAGTTAGCGAGGAGAGCGGAGCCGGAAAATCGAGAGGATATGGTTTTGTTGAATATTCGAGTCATAGATGGGCCCTCATGGGTTTAAGATGGTTAAACGGCCACGCACTCACCAACTCCCAAGGAAAGACACAAAGAATGATCGTAGAGTTTGCCATTGAGAACGCACAAGTAGTTTCGAGACGAAAAGAGCACGAAGAGAAAGCTCGCAATCGCTCAAAGGAAGTTACGGATAAGATTGCCAAGGGCGAAATCGTCAGCTCGAAGAAACTAGCAGGTAGAGATACACAAATGAAATCGATGAGAAAGGGTGGAAAGGGTATCAAGGGAGCTGGTAAAGGTGGGAAATTCGAAAAGGAAAAGAGTTTCGATAGAGTCGCTCTCAAGTAAGTCTACGTTCCCCTTTGCATAAAAAATTATGACGTATTAATCATCAAACAGGGGTAAACGAAAAGCAGAAGATGACGCATCTGAACAAAAGGATAGAAAGAAGCCAAGGAACGAAGCAACCGAAGGCGACGATGATAGCAAACAAAGAAAGAAGGCACAAATCATCCAAAAGAAGAGAATGATGAGGAGGAATAGGAAGGGTGGGGCTTAGCTGAGTGACATATGAAGGGATTGGAGGAGCGAAAGACGAGTTAGAAGGGAAAAGAGGGAGGAGAGGTTCATGGAATAGAATATAGTAGGGGGTGTGTTGTTGAAGAAGCGATCATTGTATTCGAGCTTAAGCTTGATTGTGTGCTTAATATGATACCTGCCTTGATGGCTGAAAAATAAT
Organism: Botrytis cinerea B05.10; assembly: GCF_000143535.2. NCBI lineage: Eukaryota > Fungi > Ascomycota > Leotiomycetes > Helotiales > Sclerotiniaceae > Botrytis > Botrytis cinerea. The sequence continues at coordinate 1,708,995 of NC_037325.1, read as the reverse complement.
TACTCTTTTTCCCATTCGAATCATACTTGCTACTCCTGAATCCACCAATAACACTATGCCCTACTCCTCAAAATCACGTGAAACTACCCCAAATTGAATAGCCGATGACTCCTTTTCATTGTTTCGAGGACACTCCCACTGGTGACCCTGCCCATCCATTTCCAGAAATATCTCTATACACAACCATGGAAATGATAATAATATTCATAATCAACGGCGGCGATGCGAAATCCTCTAAATTCGCGTCAATAGTGCCGATTTTCGCTTATTCTGAGGAAACGTTCATTCATAGTATTTATATCTAGTCATAAAGAGTTATGGAACTGAGTTCTAGAGGATATTTTGCAGTTATTTTTTTATTGTTTTAACTTGAATATCAAATGAAAACCACTTCCCTACACTGAATTGTTCATTAGGATTAAAATACAGTACATTCGAGTTAATAATGACTGGTTTCGGTCATCTCGAGGATTTTCATATTCACTGCTCTGCTGTCTATATATTTTTGGTTTGATGGGGGTATCCCCTGTCATTTATTCGTCATTTACATATGAAGTTGACTCAAATTTTCTTGTTACAACATATTCATTCTCCCTAAATGTATTTTTTTTTTTTTTTTTTTTGGATTTAATAGGACTCATCTATTCAATCTCTATTGTATTGAATACCTGTTTCTACATACATTAAAAGCCCATATCAATGTTTCGAGTCAAAAAACCCTTGCTTGAAGCGAGCCTGTTTATGTCGTTGACCCTAACACCATATCTCAGTCACATTTACCCTTGATATGTATCTTTTGAGTCAGAATAATGTCCTTTCACAGTCATTTTGGAAGCTGTTCAAGGAAGGGCAATAGGGGAATTATGGGAATAATAAGGGGTGGTGCGACCCTCTTGACTTGAACCTGCAAATTACGAAACACCTTCAGAATACACAGAAATGCAATAAAATACTTGTAAATCAGGATAGAATTTTTTTCAACATTGCCTTATCACACTTTATTACGGTCTTTTTTTTTTCTAGCAATACATTGCCTTACGTTTTAACAACGTGTCTAGGTATACCCGTTGTTGAGCTCGTTTCTGAATAGTACTCCCAGTGTCTAGCTGCCAGGCTCACAGGTTTGGTGCCATCACTCTTTACCAGATCGGATCGAACAGCAAGCCAAGAAGTGTTACAAAACTCATTGGACAGCCATGTCTGAACACAGACCCTCCTATACGTATGATGAATACCGTAAGTCCGAATGGTCTCGCGATCAAATAATCAGTGGCGAGGCGGGCCCAGTGCGCGGGAGGATACCCGAGGAAAATGAACCATCTCTTGCGTCGGGAGATCATTATTCATATCCCCTCTCACAAGATTCCCAATCTCTTACATCAAGAAGCCACTATCCATCAGTCTATCCTGGTGGACAATCCTCAAACGCCAGAGCTCCAGTGGTTTATACGGCAGACAACTCAAATATTGCCCAACCTCAACCACAGACCGGGCAACAGTTCCAGCATTATAGTCCACCACCATTATCCATGAATTCAAGTGTCCTGAATCCATCAATTATAGATCCTCAGGAAGTCCAGGGTTATGGTAGTCTCGCAGCTGCTCATAACTACGCTCAGGGTCAGAGTGCTACTCGCGACTTTGTTGAAAGTCAACGGGAGTACTCTCCGCCGTCGCGCCTGCCTTCTTCTATTCACCCCCAATCTAGAGGCTCGCCGGCAACCTGGGAACAGCTACAGACTGAAATACCTGGAGCAAAGTACATTCCCATGAAAGAAGGTGAATTGCCCTATGGAAAGTGGTATACCTCACCTTGGGACTCAGGATACAATCCTGAGTTCCATAAAACCTATCCACGTAACAAGGGCCCCGTAGCAGATCTGTGGAGAGATACCTGGCAGGGCAAAGAGGGGTGTGAGGAAGAACGGATATGTCTCATGTTCGATCATGTAGACTTATACCGACTAGCATACATCACTACAGTTCATCTGGGATCAGTCGAAAGACCCGACACAATAATTAAAGGTATGAAAACACCTGAGGGTGGCGATTTGATAAATTGGCTTCGTGACATAGTGGCAATACTCAATGAAGCCGGCAGACCACCGGGTTTTGGGGGAATCACCCATAGGCGGCCAGACGCCTTCACTGAGGAGCAAGTGAGGGCCTTGTTTGCTATCATGGCCAATAGAGACAATATCAACCGTGGAAATGCATTCAATATATTGGAGAGATGGGTGCTGCTCCCTGGATGGTCTCCTCGACTAATTCTTCGCAATGTGCCAGAAACGATTGTGAATCATTGGAAACACAACTACCAGACCGCCCTAACGGATGGACCCCTCCGATGGGACTGGCGAATCAAGGAGTTCATCTATGAAGAGACTGTTAATAACAAAGGAAAAGCGGTTTGGGCATTGAAGCTCAATAAACAAGGCAGTCAAGCTTCAGGGTCGACTTCAAAGGAACAACACCATTCGCCATCAGGACCTTCGAGACGACACGATAAACATCCTAGATCTTCGACTTCAAGCTCCACACATCACCGCTCACAGACCTCAAGTCGAGATGTAGAATATACAGGCAAGGGAAAAAAGCCACGTCATTGAATTGAGGACAAAAGAGCTTGATGCGCTGGTAGCACGGTTTAGAATGTATCTAAACAAGGCATAGATACTAGATGGATATTAAACGTAGAAGCGCTGGTCGCACTACCACAAGATATAGATAGAAAACCTAGAAACAGATAGATAATACTCAACAACGTTGCTTTTTCTACTAAATCTTCTCATAATTTTGGGGTTGATATTGAGAATAAGCGAAATTGACTCGAATCTTTGTTTTAAAATACATTCATATCCTTTAGATGTATTTTTTGGATTCGGTAGAATTCATTTTTTAATTGTTTTGATTCGAGCACTGGTTTCTGTATATATTTATATTTATATTTTTATGCCAGCCTTTCGAGTCAGAACCCCTTCTTTGAAACTCATTTAGTTCCAAACTTAGCTCAAATCCAATATTTCAGTCACATTAATACCCTTTACATGAATCTTTCAAGTCAGAATGGCCTCGCTTAGGACTCATCCCCTATGCCAGTCATATTTATACTGTGGTATGGATATCTTTGAGTCAGGATACCCTCATTTTACAGTCATTCTGGATGCTATTCAAGGGAGGACTACAGAGGCGGTTATGGGTATAATAGGGAACGAAAGTAACCTTTTTGTTAAAATTTTCAACCAACAAAACATTTTCAGAATACGTTGAAGAACAATATAGTATTTCCAAACCACGGAAAGACATTTTGATCAACTTTGATTACAATCATCTTGTACCTAGAACTTGACTCTCTTCGCTCTCAAGTGCGAATCGATCACACAATACCCATTATTCCTCTTCTTTGACAAGCGCCTACGTGGATACTTAGGTCTCATTGTCATAGATACACCCCTCATCGTCTCATAACGACTTCATTACATCACGCTATCTACCAAGATTGCGAGTATCGAAAAGCATTCAACTTTGAATGATAGTCGCCATCATCGAAGCTCAATATAGTCACATACACCTAGCAAAGCACTTAGATCGCTTCATATAGACAGTAGACTATTTGAAGATTGATTGATAAGCACTTTCAAATCTTGTGGATATGTCTAGTCATAGAAGTAAAGGAAAGGGAAGGCAGAAAGACAAAACTTCGAGGAATGAAGGGAAGGATCGGAATCCTGAGGCACGAGCATATCAACAGAATATTGATCCGTATCCAGCACCAGCGCAGCAAAGCGCAGGGTACCAAGCTGCACACGAAAGAGGAGGCTACGTCGAACCCGCTGTCTACTCACGACCAGCTCCCCAGTGGCAAGGATTCGCTCAAGCTGGACCAGCCCCTAGAAGTGACGAGGCAGCACCTAACTACCAAGGATCATCAGTTGGCGCCGGAAGCAATTACTTCTATAGCACAACGACTGAGGCATCGGCACATTCTGGCGACAACTACGAGCGTCAAAATGTGCACGATACATCATCTTTCAAAGATCCCTGGGCAGAGGCTGGTCTGGGATACCTAAAGCCGCAAGTAGAAAATAGATCGTTTACACCAAGAAGTTCTGATTATGACATCCTGCCGACTTCTCCAAGTACTCCCCGGCCGCTTACAGATACGTCAGCAGCTGGCTATCAACACGTAATGGAAAGGCTTCCCGCCGTCATACCTACGTTCAAAGAGAAGGGAGAGCTTCCCTATGGAGAAAACGACTATCCAGCTGAATGGAATTCGGAATACAACCCCGCATTCGATTTCAAAGGCCAAGGTCCTGTGGCTACTTTATGGGCTGATGTTTACAAGACTGATGAAGACATGCGAATCTGTCACCTATTTGATCATGTGGATCTTTTTCGACTAATGTACATCGTTACGACTTTGAATTCAACTGTTGATTGCTGGGAGGATGATCCGACGTGTTTAAGATTTGCAACAGAAATTCTCAACATTGCTGGTAGACCGTACGGATTTAACTTTGTAAGTCATTTACGGCCAGCAAATGGCTTCACTGTGGAGCAAGTGGAAGGGCTTTTCCGTATTATGTCGGATAGAGCCAACAAAAAGCGGGGTGCAGCAGTTGAAAGAATTAATGAATGGCTGAACTGGAATAATAAACTGATCAAGAAAAAGGAAGAAGAGGCAAGGAAAAGTGAACACAGTACAAAGTACGGAAATAAGTATAAATACAAGAGTCCCTCACCTACGAGTTCTACGCCTAAACCATATCCATACTGGTCTCCCAAGAAACTCTTAGCTGGTCTGCCAGAAGCTATCATGAATTACTTTGGCCATGGCTATAATGCTGCTGTTGAGGACAAGAGGCTCTGCTGGCAATGGAAAATAAATTATTTCCTCTATCGCGAGAAAGGAACAAGCGATCAACTCATTTGGTACTTGCCAAAAAACTTCATATCACCACCACCAGTACCTCCCGAAGCTCGTTTTTGGTCCAACATAACTGAGGAGCAAGCAGACCAAGATGAACGAGAATATATACAGAATGATCCAGAAGAAATGATATTTTTACAGAAAAGACTAGAGCAAATGAGTTGGGGAGAGCAGAGTAGGTTGGAGGCAGAACGGTTGGCACTAGAGGAGGAAGAACAGCGTCGCTACGAAGAAAAGGGAATGAGTACCAATGTCGTCACTGTGCAACCTGGAAGTTCGTCAACTAAACATCCACGTCCAAGGACAGACAACTCGAGCTCTCAAAAAGATACGAGAACTCACCATAGGGACACAGGGGGAAAGTCTCGCCGTAAGCGGGCACCCAAATGAGGTCTTTCGGAATAGGGAATAAAGGGGTGTTGATCGATCTTAAATGTGCTGATGGTTTTGTTGGGATGTAATTAGATATTGAGAAGCCTGATGCACCAGCCGTATGGCTGAGAATATGTCTAATCCGGATATAGGTAGAGGTCTAAAATAAACGCGATGGGTGGACTAATGAAGGATAAAGATAGAATATTCAGGAATAGATAGATAATACTTAATAACGTTGCCTTTACACTGAATTCTCTGAACAATTTCGGTTTGATACCACTTTATTGTATATCTGCCTCTCAATAGAAGCTAGTAACTGACTGGAATGTCGTTTCAATAGAGTACGCAGGGTCTGGATGAGGTAGGTATTGAAGTCAATTGATTTTCTTCTCCATCTTGTAAATAGAATGAAAGATCGATAGCCAGAACCCTTATACTTCATCGTCCTTTGAGGGAATATATCTACCTCTACGAGACCGAAATTTAACATGTCATAATGCTATAGTAGCAACTTTAGACTTAATTCCAGCCTTTTTAAAACCGTTCCTCGCTATAGATGGGTAGGACCACGTGAAAGATTCGATGAGTGAGAGGAGATACTTTCTCTCATTTGCTTCCAAGTACATTTCTCGCGTTCAGAGACATCACAACGCTTAAATCAAGTCAAAACACGCAACAACGAGGAAAGAATCACCAGATTGAGTGTCTCTGAGTATAGCTTCAGTATTGTTCCTTGTTTTCACAAAATTATGACCATAAATATATATCACCAGAATAGATACCCGGGATGACCAAGCGTATTTACACGCATCTTGTACATTTTGGGTATTATTTCGTGGAAATCCGGCATCATAAATCATTTTCAAGTATTGAACCCTCAAATATACGTCACATCAAGCTACAAGAGATACTGATCCATAGCAAATTACCATATCATGTCTATTTTCATCAAATTCTCATATACATAGCTTTTAACAAGGCTAACGGGATACAAGAACAATCAAAATGACTATATTTGATCATTTGGTCTTCGATGTACCCCTAGCGAGCCAAGGAAGGATTTAGATAGCTTGAAAGTGACAATATTCTACCATTTATTATAGTTGTACCTTGACAAAAGTTTAGTTCGATTTAATTATTTTTTGACTCGGTTCTAACTGTGATTAAATTTGAATCATTATGAATATGTTCCAAGGAGTCAAATCGACTCTATTGTGGCAGGAAATCATAACACTAGATTGTTCCGATTGATTGATTGATTCGAAGAAATGGGACATCTAGATTGGCGAATTGGAATGCGTCATAATTCATCGAAATCCATAGGAAACTACCCCCAGAAAATTTCCATATCGAACCCAATAACGTTGATAGATATAGCACTTGGAGCCTAGTACTCTCTCTAGCTGTTCACCATCAGCTCCTCATGCCTCCTTTGCTTTCTTACTATTTTTCAGTTTTCCTAATTCCTCGGATTGAAATCTGCAGGGAGCCTGCTATAAGCATCCATATATGGTTCAATTCATCCCATGGAGAGCTCAACCTGGAGTGTGATAGGGACTCAAGAGGTGTAAGTCGAGAGGAAACGGAGAGAAACAGTGAGAATGGTAGAGATATGCTAGAAATCGACGTGAAAAAGGGGAACGTTGATGAACACGAATGTTATGCGGAAAAGAATTGAAGATGTATGAACTGAGGAATATTTGGATATGATGGAGAATCAATAAAGATAATGGCATGGGGGATGATTGCGCATGAAATTTCCATCCTCTATCCCTTTCTGCTAGACTGCAAAAGTGGAAGGTGGCATTTTAGACTGATAAAATACGCAGGAATTTCTTATCATCAATTGAGAGGAATCTTTTTTCCCCCACATGATTCCATTTTGTTTCCCACCCGAACGCAAGGAAAATTCGATTTCTCTGGAGCGTTTGGCAGGTGAAGTGTAGTAAAATGGCTTCTATGAGTCAAAGATAGGGGCCAAAAGATTGAGAGAAGAGAGATGGTGAGGATACTCATAGGCTTGGACCCAGCTCTCACGGTAGAGCCACCTCATACCATTTATTCGCACCGCTATGCCAATCGTTTTCTCTGGGTTACTCCACCGTCTTGCCTTGAGACGTTGGAAGAGCGCAAGTTTCTACAATGCCACATCTCGCCGCCAAAATTAGCAGCAAAAACTCAAATTTGTACCCAGGATACAAGTGAATCTCTGCCAATGTGATGTATCGGAAAACTCTCCAAAAGCTGCCTTTCATGCACCATCACAGCTTGAACAATCTTCAGAGCTATCTGGGCTGCTTCAAAGGTGCGAATCCTTTAGTGCTGAGGTTTATCTGTTCCCTGCTTCTACACTCGGATCGTTCTCCCATGGCACGCTTGGTAGCAGTCGAGGAAGCATTTTCATTCACAAGATGCACAGAATGAGTCGCCACATCAAAACAGACCGCTTCAATGTATAGATCCAAAGCATCTCGACAGGTATAAGACTTGCTTGATTGTTGTAATTTGGAATATGAAGGGGTGACTGCCAAGACCGCATTGCGACTTTGGAAACTGATTGTTTTGTCTGAATTTGGAAATGAATACAACAAGGTGTTCTGGTCACTAATCAGGGCCTCTTAATTACCGCGGATACCTGCCATTGAAGCCGCCCCATTCTTGGTCCCACGCGTATCGTCGGGTCTCGAACATTGCCAAGAAGTATACTGGACCCCAAATGCAATGCCACCACACCCATTCAACGTTGACTGGTCTGCACAATGCAGATACCGAGCCAGGAATAGGCACGGATGCACATCTGTTCACGACGTATACCCCGCGCAACTCCTGAGGTGCATTTATTGAACGCGGAATTGAAGCAGGCTTGCGGCACGGTCAGACTAGATTTGGAGCGACGTCCATGTTGGACGGAGATTGTTCGATGTTTGGTTATCGCGGTGTTGTGTAGATACCGAATTTTTGTTACGTATGTACTTCGTAGAATGAAGGGGAAGTTCGGAGAGTCCAATTGTCCAAGCGAGAGATTTTGATAAGATACCGAATGGCTGGTGGGGTCCCACGCCGAGAGATGTCCGGCGGGTAATTGGTTGGGATATGATGTAACACAGCAACGCTTTACCCCGCAGGCCCGCAGGAAGGAAAACTGATGGTAAATGGCCGTTCGAGGACAGACAGACGGGCTGACACCGCTGCCAGTGCCTCAATGTGCATACAACGTGAGTGGGGATGATATGTAGGGTCCACGAGGTAGGTCGAGAGGTTGAGAGGTCGAGAGGCCGAGAGGTCTAGAGGCAAGAAGGAAGAGGGAAGAAGGAAGAGGCAAGAGGCAAGAGGCACGAGGCACGCGGCACGAAGCAAGAGGACAGGAAGTTGCATATGTGTCACAATGGGTTGGGAGAGAAGATAGCTGGCACGCCTGCGTAAGGTTAAAGAGTGTGCGGCAGGATTAAGAATGGGATTGATTGCCATTGCCCAGTGAAAAGCCAGTCTGTCAATGAGCTTCATAGGGCATACACACATAAATTCTACATGATCATCGTATGCTTCATAGCACATCCACAGATCCCATGCTTGGTACGTGATCATCATCACATACACCCAACGTTCTAGATAGTGGCAAGCAATGTAATGCAACTCCCATCCACTTCTATGTGAAGCTCTTTCTGTTCCTGAGCTTAGCTTGATCCATAGAGTGGACCAAACATATACCGGAATCATAGCTCCCCGTAAAGCTACCGAGCTTCCCTTAGAGATATTCGACGAATCTACGAGAAATCACCTAGACCAGCTAGTTTGGAGAATCCGAATACCGATTCACCCATCCAACCATCATGTCATCATACCATTGCCATTCGGAGACGTGGACCAAATTGGCAATGGGCTATTGACCACACAATACGATGTACAGCCAAACACGACAAGAATGATCGATGAACGATTCTTTTGCCTTCTCCGAGTCTCATGAGCCTCTTACCAGTCACCTCGTTGGTTTATCTATGTGCTGTAAGTGGAGAATGCGACGAAGTCCTCCGAGTCGACCACTTTTCATTTGTGGATAGTTTTGACCCAATATTGTCGGGAAAAGAGGGGAAATGGTGGAAATACCAAGACTTCTTACTATGGAATGTAGCTGTGAGTTCCCGAATTTATTGAGGGGTATTGAAGGCATCGAAGGCATCAGATAGCATATATATATTGAAGAGCTGCTCCCGACTTCTTGCTCGAACACTTACTCTATATCTTCATCTTCTTTACATATCAGACATTCAAAACAAAGGTAAGCTTCTGCCCCTCCGAGCAACAGCATCATTAGACGGGAAGGGAGCAGGGACAGCTTCATACGATCAAGAGACCAAGACAATTGGGATCTTCCAAACTCTATTCTGATCCCTTAAGCCCTACCTCCCATTTATATTCTCAATTAGTCGATGTACATGTTGCTAACAGTGTTTGCCAATATAGGTTAATATACACCGAACCCCGCACTTTCCCAAATATACATACATATATCTAACACAACGTCCATACAACAGACAAATACTCTTTGTTTCTTTACAATCAAGCAATCTATTTTTCAACTCCAAATAATAAAACAATAATTCAAAATGGTATTTTTCACTCGCTCCCTCTCTCGTTTGGCAACAAGACCGTCTCCCTGTGCTCGGTCAATCTTCACAGCTTCTGCTGTTGCGAGAACTACACCTACATGGACGACGCGATCGACTGCTTTCCGCTCGCAGAAGCTGAATAACATATTTGGGAATGTCAGAATGCTAACGGGTAATCATCGTGAAAAGGTCAAGGTACTTCTTGTATTGTACGACGGAAAGAAGCACGCCGAAGAGGTATGTCTTATCTACTTTACCCCTCTACTCGATTTCGGAGTAGTCGTCCAACTACTTCAATTGAGCATCTTATCTTTGGACCAATTGACTAACATGAATACAATAAGGTCCCAGAGCTTCTCGGCACAACCGAGAACGAGCTCGGTATCCGCAAATGGCTCGAGGATCAAGGACATGAGCTCATCACCACCTCCGACAAGGAGGGAGAGAACTCCGAGTTCGACAAGCACTTGGTAGACGCAGAGATCATCATTACCACTCCGTATGCTACCCATCTTCCTATTTACCAACTCGCAGATCCTAACAAGTTTCCCTTCTCAGTTTCCACCCTGGTTACCTCACTGCCGAACGTCTTGCCAAGGCCAAGAACCTCAAGATCGCCATCACTGCCGGTATTGGATCTGATCACGTCGATCTCAATGCTGCCAACAAGACCAACGGTGGTATCACCGTTGCTGAAGTTACTGGATCCAACGTCGTCTCCGTCGCTGAGCACGTCGTTATGACCATCTTGGTTCTCGTCCGTAACTTTGTCCCAGCACACGAGCAAATCCAAGCCGGAGAATGGGACGTTGCCGCTGCCGCCAAGAACGAGTTCGATCTTGAGGGTAAGGTCGTCGGTACCGTTGCTGTCGGAAGAATTGGTGAGCGTGTCTTGAGAAGATTGAAGCCATTCGACTGCAAGGAATTGTTGTACTTCGATTACCAACCTCTTAAGCCAGAGGTTGAGCAAGAGATTGGTTGCAGACGTGTTACCGATTTGGAGGAGATGTTGGCTCAATGTGATGTTGTCACCATTAACTGCCCTCTCCACGAGAAGACCCGTGGCCTTTTCAACAAGGAGTTGATCTCCAAGATGAAGAAGGGTATGTTTCCACTTTAATCCATTTACTCATCATAAAACTAACCTTAAAATAGGATCCTGGTTGGTCAACACCGCCCGTGGTGCCATTGTTGTCAAGGAAGATGTTGCCGATGCCCTCGCATCCGGTCACCTCCGCGGTTACGGAGGAGATGTTTGGTTCCCTCAACCAGCACCAAAGGACCACCCACTCCGCTACGCAAAGAACCCATTCGGTGGTGGAAACGCCATGGTTCCTCACATGTCTGGTACCTCTCTGGATGCTCAAAAGAGATATGCCGATGGTACCAAGGCTATTCTCGAGAGCTACTTGTCTGGAAAGCATGACTACAGACCAGAGGATTTGATTGTTATTGGTGGTGACTATGCTACCAAGGCTTATGGTGAGAGAGCGAAGAACAGTGGTTCTGCCGGTGCCAACAAGGCATAAGTAGGGAAGATGATTGTATAATTGATATGGGATGGGAAAGGAAATGGGTTTTAAGGTATGCGGCTTTGATGGTTCAAGCTGCTACTATGTGATATGAAATTAAATGAAATAAAATAAATTATCTGTTAAATTATTTGATTTTCGCGTGATAAAGTTTGATTTGTGAGGTGTTGTCATGGTTTGACGTCTGACTTTTGGGCCATTGAAGGTTTAAGGTCTTCTATTTGCATTGTAGAGGCAATTTTACAACATAGTGAATTCCTCTTCCAGAAATCAGTTGTTGGATGTAAAGACGAACTGTCTCTGCTCTCTCTGCTGGGTAAATAGAGATATCGGATGTCTCCACCATAGCAAGTCATAGAAATCAGTAGGTTTCCACAGAAGGTAAAATTTCCGTGTTCAAAGTTGTATCTATAGATATCGGTAATGGTATCTTGATACTATGAGGAAGACTATTTGATGACATATTTGGAGATTTGGAGATTAGATATTGAGGTGTTGAGGTGAGAATTAATGTGTCGTTGTTGAGGGGAGTGATGGGAGCAGTGGGGCAGTAGGGCAGTAGGGCTGTAGGGCTTGAGAATAGGTGGTTAGAGTGAGTGATGAGAGGGGAATGGGGGAGGATAAAAAGAGATTAAATGAAAGATAGAAGTCGAGATGAGGTTTCCTTTTCTTTTCTTTTGGGTGGATATCAATTTTTGTGGATCACCTATCGATATCTACCTACCTACCTGTGTGTATGTATGTATATCAAGGCTCGAAAAAGGAAGCGAGCAGAGCAATGACTCTTGTTGGGTACAGTAAGTACAGTATGCAATTTGGATAAATATGTGGATGGGGAATATATATTGAGAGGGGGAATGTGTACTGGTGTGTTAGATTTGTGCGGGTTTATGCTAGCAGGATAGATGAGAGGCAAGGAGAGGAAGGGGACTCCTTGGATGATTGTAATGGAGCTGGCTTGGGGTTTCGGCGCGGGGTTCTAGTGAGAGAGGGAGATGGACGAGATGTGGCATGGTATGATTTAGTTAGATGTCTGCTTCTGGGTTAGATCGAGAGATTCCTGGTAGAGGAGGATGAGTGTAAGAGGATTGATAGATAAGCGGATTGGCTGTTTGTTTCTGTCGAGAATGAGGATGCAAGTTACTTACTATACATCCATGAGGGTATTTGAGAATGTGTGAGCAAGTGACAAGGAGATTGGCGAGATCATGTATCCTTGAATATCGAGATTGTGGGAGGAAGAGACGGGACAGGTTGGAGAGAGACTAGGGACACAGAAATGTTTTTGTGTTTTTGATGGTGAGGTAATGGGGTTGCAGGGGAGGATGAATATAGGAGGGGGAGTTTTCTTCTTCTTCTTTTCACTAGGACTTTTCTTTTAGCCTTAGGGGATCTTTATTTTTTTCTTTCCCGAGAAAAGGGAGTACGTGGTGGGAACATGTTCTACGAGATTGGCTTGTTGTGTTGCTGGAAACCATGTTTTCACTTTGGATCTGATCACATCGGTTTCGAATATTCGGCGCGGTAGTTTATCAGGATGATCAAATACCATGAGTTCATTTATTTTATAGATTCTTTAGATCTTGGAATGCCTGTGTCTATTTGCTGAGCTAATCTGTCTGCAAAACGGGAAGAAGAAGAAAAAAAAAAGAACAATTGAAATCAGAACAAGCATTTCGTCTCTGGATGGGGATGAATGATAGATGAAGGGAAAATTTCCTTTGCGTTTAAATCCACATTTGTGTAGAAACTCGGATTGAAAATGGAAGATAGACGGACGAATGGCTTTGATAGGATATATTAGATTGATATGATACTTGTTATACTTCCTATTTAGAGGATAATATCTTGTTCCGGAATTTCCTTGGGAGGTATGCATTTTGTACCAATGTGATCCTTTCCTTTCTGTGATATAGATACGTGACATCTATTTGGTATAATGGATCTAGATTTATAAGAAAACGTTGTTATTTTACATGATGATTCGTGTTATTGCAATATTTTTGTTCATATTTTGATGTGCCCAACTGTAGGTATGTAGATTGGCTTGAATAATGGATTGCCGCTGTCTATTTATCTTGGACACCACCTTCCAGATATTTATATGCGGCTCGGACAATGTGCATCGAATGTGATGTTTGATTTGGAACTAAATTCTGCGTGGTGCAATTGAATGTCAGTTCTGATTTCCCAAGAACCTGGATCATAATTGGACATAAAGTATCTGACAGTCTCGCTTGAGTTGAGAATACAAGGAGACTCGAGGAGGATTATAGAACGTCTGGATTCTCGAAACAACATGATATCATTGCGGTAATGCCATTATTAATGAATCGTTTGAATACTCATACAGTACGTTTGTCTTCTTTGCCCATTCTCATCAATTATGTCAATCACAATGCAGCTATTACAACCCCACCAACAGCCATTCCCAAGAAACGCCTCATGACCCCGGTTGGTGCAGCACCTCCAGTCGATCCAGATGTGCTTCCAGTTCCAGTTCCGGTTCCACTTGTCGTCGTACCAGCACTTCCCGCACTAGTCTTTGTAGCGGTAGCCGAAACTCCAGAAGCCGATGACGATCCCGTAGCCGTTACACTCGCCGAAGTACTACCCGTCTTTGTAGCTCCCGTTGCACTCCCCGTAATAGCGCCTACTCCTTGATTCCCACTCGCAGTATAATAAAGACTGACCGCCGTCTCACTCGGATACAAATCTGTCAATTGAGTTGCCGTTCCCTCTGCTACATCTCCTCCTCCCAAACTATTGAAAATGGCGGCAAAACTCGCTGTAGGTGTACCAGTACAGAGTTGATTAGACGCACTGGTAATAATGGTATTAAATGCGCTGACGACGGCTGGGGATCGTCCACCGTGTACATAATCACAGTTGAGACATCCAAGCCAATTGCCGAAGAATCCGCCATTACACATACATTGTGCGTGAGCGAGATAATCAAGAGGGGTGGTGCCGTTGGGGGTGCAGGCGGATTGGATGGTTATTACTTCAATGCAAGGGGGAATAGTGCCTGAGGTTATGTTTGGAGAACAGACGGAGCTGAGATAATCTTCTTCGGAGGATTGGCGGGGAAGAATGGGCACGAGAATCTCTTTTTCTGGAAGTGCGGATACGATGGTGGTGAGTAGGGCGATTGGGCCGAGGTATGAGTGTGAATGCATGGTGGCGTTTGGAGAGTACAGAACAAAATACTAGAAGATGTCGGGATCCGATACAAAATGTACAAACAACACTGCAGAGAGAGAAAAAGAGATACTTTTGCGAACTTGCAAAATTTATGAACAGTCCATGTTGCCCTCGTGAAGCACACCTGATCGGGCACCTACCTATTGCTACTCGGCTGTGGAAATTTGTGTGAGCGTAGAAGGGAAAGTGCGATGAGAATTGTGACAGTCTGACTGTGACTGCAAGTGATGACTTCCAGAAACATCATAGTATCAATAGTTTCATTTTACTTTTCTGCCAAGAAAATTGGCAATGAGAGTTAAAGGCTTGTCAAAAGCTTGACTTGACGTCTTTTAGCGGGAGGGTCCGTAGTGGCCATATTGCTGATCTAGATGTTGAGCAAAACGACAAACGAAGAAAATACTTAACTGCTGAACGTAGAACAAGCAACAACCGAAAAGCTTTTGAAAGAAACTTGAATCAATCCATCAACGACGACTTGTTTTACTGAAATTCTCTTATTTTCATAAATTATCTTTCCTCTCAGGATCGAACGATTTTCTTGAATCTGCGCAAATTAGTTGCTAAATATGTGTCTAGTGCTTACCCACATTACCCGGCATAAAACCCACATTTATCCGAGCCAATTACGAGGCTAATTCGTACTTCCCGTGTCGTATCACTGCATCGACCCTTGAAAAAGCTTGATCAATGAAAACGCAAGCAGCCAAGATACGGAACGTGGAGAAATCAACTTGGCGGTGTCATTAAAGATTGGAATCTAACATGAAGCAAATGTGAATGAAGCAGTCAAACATAAACCGTTATGTGTTAATTTGAGAAATATATTCTTCTCATCAGTATGTATTGTATTATCATAATCATAAACCCATATTTCAAATCTCTGTATTCCAGAGTCGAATCCTTATCCATCGCTAACCATCATCGTCATCTTGTTTCCATCACTCCAAGCTTCCTCTTCTAACAGCATGTCTCACCACATCCGCATCCACAGCATTCACAGCCAGCGGACTCACCACCACGAAGGTTGGTCTCGGTACCCATGGTAGGGACTGGTTTCTGTAGAGAAAATATTAATACATTGCAGACTATGGTAGGAAATCCGAATTGTGAGAGAATACATACAGGTTGTTGCATCTCGATACCAATGTTCTCGGAGCTCATGGGAGCTTCGGATTGGATTTGTTGCTCGACGACTGGTTGTTCGAAAGGCATTTTGAGGGATGTCTAAGTATCTGATGGTTAATAAAAAGGTCTAGTGATTTGAATACAGAGATAACTAACAGTTTGAAGTGGTTTTGGTAGGGTTGAAAGTTCGTTTGATGCGAAAGTGTGTAAGTCGAAAGTCTGAAGTCTGAATGAGGAGGATATCGATGGGGGAATTTCGAGCCTTTTGAACTCCCTCAGATCCAGCAAACATGTGCTATTCTGGGCCGTGCAGATATCATTGGCTTCTATGACGTTGTAGGGTTTAGGTGCATAGTGGATACCTCTTCAAGATATTTTGTTGGCAAGCCAGGACAGGGTTGAAAAAACTGGAAGGTTTCGTAAAAGAGACCATTGACCAACCATAACTAGCTAAACAAACGGTGAATAGCAAATAACTAACACAGCCACGTATATCTGCAAGCAAATCAAATATTACTCGCCTTACAATGTAGTATCGTACTATCATGTACCTCCTTCTTTGGTACCTGCATGGTATGCTCCGCGCGCTTCTGGTGTACAAAAGAACAGTTCATCACGCACATGTAAGTCTCACAACCTACGAGTCAGCCAACCTTTCGTTCTAACTGTTTCACCAAACTTCTATTCCCTGCAAACGAGGCTGGCGATACCGAGTAGCTTTCCCGGTTTTTTCATCTATCTGAGTGTCTGTCAGATCCAGACTCTTTGTGCTTTTCATAAGCTTCGTGCATTATCTACTACGCCACAGCTTATTACCAGCAAGTTGTGGATCCCCGTCTCTTCGCTCAATTGTAACTGCTTAACGTTGCGTTGATCCTTTTCGTATATTTTCTGCGCTATAATTGTGGAGTAGTGCTACACAATGTAACGGCTCAGTCCTTCATTAAATAGCGCAAATCCTAGTTGTGAATGTCGAGCAATCATCTTGAGACTTATCAGTTCAGCTCTCCTAGGGAGGGGTCTGGATCACTCGGGATCACTCAGATGGAAAAATTTCGGAAGAGGTTAAGTTTTGCATCCCCCCCCATGCCGCACTGCAATAGCTCGGACAAGGTTTGGAATGTCATCGAGAGGAGCGTCGAGATCTGATGATTTTTCTTTCGAGCTCCATCACCTTCATCACAGCACCTCCTCGATAGTCAGCAAAAGATCACTCTCATTGCCCAAAACAACAATGCTGTTATATTGCTGCTGGTACAGTGTATCTAGGAGTTTGTCAAAGTATTAAGTACTTATACCCAGACTAATGCCCATCGTCGACGACTAGCAATTGCCATTGCAATCAAAGCCGCCGCAATTTCGACCACAATCATTTATCCGTGCTGTTTCCAGTATTGGATCGGGTACCCATTCGTGGTGCGGGAGGCTACAGAGAGACATATGTTAACTTATCAGCGACACGAAATAGATCTTGAACTCTACATGGAGGTTGCCGGGCGACTGTAGTTGGAGCTGTCGTTTTGATGGCTTGATTTGCAGAAGTTTACTTATTGTTAGAACTCATGGAGAGATCTTGAGTTCTCGAAGATCTGGTTTGTCTTGCAGTCTGACTAGTGTCGCAGAAACGGCTGTTTGATATCACACACCTTGATTCAACGAAGTTTTTGATCGTAGTGATAAGGCTTCTGAGATTCTATGGACGTAAAGCGCGAAGGTGAAAGTTATTCTCAGTGTTGTACTCTCGAGTTGCTGGAAGGAAGTGTTTTTGTGGCGGCCTTCTTCGCAAAAGAGGAGATAATTGAGGGTTATGCAGCCATTATGTCTTCAAGTCATTACTTGTTTCGTCGGTCATGGGCTCAATTTTAGTCCTTCCGGAAGAATGATAGTAAGAGTCCCAAGAGCTTTGACAAATACAGGATCACGACATAAGGAAATCTTTGGACAATGACGATCTTTTGGATCTTGTAGTCACTTGAAGATTTATTTTCGGTGACTGGAGATCCAAAACATCCGATTATCGACTACGAGATTTTGCATTTCATTTCCAAGCACTATCAAATTCATTGTCATAGCTTGAAACAATTTTACCTGGTTAGATTGAATTGGGCTATGGTTGTTGACAGTAACGTTATTGGATCTATGTTGAGTAGTGAGATAGATAATCAGCGGGACATACTCAAGAAGCAGCTGTCAATCTCCTGTACTGTGCCGATTATGATACTTAGGGATTCGTCAACACTTTCCCACACTAATAACATGACTACAATCACATCTATTCTTGTTTTCAAGAAAGCAGCCACAGCAGCCATTTCTAAAATTTCTGATTTTTCCCCTTGCGATAATAGAAGAAAATATCTCTTTATCGAGATTCACGGAATCATTTCCTTATGAAACTGATAAAAAGATGCTAGGCACTATCCTTTCGGCTAAAAAATCAACTTCGGAACGAGCAACACACCCTTCGTTGCTGGCGGGTGCTCAACTAATATCGTTCACAGCGACGATGGAATGTTGTCAATAGTATGATGTGGACTTTATAATGCCCAAGGGTGCTTATTTTGTCAAATTCGGATTATACGAGGAAAGGTTCTCTCATTGTATTGAACGCTAGGTGAGGCACTGCTCGACTATGAAATGGTGTTTCGGTTCGTCAAGATACGTCATTAAACTTACTTCTGTGCAAATACAGGAAATTTTCTCGGTACATGCTGATGAAACTATCTTCATCAGTCGTTATCATCATCTATCTGCAGTCATGGATCGACCTTTTTGCCCAAAGATTATATGAATGAATCATTCGCCCTTTTATATCTACCCAAAGAATAAAAAACAATTCCTCACATTGGTTGACAAAAAAATAAAATCATAGCGGCGAATCAACCTCCGGAAATCGTTTTGTCCATAGCAATGTCATATTTTATTCTCTTTTTCAATCAATCTTTCGCGGCATTGAACAAGATGACGGACAAATCTACACCGAACACCAAAAATATCCTCCCGAATCGCTCCTTTTTACATCATTTGATCGAAATCCATATTCCTACGTACGCTTCATTATGCCGAGGTCAATGAAAAACAAGAGATGATGGTCGCAAGATCTTCAATGGCTCAAACAAGAATGCGCTGTATCCCGATAACCAGCTTTAATCCTCTACTTTCACCTCGAGAATTAGGTTCAAGGAGCAAAATTGGAAACATACTCAGAATTCATGATGGACGGGAAATTTTACAAATTATCATTTCACTATGTTGATCATATACAGCTTGTCTCCAAAAATCGAAAAAAGACGACAATGCTTGGATTTGGATTGCGCGGCCCAGAAGACTAATTTCCAGCAAACAGAACAAAAGACCTAACGAAACAGCACTTTTCTACCAAATTATTCAGTCGACGTATGTCACATATTCCCTCATCCCTATGCACTCAAACTCTCTGAGCAGCGTTTCCTGAATATTCCGGTTCATTCACGCCCTGGTGAGCAACAGGGTTTGCAGGATTTGGACCTGCAGCACCAGTTTGCATAGGACCTGCTTGTCCTACATGACCTGTTTGCCCCGGCGTTTGCATTTCCATTGCTGTATGTTTTTTGCTGGGGAAGGCATTGCTGTGATGGCCTTCGTCGTGATGAGAGAGGATTTTACCCATGGTAACGGCGAAGGTGACGATGAAGAGGACGCTGGGCTAGTGTTAGCTATGGCCCTTTAATTCCACCCTCTATTCTGATGAAACTTCTCGCACGGATGAAGGGAAAATGGTAATGATATGGAGAAACGTGAAAGAAGCAATCTCACAATTCAATAGCAGCTAACACCGCAGCCGCAATATACACCCCTCTAAAAGTAGAATAGCTAGTACTAGCTCTCTTCTCCAAAGCATCACTCAGATCATCTCGCTCTTCCAATTCCAACAGATCGCGTCTGCAAAAGTAATATCCGCATCCATAGTAATTAAATCGGCCACGATAACGACGTACTTGCACGGCGGAAGTAATCCAGGCCGCGAGCCAGAAGATGACGAGGAATATATCAAGGCAGGCGATGGCCCAATAGTTGTAGATGACCGTGAAACGGTGGGTGGAAACAAGAATATAGAAGATTATGAGAATTGTTGCGCTGGCCTGTATCGGGAACATTTGTTAGAAATTTTACAACAGAAGAAGAGAGGGCGGGGAACAGATAGATGAAAGAGGAACATACGACGAAAAGATCCAAAATCGCCCCGGAATACCCAATAAATGTCACCACGAAACCCGCCAACCCCAATATCGCAAGCGCGAGAAGAAGTTGTAAAACTCTCAACGCGCTGAGGAATTTACTGGGCTTCAATACGTGACCTGTCAGTATATCGTGGTTTTCGGTACCAGGCCGATTAGTACCGTGATTATTATCCATGGTGGAGAATGATGATCGAGATGGAAAATGTGGAAGGTGGGTTGGGAATGAAGATGTCGATTCCTTTCCTGATCAGATAATTGGAGGCAAGAATTCGGGAATGGAAGCCCTTTTTGAGGAATAGAAGAATGTGGCTCGATGGGTGCAAGTGAGACATGGAGATAAAGAATGAAAGGGGCGGCTTAGTGTGATTCGCTAGGAACAGGCGAGTGGCAATGTTTTCGGAATAAAGAATGAGGAAAATTGTACATTGTGACTTTTTGCAAAATGCTTGCAGCTGTTATTTGATTAAAATTAGTGCAGTCGGTTTCGAAAATAGTTGCATCTGAATGCGAGTATCTTGGTTTCAGTTCTAAAATTGGAATCTCAAATGAACATGACAAATTTGAACTGGTTTATATTCTTGCTCAGATGGATTGCGATTAGCCTGCTCCGAAGGAATCCGGAAATCTCTAAAAAAAATCCGCATCACAGTAAAACGATCCTAAGTCACAGATTCAAGTCTTCCAAGCCCTTCACAGTCTGACCGGTCCCGTCCAAAGAGTACCCTCGTTTTAACTTCCACGTCAAGCTCCTTTCCCCTCGTACATAATTGTTTGCTGTATACCCATAACAGATCGGAAAATAAGTGTTTGGGGGAAAACTTCCATCAATTGTTCTAATGAAATACAAGCATTGACTTAGGATCCCGCTCTTGTCATCAACTCTCATTTTGTGTCATAACGTCATCCACTACCTCCCAGAAGCTTTCAACATCCATCACAGCCCCGAATTGATAACAGCGCGATAGATCACCCAGCCCTCTCTTCAAACTATTCATATTTCTCTGTCCAACTACTTTCTCAAGATCATTACGATATTTTTCGGCCATCATAAACCATGCCTGAACAGGAGTGATTTCAAAGTCCGAAACAGGTAGTGACCGCGACATGGCATATAGCTGAGCCAACGTAATGGAAGAAGAGAACCACGAGACTTCGGAAGTAGATTCATTAAAAGCTTCAGCTGGTGCTTGAGCAAAGATATGTGTGGAGGCCATGAGCTCGTGACCGGACGGGTTCCCGGTGGGGTCAAAAGGGAGAGGAATATCTGGAATATGGTGAAAGTGGGTACGACAGGGGTGTTCGAGACTGTAAACATGAAATTAATACATGAAAATTTCGATCAAAAGAGAGAGAGTGACTTACGCAAGAATGAAATTAATCGCTATAAGCGATAGGTCAGGTGATGGTTTCAGTACTGCGTTTTCAGGTACAGACACTTGACCGGGAAGTGGTGGTAAAGGTTTAGAAAGATCAGTTGCCCCATGTTTCTTAGTAGAACTGTCAGAAGACTCGCTAAGTTGAAGGCAAGATGCATTTAGGAACTCATCGAACTGGATATTAATATGAGAGCCGTGTGTGGTACTCAAATATGGTACATCATGAAGGTCGGAGAAGTAATTAGTGAGTGGATCACTGTCCTGAGTAATAAGCATATCACTGATATAGCTGGAAAGTCTATCATTTTCTGACTCGTAGTCAACAGTTCTAATGGTAGATTTCGTTCCTTGGGTCGAATTGGAGGTGGTAAGGTCACCGGGCGAGACATATTCTTGTGGAGAAAGCATATTGATCGGTTTGTTTGGAGGTGAGCCTCGATCTCGCGAGTGCAGACTCGAAAGAGGTTTAATGCCTGAAGCCGATAAAATCGATTCTATTGCTCTGTTTTCATTCATCAGGGCCGAACTTTCATTTTCTGTTGAAGTAATCATCCCACGAAGACGTATGACGTCTTCCTCAAGATGCTTGACGTAGTTTTCTTTTCGCTGTCGATGTTCTCTAGGAAAGAAATTAGCAATGGAACTGAAAACCAAGCAAACTAGGGGCAAATTAACATTTGAGCTCGTCGGACTTGGGCTCGTCTATGTTGTTTTTGAGCTGTACCAGATTTTGTTTCGCTATCCTCGTCCTTGGCTGTCATTCTCAATCAGTTTTGTAGAAACAATAGTGATGAGGTAGTTATTTTTGAATAGCTCATGTTAGATGAGTAGCTGTGTTAAGCGCGCAATTTCCCAAGTGAAACGAGCAGCTTAAGGTTTCAAGGTAGACATATAAGAGGGAGAAGAGAGCTTGTAAGATGAAGGTATTGTTAGATCAACTCACAATTCTTAAGCCTCGTGATATTTGGCATAAATTTGACCTTCTGAGACGAGATCTTATCAACAGATCGTTGCCAAAATGATGTGAAGGATGCATCTTGGGATTCATCGGCCATTTTAAAGCTCATGTATTTGATCCGGCACAATTGATTCCAAAGTCGTCACCTTTTTATAAGCTCCAAGATAAGACAAGATCAAAGTCAACATCCAATTGGCATACAAGTCTACTTGTATTGCACGGGTTAGCGTCAGCAGAGGCGATTTTTTTCTAATTGATCTCGACCACCAACAAACACATAGAATAATGTATTTGAAGTTTCGAATCCTGAGATCCAAATTCTCAATACGAGAATGTACGTCAGCCGCATTCTGTGTTTGCTTGTTTGGAATACAAAGTACTGCATCAAGCCTAGTGTCGTGGCTCAGATTTCCCCGTAATCACGTGATTATTTCCATTTTCAGCTCTTACCTCTTCGTCGTTGCTTCTATATCCTTATATACCTACCTTTAGCTTTCGCATAGTACCCGGAAACACGGGGCTGCCTTTGAAACTACTTGAATCAAGTGACCGTTTCACCGATGTTATCTTTCTCATGTATCGGTTTTCATGCTCCATGCAGTCAGCCCGCATGTCCACTTTGGTTGGCCCTTTCTGGCTTGCATCGTGAGCGCTTCCTTGGGTCACACTCGCTAATGCTCAAGGACCAATTGAAGCAATTGAAATCGGTTACCTATCATTTAGGGTTCATCGCTCAGTGGCGTGATTGGGATGAAGACATTGCACCCATTCGGATGGCTACATGGCAAGATTCCATTAGTTAACAATATGGTAGTATTGGCACCGAAAATTAACATTCATTAGCTCTTTCTCAAGTTTGAGCGTCTAAAAGTAGGGACCACGCAAAAATAATAACGCGAAGAGAAAAAGTCGATTGCGACGTTGGTGCTTTCAATTAACCATTTTAGCACCTCAGATTAACCGATTGGCTAATCGAAAATAAACAAGGCTTTATCTTTCTTCGAAAAGCGCTAATACGAGTGCGTTCGAATTCTTGGCACGTTTATGGTAACCCAAATCAATAAAAGGAGTCCCCTCTACTCGGCGAGGCTTTTTCATGAGGCTCAAGATCAAAGAAAATTGCTGGTGATATAACTTTTCGTGTCACAGTCGCATTAAACAGCCGCCAAGGGTTTTGTACATCAACCTTATATGCTCAAAAGTAGTCCAGTAATTTTAAATTTTCCTGGTCAAACCGATTGACTATTGAGGACTACTTCTCACAGTCCATACAAAGTTCAGCACATACCCTTCAGCTATGAGCTTCTCATATCGCCTGCCTAAATTTGAACAGGCAGGAAAGTTTCATGGCGAAAACCAATCAGCTTCAAGATGGCTCCAGAGAGTCAAGCTTGACATCGCTTCTAGTAACTGTGGTACTATTCCAATTAAAGTTTACCTATGGGCGATAGATGTTTTATTGGATGGACCTGCAGCAAATTGGTGTGATTCAGTCCCCGCAATCAAGAACATCTTGGATAATTACGACATCGCAGATGCGTCAGAGACAGAATGGTTGGAGCGTGAGCTAATTAAACGATTTCCTGGGGATGTCATCAGTACTCCGGTTGCCCGTATAGTTACCCGGCGCCGATCGTATAGCCTTGAAGTGAGAGCAGATTCAGATGTTACGGCATTAAAACTAGAAGAGTTATCCATTGGAGGAAGACCCCGAAGTCGGAATCAGGGATCAGAAACATATCAATCTTCTGAAGGAAATCGCGGATTTAGGTATCATGATGATCGAAACCCCAGACATGAAACACGACAAGAAGCGATGGGACAAAATGTCATCAACGAGTACCAGTTTTACAACAGACCCAGAGCTGCATCGAGAACCCCAGAATATTCAAATGAACCTCAGCGTCGCTCTTCAACTAATAATCAAACGCCACCAGCGCCCAAGAATTACCACACTGATCGGACCAAGAAGCCGATAACTCTAAAGGGTATCTTAAAGAATAAAACAGACCACAATCAAAAGCCAGTTACCCAATCTCACGACGGTAAAGAACGCCCAAGAGACCGATACTCTAGAAGCCCTTCTCCCTACCAAAACAATAGAAACACTACCCATCATCGGAATGCCGAGACTTCAGAATCCCGTCAATATCTACCTACACATCCACCAGGACCTGCATATCGTCCTTCAGAATCGAGGCCAGTGTATCAGAATTCAACAACGTCGTATCGAGAAATTACCATAGAATCGACCAAGTCTCAGACACCACGCTGGTCCTATATACCAACTTCTGCCGCTAGAATCATCTCCTATCCGCTCCCGAATCCGACTCACTTTGAAGATGGTCCATTGCAATATCCTCGACGGGCAGAGCCGAGCTCAGGGACTTGGAGAACATCCACTTCAGCCTTTGACCCACTCGAGCACCGTTTCCGCGATTCAAGTCGAACTAGAAGATAAGACTATGTCTCCTAGAAGAGGCCCAGAGTGGCGATATAGTACTTCATGCGATTGCAGCAGTATTTATGTTAGAAGCTACTCAGACCGGGAAGTTCCTCAATCTATATGACGATTCTCGCGTATGTGATTCCTTTACCATTTCATTTTCCCAGGAGAAACTTGAGCTTAATCAAGGAGTACTGATCTTAGAGTCATGCTGACCCCACTGCTTAGATAAATTCCACCATATAAAGCTTGTGGCTAAATCCTATGCCATGAAGAGATTACTACGCAGAGCAGCACGCGGATGAGAGTAATGCATGAAGAGATGTCATAATTAATAAGAATCTTAGGCGAAGAATACCATTTTACATTTGACAAGCGATTGCAAGATGTTGAATATTAATGATTCTGGTGCTGGGAATTCGAAGAAGGTGGTGGAATCCAGTGATGAGAAGTAGTCTAAAGGAGAAACGCGAGCACTGAGCGATTGGGGGGGATTATCTATAGTGTAATTATGATGAAATGCAAGAAATAACATCGAATCGCAATGGGGATCAGTCATGGTAGCCATAACATCGCATATTCGAGCTCAAATAACACAGCAAGAATTTTTGTAATCATTGTGTTCTGCCTTCGATAAACAAGTCTCCGCGAGTGGTAGCAATATACCTGAGCTTGAAGCTAAAATTCGCTCGAAGAGAATGTGAAGAGTGAAACTCCAAAAAAGGACACACCCTCGCTTCATCTTTATCTTCACCTTCCATTCACCTCACTCTCACCGCTTAGCTATTTTCCTTTATATCTCCAAAAGTTGTCTACCTCCCATCAAAGAA
The DNA here is from genome assembly GCF_000143535.2 of Botrytis cinerea B05.10. Taxonomy (NCBI): domain Eukaryota; kingdom Fungi; phylum Ascomycota; class Leotiomycetes; order Helotiales; family Sclerotiniaceae; genus Botrytis; species Botrytis cinerea. The sequence continues at coordinate 1,683,389 of NC_037325.1, read as the reverse complement.
TCACGTCCTCATAGTCCAGTCGTCTCATCACCACTTCTCAGCCATCGACCTCGAAATCTCAGCTAACAAATTCGCAGCAAAATTCGCCTCAATTGGCCCATCAGTGTATGGGTGGGTCATTTCCAACAACCATCCACAACCTGCGTGTAGCAATAGCTACCGCATTTAACCACATCAATACCAACACCAGCACAAGCCGGCTTCACACATATTCGAATATGTGATTCGAGTATTCCAAGTTCACCAACCAACTATCCAACTACAGTGCATAACAATGTGCTCTACGCAACCAAAAACAAACATGTCTACTTTCAGCAGTCTGTGACTGCTGGTAAAAACAACCGTCGAGCTGAAAAGTTCTATACCACTGAAACGAATTCCAACTTTGTCAACACTGACTACGATTTATCTGATTTCGCACATGATTAGGCTCACTAAAATACGAAATGCGAGGGAGTACCTCGATTTGTAAGTACACACTTCATTCTATGATGAGATGACTTGACTTGGACACATTACCTTTTTTTTTAATCCTTTTGTTTTCAGGTTCAATATCTGGAGACTGTCCAATGTTGTATTATTTTGATCGCGGCCATGCAGTAGAATGAGGAAATGGTATGTGTTATATAGTATTCATCAATTCTAAAAAAAGCGCATCAACGTCTATGAGGTATCTCGTATTTCGCTCAATTCAACCAAAGCTCGTTAATTGGCAGCTAAAATCTCCGCTGCTCCTTGCGAAGGTAAATCCTGAATGTGTTCATCATGTTTCGCATGCATTTCTGCTTCCTTTTTCCTTCTCTCCTCATGCTCATGTGCTTTATAACTTGCATATCTCAAGCTTGTCAACACCATGAATGCCATGAACAATATTCCCATGACTGATCTTCGAGTGAGTACCCATCGGAGACCTTCTATCTCTGATTTGGCGTCACTATTGAGCATGACGGTTATTTTGTAGTTTAGTTCTTGGATCTATATCGCTGTTAGAGAGTATAAAGAGATATTACGTGAACTACATACCCCAGTTTCCATTGTTCGCTGTTCCTGTCGCACAGTCATTTTGCGATCGTCGAACATTCCTTTTAGATCATCTTTGAGTGTGAGCAACTCTTGAGTGAGCTTTTGATTGAGAATATCGACTTCGTGTTGTAGTAATGTCCGTTCCCTGCGCATTTTCTCTTCGCTCGCCTTGCGGTTGTTTTGTATTTCGGATTTCAACTCGGAACAAGCCGCACGAAAGAGGTAGATTTCCTATGGGACTGACTGTTAGCAATTATACCAGAGTAGAGTCTGGCAGTGAATATTACTAACATTTTCTACATCGCTCTTGCTAACCAGACCATCTTTGGCAACGTCCAAGTTAATGGCTAGTAATTCCCTCACTGCCTTCATAGAAGTAATACTCTGATCTTTTGTAAAACCCCCTTCCTGAACCTGCTGTACCAAAGCATATGTGTCGAAATGATGAACATATGGTGGAGTTTGAAGATGCGGTGGTTTTAATGAGTTTTGGGCTTCTGCAGACTCGGGTGGCGGCATATGTAATACCGTTTCCAGCGGCGCCATTTTACCAGTATTTGCAGCAGCTTGTTGACGGGGCGTCAAGGGATCTGGACCTTGAGTGATTTTAGATCTCGCTGTAGCTCCGGAATCACCAGCTATTATTGAGGCAGCCTGCGTCTCTTCTGATAGTGGCGCTGCAGAGGAAGGACCCTTTTCTGCTATCCCTTCATGGTTTTTGGCTTTATTTGGTTTCTCTGACTCTTTTCCCACTTTTGCATCATTGGGACCCTCTTCTTCCTCTTCCTCAACCTCGACTTCCTTTTCTGGCACAAAGACCTTTACATTGCTCTCATTTTCTCCCTCCTTCAGAAAAGGCTCTACAGCTTTTCCATGTCTTTGCACAAAGACATCCCTCCTGTTTTGGGTTGTGCCAAATTGTCTTGGTCGTTGTGTTCGGCTTGTTCGTCTGGATTGTATTCGCACTCTAGGAGCAATGGGTTCGCTAGCTCGAATTCCTCGAAACAATGTGGGATATAGAAAGGTCAAGCGTGTTGTGGACATAATTCATATTGGTAAAGGTTGAATTTCATGGAGCTTCCGCTCAACAGATTATCTTTGTATGCCGATGATCCTCCCGTCCACGTGGGACGTGGGACAATCAGCCTTGCTGCAAGGCTACTATTATTATGCACTAAGGTTAGCCTTAAAGTTCTTCAATTACAGCCACTACCGGTTTTTGACATCTTGAAAGTCTCACTTCTCGTGTCATGTGCACACACTACGGGTCTCTTCTAAAGAGCGAAAAGGGTGAATTTTTAATTTTAGGATGTTTAGAATTGCTGGGTAAAAGTAGGAGATTGCATAGAGTTATAACAAGAAGTCTCCAGTCTTTATTTATAGTATTTGTCTGCACACCTTACTCAGATTTTATATAATTTTATGAATTCAAAAGTTGTCCATTAATGCACATAGGGCTTAGCCGTCTTGTACATTTGTGGATTGAGGAATGACGTAAATTGAATCAAACAATCACTTGTTTTCATCTCAAGCATCCTCAAGTGCTCTCATATACAATATATTAACTGAATTACTGACGATAGACGGTATGCCCGCATATGCGCAACGGCATGCTATATTCTGGAACGAAGACAGAAAGCAATTAAGGTCTTGCTTTCTAGTTTCGGGAATTCTTGCAACGATTGAAGGACCAACAAGCTGAGTTGCTTAAAGTTAGTGGATGTTAGAGATTGTTGGTCATTGAAACACACCGTGATCGTGTCGCCAACTTAGGTCTGCTCACCAGCGAGAATCTTCCTGACAAGGCGTCGCATGATCTTGTCACTCCTTGTTTTGGGAAGACCAGAAACAATGTAGATCACCTTGAGTGACGAAAAAGCCCCGATACTCTTGCAAACTCGGGCAATTAGTTGGTCCTTGAGGCTAGTGCCAGAAATGGTCTTGTAGTGTCTTGTAGTGTCTTGTAGTGTCTGGGCAGGGTACGCCGTGGGGGTAGCGGCCCCGCGACCGCCTGTAACTTCCAGACACTTTTCGTGGTTCACTTCGATATTAGGGAGGATGATCCGCGGCACCATTTTGAAGAAGGAAACAGCAGCATGTTTTCACGCGGCCTGACGCTTAGCAGGCACGTCATTATCGAGCTTGATTAGCGGACGTACCCCTTCATCGTGGAGTGCAAGCCGCAGGCCCGTCGGTCTGCGCGAGTGTATAGACATAGAGATCTTATCACTAGAGCTTGCCGAGAAGCTTGCACTAATAATGCTGACCACTATCAAATAGTTGGGCGGCGGCACGAATCTGGGTTGGTACCTGGAGGACATGAAACTATGTTGTAGTATTGTGTATTGATGCTTTCTTGTTCAACGTTTAATCTAGTAGGCCCTACCAAGCTTACCCAGCCATTCACAGTAGAGTTATATATGCCCGGCCTTTTTAGTGTTGGACGTGTGCAAAGCGACATCTACTTAAAGCTCAGATAGTCTCTACTAGACTGTAAAAATTGAACATCTAACGACTACTTCTAATCATATACTATGTGTATTGAAGTGCTTCTAGTATAGCGAACCTACTGACTGTTTTAGTATCATAGAATAGAGACACGTTATCATGACTTACCGAATTCCGATCCGAACTTCCTTCCATTATCTACCACCCTCTGAGCGTTGTGTTGTTTTTCTGCACAAAACAGTGGACAAACTCTTTCTACGGTCTGCTATGCAGAAGCTTCTGTTAGATTGAACAAAACATCCATTTGACTTCCATCTATCACTTTGTCGCTGATTAACCATGCAATTGAAAGTCTTGCAACCGTTCGCAATTATGACATTTAGCTTTAGATGCAATCGAAACTGTGATATTCCGCTCGTTTCACCAATACCACTCTTTATACACCATATCGAAAACCCAGATTTTCGCTGCAATGCAACAGTATCCGCACTGATTGAAGAGGTTGATCGAATTGCACTGATCGGCCAGGTAGCGATAATTTCATCAAGTTCCTGATGATAGATTATCAAGAGTGCTAGAGATAGAGCTGGATTCTGGCTTTGTGCGTGAAGTGTCGTATTTCCGGATATGTTCTGTAGAAGCTCCGGGAGAACTTGGCTCTGGTAAACAATCTTGATGAGTGCTATCTCCCCATATCGCTTTACATCTGAACACTATCTCAGTCTTTGACGACTAAAGTACGAAGGCGACTGAGTGACAATGGTAAAGGTACCATTAAAAGTTGGGGCGGGTCTGAACTAGCCTTCTACGATACCGTCTAAATCTATTCTAAATCTATGCAAGACACGAACCTATGTCCACCGAACTTCATGGAGGAAATCCCAATCAACAGGACATGGAGTGAGTTTATGAAAGTCTAGTTCGGAGAACAAATTCAGACTGGGCATCATATTACAGTGGAACTTGGACAGAAATAATAACATTGCAACCCGATCATGACGCCAACCCTTCGGTTAAAATTATTGTTCAGTATGAATAGAAGGGCATGTTAAAGTCATGTATGCACTACAGTTTATTTGAACATCTAGAAAATTTGTTTCTCGACACATCTGAGTGCTACAAAATTCCCAGGCAAACAATGGAAAATGATAAAAAGATGATGAGATATAGAGTATGAAGGTAACGTTTTGATCTATTGCGTGCTTTGAGATACATCAAGAGCCAAAACTGAAGCACTCAATTTGATTTCCATAAATCTTATTACTATTCGTCTGGAGACACCACAAAGATAACTTGATGGGGATTGAGAAATAGATATATAGGAAACACAACCAAGAACGTTTCTCAGGGTAGGGTTAACAAGAACCTATTTTAATATTCGACGTATTGGTAGCCTCGAGGTAGTTCGAGTTTTGCCGGATTTAATAATCGAGTCCCACTTCATAATTATGACGAATGACAAGACAAACTTCCTTTCTTCACCTCCATAACATGTTCCTCTCTGTAGCTTCACTTAACCATCAATTCAAATAATCCCATAATACATGTAGAAATGTATATTCATGATATATTTCCCTAGTTGTTTTTTTCGCTTTAGGCTTTAACCATCAGATGGCTTAACACACCCAATCTGGATTTGAATCACCAAGTAAAAAATGAAAAATAAGAAAGTACGCAAATCAATAGCCGACACATTAAGATTTTTACTTCCTCTTGAGGACGAAACTTTTTATACTTTTTTATTTTATTTCGTTTGAAGTATGTTAATTATTCTATGTTTTTCTTCATTTTTCTTCTCTTTTCGACTGTCCGCTACCAATATGCAATTCAATTACTTCTCCTCATTCCCTCCTGTTCAATTCATTATTCGTCCTCACTCATTCTTCCCCTCTCCATTTCAATTTCCACCCTCCTTATACTCCACCCTTTCAAATTCCCATCTCCTCATCCCACTCCCCTCACATTATATTCCCCTACAACAAAGAATACAACAATATTCCCCATCGATCCTTCTCATAATCATAGAATATTCGAAAGAAGAGCAGAATCATATAGGAATTGAAATTCACAAACAAGAAAAAGCAAATGACAATGATAAAATAAGGAAAAAGATAAACCGTTGATAGATGATTTTCTCGTTTGAGAAATTGTTTTCTCTTCCTGTTCCTGGATAGATAAAATGTGATAGGATGCGAGAGGTGCACATCTCAATTATACAATAACTATTGATTCAAGAAGCATACGAAAGACGTAGTATCCACATATTTTAGGTCCTAATTGTCTATACTGTATTCTATCTAAAGAGCTAGCTATCTACAGAGGATAATAGACCTCATATAAGGTCAACCAGAAAGAGCTATTCTCTTTCGCATTCGCTTAGGGCTTTAATACAATAGCCATTGAATTGAAGTCATTCACTGCGTTCACACAATAACAGATGACCGTGACTGCTTTATTTCAGGATCCTCAAATCCGTAAAAAATATCCATGATAGATAGAGGATTACGAATCTTATATTTTCCAAACTACTCAGATTGTTTCGAATTTTTAGGCCAAAAGAGTGCACACACCCCGAGTATACAATCTCATCATCATCATCACACATAGAGAAGTCCAAACTCGAGCAAAAAATACTCAAGGAACAATCACTCAATCTCCGCTTCATCCGGGCCTCTAGCGAAACCTAATGAATCCAGGATGTCGCTAAAAATAATACACAGAAAGACAGATGTAAGATTACAATTTCATAATCCTATCATTCTACAATCATATAATTTTATAATATACTCGATTATGATATCCTACTTTCACAAGAAATCAGTATATATAATGACTTATTCCGATTTATATTATTATACATTATGTCAATTCATCTCATCTCATTTATCTCATCTAATCCCATCCCATCCCATCCTAACCCTTAATTCCTAGCCCATAAGAATCAGGAATCCCGCTAGATTCCTATATACTATATACTCCATTTCCATCTCCATCTCTATCTTTATCTCCATTTTTATTTCTATCTTTATCTCCATCTCCATCTTTATTTCTATCTCTATTTCTATCTCTATCTTCATCTCCATCTCTATCTCTATCTTCATTTCCATCTTCATTTTTATCTTCATTTTCATCTTTATCTCCATCTCTATCTCTATCTTCATTTTAATCTTTATTTCCATCTCCATCTCCATCCCCATCTCCACCGTACTTACAATCTCAATCTCAATCTCAATCTCTTTATTATTCCGCAGCGCATCAAAGAATAAGAACAAGAACAAGAATAAGAGTAATACTCTATAAAACAAAAGATTCATAATTCAATTCAATTATTGATTCTCATATCATTATCATTGTTATCTGGAATAGAATAGAATAGTAGTCTAGTCTAACCTGATCCTTTAGATCTAATACTTTGATAATAAAGAGAAAAAAGAAAAAGAAGAAAAGGAAGAAATCACAAAAATCAATAAAATAAACAGATACATTCAAAGTATAAAAGTATAAAAGTGTAAAAGACAATCAACTCTCTCTTTCTCTCTCTCTCTCTCTCTCTCTCTCTCTCTCTCTCTCTCTCTCTCTCTCTCTCTCTCTAATAAATTTTATATAACTAATTGACTAAAATTCATTTATTCATTTATTCATTTATTCATTTATTCAATCCCTTGAAATAAGTTTTTTCCGCGTATTCAAAATTCAAAATTCAAAATTCAAAATTCAAAATTCAAAATTCAAAATTCAAAATTCAAAATTCAAAATTCAAAATTCAAAATTCAAAATTCAAAATTCAAAATTCAAAATTCAAAATTCAAAATTCAAAATTCAAAATCTGTAAATACTTTTCTTTCCAATCAAAAACATCAAAAAAAAAAAAAAAAAAAAAAAAAAAAAAAATCAATCTATTTATCATGAATTGTAATAACTAATCTATTAATTTATTATCAACGCGAACATCAACTTATTATAGTGAGATGATATATTTTGAGCAAAGACTTGTGAGTTTCACTTTCAATTTAGAGAAATACTAATGAGTATCTATATAATTCAGCTATATATACATATATATATATATAGCTTTCCAATCTCGGCCTTGAATTTCAGCCTGGCGTTCTTCTTACAATTCACTCAGTCTCTAGAAGGAAGTAAAGTGAATTCCAAAAGATTTCAAAGTTCCCATTAAAATAAAACTGGAGTCGATTCTTCATCATTAGAATCCTGACTGCCACTACGCTTACGCTGAGATCTGATTTCAGCCAACGCTGCCTGATTAACGGCACTCTTAGTGTAGATATCCACCGCACAACTAACTTCTACAAAATCTTCCATCTCTTCGCTGACTGTCTTCAGCTTTTCTTTAACCGATGCTATCCCTTCATACCCTACAATGTGTCTTGCTGGCGGATTTTCGTGACCTCCAATTGCCGTCAAAGCATGAACAGTTTCCATGACCAGCTTATCTCTCAATTCGCTAGGTAAATTAGGAAATCTCGACTCGATGGTACTTTTCCCAGTCTGTGGGTCCATCCGAGTATCTGGATGTGAATTTAACACGTGCGTCAAGACTTCCCTCAATTGTGGAGCTGGATTATTTTGAGCTTCATATTGTGGTAACTGTGGAGCGAACATAATCTTGTTCGTGAGTAGTGGAATCTCTTTATTCGGTTGAACGATGGTCAATTTTATATTGAATGGAGCAATCTCATATGTCAGGGCATCGCAAAATCCTTCCAAAGCCCATGTCGCAGCACAATACATGGACATTCCAGGTGTACCTATGTGTCCAGTAATTCCAGTAAGAATGAGGATATGACCATCGCGTTTTTGGCGAAGATGGGGTAAAGCGGATTTGATAAAATTGATCTGACTGAAATAGATGGCTTCGAATTGATCACGAACCAGACTTTGAGTAGCTGGATTTGTCGAAAGTTCCTCTACCGTACCAACAACAGCTACACGGATATCAGCACGATATTAAAATGAACACCCCATCCGTGATTACCTTCTGATGAAGAGCACAACAAAATATCTATACGACCGAATACTTTGATAGCCTCTGCAATGGCTGCTAAACATTGAGATTTGGCCCTATCAATAATTCAGCACAAACTCATCCGCGGTACGGAATTTTTTTTTAATAACCTTCCATCAACCCGAATCCCTCGAATTCTGTCTTTCCACCCCTCACACTGCTTTTTGCTACTATTGCAATCATTGATCAGTTCCTTGAACTCTACACATCGCTCATCATCCTCGATTTCACTTGGCGGTAGACCAGCAGCTACATAATCGCCATGCTTGAGAAGAAGTCTGATTAATCGGACGGATAATGGAGATAAAGCAGAGGTCAAGAACCAAACTCGAGGTGAGTTATGCGTAGCTGTTATTTCTTAGTAGGAAAGCGTGTACGGAATGAATGGCAATACACACGAAATGATGCAACGGGTATTTTTAAAGGATTGTTCGGAGGGCCAGCTTCTGAGTTCTTTCGTTCCATCGCCAGATAGTATGGGCATTAAATTTATCTGTATGAATAATTGAGATTTGCATATCACGATTGAAGTTTCTTTGGTTGATGAGCTAAGAGTGAGGTTTGAGGTGGCTGAAGAAAAGTACAGTGATGAGGAGATGTACCAAGATCACGTGAAGCGTTCTGACACGGGTAGCCTCACAAAACTTGCGCTAATTCAAGTGAACGAGTCATAGAATCTGGGGTAATGTCTTTCATCTCAACCCACTCAGATATTAACCTTCATGAAACATTTAAAATTCAGTGTTTCGATTTGATTCAAGTCAAAATGGAGAATGACTTGTTTCTGAGAGAGTATATTACTTGGTTTAAAACCGATCATTTCTATTACTGTTTTCATGACAGCTATTCCGTACACCAACGAGGAAAGTCTTTGTATACATTATGTCATTCTCTGACTTCTCGTCGTATAACAGTTTTGCTAACTAGATATCTAAATGTCATCAACTCCATCGCATTGTATCAATTACCAATCTAATTATCTTGGATAAATCTTTCTAGATTCCCTCGATCGATTCTTCTGGATTCAATATTATCATCTCCGCAAGTGTTATTACTCACTTATGACAATGGTTCTTATGAGCAATACAATGAAGAAATACGAGCTTCAAGTCTTCAAGAGGAAATAATATCATAATAAAATTATCTTGTAAACCTAATCCTTTCTTTTAACTTTGGAACAAACGGTAAGAACAACGACAGACCAGATTGTGTACAAACTGATCCAGCAAGCCAAAGATGTATACCATTTCATTCCCTTCCATGTCTATTTCTTCTATTCCATCTTCGTTCCGAATGCTCAAGTCCGAAAGAAGCAATATGCAAACCTTGAAGAGCCCAATTCCATGTTGTTGAGTGGTTCCGATTCAATCAGTGTTGAGACAGGAGCTCTCTCAAAACTTGGCCCATGCTCAACAACTTTCAATCAAGGGGAAACACAATAACCGATAACGACCACTACACTAAGAATTGCAAAGATGTATGGAACCCCATTCACCACTGACGCTAATATAAGGGAGCGAGGTCCGCCTCCACTCGTTACCGGAGACCATAGTCGTGTAGTTACATGATTCCAAATTTTGTTTGCACGCATGAACCTATAAGAAGTAGGCAGCAAGACCACCAGCAATGGCTACAAAGCTCAAACCAATAGTTGTGGCACCTGCTGTGACCTGGGTTGGTTTGGCGATAGTCACAGTACTATTAGTATTATTTGTAGATCCAAGACTTAGACGCGAATCTGCACCATTGATCATGGTTGGAGTGCTAGTACCTCTGCGGGTACTGTTGTTCGTTCTAATACCCGTGGTAGTTCCACTTCCTGTAATTGTGCTCTGAATATTATCGCCTTTGATACCTGTGCCAAAAGCATTACTTCTAGTTACTGTGCTAGCGATTTTGCCGCTTCCATTAGATGCGCCGGTAGTTATGCTCCCAGTAAACGTGCCCGTAATATTGCCAGTCCTGATAACTGTGTTAATATTGCCAGTCTTGATAACTGTGTTAATGATGACCGTTTGGATAGCTGTGCCATTACTAGTGCTAGTTCTAGTAATTGTACCTGTATTGGTGATAGCTCCGGGGGCTGTACTGGTAGTGCTAGCTCTCCTAGCTGCTCCAGTAATAGTTCCAACTCCCATGCTCGAAACAGTAACCGGTGTTATTTTAGAGAAAGAACTGGATCCAGTTCCAGAGGTGGGACATGGGCAGAGGCTGAAAAAAGGGACTGAGCCAGTGCCGGAACTAAACCCAGGGACTTCACAACGACATAATTGGGTCTTTGAAATTGTGCTATCGGGATTCACCGATGGGAAACGATTGCTCTTACAGGTGTAGTAGCTCAATTCACAATTGAGTCGAAATGAATTTGAGGCGTGAAGGCAAGCCATAAATGTGGCATAGCATGCTTCAGATTTAGGCATGGCGATTGTTTGATCGTAAGAAGCACAAGTATTATTTGGCGCTAGAGGACATGAATCATCAGTGCAAATTGATTGTAACTGACTTCCTTGGCTGGGAATGATCGTCATTGGTGGCAGGCAACGAGACCCAAATGATTGTCGGAGTGAGGAATCAATGATCGTGAGATCTGAGCTAGAAACGCCAAAGGATGCAGCAGACAACGCAACCTGCTCAATAAAGTAACCAACTTCAGCATCAGAAAGATACATGAACCTATGCGGTATTGTCAGAAATTTGCCTTAGTTGAGGTCAAGTACTTGAGATTAAGAGGTGGGAGTATTGTATTCAACTTAGCATACTTGTGAATGTTGTACTGAGATGCAGAACCGGAATATCCTGGGAACTCAGCGCCACCTTGCTTTGAGCATGAAAGTAGCACACCAAAGTACTGATAGAGATGAGTCAAGAGAAAGCTGCTAGAATTAGTATCATTTTGTATCAGTTAACATAAAGGCTCACTATTGATTGCTTTTATCAGAATTGGCCGGCTGGTAATTCCGAAGACTATTTGCTCCTCCACCGTCGAGAAAATTGACAGATAGTGGTTTGTTTCCTCCATTAGTAGAGACGAAGCCACCGTTGAAATATGGCAACAAGTTGACTTTGATACCATTATACGATCCTTCTCTGAGGATGCCATTGACCATAACACCAGAGGTTGGTCGATCATCTGCCAGTAAATGAGTAACACATCTGCAGAATTTCAAATGAGGGACTAACAGGTATTGCCAACAAGAGCCCTATTGACGACGCGGATTAATAGTTTCTGTTGGTTGGAAGCAGTATTGTCCTTAAACAGAGCGGTCGTATAGTAATCGCAGATGCCACTGCCCGTCGGACGTTGGGCAGCGATTGTACCAACAAGACTGAAAGCCGCCACAGCAAGAGATTTGACATGCATGATGAACAATGCTTATGATGCTTCAAATGACAATTTTGAGATGATGATGATGCGAGAAGAAGAATGTATCTTTGATATAGCTAGAATTGACAAAGCAAAAGCAATAATGCGATGAAGCCAAATGGATTTGATGATATTGACTTAATAGCAATGGTGAATAGAAGAAGAATGGAAATTGGGAAGAGAAAAGCATTTGTGAATGTGAACGTGAACGTGGATGTACACAGGCCGGATGGAGGCGGATGAAGAAGAGATCGTTCCTTCCGTAAGAGTTGTCGTTGCCAATTGGGAAGCGACATTACTGAGATAGATTGATCACTGAGCAGCTGCTGGATTGCGATTAAGCAACGAGGAAGAACTCACCGGCGCTGCAAGAGTAAAGGCGAAGCTGTGAAGCCATGAAGAGACAAGCGTAAGTTGAGATGGATCTGAATACCAAGTACCTCTGAGGGATTCATGTACCGAATGACATGAAGCTGAAAAGTTCCCCGTGACATCCTCACCTACAAATCTCTACACACACAAACAAACAGATGCTTGAACCGAAAAATAGCATCGATATAGAATCAACCATATCCCATATCCCATATCCCATATCCCATATCCCTCACAAACCAAAGCCATTCCCCTGCAAAACACATCTCATGCTCGAGATCGATCATGACATCTAATGAGAATATCCTACCCAGAGTGCGCTTAATAAGTTGTGTTGTATTGTGTTTTATTGTACTGCGTTGTCATCATATACTATATTGTATTGTATCGTATTGCATCGTACTACGATGTAACTATTGTATTGATCTTATCGCATCACATCGCATTGCATGTCATACATACGTACGGTGTACTCACTCAGTACTCACTCATTGTACTCACCACAGTCGCCAAAATCCCCAAAGCATAACAAAGTTTCAGCTCGTCAACCATCGGTTCGTCATCCATCTCGTCATCATCTGGAATATATTCTAGACTGGTAGTTAATGATCATCGGTGATGGTGGCTGGGAGAGAAAAAGAAGATGCTTAGTAATACTTGAAGGGATATTCGGTCATGTAGATGCATTGGATCTAGTTAATAAATGTCAATAGATGGTAGTTAACCATTTTATATATCATTTCGCATTCGTCAGTACTGTTCACTTCACCGTTTGATAGACACCGCATTTATGCATGGATGACATAATGAATGATGGGTGGATGGTGGATATTTCGGTCGGTGTATAACTCCTCATATAAACATTCGTATAAACATTCATATAAACGTTCATATAATATATACCGAGTGACGCTCCGCTGGCCCTCTGGGAGCCACTGCCGTGGAGGCAGACTAGAGAGATGGCCTACACAGCGACAGGACCGACGACATACGACATACGACATACAACATACAACATACATACCTCCCTATCGAGTCCGTCAATAGTGGATTCATATAAAAACAAAATATATCTTCAAGACTCCAAAAAAGAAAGAAAGAGAAACACTCTCATGCATGCAAGCTCTGTATACCGTATACCTCCCTACCTATCATCGGTACGTACCTACCTGCATATCGCACATCTCAAATACAATGTTTCATAAAATACCGCGTAAATGTCTAATAATAATTTGAAGAAATACCGGTCCGGTGCCAGGACGGACGGAGATGTCTGATCCACATCTGTCAAATCCCCCCAGCCATTTTCAATCTTTTCTCCATGTTCCACCCATGCGTCCAATTATACAATTGTGGGCAGGAGACAGAGGGGCCGAGATTGGAGGCGCATTCTCATAAGCCAAAGAAAAGAAAAGAAAAGAAATCAAAAAAGGATCCATGCCATGGAAATCGGATCGACGACATCCAGATTAAATCCAATATTAGCGTCGAGGCCGGATTTCATAATTTTATACCATTTAATCCTCAACGGGGCTAATTTGCCAATTACCAATTTACCAATTACCAATTTATTATTACCATTCGACCCAACAACCAACCTGGAGCCGATCTCGAGCCAATCTCTCTTAAACACATACATACAATCCCAATGCCAATACCGCTCACGCAACCGACAACTTTGCTTGGTCTCTTCTCCCGTTTCCTCTTTCTATTGACTTGTTACTTGTTTCCTGCCAACTGCTCGTACCAACCATTGTCTCCTCTTGATCCCTTGTACTGGCATTAATCACTAATCACTAGTTAATCATTAATCATTAATCCTTAATCATTCAACCATCAGCCGTTCCACATGCTCTCACCACCAATCTATTATACGCCTTACGCTCTTGATCGTATTCCTTGAAACCTTCCGAGAGCTCCATCGCCATCGCACAGAACAATTGAAAGGGGCAAAAAGAAGAAAAAGAAATCCCCCCCCTTCCCCCAAACTCAAACCCCCCAAGAGTTCTCCACATCCAGAAAGAACGAGATCTCGGAAAGAAGAACATTCGTCTCGTCTAGTCCCTGCTGCAAGGTGCGGTGTTCAAGACAACTTGTGTACAACGACCCACACCTAAAGAAAATCATGCAAGCAACCGCCTTGAACGACGAACGACGAAGCCTGTAACAGGGCGTCACTCGAAACAGCTTGCATGACCTTTCACCTTCTCTTGATTCCCAGTCGATTATGTTTCAACCTCTCTTATGCTTGTAGACCATCTCTCTTTTAAGGTCTCTTGTGAGCAATGCGCCTGCGATTTCCTCATTAAAATAATACACCTCTAATCAGCAAACATAATCAAACATGGAGAGCACAACAGTTATGACTCCTTCGACCTCGAGGCTCGCTCCTCCATTACTTCACCCAAGATCTGCTTCAAGAGCAAGATCCCCCAATAGATCCTCAAGTCGATCACATATTGCCGATGACCTCCTATCCGACCTCACGCCCACCACAACCCTGCAAGCTTTCACTTCCCCAACCGGCAAATTGAAGACGAGCATCGAAGCTGCATCGCCGGCGGATCGAGCATTCGGCATACGCGCAACCTTAGCATCCAAGAAAGTGCAAGAATGGTTGGATGAATTATCAGATTGGCCATGGCCCCAAACCGGAGGATCGGCAGGATTCGAAGCTCCTGACGCTTCAAAGAGCATAAGAGTATCACCACCAAAGTCGGACAATGGCGCGGAACAACAGGATGAAGAAGATACCGAGCCGCAGTACTGTGGGAGTCTGCTGTTCGATCAGGTTGTGCGATATGAGTACCGGATAGAAGAAATTGGAGAGGGTATGGATGATTTGAAGGTGGAGGAGATAAAACGACAGGTTTTGGACACACACTTTTCGGTGAACTCTCGATCCTCTTCGCCTTCTAACATTGCCATTCCCGCCTTCCTTGCCTCGTATCCGATGATGGATGATTTCACAGCTATAGTTACCGCCACGGTATTGCAGGCATTACCGAATCTGGCGAAATTGACGCGTTTATTGGATATATGGGGCATTCGTCTTTCTGTACTTCGAAGAGTGCCGCCGCTGTTGCTAGGGTTGGATGATGCGGAGATGGCATTGAATTCGGGATGGCAGGCTATAAAGATGGCAGGGGCAAATGCTGCTGGTTCTGGTGAAATGGCGGATACGGTTCTTTCTCGACAAACTTTCGAAGTCATGAAAAATGTTTTACAGGCCAAAGTCACGATTCTTGGGAGAGATCTGGATTACATGCTGGATACTTTGGAAGGCAGGATGGATACCTTGCCAGATAGTTGGTTGGACAGGATGGAAAACCTCGAACGCGATTATGGCGAATGGGTCGTTTCAGCAGATCGTAAAATTACAGATGGAGAATTGGCCGCAATTGCGACTGTGCAGGCCAAAAGTGCTAGAGCATCTGCGATCAAAAATGGTACAGTGGAAGGAGATGTGAATGTTCACGAAGCGGTGCCTACTACTCCCCTTCAACCAGAGTCTATGAACACACCCAATAGGTTATTGTCTACACCGGCGAAAACACCAAATCTATGCACTGCTCAAGTGCCAGACCATGAAGCTACGCAAACTTTAATTTCGAAAAGCCCATCTCCCCCTCAAACACCATCTCCATTATTAGATTCTCAGCCCTGGCAACAGACTGGCAGCGGTGCGCTTTCACGTACTCCTTTAACTCGCTCGTCTAGCGTCAGAAGCTTCACCAAAGTTCCCAAATTCGGACATACTTTCGCAAATGCATTGAGACGTACCATTTCGAATGACGAATCACCACAAACCTCGAGTCATGATTTACACGTCACAGCCCCCCAAATATCTATACGACCATCATCAGCCATTCTTGATAAATTCCCAAGTCCAACTATGAGCCCCCCTACAGGATCTGGATTGGCAAGATTGCGTAGTTTGAGCTCACCCCATATCATCGGCATAGAACGGGGATTCTTTGCTTCCCAGGATTCAATCACTTCGCCAAAGAAAGATGCTGTCTTGAATGCGCCAGCTTCTAGCATTGCTTTAGCGAAACAACTGGGTATTTCTTCTACATCCCACGAATCGGCACAGAATAGTCATGCAAAAGCTCAAAATCTGAAGGCATCAGCATATTTATCTAGCGCCTCTCGCAATTCTACAATAGCTAGCAGCGATGGTGCTTCAGAGAGTGCCCAAAGGTTTAATCCTGATGCGATGGAATTCGATCTGTTAAATGCACAAATGGAAGCCCGCAGGCCTTCCATAATTGTTGATGGTAGTCAAAGCAATCATACTCGTGGTAGTGATGCTTCAGATGATTCACTCTCGGACCGTTGCGAATCTAAAATGACACCAGAGGCTAGTCCAAGCCCTGTCGATCATGACTCTGATGGTGCATCTACGGTAACATTTGAAGATTTCCCCCTCCCACAAAAATGGTCACATGATCTTCAGAAATATGATAACACTCCACCTGGGTCTCCACCAGGGGTTCCAACCAAAGCTATACGCCGCCCTCGTAAACTTCTCGAAAGTCCTGATTTCTCTCACTTGATATCCACATCTGATGATTCTTCTTTTTTTCCTAGTGGCAATGCTCTCGAATCTATCCCTGCCTCGCCCGTCAGCAACAACAGCGATGACCAACTGCAACAACAAATTAGTTCTTTACTTCAATCAATTCCAGCGCATATTCGGCTTCGCTCCGAACCAGAAGAAAAGCAAGATACTAAAGGAGTTCGTACTCGGAAGACTCGTCGCTCGGTTACTCCCTCGATGCCTGCAGTTCGTTCGCAATCTTCAATTGGCAGCTTACGTGCCCCAACTCCATCATTTACACTTGCTCCTGCGTATGCGAAGAGTGGCACTCCTCGTCACAGACCTCAGAACGGTAATCCAGAGATTAAAGTTTATCATCTATCTAGGTCAAGTGGTGAAAAGCCAATTAAGCTTTTTGTTCGCCTAGTGGGTGAGAATGGTGAAAGAGTCATGGTACGTGTTGGAGGTGGTTGGGCCGATCTTGGAGAATATCTCAAAGAATATGCAAGTCATCATGGACGAAGAGCGCCAGTGGATAACGATAAAGTCGAGGTTCAAGATTTACAATCACGTATTCCATCTGGGGGTTCTACTGTTCGTGATAATGGACGTACTACGCCTGGACCTGGTCGTAACACACCTGGTCCTCGTTCTGCATCTGCGATGAGTGTTCGTCCATCAACTGCCGTTGATCGACCCAAATCATCCCTCGGTGTTCGCAAAACAAGAAAGTCTACATTCTCTTCTTCTGATGCGGTACCTCCCCTTCCAGCTACACCATTTGCTGAAGTTCAACGTGAACCAAATACCAATGATACACCTCAATCAGCCGTCTCTAGAAGTTCCTCAAGACTAGATTGGAATGAAGAAGATACTTCATTGGGTCTTGCTGGACCAAGAGGTAAACAAAAGGAATTAGATCAAAAGGATCTAGAATGGGTTGAAGGTATGAAGGAGAAAGTCATGTTGGCAAGTACGGAGAAGGAGAAGGAAAGACGTAAAGGTGGTCATAGACAAAGTTTGGGAGAAATGGATAAAGTTGGAGGTACTAAGAGATTGTTCAGGAAAACTTCAAGGCTAGAGATGTAAGTGAAGTGGACAAGTTCTCACCTTCTTGCATTGCGATCGGATTATTGTTTTATTATTGCATAGCGTGCGTTGCTTGCTTCTTAGGAAAGGAAAGGCTTCATTTCATTTGTATGGAGTGGAGATGGAGGATACTGAGTTACGGAATGGATTGATGCATCGGTATAGCACAATGAGGGTCTAGCTGGCTAGCATGGTCATGATATGATATGACATGCACGATGGACTAGCGGATACATTATATGTTTTCTCTTGTCTTTCTTTCGCTTGGGATATATTTTTCATGGGGAATAGGATGGATGGATGGATGGTTTGGTGGGATAGGATGGGATAAGACGGGATTGATTCACGGGCAAGTTATTGCATCGTTTGTCGAATTGGGATAAGTCGGGTCGGATAAGATAGAGTATAGCAAATCATGGAAGGACAGAACAAATAGAGAACTTGGACTCGAGATACTCGAGGAGATGGGTACTTGAGGCCTGGAAGAGCGCACGCACTTTAGATATGGAATATAAATACCCCCTTTTTTGTTTCTTGCAAATAGTTTCTTTGATTTTTTTGTACTGTGTTGTGTTGTGGTGTGTGCATTCTTGAAATGAGAATTAGTTACGTTAATTTACGCTAGATTGCTAGATGAATAGAGTAAAAGGAAAGATTAATTGAGGAGATGAAGAATTGAAGAAGATGGATAGTGAGCGATTGATTGATTGATTGATTGATTGGTCGTTGCTAATAATATGTACATCTCCTCGTCATAGGAGAACATCACACTGGCTGGTTGGTATTCCCATTCCCTCCTGTTCTCTTGCGAAGCGCGAAAAAAAAAAAAAAAAAAAAAGACGTGTCCACACATGTGGAATACTCCGTGCTTGACCGTGCCACCTGGTGGATAATATCCCTTCTTTCTTGTTCATCCCATCGAATCGATTCTTCGGTGCGTGAAAGTACGTTTGCAAGATCTCTCTTGTATTCTCTCGAATGACATTTCTCGCTTCGTGGAGCCAGTGCCAGTGCCAGTCTTGGCCTCCCTCCTGCGTTTTCCTCGCTTGACTGCGCTACTGCTAGCTCTGGTCGATTCATTCGAGAGAAAGAGAGAGAGAGAGAGAAATAGATCTCCCGATTTCATGATTCGTTCTCGCCTTGCATCGTCCCAGTATGCATCTGCGCTGGCTCGGTCGCGTCAATCTGTATGTATTAGCCTTGGTAATATGGTCTCTGGCTGCGTTTACTTCCTGGGTCTTGTTTGCTCCCCACATACCTATTTCCATCTGCTGCGAATTGAACCGAACCGAACCGAACGGGCCTGATTTGCACGCTGCCATGGACGAGCCTGCATTCTGATGTCGTTCCGTATAGATGGGGAGTATAAAGTGGCGATTTGGGAAGCGAGAAAGAGGTGTGCGAGTGGATGGTGGGTGGATTGAGTATTTATTGTATTGTATTGTGGGATTTTGTGGATGGATTCTCTCTTTTTCTTTTTTTTCTTTTCCTTTTCTTTTTGCTGCCTTTTCTTTATCGAGGAGTGGATTAACTTATGGAATGGCATGGTAGAAATTGTCCTGCTGTTGTTTCTCGCAGTTTCGAGTCGGGTATCGGGAGAATCTTCATATTGGGTTGTTGGAGATGGGGACAATGGAGTGTTCGCTTTCGATCACTCTGCGGAGAATCAAATCGGAATGGAAATTGGAATCTGCGTCGCGTTTGAAAAGTCAAAAGGTTTCTGTCCTGTTGCTCGTGGCACAGTCGTACTTTTTAATATCGATTATCGATTCGCAACCAACCGGGGTTAGACGCCAATGTCAGATTTCCTTCGGGTTGAGTTTGGCAAAAGTGGGTTTGTATAGTCGTTATGATGTGCATTTGTTAATGTATTTTCCGGGTTGCAAGTTAATACATATCGATTAGTCTAGCTCTGTGATAAGATACTTCTGAATAAATTATATCGAGGATTTCCTTGAGAACTAATGTGCGCGGAAAACGTGACCTCAGGTGGAAGTCACATAACAACTTATTAGCTAGTATTTATAACGCTGTTTTTTTTTGTAGATGTAAAGAAAGCAATCTATTTTCTGTTCTCTAATTTGATTCTTCGTGTTTATATGCTTAAGCTTTAAATATATTATTTCATTTTGTTACTGTTATATAGTGAGTTGATTGTTTAGTTGATTTATAATATACAAGAAGACCTTTCTTATATTATCTCTGTCGCCTTCTTTTCTTTTACATTAATAGAGAATATCTCAATCTGAACAGGATGAGGAATCTCTCAATCTTGAAAATAAGAAAGCATGTGGTAGGGTAGATGTTTGTAAGCGAATTTTATAAACGATACGGTGGTAAGCTGTGTGTTTTACAGATTTACAATCTCAACGTGCAAGATTATTCACAGGTAGCTTATGATTAGACTAATGATAAAACAGAGAGGTCATACTTACTATATAGTTTATATTTCTATGTTGAGCGCTAGGATGGGTGAGTGGATTTAAGATTTTGCAATATCAAAGTATACTTTTCTGGATATAGTATGTTGAATACTGTCTTTTACATATGTCAAGCGACTAGTAAAGTTCTCCACGTCACGAGTGAATATGCACATATGAGCGCGCGCTAGCACACAAGCGTATCACACCTAGTTCTCATAGCTTCAAGCCCAGGATAGATTATACATAATATCGATCAAGGCATTGGATCTAGTATGAAAACTTCACAATTATCATTGAGGTGTTACCAGCAGTTTGGAAACATTTTACATTGATAGAAAGACAACAAATAATTCTAGTTCCATTGATCTTCCTTATCACTTGGAGGACACCAAATTGCACCGGAAATATCATTCAAGTTGATTCTGTGTTGAAAATGCGATGACTTGTGAAGTCTGGTTGGATTTGCTATCATGAAGAGGTTTTGCTAACGTATCTTATGATATGCAATACACCTGAATAGATCAACCGACGTGTTATTCGATATGCAACGCTCGAATAACTCTACCAATCACTCCGAAATCTTGTTCCGAATCTAACCAGATGGCTCCAATGAGAGCTTCGACTGTTGTCGCAACAGTGTATTCCCCTGGCTTCTGCTGATTAACCGGGAAAATCATCTGATCTATCAAACCATTTTGCTGGCCGATGGCTCCAAGATTTCGATTTGAAGCGTTCTTCGAAACGCATTTCTGGGAGGTTTCTAATATTCGGTTAGCCTTCACTCGCGGTGGTGGGTCTATAACTTACCTAGAGTTGCTCCATCTAAATACTTGGTATAGACAAGCTCGAGACGGATCAATGCATCTCCAATCAATGCCAGTCGTCTATTTCCCTGCCGCTCGACAGTCGAATTTGCGCCAAAGACAACCCCGCTCGTGACGAGGGCCTCTGTAAGCAATTCGTCTTCCTTGAAGTCGTAGTCCAACTTATTCTTTACGTATGTTCTGAGACACATGGCTGTGGAGAGGGAGGTATCGTGTGAAAGATATTCAAAGGAAATTCTGATTTAATAAAGCAAATGAGGTCTTATGGTGTATGGCTGCTGTGTCTCTCGTCGTCCATTGCACTTCTTATATCAAGATTATCATTGAGTTTCGGCTATTGATCACTTAACCCAAACTACACTCGAATGGAGGAACGCATCAAAAAGCATCAGAATGTCATACTCTCATGAAATCAATGAACTGTCCTGAATTGCGCAGATCTTCCGCATGTCTATACTATGATGTCTTTCTCAAAGCATAATGAAGACGTTTTCCCTCATGAGAAAGTTAGGTATCGTATAGCAAGATCTCATACTATGAGATCTTGGATATACGAAGTTAAATGAGATAGCTAAAATTCAATCAGTGAGATTAAACATCAAGTACGTCACTTATTAGTTCAGCAGTGACTGTGAGGTATGGATCATAAAAGTACGCACTGTTGGAAACTTAAGCAAGGGATGCTGAGGTAACTTATGATTTGACAGTGTCAGAAGAATGTATATCGAGAATTACTTTTCCTTGTAAAGTTCATGGAAAGTTGATGAACGCATTGAAATATACTACTGTACACTGAATCTTTGACTTAAACGATGGGATCTTTCAGGAACTGTTTCTCATTCGAGTGAAGCTCACAATGCGGGGTTTGACTTTATTAGATGGTAGATTTGAGTTTTGCCATTGAATTCGACTGTCTCACGTTACTGAACTTGAAATGATATTCACAACCATGCTCATTGTATTGTGAAATAAGAATCAGATCTGTTGTAAATATATTGCCTTTCTTCATAGCATGTGCCGATTTACGTACCTCAGTTACAATAAACTTTCAATATCATCAACTCGAGAAGTTGGTGGCTGAGCCATCACATATACAACTCCTTATTTCGGAAGAGTCGAATTTCAAGAGCCGTGATTACCTCTATTTACAAACATGACCGTTATATTTTGGCACAATTACCACAACAAGCAGAGACGTCGAATTGCACATGGTTTTTCGTTTGCTTTTTTTTTTATAGAGAAAACCGCTATAATCCACTGACAGAGCGATCTCTAGTAATGCTTTCAGCTGATTCCAAATGTGTAAAGACTTGGTTGATAGTTTGCATTCCTCGTATATTGCTCGAAAGTTCTGCATTCTCTTTAGTGTACATGCATTGGCTGATAATCTATTAGCTTGAATTTTTGAGGTCTATCGCCTTTTGCTACAAATCACAACCCATTCTGAGTCACTCATGGTTCACTAAACTCGATTTATTAACTTTCAAGCATAATGTAACTTGCAGAGCTTATCAAATCACCGTGCAAATCTTTGCGGTCATCACAGAGGGACCAGGAATTGTTAGACAAAACAAAACCAGGCTTTTCATGAATGTTGAGAGATGACGTGGAATTTCGTATCTAGCCAGAATGATTGTTTGCTTAAATTTCTGTGAAATTATGGATGATGATGCTACTTCAGAATCTTAACAATCATTGGAGAAATAACACATTATGGGGTGGTATATGTCGCGAAGTAAATCGTGAAAGACATACAAGATATATCAGAGTTCAAAGAGTTGTTTATGTTGAATATGATTTTAATGTGTTAGTAATATTATATATATAGCGATTGGCGGAGAGATTTTGTTATCATAGAGACTCAATATCAAATGTTCGAATAGAGTCTTTTTTCTAGCATTCAACATTCGTTTGAAGTAGTTGGTAACATTTCAATACTACTAAAGAATGTTCAAAAGAACAATTCTGTTAACAAAAAGGTTGAGAATTACCACAATATACATCAGTACATGTATCTTCTTTGTTCCTATTATAATCCCGGTCGGCAGCCTCAAGTTAATCACATGCCATCTATTGTTTCTTTCCTCACATGAGTTGCTCAGTAACTCATATAAATAATTTGTGTAGAATTATGCATTTGGTAAACCATAAAACACCAAAGATTGCCAGGTGTATTCAAATAGCTGGCAGCTTCTCGTACTACTGGTCGATAATCTGGAAAAAGCTCGGTTCTCGAGGCTATCTCGGGCGTGCCTTTTCTTGTCAAGAGAAACTTTTGCACAAGGTTTCAAATTGAATTTGTCTTTCGGAAGACGCCTGAGGTCAGCTTTCGTATAAAAATCGTGCCATACCACTCTTCTAGCGAGGTCGAACGGAAATCTCTAAGCGAATTCAACTAGAATCTTGACGACTTCGACGGTCTAACAAAGCCGATTGAGGATACGAAAACAACAATGAATATCCATGAAAGCGGCAAAACTTCCTCTGAATATCTCAATCGAGTTGAGATCTTGGGTCTTGATCGCCTTCACTTAACAATAGTTGACTTACCAGAATTGATACACTCGGAGACAAAGCAACAATCGGCCCTCGATATTGAAATGGTACAAAGCATTGTTCAGAGCTATATGAAGGAACCACAGAGCAATATTCTCGGAGTGAATACTCATGACAAAGATCCCGATCTTTCGTTATCTTCTGCTCGTCAATAGTATCCTGGAATAGAATTCAAGAGGGTAGCCTAGGAACTTTTCGATGGTTCTGATCACAGCTTGAGTTTTATCCTTTGCTTGAAGAGTCACGGCTTCCCAGCGAGGCTTTCCGGTTGACCAGATCGGACTCTCTCTCCATGGCGTACTTTGAGCTTACAAATAAAAATATTTTAGTGGATTAATGACGTATTCCGATCCTTTAAAGTTTTGTTATAAAGAAGTAAGATGAGCCTCTCCGTACAGATTACAAGCTTTAGAGCAACTAAAGTCATCTTTATGCGTGAAATGGCAATGCACATTCAAATCAGCACTATTAAAGTTCTCATTAGTGATACCGTGCTCTTCATATATAAACTGAAAGAATTACTCGGGAACTGAACCGCGAATGGCCACTTCAATGAGTGTAGAGAAAATCTGCAGCAATAATTTCTGACAGCGTGATTTACACCAAACTCTCGCGTACCAAGCTCTAGCCTATCTAATATCCTTCTAATCCTAATTGATATAACTACACCTTATTGAAATCGAGATCCGTGGATCAATAACTTGTGAAGATTCTCAGTGTCAAAAGACCAATGCAGCCAACCATTCATTCTTGCTCGCATACACCGACGCTACTATCATACAAAGAAACCATCCAATCTCTTAATCGCTCCTAGAATAATTGCTGTCTTATTGACCGGAGATCATCATATCTAGAAGCCTTTGTGATCCACTAGAATATCGCAAAATTTGTGCCGTTTCAACTTGTTCGAGGGGAAACGTCTTGAAAGGGCCCACTTCTCTCTCGAATAAAACCGTTACGATCGGATAAACGGTAGAGCTGATATCCCTCAGGAATTTGCCCTTTAGTTGATCAAGGCAGTTAACGAAGCAAAGAAATAGAGTATCATTGCTGTGTAAAATGCTACACAATCAGTCATGGGAGCACATTGTGAGAGTGAAAACACGTGACTTCAGGGTCACGTGCTACCAACGTTTAGTATTTATAGCTTCTCTTCTGTAGACCTAAAAATATCATCGAATTTTCTACCTTCTAAAGTTGTCTCCTGAAGAATTGAGTGCCCAGCTCCTACCGTCTCCCTCACCTCGCTGTCGCGATGTAGCGATTCACCCCATTTTACTACGTGTAGCCACTTGCTCTATGCTTGGTATATGCGAAGGCTTTTCTTGTGTGACCATTACCACCTTCTACACTTTTACATTGGTGACCTACGCAGGGAAGAAAACGTCGAAAGGTCAGATAGCTATGTGCGAACCTGAGCTCTTGGATCGTCTTCAGAAAGCAAGTGGTTATTGGGTGCAATAGGTAGATTGAGGTAACGGGACTGCCGGAATACCTGTAGATGGTATGGTGTCGCAACTCGTGATTGTTGCGGTGAGGGAGACATTGTTTCCCTAAAAACTCAAAACCGATATGTGGCCTCTTGGTGTAAAAGTGGGGGGGAGTGGAAAAACTTTATTGTTGTATCCACATCCACCACAGCACCGAGAGAACATATCGTGACTATCTCGAACGAAATAGCCTCCTGCGGAAACGCCGGTATCGCTTGGAAGTCAAGGGAGAATCTTCGCTTTTTCAATCTACAAGTCAGGTGGGCGGGGGGACACCAGGGTAAACAAGGTGAAAACTCAAAAGTCTACGGGGCTAGAAAATTCCTATAGAGTTCTGATTATACGTGGTCAGAATGGGGGTGGACTAGCAGCCATCTGATGGGTATTCACCGGCGATACAAGGGTGAATTCTCTCTTGCCCAATGATGAAAGGGAGACAAAGAGCGGAGATACTTCCTTAGCCAAGAGCTATTCCGAAAACTCGGGAAAGTAGGAGGTTACGAGTTAGAGAAAGCCCAACGTCAATATGCCGAAAAAGTGGTGAAATGTTGGTTGTCGTGGATGCAATGGGTCTCTTTGTAACTTCGCAAACTTTTCGCGAAGTTATGAAGAAGGGTAAAAGACTCCGAAGTTGTACGAAAACAACGGTATAAAGTCTTGCTACCCTTCCAAGATTGCAACCTGCAACAACCGATCAAGAATAAAACATTAGAAAAAGAAGGAAAGAATCATTTCAGACAAAATGGAACCCATTAAATTCGAAGGAGAGGCTGGTCAAATGAGGGAGAGAGACTCGATCTCTGATTCGGCTTCCGATACATCAATTCCGATCACTGCATCCAACTCTCGGGAACAGAGAGACACCCCCGAAGCTCCAGGAGAAGGACCACTCCCTCAACAAGTAAAGGAGCAACGAAAAACCGAGTCTGTCAAACAGAAGCAAAGCGCCAATGTGTTCCCGCAAGATGGGCACGTTAGCGCTGCACAACTTGCTGCTATTTTGGAACAACTGAGCAGAGCAAATGCCCCACCATTGCCCCTCCCCGGACAAGAAGGAATGCCGTGGTTCCAAGGTTCCAATGCTACAGAGTGGTGTGAAGGCATGGAACAACTCCGACGCAACTACAGGATGAACGAGGAAGACTTCCGTCTTCGAATTCCATTGCAGGTGGAAAGGACTCTTCGAGAGGATGTTAAGGCCATGAAAGAGTGGCAGCAAGAAGGTTGGGATTGGGAACGCAAATTCAAGCCTGCATTTCTCAAGGAGCACTTGGCAGATGATATTCATCAGAAAATGTATTCGAGAGACTACATTCGTCGTCTTGCTAAGAAATATAAACAGGAAGGGGAAGACAATGCTGACGCACTTGCACGCTTTACGCGTCAGTATAATCAAGTCGCCCAACGCTTGATTAGAGACAAAGCTTCAACCAAGAGCGAGGTCACTGAAACTTTCTTGAAAAACATCCCTAAAAGAGCTGCTCGCAAGTGCATTGCTGGACTCAAGATAGACCTGAAGAAACCTGGTACAGTGGAGTGGGATAAAGTCTTTCAATGGGTAATGCAATATACAGACAATGAATCCCAATTTAGGATCCTCGAGGTGAGCGATTCTGAGGAAGATTCGGGTCTGGAAGAGTTGATCGATACTGTCACTTCATTCAAGAAAACCAAAGTGCAAGCCAAGAGTCCTGTCATCCCAAAGGCAGACAGTATCGAGCAAATCACGAAAATGCTTGAGAGCTTTTCTGCAATAACCCAACAAGAGAAAGCTCCCAAGAGAACGGAAGGAAAAGTGCAGATACTTGACCCCCATTCGAACTACAGAATCCCTCTTGCTACGCGACCCCAAATGTCAACATACTACCCCTCTCTGGGCTCGAACAATGTGCAAGATGGTATGGACGACAGTGTAGAATATGTCAATGTCGCTCAGAGGAGATATTGTTACTTTTGCCAAAACCAATACCCTGGGAAAGAAGATCACAGTTTCAAAAAGGACTGTCCTGTCTTCAAAGAGTACATTGACTATGGATATATACATCATAATCAATATGGCGAGCTGTTTTGGGGACCAAAGGATACAAAGGAGAATCCCTCACCTATCATTCACGACCACAAGACTCAAGGTTCCCTTGCTAAGGCAGTGAGCTTGAGAGCTAAGTCAAACGGATGGGACCAACCACAGAGAGAAGTGGAGCAAGTACAGCTAATTGAAGATATATATACCGCAGAAGTTCTCAATGTCGACAGCCCAGAAAATTTCACTATAGGAGAATATGTTAATGCGGTCAGCTCTGAACCTAGGAAACGCGGCCGACCTCCACACGGTCCTAGTAAGGTTCACAAACCACCTGTCAAGAGCGCGAAGAATCAGAATTCTACTCTTGCTTCGAAGGTTCTTAAATATGCTCACTTGATGTCTCCTGAGGAAGATACTCTTAGCCACAATGGGGCTGAGCCAGATACTGAACCCATGGATATCCAAGACCCCAACGAACCAGAGATTATCTATGAAAGGGTTGTTGACAAGACAAAGAAACCAAGGAAGAGAATGATGCCTAGGCTCATGACGAATACCTTCGGCAGTATAGAAGAGCTTGATAGAGACATTCTCTCATCAACTATTAACGTGTCTCTAGGACTGATACTCAGGGAATGTCCAGCCATTTGGAAAAGATGGACAACCAGAGTAGGCGATCCTACTATGCCTTCAGAGTTGAACAGCCACTTGATTAATGCCATCAACCGACTTCCTACTAATCTTCGACCTGAAGCCCCGGAGCAAGTAAACCACACCGACTTAGTATACACTACAAATGAAGATAGAGAAAGCCTCCCGAAGGTTAAAGTTAGTGTCAACGGCCTAGGTCCAGTCAATGCGATCCCGGACTCAGGATCCACGATCAACCTGATCGACTCTGTTTTGGCTAGAAAACTTAATCTACCCATCAGCCCAGTCCAGACAACCATTGTGGGCATCAGTGCAGACTCCTTAAATCTAAGAGGAATTTGTAGAGACGTTCGTGTTGCATTGGGAGGAGTCTCGAATGTGATCAATATTTACGTTATGGAAAACGCTCGCAACGAACTATTGCTAGGTATGCCATGGTTTATTGCAGGAGAGGTTAGCTTTACATACAGGGATGGTGCACAATACCTTACAGTCGTGGATGATGACAGAGAAACTCAAGCTAGTGTTTGGAGTGCTGGGCAGAAGTTTCAGACAGTGATGCAATCGGAAAACTAGGCACTGACACATTGAGGGGACAATGTGTCGGCAATTTCCCCAATTCCCCCAGTTCTCGTAACTTCGCAAACTTTTCGCGAAGTTATGACGATGGCAAGACAGAGCATTTTGCAAGAATATATGCTTCCCTTAGTACCGAATTTCAGGAGTTCTGCTTCAACATGTTAGAAAGGTCAGATGAAGGAAAACACATTATATCCTCTCAAACCTTCGAAGAATTGTTCAATATTCACATCGTGAATGACGATGTGGAACAAGTAAATACAATGTACAAGAACAAAGCTACGAAGGTCCGCCCCTCGAATCAACCATGTAACATCACTGGAGAACCCCCTGGCGGAAGAGACGATTGGTTTGAGCGTGATCAGTTAAGAAATCCGTATCAAGAGCCATCCGGGAGATGGAAAGAGTTTCTTATACCCCGCTTCAACAAAGAACCTGAAGGGTATCGGCTCACTCCAGAAAGAACAAAGGCGATTGATTGCGGAGATCTTTTGACGGATTTGGAAAGAGACATGCTGATGGCCTGCCTCCTCAATCGAGAAGGGGCCTTAGCATTCGACTGGACACATGCTGGACGGGTACAAGAGGACGTAGCCCCACCACAAAGAATTCGAACTGTTCCCCATGAGGCTTGGCAAACTCCTGGTTTCCCAGTTCCAAAAGCCTTAGTGGAAGTGGTTTCTACTATGCTTAGAGATAGAATAAAGCAAGGAGTCTTCGAACCATGCGATGGGCCTTATCGTAATCCGTGGTTCTTGGTGAAAAAGAAGACCCCAGGCGCCTATCGAATCATCAATGCTGTGGTAGAGCTGAATCGACACACGATTCGAGATGCGAATCTACCTCCTGATGCAGATGCTTTTGCGGAAAATTTTGCAGGCTGCACGGTAGCTTCACTAATCGACTTCTTTTCTGGTTATGATCAGATACCTCTGGCTCTCGAGAGCAGAGACTTAACAGCTTTCCAGACCCCGCTTGGCCTCCTCCGATACACTACACTTCCCCAAGGAGCAACCAACTCGGTAGCTCAATTCTGTCGTATCATTATGAAAATTCTTGGTGATTTGACTCCGTCAGTGGCAATATCCTTTCTGGACGATATCGGCATCAAAGGACCGAAAACGGTATATGACAACAAAGAAATAGTACCGGGTGTGCGAAAGTTCGTTCTAGAACATATCCAAGCAATTGATAAAACCCTTGAACGCCTTGAGCGCGCAGGCTGTGCTGTTGGTGCAAAGTCCAAGTGGTGCTATGATGGAATGGAAGTGGTAGGCTATGTAGTTGGATCAGAAGGACGAAAGCCTGTGGAAGCCAAAATCAAAAAGATCCTTGACTGGCCAGAACCCAAATCAGCAACAGAAGTCCGAATGTTTCTAGGTGTCTGCGTGTACTACAGGATATGGGTTGAAAAGTTTGCACAGAAAGCGGAACCATTGTATCGCTTGCTCAAGAAGGATGTTGAATTCTCATGGACAATTGAACAAGAACAAGCGATGAAGTCGCTGAAGGAGAACTTAATCAAGCCTCCAACCCTGATGCCTTTAGACTATGGAGATACGATGATTGTTGGACAAATTGTCCTCGGAGTGGACGCTAGCATCGATGGATGGGGAGCACACTTAGGACAAGAATCTGGAGGAAAACGCACCGTTGCGCGCTTTGAGAGTGGACTATGGAATGACGCCGAAAAGAACTATGATGCGACAAAAAGGGAGTGTAGAGGAGTGTTAAAAGCTCTTCGAAAATGTAGATTCGATCTATACGGGATACACTTCGTTCTGGAAACAGATGCCAAAGTCTTAGTTGCCCAACTGAATCGAGCGGCAACAGACCTCCCCGGAGCTCTGGTCACTCGATGGATCGCGTGGATTAGGCTATTCGACTTTGAAGTGCGACATGTTAAAGGCACAGCCCACACTGCTGCTGACGGACTTTCAAGAAGACCAGCCACACTCTCTGAAGTATCTGAGGAAGATAAGGAGGAAGACATTGATGAGTGGATTGCAGATCAACTCAACAATGTGGAAGATGTTTCTACTATACATAACTTCGCAAACTTTTCGCGAAGTTACGAATTGGACAAGGGATACAATAGTGAGAGCCGAAAGATCGCTCAATATCTAACCAGTCTGCAGCGTCCCGAAGGCATGACAAGCCAAGAATTTTCGAAATTCAAAAAGCGTGCCTTAGGATTCTCCGTACGTGAGGGGTGTTTATACAGAAATGGGACTCGTGATACACCGCACCGCAAGGTTATCGATGAGCAACAACAAAGGACATCACTAATCGGTAACTTGCACGAAGCGTACGGTCACAAAGGGGTTGAAAGCACATTTGACAAGGTACACAAGCTCTATTATTGGAATGGAATGTATGAAGATGTCAAACGATTCGTCAAATCCTGCCCCAATTGCCAGAAACGACAACCCAATGTCCAAGAAGAACCCCTGCACCCTACGTGGGTGAGCACCTGTTGGCAAAAATGCGGCTTAGATATCATGTACATGCCCCCGGATAACGGCTACAAATACCTTGTTTCTTTACGAGATGATTTATCAGGTTGGATCGAAGCCAAGCCATTGAGAAATGCGACGTCGCAAGCCGTCGCTGCTTTCATTTGGAATGTCGTTTGTAGGCATTCAGTCTTTGGCAAGGTTTCTGTGGACGGAGGACCCGAAAACAAGGCACACGTCGAATATTTCTTGAGAAAGTATGGGATCAAACGGGTGCAGATCTCCGCCTACAACTCGAAAGCAAACGGCCAAATTGAACGAGGACACAGACCCATAGCTGACGGACTGGCAAAGGTGATGGATGGTAAAAGCGGATGGCTGCGTCACTTGGACGCAATGTTGTTTGCTGACAGGGTGACCACACACCGACCGACCAATCTGACTCCATTCTATGTGATCTATGGACGCCACCCGGTGTTACCCATAGAAACGCAATATAGCACATGGAGAGTTTTAGATTGGGAAAAGGTTACTTCCCGTGAAGATCTCTTGGCGTTACGTCTTCGCCAGTTAGAAATGCACGATTTAGACATGGAGGAAGCGGTAATGCGCAAGAAACGATATCGTCTGGACGGAAAGGCGCGTTTTGACAAAGACAACAATGTGATTGACAAGAAAATCACTGCAGGGGATATAGTTCTTCAATTTGATCCGCAGTCGAAAATCGACATGTCTAGAGAAAGGAAACTTGGATACCGATGGCTTGGTCCATACCGTGTAAACAAAGTCTTACCGAACAAGAGCACTTACATTCTGGAAGAAATGGATGGAACTCCAATTGATGGGACTTATTCAGGAGCCCGCCTTAAGAAGTTCGTCAAGAGAGAGGGAGAATACATCCCAGTCGGAGGAGAAGAAGAGGATACGGGAGATATCACTGAAGATGAACTTGAAGACCCTCTGGAAGCATTGCTAAATCCAAGAAGGAGCGAGCGAATCGCTCAACGCTTTACGACAACAGAGGACATGATAGATCACATACAGGAGAATCAAGATGTCACACCACCGACAAACACCAATACTCGTATCGTAGTGGAAATCCCAGCCATTAGCCCATCAACACGACGCGCTTTTCCAACAGTGCTAGAGTAATTGACGGGGCGTCAACCATACACCAAGGTAGGGTAGAATGGTAAACTTCGTTTGTCTTTGTTAGAAATCGAGAACTTCCTTATTCGGGTTAAGAATGCGTCTCTTTGTATTATACCCTTTCATTGCCTTTATAATTAGATCGCTTAGAGAACCACATCTAAGTCCAGAAGAGCTAGAAAAGTTCTATAAAGGCAGACAGAGTTTCCATTTTCTCTCTTCACTTGAGGTTCAAAACACTACAACCCTTTACTCAGCAGCTCCCTATCTCAAAAATATCTCTCTTGCCTCCTTTAAATCCTACTTCTCACTAATTCCCTTCTCTTATATCTTTTCTTAAAAATACTTTCACCTTTTCTGTAAAATATAACTTCGCAAACTTTTCGCGAAGTTACATTCAACACAGACTTTCACGATGTCGGACGAAGACAATAGTACAGGTTCAGGCCACCATTCATCAGACAACCAATCTCCAGCCCCTAGTGGCAATGAGGAAGAACAAGATCAGGCCATGATGATTGATGTGTCAGACATACGACTTCAGCACATGCGACACAATGCGATAATAACTGCAGGGAACGAAGCTATACTAGCAATGATGAGGGCCCATGAAGCCATCCAAACATTTCCGGAAGAAGAACGATACGCCAAGTACTTAGAGTTCAATAACTGGGTTGATGCTCAGAAAGACTGCGGAGACAACCTGAAAGAAATGTCCATGATCACCATCATTCGAGATAATCTCCACATCAAAGCCAATGTATCGACGAAGCAAATGAAGATCGACAACAAAGAGACTCTCACAAGAATAGAAAAGATTCGGCGCATGCGACAAAAGGCTATCGACAAACTCAGCCTGCTGTGGCACCATTCTCGTAAAGGCGTTACCTTCGCCACAATCCTCATCATGACATACGGAACTAGGTTCCAATATGAGCTAACCAAAGTAGTCAAATTGGCTGACCCCGACACGTTACTAGAAGTGGTCAATGGAGAGCTCATACGCCGACTGACAAGCCCCCCCAAGCCTGGAGTGCGGGTTAACAGACACTTGATGCCTTCTGAGTTTAGGATGGCTTTCAAAGTCCTCGACCCTGAGCAAGAACTTAAAGCCTTTGAGTGGGATGACGAGAGTCGAAAACAACTTGGCCTTAAGTACAATATGGTCGGAATGCTTGGAGAGGAAAGTTCCGACTACTCGGAAGACGTCCCACCGGCAGGAGACTCACACATTGAATTCAGTGCCATACCATCTCCACCTCCCAATGAGGAAGTGATCGCAAACCTGGAGAGATGGTCAAGATTGGGAGTCACAGTGGCTGAAGAAGACAAAGAGCCGCGACAAAATTGCTTGATGGATAAGTGGATCGTGAGACAAGCTGCACCATTGGGAAGTGAGGAGGAGGCAGAAAATGTGGAACAGCCCGAATCGTGCAAATGCCCACCGGAGGCTCTAGTATCAAAGGACTGGTACCTAGCCTTGAAAGAAAAATTCGTGGCCAAACAAATCGGCTGGATGACCATGGCCGAATTAATTCCGCGCAGACCTGAAGGACTTTGCAACTTCCACCTCCGCCACCTAGCGAACGTGCTAGGCCTCAAAACTACTCGAGTGAAGAGCGAGTATCTTGTCCACCGTTTCAAAACTGTGTATAAACGCAGGGACCGTATCGACGACGTGCGGATACACGACAAGTACTTCGCCTGGTTCAAGCTAAACGAAGGCGCGAACAAGGAAAGGAAGAAGAGGATCCTTGGAGTTTTGAAGTTTCGACCCTTAAATCCCTCAGCTAGTGAGCCAGCGTTCGAACTGGAGCCACCCGCCACCCTCACAAAAGTTCATGAAGTAGGTAGACGAAGAGCGTTGGCTACTGATCCAATCCTCACTATGTTGATGGACCGATGTTCCGATTCTGTGTCTGCATCGATAAAAATGTATTGTCACCACAACCGGTACGAAAAGCAGGGACTTGGCTTCGCTCATCACTGCTACTACGCCCCTTGGCAGCAAGGCTGCAGACAAGACCTGATGCTTTGGAGAGAAGTGGCTAAACAACGCATGGATCAGGAGTACCGCTTGGTGACGGTACCATTCCCTGCGCTCATCATCCAAGCAGAGGAAGACTTTGATCGCACCTTTGTGCATGGAAATGCTAGGGACCTGTATACCGTATCCGACTACAAGGTAGCGGATCACATTACAGCGTACGTCGTACATTCCCATGACGAAAATGGTGAGAATACGTCGCAAACTGAAGTCGTACACGGAAGGGTTAAACCTTCCGCTCTGAACGATACAGACTGGAGAACCTTGGCTGAAAGTACGCTTGGCAAGGGCAAGATGATCTTCGATCATGGATTCTTTCATGATATCACAGCTAAGAGACGACACCAGAGTTACACCAACTTGACGAAGTCCGATCAGTACATGAATGGACGGAATAACTCGTGGGCACTCGTAGCTGGAGGGAACCCTACCTCTATCCGGCCATACATGGACGCGTACGGGGATGAGCCGTTCGCAGCCACAATTGTTCCATATACGGCTGTGAAGAAAAGATATGATGGAACCTTGGATCCGATCCTCGAGAATGGCATGAAGTACCAAGACCTGAGGGATGCCCACAGCAACTTGAAGCCAATCTTCAACAAGACAGTCACGTGGGATGGACAACACGAAATTCCAGGGTTTGCTGCCGAATGCCATCTGATTACTGAAAACCCTGTCGAACAAGCTCTTGTCGGGAGATTGCCATGGGATGATCACTCCGTTCTCATCGAAGCTTCACTCCTCCTCGAAATGACTGACGACGAATTCCATGATTGGTACCGTCGACATCAGAAAGAAATTTGGCATCAACATCAACGCGCTTTCACTGATGTCATCTCTAAAGAATCGGCTTATGGTGAAAAATCGTACTATTATGTAGCCTCTGTAGAACCGGCAGCTGGACAGAAACGAAAATATGCTTCAGCCGATGAAGAAGAAGGAATGCTGGGATTCTCTACAGACACCAGCGGTGAAGATGCTACTCCCCCTCCATCGCCCCAACCCCCGAGCCCTGCCCCCTCTCCCCAAGGAACCAGACGTGTAAAACGAAGAAGACGCGAACTCACGGGACAAGATAGGAGATTGAACGACGAAAGAGACGAGAACGAGGGAGTTACGGGCGTAATGAGAGGTGGCCTTTCCAACAGTCGAGGTCTCCCTGGGCGACCAAGAGGTTCAAGAAGAATACGTGAAGTTATTCCTGGAGAGAGACGCAGTGGAAGGCTTGCTGGTCGGAGTTCTCAACCAGAGTCGTAAAGGAAGACGATAAACGCATTTCATAACTTCGCAAACTTTTCGCGAAGTTATGATCGCAGCAAAAAGAGCATTGTTGTTTGGATTCTTGACTTTAATTGATCGGGCGATCAATTGACCAAAGTGGGGAGGAATGTGAGAGTGAAAACACGTGACTTCAGGGTCACGTGCTACCAACGTTTAGTATTTATAGCTTCTCTTCTGTAGACCTAAAAATATCATCGAATTTTCTACCTTCTAAAGTTGTCTCCTGAAGAATTGAGTGCCCAGCTCCTACCGTCTCCCTCACCTCGCTGTCGCGATGTAGCGATTCACCCCATTTTACTACGTGTAGCCACTTGCTCTATGCTTGGTATATGCGAAGGCTTTTCTTGTGTGACCATTACCACCTTCTACACTTTTACAACATTTAAGCTAAGAATAACTTACAGACTATCACTGGCATGAAACGCTGACTCAGTAGTAAGATCATCTACTGGTAACGGTAGTAATCCAATTATACCACACCCAAACTTCCTAACTAAAATTTCAAACCGTTCGCCCAGTTTTCTGATCCTGCCAATACTCCTAAGCTTCTTTTGGTATTCTTTACCGCCAGGAACTAAATCTGGATGCAACAATTCAAGCATTTTTTGAGTGACTTGCTTTTCATCAAGATTTAGAGGGTTTCCCATTCTTGATACACTATGTGTCAACATGCTTTGAGTCGTGGTGTTGACAAAGCCATCACTCGTTTTATGATTTAATGCGCGACTTTCAGTATAAAGATGGTAGATGTGATATCTCCTCTCGAAGACATTATAAGCAATCTTTGTATTAAGAAGCTCAACTTTTTTCATCCGCTCAACTATTGTCAAAGAGTTCATTGCCGGAGGCTGTTTTCCGGCTATCGAGCGGCGTCTGATTTTAAGAAGGCTTGCCAAAGACACCAGTGACTCCCCGCTCCCAATCGTGAAGTATAGCATCTTCAGTTGATGAAAGATGATATCTCCTAGCTTCAAACCAGGAGAAGCTATCTTCATCGCTGTATCAAAGTCATCACTGGCAAAGGGAAAGCCCGAATTATGACATCGCTCTTTTTCGAGTCTCATATAATTAATGAGATAGTCCGGTGTTGATCCTCGACCAATAGTGCTATCAAAATGT
This sequence comes from Botrytis cinerea B05.10, assembly GCF_000143535.2. Lineage (NCBI taxonomy): Eukaryota > Fungi > Ascomycota > Leotiomycetes > Helotiales > Sclerotiniaceae > Botrytis > Botrytis cinerea. The sequence goes on along the minus strand of NC_037325.1, from coordinate 1,646,923 downwards.
GACTCTCTTTTCCTTTTCTTGATGGATTTTGTAGAAGCAGTTTTGGCCTCAGAGTTATGCATCGGTTGAATAGTGTTTGAACTTTGAGATGAGCCACTGGAAAGCGTCGGGATGAACGACGTTGGGTAAAAACAAGATTCTGTACTCAGAGCCGTGGCATCTTGTATTTGACTTGATACGGTAACATCTTGCTGCTGATCGAAAATATTCATAGCCTCGGAATTGAAGAATGTATCTAAACACGTATCGTCTGCTGTGCTTGGGTTAGCGCAAGGCACAACGTTCAGACAAAGAAAATTTTCCAGGAAATACTGACGAAATATCTGAGAATGATTGAGGATTTCGAACGGATCTTCTCCTAGCATCTCTAAAAAGCCGCTTGCTAAATCTACGTTCGGGATTTCGTAGCCGTATGTACAGTCGTCAAAAAAGCTTGGAACAATGACCGCTGCATCTTTAGAGAAAGAATTCGTTGGGCTTTCATCATGAACCAATGGGTCGACTCTAAATTTTATTGATTAAATCTTTTAAAGTCTTGCAAGGATTTTATTCACAACTTACAGAAGACGATACACGACTTTCGTTATGATTGTAAAGTCATGATCACAATCCTGCCAAACAGCACCGATAATCGAACAAAGTGCTAGACGTAACGTAGTTGAATTTGCTTTTCCATCCAGACGCTTATTCAGCTTCAAGTGAGGCGCAATCCCCAGGAGATTTGCCCTTTCCTCCTGGTGTTTCCTGCTAGTAATACACGTCGACTTATTACTCGCCACAGCTTTCTTCGACATTAGAACAGCACATATTATAAGATTCCCCGTTTAAAACATACCACGCGACATTCCATCAACAAGAAGTGTTTTATGCCGTATAACCAACGGAACAATACTATCTCCAATGTGGGCTAAAGTACGATTGCCCTCATATTCTTTCTTCTCTTCCCAGTCCCCAACTTTGTCTCCCGTGAATCCCGGTGTTACCAGTGCGCTTTGAAGCAAATCATGCTCGCGAAACATATAATCTATACTGCTTTGTAGCCATATTAAATACTCTTGATCCGTCATATCGATTGTAAAGAAATGATGAGAAATTTAGTTATGTGGAATAAAGGTATAACATATGAGGAAATAGCATAAACGTTACAGGAACAAAGGTTTATCGAGCAGTTTATTTTATATATTCCTCGTAATACTAAAAATTCTTTTATGAAACCTCTTTTAAACCTCTTTGGGGATTATCAACATGATCTTGTTGTTAGTTCCGCATCTGGCAAAGCGGCCAAGGCTTCGGCTAGCCGGCTTCAGAAAGTGAATGGCCCGGCCCGTGCTGGTTTCGGATCACCCCACACCCGGAGGATGAATCGGCACCCCAATTAGATCACTATCCTGAGAGCTTTTATTTGCCACGTTTATCGGATCGATACAACTTATATCAAACTGAAACAGATACCAATCCGACCATTAACGGAATGGTGTATATCACCGATATAACTTTCTTTACACCAAACGATCCATCGTTTCTAGAAATATGATTTAGCTTAGCTTTATATGTTTAAATTCAAGTGAGCTCTTACAAAGCTCAAATTGGTGTATGAGTTGATCTTAAGATATACTCCTGGTGCCGCTGCGACGATCGTTCTCTCTACTATCTGTACACAACAACTCTTGCCTGGTTATACTTTAGAATTATTCGACCTGGACTGTCCTTTGTACTTGGCCTTTGCGTCATACGCTATTGATGGTAACACATATGTGATTTTGGCGTTGCAAAATGATTTTGCGTTGAGACTATGTGTTGTACGCGCTAGTGTTTAGATATGTTGTGTGATCTTCGTCGCCTTTGTAACTTTCTCGAATATGTGTTTTTGGGAGAAGGAAATTCTGTTGAATAAGACTCCCAATCACTAAATAAGTGTTGATCAATCTTGATTGGGGGGCAGAAAGTCTCCCAGGACTGTATAGGATGGTTTGTTTTGGCTGGGTTTGCTTTGTAATTTGATCAAGGTTGTTTGCTTTCTTTATCAAAGTCATCTCGCCATTGTGTGTGAGAACCACCAGTTGATTTGTAGCCGAATCTTTGGGGTTGATACCTTTATATCAGAGGCTTAGTATGCCCCTCATCAAAGCTGCCCGGCTCATCTTGAGCGTAATCGATCTTTAGAAGCCCCTGGTAATACATCAGAGAAGCAATATAGACCTTCATGAGCGCGCAGATGAGCGGTTTCATTTCCTATTTCAGGTGGCATAACTACCTCCACAAATTTTCATGTGCTGAAAAGTTGGCTGAGTATCACACATTTGAGATATACTCCTCTTCTGTTCGGATCTACACAATTCCCATGAAATATCAGCATCCTTATGTTGATTTGATCTATGCAGAGTGAGGTATCGAACACACCAATTATGCTTCGGTCAATAACTTCCTCTGAGACCGTAAGATTCCATGGTATAGCGCAGCGCCTATTACTCACGCACAAGGAATTCTATGGTGGCTCATTATCCGCACTAAAGCGGTCTAGCACTTCCATTCGGAACAACTCGACCTTCTATGATATTCTTTCCGTTGATTGGACGCCTCAGCGTATGGGTGGAGTTTTAAGACTACTGTCTAGCTTATTTCATCTGATGAGATGATGAAGCCCTATGTCTTCTTTGATTTCTTCAATCTCTCCCGTTCAACGGCCTCTTTTGTGTGGCGGATGGTGCGTAGAGAACTTCTTGTAGCCTCAGTCACTCTGCCTGAAACACTTCTGTTCGCGATATTCTTGGTGTGAAGTGTCTAGTACTCGTCTGTCCAACAATATGCTAAGAGTCCGATGTTCTGTTTTATCTTTCATATCATTTCCGCTTGGTTGGTAATTCTATCCATTGGAGAACTTGTGTTCATAGATTTGTGCTAGGATCTGAATGTTCTCCAGATCAAGTATTCCCGCTATCATATTGCACACCAGCCCCGATAGTCTGTTGATCTCCTTCTCTAGTATTATTATACGCAATTGTTCCAGTTGTTCTTGGCTTTTACTTGGCAAACTCTTCATCTGTGTCCCCTGGACCGACCGGTAGTTCATATCCCATCTTACCTATGTTGATGCAAACAAAGAGCATATTATAAATGCGAGACCCAGAAAGTGTCCTGTCTCATGCTTAGCCTCGCTCAACTTCAATGTGATAATGTATCACAGACCGATCTTAATCGACTATCACAGCACAAAAACATGAAAAGCGTACAATGGGGAAGAAAACGAATGTAATAATTATCATCTATCGAATATTCTTTCTCATTTACTCATCTTCTTTCTGCACTTCGACTGCCCTTCTGTTTGTACCCAAAACCTATATTCGACGCCCAACTCACTCACGTATAGACAAATTACCTTCCTTGACCCCTAAACCTTTACCATAATCCCCTCGATCCGAATTCTGGGTAATTATATACCCAGCTTGATAAATCTACCCAGCCAGCAAAGCAAGGTAACCTTATGAAAGAGATCTCTCAAGTAACAGTCATAGAATTGCCGGCTATCTCGTTTGCTTTCGCTCAGACGTCATACATACGATTTCTAGCTTCAAGTGCACCTTTAATAGCTGATCCATAAGTTAGCAACCACTCTATATTCAAACCCCAAACACTCCAGCAAAAGAAGCATATCAAACAGAATTAGGCAACTTACCATCACAACTATCCTTAGCATCACCAAAGAGCATTCTCGTACCCGGCATATAAAACATCGGATTAACCACATCAGCATATCCACTTGCCATACCTCTCTTCATGACAATTACTTGTTTACTCTTCCATGCGTGTAACACAGGCATACCAGCAATACTGGAGCCTGGTTCCAGAGCAATAGGATTAACAGTATCATTTGCGCCAATAACAAGTGTTACATCTGTTTCTCCAAAATCATCATTAATTTCATCCATTTCGAGGACAATATCGTATGGTACGCTAGCTTCTGCGAGAAGAACATTGCATTGACCAGGCATACGGCCAGCAACGGGATGAATGGCAAATCTGACGTTGATACCTTTACTCTTAAGCATCCGAGTGATATCGCTGATAGCATATTGAGCTTTTGCAACTGCCATACCATAACCAACGACGATGATAACATTTTCGGCATTTTCAAGGGATTCTACGACTTCATCGATATTGGTTTTCGTGATTTGTCCTTCGATTTTATGCTCAGCCTCTGCAGTAGGAGCTATACCTCCAAAGAGAACGTTTCCGATAGACCGATTCATCCCGACACACATGATAGAAGATAGGATCGAACCACTGACTCCTATCAAAGAGCCAACTGTCGTTAAAAGCGGCATATCGAGCATGAAGCCTTCAGATACAATTGCGAATCCGGAATATGCGTTGAGTACTGTAATAACGACAGGCATATCTGCTCCACCAATAGCAGCAGTAGTTGTGTAACCTTTAATAAAACTGAGAACTGCATTACCACCCAAGCAGCATGCAGCAATTACAGGCGCAGCGGGTGCAAAAGTAATGAAAGCTGCCATGTTGGCCATATTAAGAGCAAGCAGAGTAGAGTTGACTGAATGTTTGGGACCTGGGAGCCTAATTGGTTTAGAAGACATACGACCAGCGAGCTTAAGGTAAGCTACTATAGATCCGGTAAACGTAACACCGCCTAGTACATATTAACACACGGCGAGAAAAGTAAGAAGTGATTAATTACCAATGAGAACACCCATATATCCAGCTACGAGGTGAAGTTGTGAAATGTCACCAATATCTGCCATGACTGATCCGAAACTGGTCAAAACAGCAGCAAGACCAACCACAGAGTGAAGTGCCGCGACGGTTTGAGGTAAGTCAGTTGCTGTCGTACGTCGCCCAATTCTCAATCCTAATACGAACAATCGTTAGTCGAATATCCTCTTTACATGCAAGAAACTAGCAGTTACTAACCAATGATAGCTCCACAACCAGCAACAGCGGCAAATTGCGCAAGAACTTCAACTGGAAATCCAACTGCGGCTAGAGATGCGAGTATACCAACTCCAACACCCAGAATGCCCAAAAGATTGCCTTGACGCGCCGTCGTTTGAGAAGCAAGACCAGATAATGATGCTAGTAAAATTAGCAGTTATTCCAGTAAAAATGGCAGAAGTGGAATTACCAATGCACAGAAGACTGCTAGCAATATAACCTGCTTGAACCAGCCCAGCCATACCAGTAGATGCAGCAGCTATATACCCAGCACCAAAAACGACAGCAGGTACAGCATATAACCATGGATATTCCTTTGGATCAGTTGGTCCTGTAGAAAGTCAGCTAAGCGGCATTAGAAACGAGTATGATACTTACGCTTAAACATATCTAACATTCGCTTCGTAATGAGAAATCCACCAGAAACATTTACAAATGCAAGCATTACAGACAGAGCACCGAGAGCTTGAGGAATAGTATGCGGTACAAGACCACCTCCCATGATGAAGAAACCACCTACACCGACCATACCTGAGATAGCATTTGTAACACTCATGAGTGGAGAATGTAAAGCAGGAGCAACTCCCCATACAGTTCTGTAGCCAATCAATCCAGCCAGTGCAAATGTGAAGACATTGTTCATGAACAAAGGCCCAGTAGATTTACCAAGAAGAAGAGCAAGACTCATTCCACCGGTGATAGCCCCTACTTCACGTGTCTGTTTTTGCCAAGGAGTCAAAGGTACAGCATTGACAGCCGGAGAATTGGCATTGATAGCTGAGGCAGTCTTTGGAGCTGCAGGAGCTGGTCGTGGTGCAGTGGGTATGATTTCTCCATTGTGAGTGACAATTGAACCACGAACAACTTCATCTTTGAGGTCAATTCCGAATTGCTTCTCTTCAGGGGCAATAGAAAGAAGAAACTTGGTAATATTGTTGGAGTACAAGGTGGAAGATTGAGTCGGCAGTCGAGAAGGAAGATCGGTATATCCTAAAACTAAATCAGCTTTACCTCAGAACCCATTAAATCATACCACAAACCTATAATTTTAACTCCTTTATGTTCAATTAATTGACCTGGAACAGTAACATCACAATTGCCACCAGCTTCGGCTGCCAAATCAACGATGACAGATCCAGGTTTCATCGCTGCAACCATCTGTGGATTCAGTTAGGTTGGGTTTGACAATTTTCCGTCTTTGAAAACTTACATCTTCGTGAATCAATTTAGGAGCAGGGCGGCCCGGAATCAATGCAGTAGTAATGATGATATCAACTTCACGGCATTGTTCCATAAATAATTTCTTTTCGGCCTCCATAAACTCTTTTGACATTTCTTTGCCATAACCACCGGCGCCAGATCCATCTTCTTTGAAATCTACCTCAATGAATTCGGCACCTAATGATTGAACTTGCTCACGTGCAGCTGATCTGGTATCAAATCCTCGTACGATTGCTCCCATGCGTCGAGCCTAATTAGGAAAACCATCAATATCTATGTCACAAAGTACAGTCAAATACTTACTGTTGCAATGGCACTTAAACCAGCCACACCAGCACCGATGACAAGCACTTTACAAGGGGGGACCTAAATAAATTAATGACGTAAACTAAAAGCGGATACTTGAGTAAGTACCTTTCTAGAAGTCGCTTGATTAGTCTAGAACGCTAGCAACATATGGACATTTACTTACCCAGCAGCAGTGACTTGACCAGTCATGTAACGACCAAAATGATTTGAAGCCTCCAAGACGGCTTTATAACCGGCGATATTAGCCATGGAACTATTCACGATAGTATGTGAGCTTTTATTCTATTTATCTGCGACATAGAAGCCATGCATACCTCAAAGCGTCGAAAACTTGAGCTCTAGAAATTCTAGGAATCATGTCCATCGCAAAAGAAGTGACCTCTCGATGCGCCAATTTCTCCACGACATTTTTGTTTACCGCTGGATATAAAAACGAGATGAGAGTTGCATTGTTCTTGAGAGAGTCGACTTCATTATTAGGTCCCTCCACAGTTGGTGCGCGGACCTTTAGAAGAATATCACTCTCCGACCAAACATTCTTCCTATTTACTATTTTAGCTCCTGCCGTTTCGTATGCCTCGTCTGTGAATTGGGCTTCGGCTCCAGCACCTTGCTCGACAAGGACTCGGGAAAACCCTTTCTTAATCAACAATTGCGCATTTTGTGGAGTGATCGCAACCCGTTTTTCGTTTGGGTATGTCTCGCGAGCTATACCAATTGTCAAATTCGAGTACGGAGTGGTGATTAAATCCGGCGTAACAGCAGCAGAGGAAGCTGTAGAAAGAGACGCGGTCTTCGGGACAGCAGATGTGGTAGAAGAAGCAGCTGTTGATGTGTATCTCTTGTACTTTTTCTGGCTTGTTGGATAAAGTGATCGTACATGAGTAGCTATCGAGAAGACAAATTAGTCTCAATCAAGTAATTGATAGACGAGATCGTGAGCTAGAATGAACGTCAGGAATGGAAACATACCAAGATTGCCACCGATATTTGGACCTGGTGAGAGTACTTCTGAATAATTATTCGCACGACACAATCTAAGTATCGGCTTCATTGTTGAAGGCCAGGTCATCTTTTAGACCCGCATCTGTAATTCTACAAATTGTTTTTGTAAAAAGAGAAGAGAGGAGAGGAGAAGTGGTTATGCTGGATTCTAGGGAAAGGCCGAATTGTTCTTGTAAGGAAGTAGGTTAGACAGGTCGATGAATTCAAGAAGAAGCGATGTGGGAGTCTTAGGATGGATTGCATGGATGGATGAATGAATGTTTGGATCATCTGTCACAATGAAATCTACCGTGTTGTTGTACCATTTCCGAATGAATGGAAAGAGCGTTGGGTGAATGAAGTGGAAAGCCTCGATAGGATTGGCATTCTTCGGATTGATCGTATCATATATACAGGCGGAAGAAGGGTGCAACGTTATCGTAGCTAACCTGGGCATACACAGATAGACGGTTACCTCCCTGTCTACCTGTCTACTTCCGTGGTTTCCTGTGAAATCCAAACAGGCTGATATGTTGCAATCTGATCTTTTCGTATGGAATTGATAATTCGATGACACTTTCAATGCCCGACAGACACTTTAGCTTTCTATCATAGGTTTAGATTGACTGACGGGCCCTTGCTATTTCACACCCTTGAGCTATTCCTGGCTATCCTGACTGTTCCTAGCGATTCCCCCGCAATGGATTCACATTTCCCCGCATTCCTTTCGAGACAATTGGCTGTTGACCGACCGAGGAATCCCCAAGGAAGAAGAAGACGGCCGTCTTGGGTTGGTGTTACAAGATCAATAAGAGAGAAGGGGGGTGAGATGGAAAGAAAATCATCCGACCAACTGTTAAATGTGATACCACTGTCCATCACGGCACACATTGATTCTTCCTCTGACTGGATTGTCCGAGGACGTGGGTGTTTGAAGGTCCGATTGATGATGCCGTGAGATGAAGAAATGCAAGCCTCATAATGCTGTAAGACAGGATGGAATCTTCTGTGCACAAGCCACGGAATGGAGCACATGCACGTGATACGGTAAGCAATGCAATCACGCCAATCTGGAATCAATGTTTGTTCTCAGATGCTTCATTTTGTTCAGAGGAGTAGGTAGGTGACGCTACATGATATTATCTTCTTGAATTCGCAACATATCTCTGTCATGATTCGCAATTCAGATCAATTCAACACGTGATACCCCGCAGCCCACGCTTCCCCCACCAGATCTTCCATAGGTAATCCTTATCACTCACTGCCCCTCATTCCATATCAACACCAAACTTGCGACGAAGATTCCCCAAAGCCAACTCCAATTCCAAACATCTGTTCTCCTCTTTCTCGAGATCTCGCTGTAATCCCGAAGCGCGATCATTAGAACGGCGTTCCTCCACCACACTTCGAATGAATTGCTCTTCTCTCTTCGCAGATGCAATCGCTTGCTCGGAGTATCTGTCTTCCAACATGCGACATTTCGTCGCCCATCCCTGATTGCTATGTTCTAGTTCGTTGAGACGTGAATCGATACCCAGGGTGGCTTTTGCGATTCCCTTTTTTATTCTATCCGCTTCCGCATGAGCGCTTGTTCGGCTGGCGTTGTTGATAGCTTTGGAGTCTCGCAAATCGTTTTCTAGGGATTTGATCGTCTTAGAACAATTGCTATGGCTCTCGTGTATTTCTGAGAGAGCCTGTGAAGTATTCTCGAATTCGAAGGATCTCGTGGCGAGAGCTTCTGTGGCTATTGACAACTCTCGTTCCTTTTCTACCAACTCCGCAGTCTTCTTGGTCAGTTTAGCGTCACACTTTCCCACTACCTTTGAAGTGTTTTCCTTGATCTTTTTAACCTCTGCTGAAGCTTGTTCTGTCTTGGTGGTAGCAGCCTCCAAGTTGACAGTCATTTTCCCAAGTTCTTTCCTGTGCTTGGTCTCCGTATCTAGTTTTTCTTGTCGGAAGGTCCGTTCTCGTTCTATTGCCTCTGCTCGAAGCTTCTTAACGGTTTCTTTTAATCCGCTCGTCTTGAGTTCTTCTTCCTCTTTTGCTGAACGAAGTATCGAACTCTCATTCAAGTGACTACACTCTCCACGCTTCAACCTTTTGATCTCCGCTTTCGCCTCCTGTAGCTCGGTACGTATTATCAAACCTTCACTCCTTAGTCTTGAGAGCTCTTGGTCAATGATCTTATCCTTCCTCCGCAAGGCCACCAACAAATTATTTGAAGCCTCTAATGAATCGTCCGAGAACTTCAACCGCCATTCTGAAAGGCACAGCTTGTGCATCACTGCGCGAACATCAGGTTCAAGTCCGCTGTCACCAATTTGCTTTTGTCGTCTGTTGTACTCCTCAAGCTATTGTGTGATATTAGTTACTGCAAGATATTGATAAGCTACTGGAGAAAACTTACCCCGACTAAAGCTGAAAGGGCGCTTGTTTCTTCAGACATCTTTTGATAAGAATCTTTATTGTAATGATCGAGATCTTAGAGTTTTGAGATATGATTTTTTGAGTGGGAGAAATGCTGAAGAAAAAGATGGTCTAAAAAGAGGCACTATAAAAAAAGTTCTTTTATATCCAAAGAAGAGTTGTTGCAATCCAGAAGTTATTAATTAAGAAGATTCGAACAAGCCCTTTTAACTTGCTTCTCAAACTCCCACCATGTTATTAGTGTAATCTCGGAGTACAGCACCCTACTTGTCAGGACTTCAGCCTGACAAATTTGTTATTGGTATGTCGGTAATGTAATTTCTGAAGTGAATATTTGTATATAAACGATGGCAGGTGAATTCTCAACAGGTGAATAAGTCCGAGCTTGAAAATCTATCTTGATAGTACTTAAGATTTATATTTATAACACTTTGTTTTCATCTGTCAAGTTGATTGACATGGTTGAAGTTGAAGAATAAACGCATTATTTGATCAAGGTCTATCAATAAATTACTATAATCTATCGAATCACCCTCTGATTCGACTTTTCGACCTCTTGCCTCAACATAAATCTGAAGAATAACATCCATTCCAATAAAAGGCATTGAAGTATTCTCATCCCAAAGCTAAGAATCTAGGTCTTCTTCACCTATAATCGATATATACATATACCCTAATCTCTTATTCCTCCAACAAGAAAAAAAAAAATCCTCGCCCTCAATTCCTTATCACCCTTAAGAATCCCACCCTCAAAAATTTAAACCTAATATATCACCCCTCGCTTCAAACGAATTATATTCCCTCTTAGAATCTCCAATAAATTTATAAAGTCTTCGGGCGGGAAGCAGCGTATACTGCATGCATGCATTTCTACATTTCTACTCTATCCCCCTAATTTCTTCCTTGCAACCTCTGGAAAAGTAAATATGTCATTCGGATTGAATCGGTATCTATATCTCCAACCATCGATGCTGAATTTCAAATCCATCCTGGATCCGTAACATGAGTGAGCCCTGCTTGTTGTTAATCTGGCGTTGGGATTTCTGGATAATTCGCATGAGAGATTTGTGTAAAGTTGATTCGCTTCTTTTATTCCCGTTAGAAGAGAGAGATGTTGTCGATATGATACGATACCATCGCTTGCTTATTAGACTCTGATATCAGGTCGGAGAAAGAAAACTATTCTATACATTATAATAATCTGCTCGTGAGTGAATGTGAAGACTCTAAATCTAGTAGGAAAGAGGTCGATGAACCACGTATGAGAATTTAGAATCATTCTATTCAATGTAATGATGGAGTGAATGGGATTAGGAATTAGTATATGTATCACGAGAGAAGCGCGTTTCGTATGCTCATGTAGAGATTTTTTTTTTGACGCTCCGACTTTATCAGAAAGAGAGAATGATGGATTTTACGCTTGCATATTTGAAGCATAAATCGTAGTGTCTATATTACACTTCGCAATATGGCGGCGAGGAATGGGAGGATAATCCTGTTACTGACGAATTACAGACGGAATCATTATGTGTTGGAAATTGAAGAAACCAAAAACAGGTTCGATGGAATTAGTTTTATTGTCTAGGTTTCTGACAAAGAAAAGAGCGCTATAAATAAGCATCTTTATACTTTGTTAGTCTTGTAGGTTACTATAGTGACGACTCTCAACAATATGTAGAGTGAGAATTATGAAGAATAGCAAAACCTTACGCCGAGGTCGATTCACGTTCTACGCTTTTGGTAAACTTATTATGCAGGGGCTCTGTATGAATGATATAAAATCTAGAGGGACTAGCTTAAACTTCAGTGAAGATTAGATCGGAAGAAAATTGAGTAATGTAGTCTTAGATAAGACGAAGAAAGTTCAATGCATCGTTAGAGCTCTTATACAACCTTCATATCATGCACACGTGCTTGACCGCTAGAGCTGTTTGTGATAAAACAGTGACGATTTGAATGATTCCCAAAAACTTCCTAAAAGCAAAGCATTTGCACTCGCAAAACAATGTGGCGTTTGCTGATCACTGAGATTATATCATTGATTGCAGGAGAAGCTTTACAAACCATTCCAAATTTCGCATTGTGCTTTACTTAGCATTCGCTGATGGCTTAAATACAGTAGCCATTGAATTGAAGTCATTCACTACGTTCACACTAAATTGGGTCTCGTAAGCAGAGACGGCGTTAAATGCTACGACCTTTCACAATGAGTACTTGACTGCAGGCAACAGGACAAGCGATTGACGAAAGGATGTGAGCCCGACAAGGAAAATCAAGATGAGAATAGCTCCACATTTTTTGTCGTATAAATTCTAGATTATTTAGACTCCAGAACGAGCAGTATGAAAAACCTTTTATAATGGTGACTCAAAACAATTAACAAACATGCTATTTATTGTTCATGAATTCTCCTTCCCTTGTTAAATTACCATATCAATTAATGATTACTATCATCAGCTACCACTGCCCACTGGAGCGTATCAACACCATTACAATCCTCAAAAACAATTAGTCGGAATAGCTCGAATTAAATCTCAAAATTGGTCCCAGCCACGTATCATAATCTTCAATCTTCCCCACCTTTCCACCCCATCTCAGCACGCTTGCAAAAAATCGATAATCACCATCCCCTACATTATAGCTCACCCCATCATCACCAGTGATTTGTGCACTGGTCCAATACTGAATATAGTTAGCTGGCCGTATGGCGCCATTTGCTACCGTCGCCGTACGGTTCGTGTAAGTTCCAAAAGATGGGTATCCAAAGATCGAGGAATTGGCAGTGGATTGGGAAGAAATATAGGGGAAGGTTTGAGATATGTTATAGGCGTGTTTGTTAGCTGTAATATTTGTATTGGCGGGTAAGAGATCGAATCTGAATGCAAGTGTATATTGTTGTGGGATGTCGGCGGCTATTTCATATTGTCTGGTAGGATTGATCTCGAGAAACCCAGTATCCTTTTCTGGTGTCCCGGCCGAGTTAAAACCAGCAACTTGGATAACCGAGATGTATGATGCATTGAACATTGAATATGGCGGTCCAATGTAGGGAACGGTATATGTTTCACCGGTAGAAGAGCTGACTTTAATGTAACCACCGAAGACAGGACGGTTCGATGCAACAACGCCTATGGGGGGAACGATGGAGAAATCGATGGTTTTAGACTGACCACCTGCTAGGGTGACTGTAGGGGTAGGGAAAACACCAGTTCCGTAAAGCGCGATTTGATTGTAGTTTCGCCCGGACAATTGGCCATCAGTGTAGCCGGCACCGATATGAGATAGAGTGTAGGTTTTAGTAGATCCTGATGTATTATCAATGGTGATATTTGCAGCACCAAACACATTATGCGTACTGTCATCTCCAAGAACGATCTGCCCGGGAGAAATCGTGGTTTGAGCATAGATAGCATCATATGCATTGATGAGACCCGCACCCTGTTGTGCAGTTGCGGAAATGATCGTGCTATTCCAAACCCAATTGACAGGGGCCGCTGTGGTCTGTAGCAGATCTAATATTTGAGATGTGCTGGCGGTGGGAAATTGGGATTTGACCAGCGCAAAGCATCCTGCAACGTAGGGAGTAGCCATTGAAGTCCCAGATAAGATCGCGTAATTGGAATTGACGCCTAGGGGATATGTCGAAAGGATATGGCCGCCAGGTGCAGAAATTTGTGGTTTTAAATCATAAGTAAAATACGTTGGACCGAAATTCGAGTAATAATCAACCAAGCCCCCTGTGTGTTGTGGAGGGCTCTTAAAATTGTTTCCCGTGAATGTTAAAGTGTATTTAGGAAAACCTCCAACCAAACCATAATTGTTGACAAGAGTAATCCCATCATCAGTGTTAAGATTGATATAACTTACTGAGCCAAAGTACGAAGGACTGAAGACGTTATACTCGAGTAAGTAAGAGTTTGCGATGTCTGAATTGTAGCCCATGACATAGACAGGTTGTACTTTACCCGACTTCCAACCCGAAGCAATCGAATTCGGATTGCAGTAAGTAGTCGTTTCAAATGCTTCGAAAGCAAAGATTGTGGTATTTAAAAGACCACTTTGGCTGACAGTATTGAGAGCATCAGCCCATGTTGAGCTATCACATCCATCTGATACAAGATAAATGTATACAGGAACAGTGAGGTTAACTGGCCAAACAGATGCATAACCGAGAGTGGAATTGGCAGAATCCACGGCCGGATAGACAAGGGGAAAATCTCTATTTGCAATGGCCCCTACAGCGATGGCACCCGGCTCTGAAGAAGGGTAATCTGCAGTGAATAACTCTGTAGCATATTGACCTAGAGAGCCTTCATTACCGACTGCTACAATCACAGCAGTTCCGGCTTGGGTAATGCTCTGTACAACAGAAGCTAATGGATCTGGGGTTGAAGGAAATTCAGTTCCAACCGCAAGAGACATGCTGATAACATCAACGCCATCTTCGTGTGCTTTTAGCATGCCGGCCATAATGGTGTCACTGCCACCTGCATTTGAGCAATCAAAGGTACGGTACATGTAGAGATTAGCCTCGGGAGCGACACCACTGATTGGAAAGTAGCCATTTTCAGATATGGGATCCATTCCAAGGATACCTGAAGATCATTAGCTTTTCATTAAATAGCGAATAGAACAGAGCCCGCTAACCTGACACGTGGGTTCCATGTCCTCCAGTGAGACACGTAGACAAAGGGTCCGAACTATCCCCCAAGGTTCCGTTATCGTATACGAAAGAGTATCCACCAGTGATCTTGAAACCAGTCCCAAATCCTCCACCTAGTGCAGGATGGCGATAGTCAACCCCGGTATCCACAATTCCGATTTTGATTCCTTTGCCTTTGATGCCTTTTGCATGTAGCTTATCGACACCACCCATCTCGAGAGCTGAGGACAAATCTCCTGCTCCAGTCACTGTTGATTGTCTTCTTTGTACCAACGGAATGTTTGCATTGAAACTATCCTCGTTTGTGGAATTCGAAAGTACACCAGGACGAGGGACTTGGTAAACTGGCCAGACGTCTACTACTCCAGGGATTTCCGAAAGCTGTTGTTGCAATTCCACATTGGTGTTGTTTTGAGTAACATAAATAGAAAGCCCAACAAATGCTATAGAATCGAATTCGTGACGGACATCGTAGCTGATTGACGCCGCACGTTTGTGGAAGGCATTACGGAGATCTCGTCTGGATACAGAGGTGCTTACTCCCCTTTCCAGTTCAATAATGAATGCCTTATCAAACGTGTTGGCTTTTGAATATAAGGTGCTATCATCCGTGTTTCTATATCTCAAATTACTATTTGGTAAAGCGATTGCATTTGCAGCAGCAACGAATGCTAGCAACGATGAAGAAAAAAGCATAATTCGGGTTCTTCAGAAGTATACAAATATCCAAATGACTCTCCCTTTGCATGAATGATAAGGGACGAATAGAGCGCCTTTATAGTTTGGTAGAACTTAACCGCTCTAGGCTATCACGCTTTGCAATTGCGAGGGGGGGGGAAGAGACAACGGTTCATACGACCCGGAAGCTTTTTAGATTAGCAATACTTGAACGTAATCCACTCGCTTTTCATACAACCATCACTGGTTTTTTGATTTACCTCACATCATATCTATGGAGAGGGTTGAGAAGGACCGTTTGTAGATCTGAGAGGCCTGGTACCAACGCCATGACGTATGATGATTGGATAGAATGTATATCAAGGTCGCAATTGAACCTCGTTGCAAGTTCGACGACTTTGGACCTCGACTAATATCGAATATACTAGCGCATGTCGGTGAAGTGGTTTTGCATAGAATACCATGTATATGAGCTGAAGGTGAAGAAGATACTGGGATCCAGACCGTGGATGGCTAGAGCTCCAGGAGCCTTGTAAATTAAAGAGTGGAGACAGAAATTGTGAGATTAAGCTTTATCTGCACATCTTTCTTTCAGTCTTACGAGATCTCACCCAACCCCGGCTGGTGATTACAGATGCAATCAAAATTGTTGATTTGAAATAAACACCGATGAATTCCACGGCACTCAGTGTCTAGATAACGACCACAAATCTTGACTGCGCGCAGGGATTTGACCAATCGCGAGGTGTTGATATTGTGCTGAACAACCTCAATTGAGACAGGGGCCTTTATCAAAAGATGGAACCGAATTGGTCGATCGTCTCCTGTCCACTGGAACTTGAGCAGGGTCGCAGGCACTCTATGCATCTAATAGTCAAAAGAGAAGGTGCTATACACATAGGAGAGCGTTTTCTCGTAACAATAAAGCGCATTCGATAAGGAAAATGATGACTTTTTCTGAACAAAATATGTCATATCTACGGTTAATCATGTAACTGTAGTTTGATGAACACATTTATCAATTTCCCATTCAGACTTAGTAGCATGAATGAGAAACATATTCTAGAACTACCAGAAACAGAAAACACATATTCAGAATGGCATGAATGTAATGTAGGCAAAGAGGATAACGATATCTGATTTTCCTAACCTTATCAGCTGATACTGTACACGTCGACGATAAGCAATATTGTGCCCGTAGATCAATCGTATAATGCTGCAATTAACTGGGTGTCGTAACAGAATAAGTTCGACTTCGAGTAATAATTATATCGCCATCGAACCTTGCCTCAAACCTTAGGTGATGCCGTGCGGATCGGATCGAAACACCCGCTACGGCAAAAACTGCAAAGCATTATAAGCAATCCTCCTAGCTGATGCAACCATCCAACGTTTCTGCATGTATAGTCTGCATCTAATATTGAGAGGCGTTTCTATGTCGGGCACGCAAGACTTGCATTGATCTTTGGATCTCGCCTGGTTAGGTAGCGCCCGTCTTCGAATGCGGCTGGGCCACATGGTAGCATAGACACTGCAGATAGATTCTCCAGAATTGCTTCTATCTACTTGTACAGCAGCATGATTTGAATCTTTGTCGCTCGTCTATAGCTGGGTTCTTTCAACATCGAAGAAAACGTCTGTAGCGAGAAACACCAGTAGATCCACAATTCGTTGATTTGGATCTCCTCGTAACATAGGTGTCTTTTTTGGCAGTCGCGATAGCATTTAAGAGTCGATGAGATCCTGGAAGTATTTCGTGACAAGTTCAAGGGCATAGTTCGAGTCTGGTGTTACTCTGCAGCTCGGCTTTCTGAATGCGTTAACGATACATATCGGCACCAATTCCGAGCAACTTGATCAGGCTAACTGAGTGTACCTGCAGGTGTCCTCGTATTGATATAAAGTCCGCTTGGATGGACGATTGATTGCACTGCGTAGAAAAACTTTGTGATTTTCGAATTGCACTAGAAACACAGAGAGAGGGAATAGCATATGCTATTGTTTGCAAACGTTATTTGAGGAGTTCTCTGAAATCATTGGCAGAAAACATATCCACGAAGGAGTTACATTGGTCGGTCGTCAACCAAATAAGTCATTACGATGTGTCAACGAGACAATAATCATGACTATGCATGTTGAACTCTCAGGGCCTTGAAACAAAATAATCAGAAACTTATTCTTTCGACCATTCAAATCCCAGAGTGTTGCGTGATTCAGATGACTCTGGAAATGGTTGATTCCAGAGTATTAGTGGCATGGAATTTGCAAGTATCAACTGGATCTATTCAAGGAAGTTAATCAGTTTGACGTGATGATATATATCGACTTTGTAGTGATGACCTTGTAATTGACATATTCCTTTGAACTTCAGCGATTTTTCTTGCCATTGATTGAGGGCTGTAAAGTCGCATTTTTCACTTCCCATTTCTCCCACCCAGCCTGGCATAAATCTTCCTCCACAACTAAATCTCTCATTCGGAATAATCTCGTCACTGGCAGATCTAAAGCCCATGCGAGTAATCCTGACTTTCGCACTGCAGTTGTAAATAAGAACCATAATGTAGCACTCCCTGCTCCAGCTAAACAACCAACAATTACCTGTTTTGGTGTGTGATAGTTTAAATAGATTCTGCTCCAAGCTACCAGTCCGGCGCTGATCAAGACCAGTCCAGATAGGCCAATCCGGGCTATAATACTCAATGGCGTATGCGAAGGTGTTGACTTCCTTGGGACATGTCGAAAAAGTAAGAATAATGTCAAGCTTAATGAGAAGAAAGCCACAAATTGGGAGTGGGAGGATGGCATTCCATAGCCTTTTCCATGCATTTGTTTTGGGCGTTCTTCCTTCAGTATACGTTTCAAAACGAAGTTCAACGCCTCACAGGCCATTTGTCCACCAAACATCATGAGAATTTCGATTTCGCGCGTCGACCAAATGAGAGTGGCATACACGACGCATAGTCCTTGGGGTACGAGAGCGAGCCATGCGCAGAAGTAGGAGACTGGATCATTAGGATCCTGAGTTCAATTAGCATAGCTGGTAGAGAAAGGAGCGCTCTGGCACATACATAATGAACATGCGTCAAGGAAAGTGAAGCCAATGGAGTTTCTGCCATTTTGATAATCTCGCGCCGAATGTTCCAAGTAGATCGTACTCGTTGTGGTCACTTTTCGCAGTTGAAGCTCAAAGTTCGTTATTGGGGGGCTTGCTAAGTGAAGTCTGTTACCTCATTTCCATGTGGGTACCCAATGTGATACTCTCAATCAGTATCGAATCTACAATTTTTAGAACTTGGCCGATGACTACGTCGGTGGGTTATCAAAGCCCCGTAAAGGCGGCATGGCGCTTTTGTTAAAGCAGCTCTGTAAAATAATTCCATCATCTTCAGATTACGCCTACGCCCCATCATAATTATCAATACACATCCGCCACTGAGAATATCTTCAACTTACTTTCACCAACTTTCAGAACCGTGGAGTCTGGATGTCTTGGTTGTTTCGCTCATATTTATGACCTTGGTGGTCGAATCGCTTCTACTACCTAGAGAACCTAGAGCAGAAGTTGTTCTGTTAGCTTGTTTCACCGTTCGTCCTTCTATCTTTCACCAAGATGGAGGATCAGCGAACAGAAGAGTTTGACTGCGTCGCCGCTATCTTTCCTGAAATCGAATTCAACTCCACTAACAAGTTTCGCGCTTCCATCGAACTATCTGTGAAGCCCGGAAACCCGGTCACTGTCTCGTTTCCCACTGCGTCCGATGGTGTGCTAAACTTCCCTACCCCGCCATTGTCTGCCAGTTCTGAAAATGCGGAGGGCAACGCAATCAACAATCCCGTAGTTAATAATACCGAATCGCACGAAATCACGTATCTACCATCACTGCAACTACATATTACATTACCAGAAGGTTACCCGGAATCTGAACCTCCGAAGTTTGAGCTGTCTACAACACCCGCATGGCTTCCTCGAACCCGTCTCGATGAGCTTGAGGCCGATGGAGTTCGCATGTGGGAAGAAATGGGTCACGACTTGGTGGTATTCGCATATATTGATTCACTACAACAAGGGGCTGAGAATGCCTTTGGTTATGGCGAGGAAGACAAAATGTTAGAGATTCCACAAGATGATAAGATCGCATTGCTCGATTTCGACATCAAATCTATACAAGAAGCATTCGACAAAGGAACCTATGATTGCGGTATCTGTCTTGGTAGTGTACCTCTTACTTCTTATTCATATCTTTGCTAACTTGTCTTCAGATCCCAAAAAGGGCTCCGCTTGCCATAAAATGATCGATTGCGGGCACGTCTTTTGCATCGAATGTTTACAAGATTTCTATAATAATGCGATCAAAGAGGGTGATCTAATATCGGTTCGTTGCTTGGCCCCAAATTGCGCAAAAGAGCGAGCCGAAAAGTCCACCAAAAAGTCTCGAAAGTCGAAAACTCAACTGAGTCCCAGCGAACTTCTTCAAATACCCCTTGAACATGATGTTGTCACGCGCTTTGTGAAACTCAAGCATAAAGCTCAACTGGAATCTGACAAAAACACTGTGTACTGCCCAAGAGCTTGGTGTAACGGAGCTGCTAGGTCAAAAAAATATCGCAAACCAGAAGGTCTTGAGGACGATGAAAGTTCAGATGATGAATCCGAAACAGAGATGAAAGGAAAGGGAAAAGGGTTTGTTGCAGGAGCGGACCTTATCGCAATCTGCGAGGACTGTTCTTATGCTTTCTGTAGTCGATGTCTACAGGGATGGCATGGAGAATTCAAAATTTGCACTCCAAAGAGAGAGAGAGAAGAGCTTTCTGAAGAAGAAAAGGCTTCGTTAGAATACATGCAACTTCATACTACACCTTGCCCTACGTGTGCCGCTCCGGTTCAAAAAACACACGGGTGCAACCACATGATCTGTTTCAGATGTAATTCCCATTTCTGTTATCTTTGCTCGGCTTGGCTGGAACCAGCAAATCCTTACAAGCATTTCAACCAAGAAACTACGGGCTGCTATCAACGACTTTGGGAACTTGAAGCGGGTGACGGCGACGATGTTGGACGTGGCTTTGGTGGTGGAGTACAGGAAGCAATCATCGAGATCCCTGAGGAGATCGAAGAACCCGAGGTGGAGGAACCAGAGCAGGAAATTCAGGAGCCCGAAGAGGTAATTGAGCAAGGCGAACGACAGGAAGTAGAGCGACAAGCCCCTCTAGTTTTACGTCTAAATCAGCCTCGTCAAGTTGCGCAACCTGCCCCTGCAGTCCCTGATGCCCCGCAGGCACATCGTGGACAACACAATCGAGGAAATCGACAGAATCAGGGTCGTGGTAATGGCGCTCCTCGTGGTCGTGCTGTTGGTATGAATAGACAGGAAATCCCGCGGCAAGGGGCTGGCAGGGGTCGAGGCCGAGGTCGAGGTCGAGGTCGAGATGACATAGTTGTTGATGCTGAAGATCAGGACCAGCATGCAGCGAATCAGGCTTGGGTCCAGAGATTTGTACGCATGGCGTTAAACGACGAAGAAGATCAGTTGGAATGGGACGATGATGAAGAAAATCATGCCGCCTGGGAAATACCAGTTCGGTAATAGCTATGATAATTATTAATAGGGTCGGATTAAGGACGTGGAACACCATGGCGCTGGCGATAGAAATTACATATTTATTGGCGTTCTACGGTTTGTCGTTGTAGACAATTGGGATATCTCGGTTTGCATATTAGCGAAAGGGGTGGGTGCATGATGGAGTACGTCGATCCATGATAAATACTTTATCTCGTAATTAAGAAGTATTACTCAATGGGTGCTTAGTTAAATGAAGATTGTAATTTATCAACCTCTATTGGTCTTTTTCCATTTAGAAAGCATGTTGTGGGACGTAAATTCAACAAGCGAAAGAGCAATTCTTGGCGATGTACACAGCAGCAATTTAAGTCGTGCAGAGAAGCTCTAGTGGGCTTTGTTCATCGATACTCAGTCCAAGTAACAATTCAATTTGAGACACCGGGGCATTTGAAATACATTGGTCCCTGACTATGATCACTATTATCGATGACATCACGACTTCATATCAAGTTGTTGTGAACGACATATAAAATCGTGTTCCCTTTCAATACAAACACGCAGAGTACACAACGTCTAAACTCATAATCTAACCAACTTCGAGACTGACAAATTTCATAACCCTCTTAACAAAAATGTCAACAGGACCCTCGAACACCACACCCGCTATTAATCATGAACCTCACCCCGATCCCATCGCTCTCACCGCAACTCCCGAAAACCCCAAAGAAATAGACTACACGCCTAATTCCACATTATCTATCCCCCTCTCCCCTTCGCGCCAGAAGATCGTAACAAGTATTACATCGCTATATAGTGGGAGCTGTGTGGAAGGAGGCACTGGGGAGCAAGATATGCATGTTTATTCTGAAAAGGCAATTTATGATGATCCTTGGAGTTATTGTGATACGAGGTTCAAGATTGCGGGACAGTGGTATGGTGAGTTGTTTCCCAGGTGAAAAGTGCGAATGGAGTTTGATTCTGAGATGAGTCCACAGTGGGACGGAATGTCAAGCTTAGATTTGACGGACAGATCCAAGAGGAATGAAACTAATTCGAGATAATTTTATAGGAATACCCATGATCATGGGGTCGTCCAAAACCCTTGCCACAGAAGTTGTCAAGTCTTCAGACGACGAAATTGTATTTAAATTGCGGCAGGAATATAGACCAAAACTCTTGCCAAAAGGAAAGGTTGTTGACAGTATGTATTTTGTTCTCTATTCAGTCCATTTTAGTTCCTTTCATTCTTTTTTATTTCACTCAATCCCTGCCAGAGTATATGAATACATGACTTACGTAAAATAGGTCTTATAAGCTTGAAACTCATCAGAGAAGGAGATGAAGAGAAAGTTATTTATCATAAAGATATGTGGAATGAAAAGGATTACAGTCACGAGGGGCTAGGAAAGGTGTTTAAGACGTTGAATGGAGATTATTTGACGGGGATTACGAGACCTCCCAAGAGCTTGTAGAGGCACGATGATATTTCTGCTGGTCCTGTTGGGCAGAGAGGAGAGGGGCAAAGCATTTTCATTGATTTATTTTCTCTTTATAATCGCATTTGAAAGCGAGTGGGAGCTTTCTATCTATACCTTACAAATAGTTTACAGCCGCGACTTGTCAGCGCTTTGTGCCTTCCTTTCGAGCTTTGCGCCTTCGTACGCTCTTAGTGAAGATTTATCGAGCAAGTACGAGAGGAAAAGCAGGCGAGTTTTGTATCACCATGCCACGCTTTTGTGCGCCAATAAATGAATGTCTAGGTTAGCATGGCGATATTCCTGCTGATCGCTCTGTCATCATGGATGGTTTGCAAGAATAACCACGTTTATGAAGTTTATATCTGAGGCAAGAAGATCCAAATACTTGGATTCTCTCCGCCCTTTTGAAATCAAAAACGCCCACGAACTTGCGGATTGACTTCTTCGGGCTTTTAAGTAACCCACCTCGAGCCTTCATAGACTCATATGGCTGAATAGAATTCTTGAACGCGTTTTCATTTTCGGCAGATTCCCTTGCATTTTTAAGAGAAAACATTCACTTGTCCAATGTTAATTATGGCTCTACTCTTGCTGGTTGCGAATCTTCCGAGAATTGCGAGCTCGTCTTACCGATTCTTTCAAATATTCCTAAACTTCCCCTCTCTTACAATCTACTTTGCAGAGCGTATGGAAGACTTTCCTAAATATAGCTTAAGCTCATTGGATATCTAAGTGGGCAAAACCAATTTCTGATTTCGAATGATGGCGGACCCTCCACTCCAGTCACAGGCTGTACTATGACTAGAGATAGTTTACATCCTCTCGAAATGCTGAAGAAGCTCGTCATTGAAAGAGATGTTTATACACCCGATACCAACTACCGCCATGATCAGTACTATATGGCTGTACTTAGAATCGAAAATGTCAAATTTGACTCAAAAATGTCAAATAAAGAAATAGTCAAGGCAAAAAAGGGACCCTGAAGCGGGAAAACCATATTGGGACAAGTCATCTTGCGACGATGAGGAAAATATCTGCAGACTGTAAGATGCACTGCCCACAACTAGAGGTCCTATACATTTGTAGAGTGGTAGCTTTGTTTAGAATCCCTACGAGCGATCTAGGAGCACTCGGGGGATTTATATTCCATCACTGTCGATTATAGAATACTGGACTGGAAAGATGTTCCATATGATACCATGGTTCGATTCTAGCATAGTTGCACTTTTGGGACACAGTATTTGAGGGTTATCATTCACGGCACTGATAGTTACAATACCAGTGACGTCTAGGAACCACTTTATGATTTAATATCCGAAAACTATTACATGTCAACAGAAGACAAAAGTAGACAAAGTTTACTTACAATATTCTCAGCAAAATTTTGGGAGTGCTTCGTGGGCACAACATGGAGCAGTATTTTTCGTCCGATCTTGATAATAGATCAGGCCATTGAATTTGTCTAAAAGTTACCTCTTGGTAAAGACAAAGGAGCCAAGTGTCTTTTTGTTTTTACCAGAACGCGATAGAAAGATCAAAAATCCTGTGTCGCCACACGTGGCCAAAAACCATTCATAATCAAGAATATAATCGACTCAACTGATCAACAGTAAGTCCCCTTTACCACTCACCCCTATTCATCAACACACATACCCCCTCCTTCTCGCCTTCAAGCCCACGATCTACTCTCCTCTTTTTCCACACCTACCATCGCATCGCCTTCCATTACACACGCCTACCTTGCAAAAACAAAAACTGCCATTTTCTCGCCAATCTTCTAATTCGCCATCTCAAACCAACCCCGTCTCACCATCCAACCGTTCTCCCAATATCCACTTCTTCCCGTCCCTTCCTCGCCAAATTCTCTGCATAATCTATTCAAACAAATGGGAACTCGAGACGAGATCTCCACATCTATATAAGGGGAGGATTAGTGAGTCTACCATGAATAAGGCTTCGATAAGATCGACATTTGTGGACGTTAGGAGCGTTGTGGATGCGGGAGGTGGCGATTGAAATACAAGGGTTCTATATTTGGATATTTGGAATTGCCGTTGAAGGGCGCAGGGGAATGGGATTCTGGAATGCCCGAGAAGGGTGGGAGAAGTTTTGTAGAAGGTGATCGGCGGTGGTAACAGAATCATGTGAATAGAGTCCAAGAAAACATGAGGTTATGTGATTTTATAATGTATGAATGAGTACTATCAGTTTTACAATAGATATGAGATCCAACTAACTCAATCGCAACTAAAGCTCCCTTGCCATTTGATCGCATCTCCATGTGCAAACTTTGCCTCCCAGTACTCTATCTCTTTCCCTCCCAAAACCCCGAGTCAGTGAGAAAAGTCAAAAGATGAAACATCTCGTCGAGGAGAAACACAATAGTAAGCTAAGACCGATTTCGTCCGAGTCGCGAAAAAGTCTTGGTTCGCGATCTAATACCTTTATAGTTCACAAGAGCTATTATTAGTGAATGTCTGATCTCACCTATCGGATGGAAGACGGCTTTTTGGATGATTTTGCTGCTTTGGGCATTTTTCCTCGAGAAAGAGAAGAACGAGGGAAGAATGAAGTTAGATGATAGGGTAAAGATGGAATGGCACAAAGTGAATTTGGTAAATTTGATCGGTAGAGAATGTGGCTGAGGACAATTTTCAAAATAGCATGGGAACCGATTATCATCATCTCATAATGATTAATTATCTAAAAGAGGTAGAATGCAGGTCCTTTTCTTCCATCAAGTTCATCGTATCATCGTGACTTTCATCTCCTTGTCTCTCCCACTGCGCGCTTTCCAAATGACCTTCCTAGGTAGGAAACCCATATAATGTGATCCTCTCCACACTTTTCTCCATCGCTCGCCACCAAAAACTCTAGCAGGATGTAAAGAAAGCTTATCTTGCTATAGAACCATAGAATACACAAGGTGTATATGATATCTATCAAAAGAGATCTCGATCCATCTGGGAAGGACCTGCTGTGGCCTGTCGTAGGTAGTGATACAACACAGTATATAAACGCCGCATGAAAAAATCGTAATCTTAACCTTCCATCTTCCAATTCCTTCATATCTAAAGACCCTAATAATAGACGTAAATGAAAAATAAAATATAAAAAACCAAACAATCTGGTATCATTAGATCCGAAAAAACTCCCTTTCCTTAGTGACTCCATCCTTCTTTTCTTTGCCTCTGCTCCTTTGTACAAACAGAACCCAGTTCAATTATTAAGGACGCTCAAAATGATAGACCCATCATATCCATTGGCCATTGCTTCCCTGTCTTAGCCTTGACTGTCGACGGTTAGAATCCGATCTAGTGGGGATAGTCCTCACAGAACCTTTTCGGGAAAGCGATTCTCCAGGTGGCGTGTAAACAGTTGGACTCAGTTGAAAGATTGCATCAGAGTTCTCTAAGCGTTCGATTGCTGGCTGTTTTGGGGTTGAGGGCTTTGGTATCACCGGGAGAGTCTTGTTGACGGAGAATGGAGATAGCTGTGGAGAAGTAGAGCGAGGGGAATATGATGTGGTGGGGGACTGTTGCCTTTGAGTGGTGTTTGTATTGGCCAGAGGGGAAGGTCGGAATGGCGAGCGAGGTGGGATTGGAATGACATTTCCAGTGAGATTTGTTGTCTGTAGTGGAGGTAGATGGGCTCTAGATGGAGCAGTCATGGTCTTTGGTGCGGGATTGAATTTTGATGTAGGAGAGTAGGTCATTGACGGGAGAGCGGGAGCTTGAAAGGTAGTCGCAGGAAGTGCAGTCAATTCGTAGGTTGTTGTTGGGAGGGGAAGAGGGAGATTTTTGGGAGCGGCTGGAGAAGGCGGTGCTTGTGAGAAACGAATACCGATTTGAACTGTTGCTGATGAAGATACAGAAGAGCCTCTTCTATGTCCCATCTTGCCGTGAAGTGGTGGAGGTGGTAACAGATCCGAAAAATCGCTGATCTCGTATACTGATTCCGAGGCGAATCTGTTCATGTAGGGAGGCGATAGGGTATCAGGGCTATCGGGAGCTGGTGTTGGGAAAAGAGAGTATGATTGTTTCCTCGTATATTCGGAAGAGACATGCTCGGTAGGGGTAGGAGGAATGGGTAGCGATGGCATTTGGGTAACGACATTTGAGCGTAGGGGATTTGGCTTAGTCGGCGAATAAGTGGGTGATTTTGTAACAGATAATTCGGTCATGCCAATGAAGTTTCTTTTGTTCGAGGAAGTGATCAAACTTTTTTGGCTTTCTGCTCGGCTTACTAATCCCGATCTTGGAGATAATGGCGCTGGAACAGGATCCATTATTTGATCGCTGAATGCCAACTCATTTGGCCCCCACATTCTAATCTCATGCTTATTACTAGGCCAGGACCTGCCTCTTGGCCCAAATGATGTTGTTGCAGTATTTGACCTTAAGAATAAGTGGAGTAAGCCGTTCATCAGACCGGACAAATTGAGGACCACAGTTGCCATCATGGCTAGCTTGAAGTCGCCGTGCCCGATTGCTTGGGAAACGAAGTATGGGATCACGAAGCCCTTTTGATCTTAGCTATATTGAACACCAACTGGTCAGAGAGACTTACCAATGATACGACACCAATGACGAGGTAATACACCATACGAGATGCTGCAATTCTTTGATTTCGCTCTACCAAGGTTGTCTTGGATAGTCTGATAAATATGGTGAGAGCACTGATAATTAAGAGACCGGCAACAGTTGAATAAACAATGAGTCCAAACATTCCATATCTTGACACGAACCATATCAATGAAGCAAAGCATCTGTTCTTTTGTGGAAAGAGATTTGTTG
Organism: Botrytis cinerea B05.10; assembly: GCF_000143535.2. Taxonomy (NCBI): domain Eukaryota; kingdom Fungi; phylum Ascomycota; class Leotiomycetes; order Helotiales; family Sclerotiniaceae; genus Botrytis; species Botrytis cinerea. Next base: position 1,619,856 of record NC_037325.1, on the reverse strand, counting down.
GAATCCAAGTGCCAACTAACATCAAAACAATTGTTCCTAAGCATATCGACACATCGTATTTTCCTCTTGGTTGGAAAGGTGTTTTCTTCAAAGATCGTATGGCACATTCGAGTCCGAAAACGAGTTGAATATATGGGACAATGAAAAGGCCTGAACATTATTAGCATCAAGAGGGGTTTTTAGTACCAAATAAAACATACCAATCCACATAAATTGGGCAATTGTACCGCATCCAAATGTAAACAATGAATGAAGCCCTTCCCCTTGAACTGCAGCAAAGATAAGTCCTTGAATTACAATACCAATAGATAGTACCAAAGGGAAAGTTTCCGCTGGGTGAATCATCGAAACGCAGAATTTCCTAGCACGCGTTAGTTACCCTGCCACAAAAATGCGATTCATCCATAACATACGAAGCTTTGAACTTCGGGTTGCATCGTTTCGATGCCCAGTAACAATCATAAAGAATACTGGCTGCCGTGGCAAAAGAAGCTAGTACATTAAAGGCTGCTAGAATAATAGTCGATGTCCGGACCGATTTGCTTTCTGCAAAAACCAAATTTTCTATAATCCCCTCGGCAACTGTGTTGTTCCCAGAACTCTGTACATCTTTCAGGAAGGTCGAAGCAGGTTCTGAGCCATCGTAAAGGTTTGCCCGAGCCATCAAATATAACGCTGAACTTGCACCCATTTTGTCGTTAGTGTGGTCGAAGCTATCGATAGATATAGGCAGTGGGCCGCGGCGTTGCCTTATGTCGTCGTTAAGTCATGAGATTCGAATGATAATAGTGCTATAACGATAGTGTTATGGAAAATAATTCAAGAGTTCTTTGGTGTGAGTGACAGAGGAGACCGGAAAAATAATTAATGAAGTATAAAAAGAGCGGATTGTACCAATAATCCAGTTGGCACGAAATAAGAAAAAAAAAAGATAAGAATTATCTGAACCAGCAGTGATGGATAGTGCACTGCACGTATCGTAGAGAATAATGACAGACTCGAAGGTAGGAAAAAGAACCCCAAGAGAATGACACAAAGTCTCAAAAGACGGTTCACAAATATTATCGGAATGCATGATGTATAAGAAAGCATATTCGGTAAGGCGAATGCCTGGCCCACGCGCGGATTGACCAAGTCCGTCCTGGCAGGGTAACCCTGTGCGCGGAGGAAGTGGTGGGGAGGTAGTGCTAAACTATTATGGGCCACGCCGCCGCCTCTCGAAGTGGGTTTCAAATCATTTACTATGAAAGGTATGAAAAGGTGGTGGTACCCAAGGAAAGACTTTTATCGAAAAGTGTTTGGACTTCCCGATCAAGTGGAGGACGCAATCAATTGCTTACAACATGAGCGATATTCAAGGAACATTCTGATTCAAGATGCTTATCGCGATATTTTTCATTAGTAAAGCCAGTTTACTAGGCCAGACATAATAGAGGAAGCAGTCTTTGACAACTGAAGTATGAGAAGCTTGACTAGGTACCATTGAGGTTTCGGCCGTGTCGCAAATGTTCGCTTAGGACCCTGACTACAAGGTCAAAGCAGTGTGGGTCAAGCAGTTCATGCAGCAGGATAAATCGACCAATCAAGAGAAGTAATAGAAGGCAAGGGACCAAAGGATGGAAAAGATACCGGCAAATATCCACGATTCTCAACGTAGATGGTTCTGTGGAATATTCCATCGTATTCAGGTTATGAGATTTTCTTGGTTCATGGGCACCAATTGGCTATAAATTGCCGATGGCATTGATTGAGTGGAACTCGAACCAGGACACTGGCCTTTATGTGCTCTGTTAAGAAAAGATTGAACATTTCAGATTTAAGCATCAATCAGTACGAGAAATAATATTGACTAACGAGTACCTTTTTCCAACGACACTGAATCAGCAGTAATTAAAATCGATAACAAGCAGGACCGAACACTGTTTAACCCGTGAAAATTGCCCATATCCAACTCAAGTTTTGCCATAAACTCGCCAGAGGGACTCTGTGCGACATCATAACCAATTTGACATCATCATACACATACATTTATCTCAAATGTAGCATGGGTGCGACTGACCCTTGACTTGGAAACAAACAAGACGATATTGGTCAAGACATCAAGTTTTGGTCCTAAGAAGAAATCGAAAGGTTCGTCCAGTAATCGCTAGACTGAGGCCTGACCTTGGAATTTGGAAGTAAAAATCAGGGGATGGAATATTCATGTGGCGTCCCCATGAAGCTCAAGGAGTATCAAGATGAATAGGATGAAACCAATCACTATTAATAATTAACGTGCTCTGAAGAATTTCCGCAAAGACACGACGAACTATGAGAATAAATCATACGATGAAGAGAACGATTTTGGACATGCATTGCGTGTCTGTGGATATTTGAAGAGTTTGAAGTCGTGAGAATAGAATGATTGTTTGTTTGCTGTTGAGTTGTAATTCACGATATCGAATTGTCGCGACGAAAGGGTGAAGACTAGTCTTAATCTAGCCTAGAAATATTACTAATAAACTACACGTGACTTAAATTCCCCATACAGCTTTCTATCCTTGCGTCTAGTTGGGAGAAGAACTTCAATGGCCAAATTGATTCTTTTGAGCTCGCATCTCGTTTCTACCTGTTTGTGATCTTCTCATCTTGTTACAAATTTCGTCCCTTCATCTCCACAGAACATGGAGATAGAAGATGAGTCCCGGTTTATTCAAGCACACTGCAACCTGGCGAATCAAGACCCTCACGGATACAGCAGTTGCCATTGCCTTGGAACTTTACCGTCACCGAACCACTGTCAATCATCTCACAATACGAGATGATATCTAGCAGTCTATTCTAGGAGTTCTAGATATCGAGTTTTTCATATCTCCAGGGCTGACTTCCTTCCACTGCGCCACCATCAGAACCATGTTCCCCACGAGATGGACCCCTAATACAACCTTCACTTTGGGTATATCCGTTATTGTTACCGACAACGATTGTATCACGCAATCAAGGATCCTCAGATAAGGGAAACTATTATCCAAAGCACCTCTTTTGAAGACTTGGTTGGACAGACTAGACACTGGCGTTTCCCTATTTCAAGCGATACAAATATTTGTTCTCGATCGTTACCGCTTTTCCAGAATCATGACTTTCGAGTAAGATTGTACAGAACTATCTTTCTAGTACTGCGTAACATATGAAACTATGAAAGTTCGCTACTGCCTAGACTTTAAGTTTTAGTACTTATGTATTGTATTCCAAGCTCCTGCATAAGGTTCATGCTACCCCGTTATTTTAATTTATTCACTTCACTCGCGAATCCCTTCACACGTTTGATCGACTTTCCAGTGAAAATGCAACGTATTCTATTTTTCATAGTTACATGCATGGCCCATCAAATATTGCACTAGTTTTTATTCCTCTGATATGCAATCTAGAAGCCTGCTCAAGACCCGCTCTTGTAGACCCTTAAACAGGTATCCAACGTCGGATGAGAACCGGCACTGATTTTGAGTTTATCACTCCTCGTCTTTGTTTAGCTATTTATTACCACAAAATTAGTCATATTGTGGCCTTGGGATCTCTCAGTGCTTTTGCGCATAACAAAAGGGCTCTATTGCTTTCAGATTCTACGTCTCCTAACCTTGGATGCATACGTCAAACCAGTCATTTGGGCCCGCACATCTTTGTTCCCCTACACTTTCATTTGGAATTAGTCTTAAATGTGCCATTTGCTTTTTTGAGTACCGAAGCACCTCGTACAAGTGCCATATGACCTGTCATGACTAATTTCCAGAGAAACCGGAATTTTATCTTCTGTACTTGGAGTTTTCAGATATATTCCTAGTTTTATCTTGAATTTTAAGTTCTCTTTTCAAGATTGCCAAAGCTATATCCCATGTACTGAAAAGGTGACTGGGTGAAACCTGTACCTATCAATTAACATCAAGGTTTCTGATAATTCAAGTAAATAAATCATGAAATATCATTTCATTTACAATTTGAATGTATTGAAAAACTAAGAATCCTTATTAGCGAACGACTTGGACGTTCCAATTGATGTTAACTCTTCCTCGGGCGTAAAGCCCTCGATTTTCCGCCGACACTTGAAACCCTTCACTGGCGTCCCTCAAACAAGCCCCCTCATCTTCAAAGATTCCACCTCCCACCAAATTTTTTCCGCTACCCTGTTCTTCCCAAAATCAAACTCATACAAACTCACATCCTCACACATCCCCTCATATTTCCCCAGCGCCAACCCCACCTTCAAGACCTCCAGGAAACTGGGCAACACAGCCCTAATATCTCTCTCCATTGTCGCAGAGTAAACATTGCCCCTCCCAACCCCACAAATACATTTCCTCGCTTTGATTACGAACTCCTCGATCACTCTTTCGTCCTCTTTATCACAATCACCCGCCCACGAAGATTGAAGAGCATCTGTCAGATCCCGCTTCTCCTTTCGGGTCAGTGCAGCCCATGTTTTGACGATACCTATATGCATACATGTATGGACCTCACTTGGTCTTGATGGAGTTTTTGTTACGCCTGGTAATCCTGTTTCACTTGCTTCTTCATTGATCTCTGGTTTTCCGAGAATGCCGAAAATATCGATTAAGTGATCTCGTCTCTTCTTCCTTATTTGGTCCAACAGTCGTGGCGTCCATTCTATCTTCCTGCTTGCTATTTGATCCAAGGAGACGTCATCTGGTAGGAAAGAAATTCCGCAATTTGGAGCTCCGCAGTGAAGTACTGATGCGCCAAAGGGATTCTCAAAAGGGACCACAGCACCTTTGTGGCTAGCATACGCATCTTTATTCTTGAAGTCTGGCTTAGATTCGATGAATATACTTAGCAGTATCTCAATAACTGCATTTTCAGGAACCTCACCCTTTATGTCTAGCAAAGCTACTGCTAATGGTTCCTTGGAGCGCAATTGTGCGAAGTAGGTCTTGGCAGAGTTATGTGCGAATTGGTAGAACACTAGCCAGAAAGCGAGAATCTGTATTCGAGACATCATCCTTCTTGATTCTTCCTCTGTCCAGCCATTGAGAAAATCTTCTGCAGGCATGAACTTCATCAATATACTCCAGAATGTTGATACTGATCTTAATATTGATGCATCACCTCCCATATCTTTTGGAATTAGATCGTCATTGAATTCCACGTAAAGAATTTCCAAAAGAGGTTTTGTCCAGTCGCGGGGCTTACCCATGTTTTTATAGAGCCGTGCAAGGAAGGTTGAGACAAATGAATGCAGGAATTTGGTATTCATCATATCTGTAATGATCTCATCGGAGAATACATCCAACGTTTTTCCGAATCGTAGCAGTTGCATAAAACCTGCGACAGGGTAATTGATACACCAAGACGTCAAGCCTTGGTTTCGAAAGTCTTGCGCAGCCCAAGTAAGAGCCACAGGGTAAGTGGTCCATTGGCCCAGTTCGTTGAATGTTTCCCTCACTCGGAGATGTAAAATTATATTATTCAGGAGCCAAGTCATTGCATCCCTTCTCTGCAAAACCTCTGCATCCATACTGCCTTTTTCATTCTCAAAGCCGGCACCGGCCCATTTTTTGACCCTCAACGTACGATCCAAAATCGTCGCAAACAGTTGCCCCATAGCCGGAACGCCGGTTTTTAACCCTGCATTAAGCGCTCTGTACAACTGCTGGTTAATGTATGATTTGTTACTTCCAGTGTACTCCAGAGTTGGGATGACTGCCGAGACTTCTTCTCCGTAGATAGAATGACCAGGTCTTCCAAACAACGCACATTGGAAACAAATACACTGACTAGACAGTATATTCATGTTGGCTTCAAATCTTCCGGCTGCCAACGGGAAGTCAAGAGCAAAATTATCGGTATTAGCCGCCATTGCGTCTAGGCTCAGCACCTTGAGAGCAATAGACAGAATCTCGTTGTCCCCACAGCAAACTTGACATTCGCCTCTAAAGCCTGGGGCTTCAAAGTCCAGCACTGAAACATCCACTGCAGAGTCTGCGGAAACGTTTTCAGCACGTCGTGCTCGATTTGATTTTCTCGAGAGGATTTCTGCTGTAAATCCAGACTTTTCTGAATCAGACAGAGCACGTAAAGCTGCATCCATTTTTCGATTACGATCTCTAATACCCTGTAGTTTTACATCATTCTGAGCTGCCGTATAAGCTCTGCGGTTCTCCTCATGGGCATCTCTTAATTTGGATTGTAGGAGAACTCTAGCCTCGCTAGATATTTCTGTATCAGCAAGAAGATGAATAAACCCCGCCGCACCGGATACATCCTCGAGTTTAACCGTCAGTTGTTCCACCTTTTGGGCGAGAAGGAATGATCTAAGTTCATTCAATTTTCCGCGGGATTTGCAGGCTAGAAGCAGAGCATCGAATGCTTCGTCGGCAAAAAGTAGGTCACGGTCTTCATCCGAAATGACTCCCGCCCGAAGAAGCACGTCGACATCGACCAAGGTAGGTTGGGAATTATTGTGAGCCGCGTTCCATTCTTCGCCCAAATTGAGCTGCGCTGGGGTTGAAGTTCTTGTTTTCGCTGTTGGGACATGAACTTCCATCTCTGTTATTTTCTGTACCAACGCTGCTTCGTTAGGAAAACTGGTTAATTTCTCCCACGAATCGTGATCTTCTGCTTGATCTAAAGCTGCGAAAGAGCCTTTGCTGGCTATTACATAGATTCGATTGCTTTCATAATCTTTGAATAGACATAGTGCATTCGAACAGTTTGCATAAGACGTGATACCCACGGAAACGTTCGCTTCATTTGGTGCATTCCTTGTGTGTGATGTTATCAAAAACACCGTCGCGCAATCAAACACTCCGAGTTCTTGTCCCAATCCCGCCAGCGTGTGCACCTCATAATCAGGGACCTCTCCATCTGTAAGTAGGAACCAAATATCAGAATCACGAATCTCTTGCATCGATTTTTGGTTCCTCAATATATATTGTGGTTGTGTTCCGCCCTGATCAGGAGCCCAGAAACATCGTTCCCAATTCGTTGGGTCTTGGCAGTTGGAACCCCATCTCGTGACTCTATCTTCGTCTTTTCGGGCAGAGACTTCGTGAATTCCATCTGCAAAGTTGTGTTCCGAGATAAATCAAATGCCAGCTGTAGATCCAGAAGCATCGAGAGCGAAATACTTTCTGGCATTGGCGAATGAGGTGTATTCAATTTTGCCCTCATCGGCTGGCTCGAGGACCACTTTCCATGAAGCCATATTTGATATGTAGCCTTCTTTTCGAGAAGAAAACTGATTGTGAAATAATCGTATCATAGAAGATGACCATCAACTAAATATAAGTCAGATAAACATTGATTCGAGTCATAGATAGAGAAGTAGGGAGTCACTCCGGCGTGATGACTCTTCCCCGCAACTGGGCATGGGCGGCCCCCATTTCACTGTGCCACCCCCACCAATTAATTCATCCAATATCAGTGAGCAACACAACTGTCCCCGATTGAATTTATTCAAGAGCTGAGTAGATCAACGATTGTTTAAATCGTTTCAGACAACGATAAAAGTGGTGACAGGTGCAATTGTGGGCATCTTGGCCTCTGAATCTTTGCGCTCAAGAACATTGATCTTAAGGGCGTCAAATGCCAGCGCACAACGAAACCATTCTATATTCACAAAATATCATGGAATACTTTCTGGAATAATTTATTTTCAAGGTCAAACTTTCCCAGGTGTAGATATATGTCGAGTATAAAGCTACCTACGGACGTGCAGGTTTTATCCGCTTACATAGAATGGTATGGCTCCGACCTTCCAAAACACATCATTACTTCCTCAGTAAATTTCCAGACTCGACAAATAAGGCAGACCTGTTGACTTTAGAACACAATCAATACTGATTGTCTGAGGCATAGTCAGTCTAATACTCGGCACACAGATCAAGTCAGGCACAGGTCATCTAAATCCCAGCACAGGAATCGGCTACCTTCCCTTTGTATGTGGTTTTGCAGATAAATGGAGCACCGCCAATAACTTCCTTGTGGCATATTTACATATGCACACAAGTTGATAAATCAATTAATTCGTTCAATGGACGATCGGTACTTCATGAAAACGAGATGGTTCAGATTTTGTTCTCCTAGTGTAAACATCGATACCATGCATCAGCTCGACATCGCGATTCTGTTCTTCACGCGGTGCCATTGTTTTAAGATACTGGAATATCATAATAGAGGTGTGTGAAACGCATCTCACCATTTTAAAGAAAGCAGATTTACATGTGTAAGTGTCTATTCCATGAGATATTGATGTCAGTTCAGCCACAAGCCCAGTAAAGTTACCTGATCTCTGATGGTATGTAATAGCGACCGATTCTTAAAACTAAACATCAATCTTCTTCAGGTCTTGCTCAATCTTACTTAGTTCGTAGTCGAACTTGAGGCAATTGGCGGTGGGAATAAAACCCTTCTCTTCACTCTCCAGACAAGGTGGTAAAATCTACATGAGATCACGACTTATAAGCTATGGGAAAGGGGTCTTGGATATGCAATTTCTCATGGGCAAGATTTGTGAAGAAATTTCCCAGTGACCAAAATCATGCAGCTATTTTTGTTGAGTGCAGAATCTTGAATAATGGACCAGACTTCGATTCAAATCTGAGGAATTTGATCTAATGGCCGAGATAGCAGGAGATGAAATTTTGCCAAAACATGATCTTATCCGACAGAGGGTATATGTAAATAAGAGGTTTAAACTCTACGATAGACATTTATATCGCAAAATGAACCCCGCGGTCGAGATATCCATTCTTTCCTACCAAACTGAGTATTCTCAACCAGCATAACAATTTCGTGTTGTGGAATAAGTACCTCCAGTCAAAAGGAGAACTTCAAGGCAGATTAGGTTCTGTTTCTGTTCCATGTTAGCCTTTCCGAGTCAATTATCCTTTCCTGAATACCATTGATAGTTAGTCTTCAGGATCCTGAAACGGAAGTTGCGGAGGAGCGGTGTTTTTGAATTAACTCGGTGACTGTTTTGGTTCTACTTTGATATAAATCAAATATCATCAAGCATTAATAAAGAGCTTACAAGAAATCCACAAGCCCATAAAGAAGTATTCCACAAATTATCGCCACGATCCGTATACGTTATAGAGTGTTCCCACGTACCTGGAAACTCCTCATATCGACTTCACAAAGTTTTAAAGGAAGCTTATGGCTAGATACACACACGTTTTGGTTGTCGCTATCGAATCCCTGCCGTTCAATTCCTCTCCCAAGATTTGACAAGAAAGCTGTTTCATTAATCGAATATATGAGTTAATTGCCTCTGCCGATTGCTTATCTTACTTGCAAACTGCTACATCACAGGACTACCATTAGGAATTAGATCTACTTACACCTCCATAACCTCTGATAGACTCCTATAACGACTATATCAAATTCAAGTAAGCACTGAAGCATTAAATAACAATGTCGTCGACAGAAGCAAACTACGGTAGCAGTGGGCGATCAAATTCTCCTTCTGCGCCATCTCCGCGGAAATTTACAAATCTTTGCCTCAGGTGTATAGCCCAGTTATCTAAGTGTTGTGGATGTGGTAAATTCTTTTTTCTGCCGCTTCCTAGATGCAGAGACTGCATTGCTGGTATTACCAAGCCTTGGAAAGATGGAAATCCGGAGGTTGAGTATGTTGACCCTGGAAAGAATCAATGTCTCCCAGGTAATTGTTTAGCTTGGGGTGGTGGCCAACAGGTGCAGCACCGAGGATAAGATGGTCGCAAGAACACTTCATATGCTTCAAGAAACCATCGTCACGACCTTCGATATGATGGAACATGCTTTTCATATTTCACGTGGTACTGTATTAGGCATTTAATCTGGGGCTCAGGGTTTTGCTAAATACTGTTGGATTTGGCTATTTGATGCAGATAAGATGTCGTTGGACATCCAGCGGTGGTCTAGGGAAGAGACCAATAATCAGTTTCTTTATGGCAAACTTAGCTAGGGATGAAAAGAGACCTTGGGGGAACGGATATTTTCAAGGTTTCTCTTTGCGGCATCGAAAGACTGGGTCCATGAAGAGATCTCGCCTCCTCAGGTTGAATGACAGGAGGTACAATGGACAAGTGGTATGATGGATAAGCGGTAAAAATGAGCAAGCATGATGTGCTGATCGCACAATTGACAATTGAGGAGAAAAGCAGATAATGCAACAAGTTTCTCTCACACACTCTTTTTGCTGAATGCTTATTGATAATCAAGATCTACTCCACTTGAGCTCAGAGATCAGCAAGTTAACACTTTAGTTGATCGCATATTGATACGAAGTTAATAAAAAATAGACTACTGCAAGTCACGAATGAAATTTTTCTTGGCAATCCAGGCCGATTCGAGCTTAGACCGCACATCAGATAATGCTAGCATTAAACTTAAAATCAACTACTCTTCACTAATTTGGATAGTATATCACTTGATGAGTATTCACGTCATTTGTAACTATTGCTTGATTTTTTCACAATGACCAGATATCACATACAGATTACAAGTTTGAAAATTCGAACATCTCGAGATTGAGAAATATCGGGTAACTACCCCTTCCGGATATGTTTTGAAAACTAAAGTTAGCAATTCCCCCATTCTTGGTACCTGATGACAATTTTACAATACAATATAGACATCTAGCTTGATGTGACGGAATTTAAATCATGTATGATTCATAGAATTGAGGGGGTGACTGTTGTAGTCAGTCTTGTAGTCTATTCAAGGCAACCAAAGAAAACGTTTGTGTTGGAATTTTCCGCATAATTTACTCTGATCCTGGAAAGCTGTCAACTTTAGTATCTTTAGGACTACCAAGAAAGTTCTTGGTAACGCAGACCATGTGTTTTTGCCCTGGTGTCATTTTCATTATCTTATCCATTTGCGATTTCAAGAATATCTGACGCCAAGATCCACTGCCTTCAGCCCATACTATACTAGATACTTCTAGTCTGCTATCTTAGCTATCATAGTAGTAGGTTGCGAAGATGTAAAGAACTAATAAATCAAAATACAGTTTGAGTAGCTCCAACACTAGGGAGGCAGTTTTAAGTTAGTTCAAGGACACATAAGTAGATTTTTTTTAGCATTTGTGTATATATATTCGTGTTTCTCTCCCTTCACTGTTCTTTTCATTATTCCAATTATTTTGTTTTCTTTGGTTCCAACAAACACTTAAAATGGCTTCAAATTCAACCTCCTGGATGAACAACTCTTCTTGGTCGCCTAGTCGCGCAAGTACTAAAAATCCCTTCGATGATAGTAATGGAGATCCATTTGATGACGTGCACGCAACACCTCTACAAGACATTGAAACCGGTACTACTGTACGACTATCCACCGAAACACAACAACGAGACACAGTTGTTCAATCTAGCATTCCCTCAGAAGAGAAACGTATCATCGAGGACATTCGAAATGAGCGGTCAGTTATATGACGACTACTTGAACATCAACAACCCCTATATATTCATGCTAACGTTCGTTCTAGTCAATTGTGTGAAATATGTTTGGAACCGGTACGCTTTGCGAAGGATCGTTACTTGTGGCATTGCAAGTCTTGCCATACTGTTGCTCACCATCGATGTACGCTATTATGGGTCAAGGCAAACAGGGCTGGAAAGACCCCAGCTTGGAAATGTCCCCAATGTCAAAAGACCCAACGCTCGTTCCCCACGGAAAAATGCTGGTGTGGAAAGGGTCAGCCAATACATGACCACCATACCATTCCGAACGCGTGCTTTGATGGTGTTTGCGGCAGTAAGTCAAAATGCGCTCATGGAAACAAGTCGTCTTGCCAAAAGCCATGCCATCCAGGACCATGCGAGTATGAATGCGGAAGGTGTGCCAATGATCGTTTACCCAACCCCCCGAATATGAATACTGTTTGGGGTAGATTCAAAAGCAAAAGTGTAGATCTCCGCACTATCTTCTGCGTTTCCATGTTCATTTTGGCTCTACTTGGGGGTGTCTCTACCTTTATCGCCTTTCACATCAAGTGGCATACACAACCATACTTGTATCCTCGTTTTATAAATGATTATTCTTTAATAGAAGAATTTTGTCTGGTTGTGATTGGAGTAATTTATTTCATAGTCGGGGGGGTATTTTGCATTCGCTACTTACATAAGGGGACTAAGTTCTTCTTGGAGGTACTCAACGGCATTCCGGGACAGACTGGATACAAATTTAAATTGTTCCGAACAGTTTTAGGTGGAGGCTTACTAACGTGCTTTATTGTGGGGCTATATATTATGCCAGCCATCGGGTACGTAAACTAATCCTCTTCATATTTGTTATTATAGGAATTAAGCTGATATTTCCTGCACGTAGAATCCTCGCTGGTCCAGAAACAGAATGGTATAATCAGATGAAAGACTCTTGCCAGGGGTTTGAAACTCGAGTCGAGATAGGTACCCATTTCGCAGCGTCCACATACACTCTCCGCAGTCTCAATGCCTCTATCGAAAACCAAACCTTCTATCTCGCTCCCATAATTACACCACAGTTTGGCAGCAAAGCGCCTTACCAATACTTTCATCGTTTCTCCGGTAGCACAGCTAACACTCCAAATTATGCTATCGATGTTGATATAGATCATGGTGTCTGGCGCGAATTGCACTTCAATGGAACGGATGAGCTCACGAAATGGTGGGCTAGCGGCCGGAAAAAATACCCTTCAGTTCATCCTATCTTTGATAATATCAATACAAATGAAAGTGCAACTAAGCTGAATGGTACTTTCGTAACGCGTAACGGCCACCTCTGGCTACCCGATTTCGATCTGATAATTCAAGGGTTAGAAGATTCACGCAATCATGCCGAAATTGAACCCTTCATTCGGGTGTTCGATACACAAGGTCTTCCTCACTCACGGACCGAAAAGCTGTTGAGCCCCAAGTGGAACTGGAACAACAGGCGGGACCCGAGTATTGTAATGCGAACAGCAAGTTTTGGACATGGCAAGCAGAGATTGGATATGTGTGTAAAAGAAAATTTTTATTACAGCTCCAGCGGGGCACAGCAAAAACTTGATGGCGTGAGTGATGGGTCTATTATGCCATTGGCAATCATTGCGGCATTTAGAATGAGAATGGACGAGATGGATGCATTAGATGCTGGCAAATCTTTCGGCGTCAAAAAATCTTCAGAATATGATGGTTTTAAGGCTATGTAGCATAAATTTCCAACCCCTTCCACAGCATTAGTATAATTAATACTTAACAAGAATATCAATTCTACTACCTCTAATAATCGGGCTGCTTCTCCTCTGGAGAAGTTTCTTGCCTATCACTTCTTTGACTCGAGAAATCTAATATCATGGTGCCGTTCTTCATCAACTTATGACGTCTCTGATCACTGTCTAGACTTCAGGACTAATCAATTAAGCAATTCACATGGATCTTTCTTAATCATTCGATAATTTAATGATGTTAGAGATGTTCTGAGAAGTTTGCCAAAAAGCAAGATCTTACAACCACCTCGTGGTCTTTGGTGAAGCAACACCTGTCTCATCATATTCCAGTATCTTATTCAAGTATACTTAAACTGTAACGTTTAAGTTCTTAAGAATATTTTACTGAGAAGCTAGATTTCAATCTACCACTTGGGTTTAGAGATTATAAATCGAAAAAAGGAAATCATATTGAATCGTAAGTAAAATCAGATTGAACTGCTAGCAAAAGATGGTTTCCCAAATTATCATATGCTTTCAGTGGTCTTGATATAAGATTAAAACATAGCCTCAGGTATTTAGTAATAAAGCAAGAAAGAAAACTAAAGGATAATAGTTCAATTACACGCTGCCCTTGAAAGTGGAAGATTATATCTCAATCAACACTTTCTCATGACTTGATTCTTCAAAAAGACTAGTAAAGTAACCTGACGAATCGCAGATAATGAAGTTACCATCTCGATAGATTGTCCGCTTGCAAGGTTCTGCAAATTCCTTCGGCAGCGCTTCGTCGGTAGAATTAAGCTTGTGAGTACCGTATTCTTTTTCTAATTCTGCTAATATGCGTTTGAAATCGTATGGAAGCTGCCGGTATGCATTTTCTTGTTCCTCCAAGAACGGATTTTTTGATAAGTTTTCCCCATATAGACGCTCGTGCAATGCGGCTTGGATGCTTCGTTGACACCATCTTGTTAATGGGTCTATTTTCCGAGGACTGGAGTCTAGCTCCCTAATTTTCTCGTCGAATTCCTTCAGTTCGTTACTGAGACTTTCCATGACGGTTTTATCACTTGCGCACAGGTATTTCGTCAGACATGTTTGTAAGTAGCCAATTTTGTCTCCCTGCATGTCCTCTTGTATATGCGATAATTCACTCAGTACCTCTAAAGGCGACTCAGATGTGTAGAACATTTCTTGCAAGTATTGTACTACTAGAGAATAATCGACATTTTTGCGAGAGTTATCTAGCCCCAGCTTAAGCACATTCTCCGGTGTGCTTCGAGGCTGCCTTTTCCATTGCACAGGGATTAGGTTGTGAGATTCTAATGGAACGTAGATCGGCAAATTTGAAGCCCATATAATGACCCCTTGACATTGCTCCATATACTTATAATCTGGAATTTGACGAGTATTGGACGGTGCTTCTCTTGCTAGTCTTTGGTTGGCCAAAGCCAATTTTAGATAAGGGTTCGCTTGGACATTCTCCGGGTTACTGAGACTAAGGGAGATTGCAAACTGGTTGGCATGAGCCATGGACTGATTAATGACCTTCGTGATCGACGGATCATTCTGACTGCCATGCGATAATAATTGAAGTGAAATGGTTACCAACAAGTCAAGGAGAGCCAATTCTGTGGACTCGTTACCATGAGAACGATGCGCCCAGTCAAAAACAAAATGAAACCAGCCACTGAATTCCAATTTAACTGATTTCGGAACTGTCTTGGAGAGTGCCTGTTTTCGATTCTTGAGAAATAATTCAATGGCATCCCCGACTCCATATCTGGAACAAAGAGCCTGGAAAAGATCTCGCATATCCCATATTCTGTTAGTCAAGAGAAGATGCTTATACAAACTGTGCCAGTCTAACAAATTGTCTGTTTTAATCTCCGTGGTTTGAGAGACATTCTCTAGTAACCCTGTGTATCTCACCAGCTCGAAATCCAGATGGATTATATTGGAAAGCAATTGTACCTAGCAAATTATCAGACAAAGATCCAAAACACAATAAAAGGAACTGACCTGAATTGAATCAAGGTTCTCGAAATTCGCCAGTAATTCCGACCGGACTTCATCAGCCCACACATCTTTCATTTTGTCATCGGGCAAATAGCCAAAAGCACGCTGTCTTCCCAACTCAAACAAGGAACTCAGATACTGACTAGGAATCTTTCCACAGTCGCTCAACTGCTTCAGCAAACTTGACTCTTTATCTGCAGCAAACTCTACCAAAGTCTTGTAGGCACCCTGCTTCAATAAAGTATCCACGAAGTCTAGAACAAATTCTGGATGATCTTTCAAATCTGACGGGCAAGATTCGAAAAGATCTTTGGCGGAATCAAATTTGCCCTTCCTCGCAAGACGAGAGAAATCTTCTAAATATGCCTCAAGATCGTATTCGCAGTCAAAATTAACCTCCATACCTCCCGTGGAACCAGGAGTCTCGGCTAAATCTAAAATGTCCACTTCTAATATTGGTGCAGCCAGAGGCTGTTTGTGGCGGGGTCTAAGTTCACTTCCGGGGTTTTCAGCTGCAATTGATGGGTAATACTGCTGAGAGTCTGCAGCCAATTCATTTTGGGGTTGAGGACTTTCACTATTCACTTGTCGTTGAGTAGTTTCATCACCACCACAGTGTAATATTTCCGACATATTTGGTAAGCTTATGCTTTCATATTCAGAACTTGCAAAAAAAATCAATTGTTGTATCCAAAGAATTGATGTCTTTACGTGTGGCTTGGGGATGTAGTAGAGCACTGATATAATACAAAGAATTGAGGTCAACCGAGCGGGGTCAACAATAAGAAAAAAACGGAAAACTTTAAGGTTTTTCAACACTTTCTTTGTTTTTGAAAATTTTCTGCTTCTGAATAATCTTAAAGAAGTTCTTTTCCGATTAAATGATAGAACTGATGTTCACGAACAGAGGAGTCACGGGTTTCAATGGTCTAAAGCTCAGTGTAAAAGCAACGTTCATTCTTTGTCTATGTTCTCGGTCGTGCGGCCTGCGCATCGACCTCATTCATTCTATTTATTACCATCAAAGTGAACAGCACAACTGACATCTACTGTATCATGCGACCCGCTCAGAGGATCTTTTATTGTCTAGTTTATCTTCATCAGGATGACCAGCACGCCTGACTTCCAATATCTCTCTATCTTCCTCTTTTAGGAACCTCTAAGTGTACCTAACGGCGCTTGTGATGGCGAGGCTCCTTCCCTTTTCTCGAGGGACGGCTACCAGAAGCCCTATTGTCACGAGGAGCGGGCGTTCTCTCTTGATGTCGTGGCTCGGCAGTAATTATGTTTGGCTCACTTGTGTTAACATCACTGTAGGGCACGTCCGCACTCAAATCTCCGTGGTCATATTGTTGATCACCAAGATATCTGCTTCCACTAGGTTGAGATGAATGTTGATTATATTCGCTAGATTGATATCCGTATGTACCACTTGTATTATAGACAGAGTTTTGATCTCCTCTGTAAAAATCATTTCCGCTGCCACTGGGTTGATAAGTTGATTGTCCATAATTATCAGCTCCATGACCGCTTGTACTACCTTCATCAAATCTGGTAGGATTATCTTGGTATCTGCTTCCACTAGCTTGGGTGGTAAGTTGAGGGATTTCTCCTCGCTTTCGAGCTTCAGCAATCACCGATGCCCTGCAGCTTTCGGGCACCTCATGTGGGTTCTCTCTGTAATATTTGATCTCTCAATAAAGCGTAGTGCCAGGAGGTAGGTTCCTTTGCATCTCAACAGTGCGAACAATCCAGCAAACTTGGCAATTCTCTTGAGACTTGATGAAATCTCTTTCCCAGAGCGTATTCTGCAAAAGGAATAATTCGCTAAACAAATCTGGCCATCGAAACATCCAATCATAATTCCCGTCAAAGGGAACCAAGTCACCTTGTAATTCATCAATTGTCAGCTCAGAAAAACTTCGATGGCAAACTTGATCGAAGCTCTTTTGGGGAATAAATGGAGCGACGTATTCCTTTAAGGAGTATAGAGCTGTGTGTTGAGGTAACGACTTAAATGCTAATTGTATTTGATCTCGTAGGCTTGCGGGCGTTGCAACGGCGGGTAGTCGGTGTGGAACCATGGCTTGTTCAATAGGATCCCGACCATAATAAACATTTGTATATGAAGTTTCGGTAAGTGGCGGGATTGATTCGTCATCAAACTCTGGGTTTATGCTAATCATATCACCCATTTGAGGAGGTCCTGGCTCTCCCCCAACCCAAACAGGATGAAAGTAAGCTCTCAACGGTGGTACGCCCTTGGGGAAAGAGATTGCAAGCTCACGCTTCATACCGGCATCTACTCTTACCTTATCTACCCAGGCCTGATATTGATAGCATGCGCTCTCTGGGGTTAAGTCAACCGGGAGTTCCCATCTTTGCATATTTTCCCAGCGCACGTTGTGTGCAGTTGTAAATTCCATAGACTTGTTATCATTCTCTTCTGCACTCAAGTCCGTGTCCCACTCCCATATATCCTGTAGTAGCCCTGGTGTTGGCGATAACTCTGATTGAAGTGGTGCCCGCGAGCCCCGAGAGCCCCTTGAGCTTCGCGGAGGTGGTGATGCCCGTGAGCGCCGTGATCTTTTTGACATAACTAAACTTGTGGTTTTGATGATTCGGTCTCTGTAGTGATATTCCCGGATATGCGCAACTGAGAAGGATGGCAGATAAATTTGAGGATACGGACATGTGCTTTTAGATATCGCAGTGATCATCAAACAGTAGGTAGTTATTTTACCATGCGGATTGATAAGCTAAAACAAGAAATAATATAAGCTTCAGAAGTAAGAATGTTGACTGTATGTAGGGTGGATATGATGTATTGCGATAGATTTTCGCTTGTCTAGGATTTGTTTGAATTTCTCGATAATTTCCAAACTCAAAGCAAGAGAAATGTATCGAGTATAGTTAAGCACATGTTACCCATGTGGATTTCAGTCCGAATCCATCGAAGATGACTGAATGAGACTAAATTAAAGGAATTTATTAGTTAAAATGTTCTTTGTGACTCGAAATCGTAGTTAAGAAGGATTTCCGTATTCGAATGATTCATTGTGATCTGAAATACTCACAAAATTAGCTAAATAACTCATATTGAGGAGGTTAATTCATCACCTTTAATTTCAAATATGCATCTTTACGCGAAAGTTATCATTGTGACTGGAAAATCGATCCAGTCATTTTCAAAAATGCTTTTATAATAAGATCAATCATTTTGATTTGCATGAATATCCCTAATTTTGTGAAAATTGCGTTTATTTTGACTGGAAAGATTTGATCATCCAAATATATTCATATTGACACAAAAATCCAAACGTCCATGTCGAAGGATAAATTTTGATCAAATCATTGATCTCATTTGGAACATCCATTTCCACACAGATACATTTGTCTTGAGAGGAGGATATTCAATGCGCAAACTCGAAATCAACAGTTTAACTCATATCAAAATTTCTATATTATCAAAGCATTAGGTTCAAACAAGTATTTGAGTTCTCTAAGTGCAAGCGTATTGTTGACGGATGCAAAGGCGTCGAATATATCAACAATAATGTTATCACTTGTTGGAAACTTCAAAAAAAATTAGCTTAATTATTGTAGTTGACCCTTATCTTATAAATGGTAGATGAACAAGCTAAATCCAAAGTGGTCGAGAGAAAAGGGAATAATAGTCCAGAGTATGAAGAATTTCGGTAAATTGAATACTATTCTTATATAAAGTTGTTGGAATAGAAAAATATGTTTGTTACTAGCATACTGCTTAGTATCATATATATGATTTCCAACAAAACTGAAGGGATTTCAAAAGGCTCTCATAGATATTTTTTTAGAGGGGAAATTCTACGAACACATTGAATTTTTACTGAGGCTAATAGGCATTTTTACAAATACTTCGATTATATTATTCTGATCGGCAACGCTAGTGGAACGAGAATGTTCTCTTGCGTTTTAGCCTTGCCGGATATTCTGATATAAAACTTGATTTACACTTTTTGAAATTTGTATTCTCTCCTTCCTTGGAACAGAGAATATGGTAATTGATCAGATGTGGGGTCTAAACGGATGGTATAAAGAGGACTTCACAAGATGAACAGCATGATCGATCCGAAATCAAAAGATGGGTTAGAATGGAGTTAAAAAATACTTCAAAATTGAGGAATAAGAGAGTACTTCCGAGAAAGATGGTCCTAGTGAACATCCTAATTCTCTCATCTAAGGAAAGGAAACATAGAGTATGTCAAGAAAAAAACAGTATAGAATGAGATGAGAAAAAATAAATAGATAATTTGGTAACGCTAGGAGTTTATATGCTCGCCTCTGATAGATAAATGAAAGCCGTGCTTATTGACTGAAAAAAAAAACGCTGACTAGCTATAGTACCAGTCTATGTCTCCTTCTTGTGACTCGCCTGCTGTATTCGATGTCATAGCTCTATCATCTACCATCAAGCGATTCATATATAGAGTCTCCTGTTTCAGATTCATCTGTACTGTGTCTATCATTAGTGATCGTAGGATATGGACCGTTTTTCTCATAAAGGTCGTCGCCGTCGCTTGTATTGTAATATAATGATCTTGGGGTCTCTTCCTCGGTATTGATATGGGCTCTATTAGCCTGCTGTGGTGCAGAAAGATGTTTGCTCAAGTATTGTGCAGTCTTCTTCGCTTGTGCCCTTCTATCTCTTTTGCTGGGGTGCATTCTTCCCTCCCATTCATCCATATTGCTATCCAAAAGGGTCTCTTCTGATGGCTTAATCATATCACTATTTATGCCTTCAAACATCCTCCTTGGTCTGTTCTCCCAATATCTTTCTTTCTCAGCAACAGAAGATTTCTCATACCAAAGGTATGAAATGTCATTGTGATTGCGACCAATCCTCAAAGAAGAATCGTTCTGTTCATTCATTGCCATTGATCTCATATTGTTTTCGAAAAATTGACGATGATTCTCTGAAACCTCTTTATGCAAAAATACTTCTTTTCGAGCATGAATATCCAGCTGTTTCTTAGTCCCCCTAAGAGAGATACACAATGCTCTTTGGATTCTATTCTGACACCATTTCAACATCATAGCATCACCACGGTCTGCAGGAAATCCTATTTCTTCCTCATCAAACTTGCTCAAGTCATCGTACAGTTCTCTTTGCTTGGCTTCGTCTGTTGCCACAAGATACCTTGTCAGACATGTTGCAAGATATCCAGGCCGATATTTTTGTTCATCTTTCTGCAGGAGCGCTCTCTCTTTCAATCGTTCTTGCGGTTCCTGGGAACCAAGAATTATTTCTTCCAAGAACTTCCCTTCTAACGAATAATTGCCCAATTCCTGTGCTGTATGCAGCCCAAGTTTCAGTAAATCATCAGATTGTCTGCGTGGCTCATCTGTGACCCAACCTGGGTTCTCATTCATAAAGGGAACATAAATTGGAAGATCGCGTTGCCAAATGACAATACCAGGAAACCCCCTAAAATGGTTAATTAAGCGGGGTTCGCTCCTTTTGAGGATTCTCGACAATTTTTCCTCTGCCAAGATCCATGTCAAGTAGGACTCGGATTTAGTGTTTTCGGGATTGTTACTAGTGACAGATTTGGCGAGTTGCCGAGCATATTCTATACATTGACTTGCGTGCCTTACATATTCTTTGCGAGGGTACACGTAATTCAAGAATATTTTTAAACACATTGAGGCCAAGACATCAAGAAGAGCAATGTCTGTAAATTCGTCGCGTGATTTGGTCCATTCTGTGACAAAACTGCTGATGGAGTTCTCGGAATCAAGGTTCATCTCAAACCAACCTTGAATCGCGAACATGACATCGCTTTCCGAAATTGTGTGGAACAGATCTCGCATATCTGAGACACGATTTTGGGAAGCAAGATGCTCGTAGAGGGTCTTCCAATTGGATGGGGAAATTCTATTTGCGATATAGAATGCATCCTCTATCCGTAACCAATTGCAAAGAAGTTTTACCTTAAAGATGTTAACAGAATGTAAAAATAAGTTGTTTGGTGATTTTACCTGCATTGGATTGAGTAGAGGAAATTTTGAATTCAGCTCCTCAGCCATTTCACTCTGCAAACGATTATAGGCGCCATAATCGAAATCAGAATCCGAGGCCCGTACAAATTTCATCTTGAAAATTGCGCAGTCTATACATTGCTGGTATATTTTTTGAAAGGTTGCTCCCAATTTTGTAAGTTTTGCATAGTTGAGATCGCCTTGCATTAACAAAATATCTGCGTAGATGACGGCAATGTCCTCATGATTTTTGCATTCATCTGGACACGACTCAATATACTGCAACGCGGTCTCAAAGTTACCCAGCCTTCTCAGTCTAGTGAGATCTTCCACATGAGCTTCAATATCCTCGTCAAATTCGAAGTCCAAGTGTATCGTAACGTCTTTCGTCGAATCTTTATTCCATACTGCTTCTACGCCTTCTGTCGTAACTATCTCATTTCTTAGAGGAATTGTGAGATTTGCAGCATCTGGCCGCTCATCGACCGGTCCTTCTACTCTCTGGACATAAATCTCATTGTTTGGGGGATTTCCCATCCGGTTCCAGTCGAGTTTGATATTCTCAGGGGGGGAAAGAGGATCTATAAGAGAGTGGCGTCTAATCGATCCAGGATAAGAATTATGGCTAGAGCTTGATCTTACAGTTAGGTGACCACGGCGGCGGAGTCCGCGGTGCGGGGCACCAAACTGGTGGTGACTTTCAGGGTCAGACATTTTCTTTGACAGATCAACAGTATGTTGCTCCACGATTTACACTTTGAAGCTTGAATAAGACTTCCAAGCACGAAAGTTTGATAATTGAACATTCCATTTCTTGAATCCTCAATAAGCGCTCGAATATGCGGGCTATGCGTTGCCTGACAATTTTATGTATGCAAGAACAGGGATGATATGCACGTGTCCGACTTTGTTTGAAAGAGATATCGTGGCTCCCTAGATCAATTACCGACATAATAGTATGGAAGATAAATTTTAGGAATGATTGGATGGCGTCGACTGGAAGCAGGATTGTAAAATGGCGCAAGTCTGTAGTGTAATTTCAGAGTACAACACACAATTCATGTTGGATGCAAAGTAGCAATACGACCTTCAACGCAAGTAAGAGCCGCAATGAAAGGGTAGTGTAATAAAAGTAAGTATCTATAACTTGCTTTGTGAGAACAACTTGAATATTGGCTCTCCAAAACTCGCAATTGATTACATATACAATGACTTCACGCTCTCCCCAGAACCGACCAAGATTTGCACGAATAAATGGACGTTCGGAGGAACCAATTCATAATCCTCCTGATAATCTGAGTTTGCATAATCGAAATGTCGGAAAAGTCAAAGTCGATTGTAAATTTCAGCTCTCAAGATCGAAATGGGGTGTATTGGGAGATGCTGAGAACCCGGCTGGAATTATTTACATGAGTCTCGGTTTTCATCAAACCGGCGATTGCAGATTGTCTCATGCAACTGTCACTATTACTTTCAAGGAATACAAGGGGGGAAACAAAAACAATGAATCTTTTTCAAGTTATTTGCACATCACCGATCACTTTGGTCCAAGGGAACTGCTTGGCCAAGAGAGAAAAGTTGCCGTGAAAAAGACCCTTAATTTCACACCTAACTTCTCAGCTCTTGGTAATGGAGGCGGCGGAGTTGGTTTCGATAGTGCCAAAGAAATTGAGTACGTTAGAAGATGGAAATTCATTGGCCAACTGATACCTGCAGACCACCCGAATCAGAAGAGCCACAAGACAGGCGTATATAGAACACTGAAGTGGGATTTGACAGAGAGCGATTTTGAGATACAAGCCACGCATGGTGACATTTTTCATACTGCATTTGCATTTGAGCACACGGGCGATAAGTTCTACATGGAGGTCGAGATTGAAGGAAAGCTGAAAAGTCCTAAAGACAGGATTAGAAGACACCTAAATTTTTCCTCAAGGGCAAAAGGAAGCAAAGGACCAACATTATTGGTTGGTCCTCCTCGGAAGAGTGGCTCTAGCCCCAAGCTCGATGCGCTGGCAGATGATCTCCCCAGGGCAATGGAGATCGAAAATTTGTTGGCTGTGCCGACAGAAATGCCACATGCTATGCCCGCATTCGCTCAACGTGGTGGGATTGCGGAAAACAACCCAGTACCAAGCATGAGCGGAGCAATTTCTGGGCATATTGCAGGACCACAAGCTCACAATGGCTCCCCCACATCAATTCGAGGTATTCCAATGCCTTCCTTGGGAGATCCGACATATCCATCTATTGAGAACCTCACAAATGCTCTCTCAGTATTCGTGGATGGAAGACAGCCTACCATCCAAAGGCCTATGACGAACCCGGAAAATCCAACCCTGAATTTAGTCGAAGAAGAAGTCGAGCTAGAGAATAGGTTGAGAACAGACTCTTCTTCGGATACTGGAACGGTCAATGAGAAAGATCCGAAACGATATCATAAAACCCCGGCACGTATCGAAGAGAAGCAGATTGAAGAAGCCAAGAAGCTTCTTCAATCTCTCTCCCAATCTAAAGGTGCCGTGTTTATCATGCGGATGCTGCTTAGAGTAGTGGGGTTATTCAGCGGGGTAGCGAAACCATTAGGGAAGCCACCATCTGCTGATAATGCAAAGCAAAAGCTTAACGGCCAAGCTAATCATCATCAGCCCTAGGCTAGAAATTGGGGCTTTTCCTTTTTACTGTTATTTAGTTGAGAAGCTTTGTTTAATGGCACGAGTTCAATTTGAGACCATCAATTCTCGTCATAGCTCTTCGTGGCTCAGCGCGTTGTTCTAATCTGAAGTGCATCCGAAATTTATTCGACATCTGCAGTCGTCCGTAGTGGTCCATATCCCATTGCTACCTGTGAATTTTAATCCTGTCAAAAAGAGCAGTCGACTATCATTGATATGCTGTCATAGAAATCCCAACAGATAAACACATTGATTGTGAAATGCCAACAAATGTACTGTCAGAAGGCGTAAGATTTTTGATAAAGATGTTGCATATCCAACGATGTTCAATTCTCTAAACATGAAATATAGAAGTCGAGAAAGCACAGAGATATCACTAATACCCTTTCTCCATCCACCCTTGACTATCTTATCTGGAACCGAGTTTTGAAAATATTCAGAAGCTCAGATATTAGTAACCAATTCTTCAACATTCATCTAAACACTTGAAGTTCTTGGCGGCAAATCGTTCTCAAGCCGTTAAGGTTTGGCCTATTTACTTCTATACTCTACAAATCCTAGGCTACCAATCTTAGAATCTATACTACAGAGTCTATCTCAAAAATGTAAATTCAGTCTGCCATAATCAAAAACTGTAATCCCAGAAGATACCCTCAACACCAAAATGATACCACCGATTCTATCCCTATCATTATTATAATAGAATTCAAGCTTTAACTATACCCAGGAAGGTTACAACCTGTAATTTTCCAAATCCTTAATACGAAATACACCTTAGCAAAAGCTAGCCTCTAACTATAGATTCTAAAGCCCTAAGTTGCGCAACAGTCAGCCGCAGGGCAGATAATGGTCTTAGCGGATGACCCGCGGATAATCCACTACAATTCGCAAAACCATGACGTAGAATTTACCCTACACTCCAAGATTCCAGCTATCATAGGCTAGAAGCCATATTAGTGCATCAGAGTAAAACATAAACTTCGATTTTTAGGGCATGAGATTGATTTGCCCCTTTCCTGATTACCGAGAGTCAATGTCTCAATGGTGTCTCGAATATCTGATATAGACGTAACAACCCAGTTTGTTCGATGTGTGCATATGCTTTCAGTATTGTAACTTGACACGACAAAACGTAAGGGAAAGTCAAAAAGGAGAAAACTCGTTTTGTATCTATACTTGTATTCATTTCCGGAATTCACGTTTCTTCCCGCGTTTCTCTCGTGCCGCATCTTCATGTCATCCCATTTCGAATCATCAATTTTTCCCTTTCCAATGCCCTCCCTTTCTTCTTTCTCCCATCCTATTATGCCTCCCTATGATTCCCCTAATCCTGTGACAGAGGGTTGATTCCTTTCACCTCCCCGGAAGGTGTAGCCACCCCACTACCTCCCAAAGCTGGCGTTCCGATCCCTGAAAAGGGACTCTGAACGCCCGAGGGAGCAGTAGATGGTGGAACAGGAATTCTAATATCTTCTGGGGAGCCCGGAATGATTTCTGGTGCGAGTCCATCGATATGAATGCGTTTTGCTTCGTTTTGGTAGGAGGCGGGGATTATCTGTTCGCGAGGATTAGTATGATTTGAAAATGATGAAAATATTGTTGCGAGTAATGAGGGAAAGAGGGGGCCGGCGGCGGGGACGGAAGGGGAGAAAACACAGAATACATACCTCAATAATCTCATTTCTAGGAAACTTAAGTGTAGGAATGTTCATGGCATCACAAGCCATAAGATAACCATAGAGAACCCTCAAAACAGATTCATGAGCAATGATCAGCAGGTCATTCTGTTCTCTCTCGAGTTCAAGAATAATTGGTTCCATGCGGACTGCGAGATCATGGTATGACTGTTACCCTTGTTAGCTTCTTTGCTTATCAAGGGGTGCGGAAGTTGAATGCTCAAGTCATATGGCAAGGAGAGAAAATAAATACCTCAGCACGCGGATATCTGTGATGATAAGGATCTAACTCATGCATCTTGACCTCATCAGGATACAGTCTCTTCATCGCCTTCTCACTCAACTTCTCACAAATTCCCGGATTCAGCTGACTCATTTGACTTCTCTGTCTAACTCTAAATCCCTTTCCTTTAAGATACTCTGCGGTCTCCACTGTTCTCTTTCTAGTCGAGGACCAAACCGTCAGTGGTTTAAGAGGTGCATCAGAGCCACCTGCTGCAATAGATGCTGCTCTCTCTTCTTCACGGTGTTTGAGTAATGCATCAGACATTTTCTTAGCATATTCTCGACCTTCATCAGAGAGTGATGCATCGGCTTTGTAGGAATCATCCAGACTAGATGTGCCTGCACGAGCAAAAAATGTTTGACGAGATTTGATATGGAGATTCATGAGGTAGAAGACAATCCGATGAGAAAGATAGCCAAAACTGACATTATTATAATCAATACGCTCGCCAGCGTTGATCATCTTGACATAGTTAAGGTCAGGTTCAGTCATAGTCTCGAAGTGAGGGATCTTCATATCAATCCTCTTGAGATAAAGTTTGGCAGCATCCTCAGGATCCATGCCAACAAACTGCGATTGTGGTATCTTAGCATCATCCTGGTACTTCCAACACTCTGAAGGGAGGTTTACATCTGGAGATGAGATTTTAACACTTCGAGCATTCTCCTGAAGTATTTTTTCATCTGTGACGTATGATTCAAGGAACAACGTCTGAAATGAGAATTAGCCACTGTACTGTGGGGATGAAATTGTTGTTGTGCGCCATACCTGAACATCGTGCTTAGCAAACTCTTTTGCAAGAGATCTGCGACCACCAGAAAGTGGGTTGACAGCATCATAGATAGCAACTTGACCATTTTCATGATTGAGCCAGGCATAAATGTCTTCACGACACTTCTTGAGAATCTTTTGTCTAAGCATAACTGAAGCAGCAGATGCATTGATAAAGAAATAGTCATCAGGAACATCCTGACCTGGACCCATCGTAGCACGACGATAATCTCCCAGATGGAAGATTCTTGTCTTAACACCTAACCTAGAAATAGTTAGCAGAGAAGAGATGTTCAGCATTAGATAAAAACGTACCATTGTAGATAACGCGAAAGAGAGACAGAGATATGTCTGTGCAAAAGTAATCAATCAGTGAAACTGCGTCTAAAACCTCTTTCTGGAGAAATGACTCACGTTTTTCCACGCGCAGGAAGACCAACTAGAACGATGGCGATTCTTCCGGAATGAAAAAGTCTACCCGACTCGGTTGAATACAATTGAGCCGGAGCCATAGTGGCCTTCTCATCTGGCAAATCATGAACTCCATCGATGAAAGTTGAAGATCTTCGACGAAAACGAGGAGAATTGGCAGCAATTTCCGCAGTTCTAAGCTCATGGTCAGTTTCAGTAAATGGCGTATCGGCGAGTTCTAGTCTCGCCATGATAGCGATAATAGAGCGTCTTGGAGAAAATATTCATGGCTGTGATTGAAAAGAGGAAGCCATTGTAGCTTCCAATTGCTGTCGAAGGAAAGTCCAGAATTGAAAGAGTGAAGAAGGAAAGAGAGAATGGTGCACCAAAATCACCTCAAGGCTACTTGGATCTTAAACGAGGGGGTAAAAGCGAAAAGCCAAAAAACCATAAACACTCACAATAAAGTATCCATCTTTCTAGAATTTCCAACAAGGCAGTTTTCGGGAAAGCAATTTTGCAACCTGAATCTGTTATGATTGGCCTTGATCCAAAGACCTCGAATACTCCCAAATTTCACAGATGTAGTGAATGCGCTGTAGCCTCACAACAACTCGTGATCCTTGCTTCCTTTGCTTGTAGCCACTCTTCTCTTTCTTTTGGTGATCCCGTGACTTCAAGATCAAATCCCGTGTGTTGTGTGATGTCGAGATTGCCTTCCCTTGTACGCAGCACCTTTAAATACTCGTGTTCTCGGGAGAATAGAGACGAACAAGTGCAATGAACCGTACACGCGTTAGTGGATTCGCTCTGGTTAAAGTATTGAGGCAAAGTTTTGTTCAATGTCTGTCTCACGCAGCCTCTAGTTACTCCACCAGTTGCACTCGTGGATATACCCGGACTTCCTTTCAAAACTTCTCGGCGCTTGGTAGTTTCAGATATCGATCGGTAATCTTGTGCAATGGACTCTTCTCAACTGCCGCCGTATATTCTGGTAGGGAGCACGAAACCTAGCAATACCAAATGTTTGTAGTTGTATAAGTTATAAGTCGGTTGGAGGACGAAAATGCGGTTCGTGATTGTCCTTGATTTATAGCTTCAGCTAAGATTATCAAGATAAGTGTTAGATCAAGGATTAGTCAATCAATGCATTTCATTTGACCAATCATAAAGAAAGGTTTTCGAGAAAATTCACTTCGGGTGCACGGGTCGAAGCGGGCTGAATTTATTCATGCCTGGATTTGGAATTGATGCCTCATCAACTACAACCTCTTCAAATTTCCGGACAATTCACTTCAATTATATTCATTATATTGTAAGAACGTCGTTTCCATGGATATTCAATCATATCCTGTCTTTTATACACAGCTAGATATCTACAGTGACAAATACTATCATGCCTCCCTCCCATCGTCGTCGCTGCAAAATCGAATCACTATAATACAGAAGTACTCATCCTCATATAACACCTCCCTCATGATATCTCATGCATCATCCATGCCCAGTTTCGCATCAGCCTATCCGCTATCTTAAACAAAAGCACTCGCAATGCTTTCCATTCCGAACCAAATTCCAGATATGCTGCTCCAACAACGCAGGTCCCTGAGAGCATGAGGTATAAAGAAAGTCTATGATATGATAGAAGAAAAGGAAAAGGGTGGATCATCTTTTGTTTCGGGTATGCATGCAGAAAATGTACCTCTTCTTCCAGCGGTAGAACGAAACGAGGTTTGTGGTTGTGATAAAACATCTCGGAATAAAATGAAGAAGCTTTTCATATAGGTCTGGCATAGCAAAAATGAGTCCGTTAGGTAGATAAGGTAGGTGGCGAGTCGGTGTACATGATCTTGTTCGTAAAGGTTTTTATGTTATGGCATTAAAATTCGATTAATTTTGGGAGTGGAGGATGTGCTTTGGGAAGCATTGTATCGAACCCCATATGTTTAAAATGGGATTTGAGGTGGGGCACCTCCGACTGCCATTGCTTGTTCTTCGACAGCTTCGTCACCAGATTCGATGGAAACTGCTACTCCAATCTTTGCTGCTTGCTATAAAAGTTATTAGTACACGTATAATAGGGCTTGGACGAGGGATAAAGTACCTTGAAATGATCCATCTCAGCTGCAAAAGTAAGTTGCACAGGTGGCGCAACTCTTTTCTCTAATAAGCAGCTCAACTTTCCGGTTGAATCAACTTGGGCTCTGAAAGTAGACATTCTGAAGTCATACTTGGCACCAACAGTTGTGACACCCTCCTTTCTAATTGGGCCTCCCATCATTCCAGCTCCAGACAGCCCTGCGAATTGCAAGTTAAGATCCACACCAGCTTCGACCTTATCTGTCAATCTTCTCCAGAACGATGTGTTGACAGCTCCTTGCGCTTGTAATTGAGCACTAGCAATCCAATCACTACCCTTGTATTTGGCACAATATGATACCGCAGTTTCGGGTCCTTGGTTCATTGCTGCCCGTTGCCAGACAGCCTCCAATCCCAAAGCAAGGTTTGGAGTCACAGCTTGTAAATATTGACCAATGAAAATACCGGTAAATCCTCCGTCAAGTATCGAAGGGTTGAGAGATTTGATTGAAGCTGTGAAATCTTGTCCGGTATACTCGTTGTCTAATTGCATCATAGCTTGACCGGGGGCGACTTGAAGTTGTGTCTTGGTAACGAAAGCTGAGGTCCATCTGTAATTGAATCTAGTGGTAAGTTGCCCTTCATTGTCCATGTTTCCTTGCATAAAGATCTGTCAATCGCACAGTCAGCTTCTTTCCCAAATTTCATAGTGGGAGCCTCGTATAGATTGACGAGAACATCTCCATCAAATTGTTACTGACCTTGCTTGTGCCAAACAACGCTCCAAATGTGTATGGGGGTAAGCCTTGAGATCCCATAGAGAATGCGTGGGAGACTTGGAATAAAGGTGCCATGCTGAAAGGCTTGGTGAGATCCGCTCTCAGACCAGAGAATGTGTAGTTGTTGAGAAATACATCGCGTTGAACTTCTCTAGCAATGTTCTCAACTGTTCCAGGGTTTGAGAGACCCAGCGCTTCCCTCTTCTCTTGGAAAGTATTGTATGCATTTGACAAGGCCCCGGCGGCAGCATTATCGAAGAGGAAGCCCAAAGGCGATTCCTTCTCCAGCGCAAAAGACGACATTTTTTTCTATAATATGATAGCACTGAGAAGATGGAGTAGTATCAGTATACGCGAATGAAAGAATGTCGGATCAGAGGAATTGGTGGTGGGTGATTGCGAGCCTTCAAAACTGATGGTCAAAAATACTTTCGAGGTTGATGCGACTGAACTTTTTCTTGAAAGAGCTCTAATGATTACGAGGCAGAAATTCAGGCATTAACAATGACGAGTGTGCGAGAGCTTACATAATTATCATGTGGTACCCCTCCATCATCTCGGATCACGTTCTAGCATTTTATTGAAGAAGTCAATTCTGTTTCTCTTGTTTTATTTGTGGAGGAAAGCATCAAATTCACAAAGTAGACTTCCCTCTCCATAATTGAACATACGCATACACTTGGAGTGAGGGAGAATACATGTATACCATGAATTGGACAATCACATTCGTCAATCGTTTAAACGAGGGGTGATGAATCCTAGGCCTATCCAATCGAACAGAGACCTCCCTGTACCCTTACTTCACAATCAAGAAATATAAATGACAATTAGATGATTGAGGGTCGATTCTAGATTTTTTGTCAGTTCTAATATCAACTTTCCGAATATTTGTTCCTACAATCCTACAATCCAAACGCGACTTCTTCGCTTACTTCTTAAATCGATCTCTCAAGCCCCTTGTCAGGCTCAATTCAGGTCAGTATAAACTCCACCACATCTTCATTATACTCTATAGCTCTTCTATGGGCCAGACTCTTTCCACAGCTCACTATTCGCTGTCTGAAATACAATGTATAAACTACCACATCCATTTGAAAGGCAGTCAGCGTCCCTTCCCACATCCACTTTCATACGCACACCAGTGGATGTATATATGAACAAATGGGACACTTCTCAACTTTCGAAATTTTGAACATGCATTCGTCAGTTATTTAGTATCAGAATCTATATTTTCGTATTGCAATCTCTAATAAATCATTACAACAATTTTCAAAACACACAACTCAATATATCAAAACATATTCCTCAGTCCATTTTTGCAGTATCTCATCACTTCATACACTCACTGCTAACCCATCGTCGAATATCCCAGACTCACAAGCCATTTCCTATGCACTGCACCAAGCTACCTATACGTCTCACTCTCGAAATCATCCCAAGACAATAGATTCCACTCTCGCAACAAATCCAAAACAGCATCTCAAGAATCAAGATTTCATCTCCCCACGCACCACCATTCCCCCTAAACAGAATCTGCATTCCAAATTCTCAAAGACTTCCATATTCTCACCAGCCACAGAAATACAAGCAACGTATCAGATTGAATCCGAGACAATACTTCATCATCGCCATCCTAATTATCAAACACTCAGATTCTCCAACATATCACCCCCTTTGAAGCTTCAAACTAAACACAAGATAGAGTCCAATCCCCCAGAAGAAAGGGAAATTGTTCATGCCCTTCACTAATTTGAGCGGATTTTTATGACCTTGGTTCCTGTGTTCATACACAAACTGTATTTTCAATCTTCAATCTTCATTCCCCAACTACTCCATAACCACACCTGCATATATACCATAGCCTCACACCGAACAACAAACTCATACCCTCACTCAAATTCGCACTAAACACAGCCCCAAAAAAGCCTCCCCCCCCCCCCCCCCCCCCCGCCCTCTCATACCCTAAGCTCTACAATACAATCCCACTCCCTGACTCCCTGAGTAAATTCCACCCCCAAAGCCAACCCCAACCCCAACCCCAGACCACCTTCTCCCTCCCTCCCTCTCTCTCTCCCTCCCTCCCTCTCTCTCTCCCTCCCTCCCTCTCTCTCTCCCTCCCTCCCTCTCTCTCTCCCTCTCTCTCTCTCTCTCTCTCAAAAGCAAATCCAAACACACAATCTCGAACACCACCAATATATATCCATTCCAATTTCCATCGATACATCGATACGCATGCAGTCTTCAAAGCAAGTGAGCAAGCAATCCCACATCCACACCCACACCCACCTTCACCTTCCCATTCCCACCCCGACTTCCGCTCAATATCCCATTATATCATATCACTCCTCCCATCTCCCATTTCCCATCTCCCAAAAACAATAATCAGCAATCTCACAATCTATAATATAACATTCTCATCCCAGTCCCAAGCCCAAGCCCAATCCCAAGTCCAAACACAACTCAACAAACCACAACGAAACGAAACGAAACGAATCTCAACGAAAGGAACAGCTGTTGAAAATCCGATACTGTTCTATATATCCTATGACGGAATGACAGGATGACGGGATGGGAGAGAAGAGAAGAGAAGAGAAGAGAGGATATAGAAAAGAGGACATGAAAAGTAAGAACGAAGTATATGAGTAAAAAGGGATGATATTATTATTACTATTGCTATCTTATTTCAATATATTAAATTATGCAATAATCCAGCATACTCTATTTCCCGTTTCACTATTAACTCCTCGAAAGATCTAGTCCTAGTCCTAGTCCTAGACTCAGACTCAAACTTAGACTAAAGCCCAGAAAAAGAATCAAAATTCCTATTCCAAATATACCAGGCAACCATCAAATCTACAGCCAGCTAATTCCTTACCCAAAGTGAAAAGGTTCCCACAAGTCGTTGATTCCCATGGAATGGATCATCTAGCGATTTTCCCTCTGTATACATTAGTAGTATGAATCTAGTTCATCTGCGTCTCCAACTTCATCAGGCATTCTCAAAACTCTTTGATGGAACGTCTGTTTCCTCCTAGGTGCATCAAAACGGAAACTGAGAGTAATAGTAGCCATCGAACTCCCGGCCAACTTTCCGACTCGGGACGTAAGATTCTTCCTCTACTCTGTCCACCTACCGATCACAAAACCATCATACCGGATTTCCGCTCATGAACAGCTCAATGCTCTCCCGCAATCCTCATTCTCTCCCCAATTCCCTTCCGATCCAACCCTACCACCATAATCCTCCCTCCTATCTCCAACCCACCATCTCCCCCCCCCAAAAGCCGTGTAACACGACATATCCCATTCCCCATTCCCAGCACGATACCACCAAGATGTAGTCCCATCTAGTCTCATCTACATACATAATATCCATCCGTGCATCCCTACCCATCGCTCACATGCCAGATACGATACCGATCGAGTGTCCACGACCGCACCGCAGCGCACCGAGTACCTGAATCCTAGTTCTAGTATTCGAATGCGTCGCACGAGACATCGGGAATGACACCCGAAGCCAAGATCTTCGACCGATCGAAAATTCGCAACACAGCACTCTCTGTATATGAATATAAATAGAGCCAAGAAATAGCAGCGAACACAACACACCGCAGCGACTTCATTTCCCGAATTGAGTACCACGATGAAAACCCGATCCCAGATGAAGCAAGCAAGTAAGCAAGCGAGATGAAGCAAGAGAGAATAGCAGAATGGTTACGCAAAGAAAGGTAAGAGATGCCGAAGACGCATGGCTGTCTCATCATGTGATGAGATATAATATATGGCATGCTGTCAACGGCTTTTTATGTACGAGTCCTTGTCATTGCACGGGATGCCGGGGGAACGGAGTATTAAGTCGAGGAGCTGAGTCCTTGCCGAATCGACCCTGTCCAAAATCCAGACATTCCAGACACGAGGAAGAGCGTAGCACGATAACGATAAGCGTGCGAGCAAACGGTGGAGTATTACCTATGGATGTATAGTGGAGCACTCCCTTGCTCCCGCAAGCCCGCCAGACAAGCGCATGAAAGCCAGAAAGCCAGAAAGCAAGCCCTCCCTGATAAGCTCGCGACCAGGGTTTCCACACAGCGCAGATGCATCTACTTTCCCACCTCTCCAATAGCCAGCGAGACCCAGCCCAGTCACAAAACCTCAACGAAAAATCTTTGGGAACCGAGATTCATTACAGAAAAGGCACCAGGTACAAGTGCATGGAGCGGATACCAAGACACGAACTCGAGCGAAGAAAAGAAAACCGCAATAACATAATCCTCCGTAGTGACCTCTTAGCCAACGTGGCTCACCGGATGCGAATATGCCGGCATGAAAAGACGGATTTGGCTTCTCCTAAGAACCATACGCATATAGATCAGAAGCTCCTCTGCAATTGGCACACTCATCACCCCTGCCTGCACACTCTGCAGAAAACATATGTATGAAGGACAAGCAACGCAATCGATACTTCGATGCATTGAAATCGCGCGCCCAAAGTCTTGGAAGAGCGCCATGCACGTGACGAACGTCTGCGTTGTTCTTGCACATGTTTTCCTTCCGGGCATTCCCAACGCCAGAAATTTGCGCATTAAGCGATGAGAAAAAATGGCAGAAAACGAGGCATTCATAAGAGGCTGCAGTAAGACCAATCCTGGTATCTTCTTGCAGATTCGTGCGACTTGGACGGAACGCTGCCCGGTGATGTAAAATCTTCTCGGAAAGGTATAAGGGATATGCGGGAGGGATGAGCCCGATGGTTTTGGTGGGTGGGAGGAGGCGGGAGAGGTATCTTGGAGTACTCGTTCGACATTCTTCCTCTCTTGTGTTCTTCGAACCAATCATCGAAATGAGGAATTCCACCCACCCTTTCACCTAATCCATGATTCCCCTTTTATCCCCACCCGCCTACGCAAAGCGATGCTTGCGCGATTGCTCGCTCGCTCGCTCGCTCGCCCAAAGCTTCAAACGAATGCTCGGCTGTACGGGATCTCAGGATGGCTGGCTACCCACCCACCTACCCACCTACCTATTTGTAACAGAGAAAGCAGACGGAAATTAATCATTAGCGAAACCCTTCGATACTCCAATTATTCCATTTTGCTTCCGAGAATGCAGAGGTTTAGAGCGTGATATAACGGAAGACGATGCAAGGATGTGATTAATGTTATCCACTCTCACAATTTTACTTGTGGTCGATTTACTATTCAATTTATCGAGATGAGCAATTTTGGAGTTTGGCCTCTTTTTTCTCCTACGTATCACCTGAGATAGCCTACCACGCTACCTACCTACATACCTACTCCGTACATACACTCGAGATACACAGCCATTACAAACGTACGCACGCACGGCCATTCCCTGATTCTACGAATAGATCATCTAGTGGCCTATGCAAGCACTCTCGATATTTGATGATGCTCTAATATAGATGCATACATCCATACAGGCGACCTCGGATACAATAAATGAATCTCCAGACCATGAACCTCCGTTTCAGAAATCTCAAAATCTCAAAATCTCATTGAAATAGAAGACACATGTGTGTGGCAATGTCGACAACACAAAGCAGAGTAGACAGCTCCTATCCCATCATAAACGTGGTGGCGATATCAACGACGATATCAAAGCATGATCCAATAAACTAAGCCCCTCACCTGTCCTCTCCTCTCCTCCCCCTTCCCCCAAAATAGATTAAAAGAAATTTAACTTCATCAAATGTTGATCTTGATCTATTGGTACCTGAAATGCATGAATAGATGAATGAATGAATGAATGAATACATTGCACCTAACGTCTCTCATCCAGATTTCCAGATTCCCAACCAATCGGAGATAAGAATGGATGATATATTATACATATATATTAATATCATTCCGTATCCCAATCTGAGATATGATAGACAGTTTCTCCATGGTACATCGTACACAGCCGATGAAGCATCGATGAGTAAGTAAAGCAAGATCATTACCGTCATGACTTTTTTGGGAAGGGGAGGGGGGAGGGGGATATCAAAACCTCAAAGCCACAGATAGACAGACAGATGCAGATGAGATGACGAGGGGGGGATTTCACAACCCATCATCTCCTCACACTTACATTTTGATACTAGCTGATCAGCAGAGGATTAATAAACTCTCTACGTAGATACCTCACAAACATTGGTAGCAGTCATAGTAAAAGGAACCATCCTCCATCTTCCAAATTACCCCGCTTCCACCACCACCACCACCACCACCAAGGGGCAAAACAAATAAATCAAGAACTATCAATAGCAATAGGTAGGAAATGCACACACACACACCACACACACACCACCCAGCTCGAAACCCGACCATTTCCCAAACAAGAGAAGATGATAATCCATCCACACACCCATTTCCGCTTCTCCTACAGATAGCTCTCCCTAATCCATACATACCCTACCTACCTAGTCCATCCATCCATCCACCCACCCATCCACCCATCCATCCATCCATTCCCAATCCTCCACATCCCGCCTTCAAGAAAACGTGAAAAGTGGATGTGTGCTGCACCGCCGTTGAAACTCAAATCGAAAAACGTCTCATGTCGTCACTGTACGTACCGAGGTGAGGCGTGAGGTGTTTGAGTTAGGGACCTACTTACCGTCGACGTATGTACATAGGTATTTACGGACTTGAATGCAGATCGATATCGATATCGATATCGAGATCCGTATGTGTGTGTGTGTGTGTGTAGATTTATGCCTCTTTCTGTATAGATAACTAACCGGTCGAGCGAGTAATGTAATAACAAACACATGATGGATGTTCGAGATGTGATGAATAATGAACAAGAGAGAGTAGAGTAGAGTAGATCTCTCTCTGATCATTCAGCCGAAATATCTGCATCTCTAGTGGCTGTATATTTTTCAGTAGCTACACACACACACATACTTACCACAACAACACAAGCAAGATCTTATCTTCCATAGCATACCATCAATCAGTTATCGAAAGAAAGCATGGTGGTACTTTGAATCATGAGGAGGAAGGAATACATGAATCCATTACTCATACCCAGACGTAGGTATCAATATCAATATCAATATTAATACCAATATGAATATCAATATCCGAATCCAAAATAGACACGATATATTCATATTCATGCCATCCATCCATCCATCCATCCATCCATCAATTTTGTCAACAAACTCCTGTACGAGGCAAGGCTGGAAGTGACACGATACAATATGAAACTAAACCGTAGTCGAATCGAATCCAAAGCAGAGTGAGTTCATCGAGTAGATAATCAATCATAGTGATACATCTATCTATCTATCCATCTGCAGCAAACAGACAGACAAGCAGGCAATCATGCACACACTCAACCATCTATTCGTCTCAGCATTCTCCAGCTCTCTTCCCAGCACCTCCACCTCGAGCCTATTTTCTCTTATTCTCTTTCCCCTGACCGTCTCACGACAGACAGTAGGCATGAAATTCATAGATGGATAGCTGGATGGACACCTGCATATACGCATAGGGTCATACAATACAATACAATACATGACAATCTATCTACCTTTCCAGGGCCTGAAGAGCACAGCAAAACAAGTAAGCGAGTTGGAGTTATGTTCCTACCTACCTAGCTACCTACCTACCTGCTGGAAAAGGTGTTTATAGTTTTAGCTTTTGCTTTGGGATGCACATCACCGCACCGCACATTATATCATATCGTATCGTATCGTATCGTATCGTATCGCATCATATCACATCATATCGCATCGCATCACATCGCATCCAGAAAGCCAAACCAACCTCTCGATATCCAGCAAGGAGAACCTACATTTCCCGAGCAGTGCGTGCGTGCGTGCGTGCAGTGATGATCGAGAAGCTCGATAGCTGCACACAATTCCGAGATCGATTCGATTCGATGAAAAAAAAGTAAGAAGGAAGGAAGGAAGGAAAGTAAGCAAGCAAGCAAGCAAGCAAGCGAAATAAAATCGCAAGACCGAAAATCCGATCGATAAAAATCTAGATCTTTCTTTCCTTCCTTCTTACTTTCTCTCGATATAACATGCAGATGTGATGTGATGTGACGCGATGCGAATATGAGTATGTGAGTACATATTCAGAAGTGATCACGATAGCTTCATTGAATTTAACTTTTCGCTCGCGTGGTCTGGTCTGTCTGGTCTGGTCTGGTCTGGTCTGGTCTGCTTCTGTTTTTTTTTTTTTTTTTTTTTTTTTGCCGTGTGTGGATTGAGATTGGATTGATGGCTGTGCTCGCTTTGGATTTGATGTGGTTTGATTCGACTTGATTTCATTCGATTCGACGATATAATTACGTAGATGAAGCCTCCTCCTCTCTCCTCTCCTCTCCTCTGCTCTGCTCTCTCATCCATCCATCCATCCATCCATCCACCCACTCACACACCCTACCTCGGACCATCCATCCATCCATACCTAGGTCACGAGTCACAAGGACGATGTCTGGAGGGAGGGGCTAATGCTTTTTGAGATGTAGGGAATGTAATGTAATGTAATGCATCGGTAATGGAGAGAGAACAGGGGCTTGCTATTGAATGAATGAATGAATGGATGAGTGAGTGTGAGTGTGTGAAGGACTGAATGAGAGTGTATAATAATAAGTGTGGTATTGGTGAATGTATAGATCGGTAAGTTACGCGTCTTGAATCTCTGATGATAGTTCGACATTCGCAATCATGAGCCATTGGTATGTTCGTTCCTGATTTTGAGTAACCCGTGGTGGTAGGTAGATCGGTTATGTTATGGCTGGCCATATTTCATCGTCATGTCATCACTCTGTTTGACATTTATATTTAATCTGTTTAAACTCTTTCAATTGCAATTCCTCTTATCCAATTCTTCGGAAGAACTATATATCTGCATGTACATCTACATCAATCATATATAGACAAAGTACCTGATATCAAACAACACACTTTACAATCCATACAATCCATACAATCCATACAATCCATACAATCCACACAATCCACACAATCCAGTACAGTACAAAACCGCAATGCATCCATGCATGCATGCATCCATCCATCCATCCATTCAGCCCCTCTCGCTCATCTAATCCATCTCGTATCCTCGCACCATGCCTTTCGTCTGCTGATTGATTCACCACCCTGTCTCCCCATTCCCAAAAATCCGCACCATCCCATAATTTTCCTGGACCCGTGACCGATAAACCCTAAAAACCGGGTCCCACCATCGGCGTTGCAAAGCAAACATGCCTCGAGCCTGCGTTGGTCGTTTGTTGGCTGACTTGCTCTCTCTAACGCCTCGCGGTCCGGGATGAAAATGCAAGAAATTCCTAGAAGGTAGTGTTCGAGGTGGAAAAAATGGTGCGAACTAGGTTTAACGGATACCCTGGATTTTAGTCAGGACCGTATGGGCGGTATCTATTTTCATTGGGTCTCGGGCGGAAGTTTGGATGGGTGTTATGGCTATGGAGGGGAGGGGAGTTTGGAACTTATTGATAACATGAGCGACACGAGGAGTTGAGGACCAAACGTCGGGAATGGGTGTGTCCTGTCTGTGTGTTGGTCACCTCATGAATTGCATAGCATGTATCTAGGTTGGTGTAATGATGATGATGTTGTTGGTGGCTGGTGGCGGTTACCTTGAAGCTTAGCATACTGCATTAAACAATGTTCAACGTGAGCTAGCCGTCCATGTAAATGCCATCATGGATATGTATGTTTCCTACGCTGATCAAAGGCTTCGTGATTCTGGACACCAAAAGCACTATGTGATTTCATGCCTCGAAAAGTCCAAAAGTCCAAAGGGCTTCTTTGATATCTTGGCTAAGCCAAAGACCGGGTTGACGATACTTGGTGACTTCATTGAGATAAAGCAAGCCCATTCGTGATTCGTGGTGACTCCTGTTCGTGCTCCCGTGCAATCTCTCTGAAGTACATGCAGATTAATTTCTTGTATTTCCCGTGCCTATGAGGGACCGAACATCGAGTATCAGCATCGAGGATACAGTACACACACAGCATACTGTCAACTGGTACAACATTCCCTCAAATGAAGATTTGAAGCCAGTCCTGACCGGAATCTTTGTAACTTGGCCCGTGCACTGTGTACCAAGAATGACCATGTGCATCCCAAAACATTCAACCCGACTGGCGAAGGAGACTTTCAGTGGTCAAACAGAAGTAACCCTTCTTCCAGGAATTACATCGCATCAGATATAGTAGGCGAAGACGAGATAAAATAAATTGACTCTGTCCTTCATCTCACCAATTTGAGCCTTCTTTCCATCAAGGGATGTCCTTGACTCAACAGATTGAGTCCCGGGAAAAGGGGGCTCACGAGGCAAATGGATGGCTGCTATGAAGTCTCACAGAAAGGATGGATGGACTCGAAGAGGATGCAAAGTACCCGTCATTTTGCGCCAAGGACCGGGTACCCATATTGACTACAACATCCAGATGAGGTAGTCGTGTATTGTCTGTACGGATGTAACTCTTACCGTTAACATATCAATACGGCAGGTTGCCGGCCGCGGAGAGACACCGGATACCCTGAGGAGATATCATGCCAATGAATTGGGAACATGGGAATCGACATTCCCATCTAGTATCGTGGACATCGACTCCTTTGGGCTAGGCGAGACCAATCGAACCACCATGGGGATTGATGATGATCTGATATGGCTTGACACACCCGGCATCTAGACTCTGTTCGTGAAGCTCCTTTGAGATGCCTCGAGAACGAGGATACCCAAATTCTATTCCCTCACCCTCGCCCTCACCCTCGCCCTCACACGGAAGACGGGGAAGACGGAGAGAGCGACAGGATGATTCTCATCTCCTGCTACATCAGCCTGCTGTACCTCATCTCTCTACCCACTGGACGGGACTTGCTGTCCTTTTTCTTTATATATGTGCACCCATTCACTCCATGCAGCATTTGCCCAAAAGCGTAATTAGCTTCAGCTCCATGTCCGCGTTGCACCGCTCACCAATCGCGAAGCTCGACGTCTAGTCGATCGTTCGACGTACATACCATCCTACATATCCTACATATCGACTTGCGATACGCTTATGCAATCAGGACTGTTTTGGGACATGTCACGGGTCACGGGTCCTTTTTTGGTGCTATTATTTATGATTATTCTTTTCGTCGTTGGGGAAGGATGGAAGATTGAAGTGCAAGTTTAGGCGTGAAAAATACATTATTATTCATATTATTCCTGCGCTTCACACTCGTACCTACCGATTAGAATCGAAGCTCAATGGATTTGCTCCTTACTATTATTCTCAACTAATTTCTTTATTTAATCTTTATTCTTTATTATTATTATTATTATTATTATTATTATTATTATTATTTCCTTTCTCTTCCCTCTCTCTCCCTCTCCCTTGCCCTTTCCACTTCTCACTAAAAATGCTCAGACATTAACATGGCGCGTGCTGGGGCATCAGAATTGATCCCATGATCGTTTTTAAATCACTCCATTATTGAAACTTTGTCCTCTTTGGAAAGCTTTATGGAACCTTAATCACACAGACTGGAAACCCAAAAAAATTCATTTGGCATGTGCATGTGTGTGTGGAAGTTTACTAATCAAAAGTCATTTACGATGAATCGTGCGTGGATGAGGAATGCGATGCTGGGTAGATGGGTAGATGGGTAGATGGGTAGATGGGTAGATAGATGCTTGAGAACGCTCATATTGTACTCGGTCAGAGCAGAGATTGATTAATAAGAGAGGGAGACGAAGGTACTGAGATATTGAGGTGCTCCATAGCCACCATACATACGGGCACTAAGTACCGGGTTTGAGGAACATGGAAAGATTGTCCTACCTTGCCTCGCCTTGCCTGACCGCGATGGGATCTTGACTAGGAAAAAGGACGTTCATTCATGATCCTCTCGCCTCTGTGCCTCTTTCACATACTAGCATGCTAGGTAGCTCGAGCATAGTTCGAAAACTCGCGGTATGATTCAAGGTGGCAATCCCTCAACCAATTACATGCACTCCCCGTTCCCAAGCTACGATACATGGCAGCGTACGTAACTCCGTGGAGGGCAATATCGACGCTGTAGAGTGCGATGTACAGTAGCTTGAGAGCGAGCAGGTACCGTTCCTGAAAGACAGATTTTCCGGGTTTCGTTTCCTGTACCAAGACTGCGGTGATGGCAAAAAAAAAAAGATTTCCAAGTATGAACTTGATTAAGCTTGGATATGACATCAATGGTCGGGCATCTGGATTCTGGAGCATTAATAATCGAAAAGCTTGAAAATAGCAGGAAACCGAAAGAGGAAAAAAGGAAGCTCGTTTTCTTTGTGCCTCTCTTCGACGAATTGATGTATGTATCATCTAGACACTTGATGGGAATTCATCAAGGCATAAATGCCATTGTGGACATGTGACTTTGTATACAGAAATAGCACTTGTTACAAACTATACTTCAGTAGACTATCATAATGTCATCGATTCATGAATCAAGGTCTTGTTAGAGATCAGAGATCTTGACAGAAAATGACCCCTAACCAAAACTACTCGATGCCGAGAATTTCGAACCCCTCATTATTGTCCCGCATTGAGCTTCACATTTATCGTCACTTCACAGCAGAGGAGTTGCTACCTTCAACTAACCCAACAGATTGTTCTTGGAGATTCCGAGTCGATTCGTGAAGATATAATCGATGACTGAGCTATTCGTTCTACTCGATAGATTCGGATCTCTGTAATTGCTTCACACCTGTAAGCTACCTCATCATGCCTTTGTCTCTACCCAGCTTTTTCCCTTCACTCGCCTCCTCCTTTAATCCTTGCCTCTCCCATCTTTCTCTCCAGTACTCCACGAGTCCTATAAAAATAATGCGTCCCCCTCCCCTGTCCTTCGCCCCCCCTGTATACACTTTGCTGCAATGCAGGACAAAAAAAAGACAGCAAAAGGAAATTCAAACGTCAAGTGCAAGCACGCTAATCTAAGACCAAATCATTAAGCGATTGTCATCTTACCTACGTCTATCCGCTTTTTATTTTGGTGGTGACCCCTCATATCCCTCGTTCTTGCCAACCCTCTGCATGGACTAAGGCATAGCATCCACAATCCACTGTTGATCTCTGAAGGAAAGAAGATCATTCGTCAACACGCCTCTTACTCCAATCCAAAGTTTAACACCTGCACCATCGAAATTTATTCCCTAGACGACTACATTCGTCAAATGAACACTGAGCTTTATATTCTAGGTACAGTTTTTGTCCACAGTACTCGCTTCGTCCCTACCGGAAGATCGAGAGAAAAGCAAGTGGAAGCAGATAAAAATTAGGGAATTTTGCATAAAAAGAAAGGAAAGAAGGGACTTTTGACCCCTCTCTGTTATCTTCCACCCTGTGTATTCAACTGACTTCATGCAATTGTCGACACGGAAAGTGATTGTGTCCTTCAATCTACTCGGTCCGCAATCTAATATTGACCTCGAAATCCCCTGTGCTCACTCTAATAAACCTCAACCTCTCACTACATTTACATCACGTTATCAACCTTCATCACGATCTTTCCATCTTTCTGCCTTCTGACCTGCACCCAGCAAAACAAGACATCTAATCCTACCTCTACCCAGCCCTTTCTGACCCTCGTTGGGACCTCTTCATTAGACTGTGACAATTGGTATCACAAAGTAGCGTTTGGAAAAGTATCCAGGCGTCTACTCTAATTCCATCGCCTGACTGACAATATCTTTGATGCCTCGTCCATCCAATCCGGTTCCCGACATTCCAACTTACCAATGCTACCTACATATAGGTACTGATTATACCGCAGTACATGCAGAGTAATAAGAAGATCAAACCACAGCCTTGTTAGACAATATCCCATCGAGTTCTATAAGCCCAAAACGGAAAGATTAATTCACCAACGGACCTCGAATATTTTGTCGTGTCATGATTATATATTGGGACTAGATGTTAGAACAGCT
The DNA here is from genome assembly GCF_000143535.2 of Botrytis cinerea B05.10. Classification (NCBI taxonomy): domain Eukaryota; kingdom Fungi; phylum Ascomycota; class Leotiomycetes; order Helotiales; family Sclerotiniaceae; genus Botrytis; species Botrytis cinerea. Next base: position 1,576,060 of record NC_037325.1, on the reverse strand, counting down.
ACAGCCTTCTAGTCTACTTCTCAATTGCCCCCCTTCCCTCCTTAGCAAAATCCAACGTACCAGCCTTGTCTCCTCAGTCACTTCCCCTGGAATTCCCCAAGATTAGATTAGATCCAATACTGTTGACCATATTATCGAGATTGTCTCTTTCGAATCGATTCCAAACATCGAGTCAACATTTTCATCTTGAATTGTGTTACCATACCAGAGAAAGATCCAGTCGACCCCCTCATTGCAAACTATTGGTACCTTTTTTTGACTGCGGTACGGTGCGATGATTGGGAAAGAAGAGGCGCACGCAGAAGTCGCTAGGAACAAGACTACTGAGAACGAATTAAACACCACGCTTGAAGGATCATTAGCAACAAGTGACCATTACAAAAAGCACAAACGGGTCAAACCTTTCTGAACGAATCAAGAAGTCAGGAAATGCGACCCTAGCCGACCATTAGTCCCAACTACTTCCATCTCCAAAAAAACCGAGCGCGTGAGCAACACAGCCAGTATTTCCAGAGCCAAGGAATAAATAAGTTTGGAGCCAAATTCAGACAGGACGAGGACGAGAAGAGGAAGCAGAAGCAGACGCAGAAGCAGGAGAGCTACCCAACGACAGACTACTACAGATAGGACGCAGTACGCACGCGGTACGGAACAACGATCTACGAACCACTCCGTCCAATCTTATTTTATAACTTTTTTTTATACCTAAAGTATATTGATTGATTCGACCTAAATATACCTGACAATAAACTTCTCCCTTTTACTCTTTTTACCCGTTTAGGTGATTTGTGGTGTCTTTTGGAACAAATCAAGAAATTGACCAGCCAAATTCACCCACCCAACGAGCACTTCTGCTACCACCACGACCACGACCACGACCACGACCACGACCACGACCTCTTCCTCTCTTCCTCTCTCTCTCTCTCTCTCTCTCTCTCTCCCTCTCCCTCTTTTCTTTACTTTCCACTACCTCTACCTCTACAGTCCCTTGACCATCCACATCCACACCCACACCCACACCCACACCCATATCCACACACACATACACATAACCATACACCATACACACATACACAATCACTATACACCACGCATCACGCACCTGCACTACCTTAGTTTAGACTCTGCCTTAAGTTACGTTAGTTTACCTCACTCAACCTTCCTCTTGCTTCATCCATTTTCATCTCTCCCCAATTCCTCCCTCCTCTCCGGACACCATACCACCACACGACTCTGCGACCGTTCGCCCAGACGGCCATACGACCAATACACAGCACCACTGCCGCCTCCACTAACACCACCACCACCACCAGACATCATTCATCCATCGACAGATCATTACATACTACCACGCAGGACATCTTGCACACTATCCACTCAACGAACCACTCAATCTAACCCTGATCACCATACCTGTCCCGGACTGGAGTTGAGAAAAGAAAAGAAAAGCAAAGAAAAACCAAAACAAGACCAAGCCCAAGCCCAAACATAACAAAAACAATCCACCACACGCACTGCATCCATCCACCGACCTTGATTTTGTCCATTCGTCTGAACAAGACTCGCATTCGACCTTCCAGGACGTCTCGCTGCGGAATCAATACACGACGGTCCCTCCAAACCCCATTCCCGTTCCATACCTACACAAATCCATTGACATAACCATTACCTCCAGGTGAAATTAAAACACGGTACGCCCTGACCAACTCCTACTCTTCTTTGCCGTGTCCTCCCTCTTGCCTTGTTCATTCCATTCACCCTTCCGCACACAGAATACATTCATTCATTACCTTACATGACCTTCCCTTGCCTTACATTACATACACACCTGGTCTTTCTCTCCTGCTCGCCCTCTCTCGCTCTCCACACCTCTCTCTCGCTCTTCACACCTCTCTCTCTCTCTTCACACCTCTCTCCCCCTCGCCCTCCACCTCCCCCTCGCCCTCCCACCACTCACCACGCAGAACATCACATAACATCCCATACTTCCCCATCCCACCGCCTTTCACCCAACCCCTCCCAACCATTAAAGGGCCACACCCACTAACTCCCAAATTCTCCTCACTCAGCCGCAGTCTCACTCTGCTCATTAATTCCATTTTTTGCAAGTTTTCCATTTGCGATTTTCGAATTCGGTGAAGAACAATCCTCCGACGGGCCATCCTGTCACGTTACGGGTCATCATTCACTTGGTAATTACCGATTGATTACTTTTGGTCGCACACTCGGTGTTCAATTGCCCAACACGGACTACAACAGGTCATCAACCAGTCTCCTCACAACCCTCCTCGTTTACAGCCCACCTCACGAACGATAATCATCGGTGTTTTGGACTTCAACATGTCGTCAAATCGGCCAGCTGCCTTCTCGAGCTTAAGAATGGGAGGTAAGAAACATGCTCCAACATATGGTCTCTCCCCTTACCTTGCTACCACCCGTTTTTTTCTTGCGGGGGTACTTTGATGCTAACGTCGTTTTGATTTCTACAGAGGTGATCCGCGAAAAGGTCCAAGATGGCGTCACTGGCGAAACCCGAGATATGCAATACACACAATGCAAGATTGTTGGAAATGGCTCCTTCGGTGTTGTCTTTCAGACCAAGCTGTCCCCTTCAGGAGAGGATGCTGCCATCAAACGCGTTTTGCAAGACAAGAGATTCAAGGTTAGTTGGCGACGTCTTTTCGAGTCTACAAACTATGGCTTACTGATACGAATGACAGAATCGTGAATTGCAAATCATGCGCATCGTTCGTCACCCTAACATTGTCGAACTAAAGGCATTCTATTATTCGAATGGCGAGCGAGTAAGTTTGTTCCATCCTGCACACACATACTGAACATTGCTAATGACCATTCCGTAGAAGGATGAGGTATACCTCAATCTAGTGCAAGAATTCGTTCCTGAGACCGTTTACCGCGCATCAAGATATTTCAACAAGATGAAGACAACAATGCCGATCATCGAAGTCAAGCTTTACATCTACCAACTCTTCCGCGCCCTAGCCTATATCCACTCCCAAGGAATCTGCCATCGTGATATCAAGCCACAAAATTTGCTCTTAGACCCAGGCAGTGGAATTTTGAAGTTGTGTGATTTTGGTAGTGCAAAGATACTCGTAGAGAATGAGCCAAACGTTTCATACATTTGCTCACGCTACTACAGAGCACCCGAATTAATTTTTGGTGCTACGAACTACACAACCAAGATTGGTAAGAAATACATGAACGGTGAAGAGTGAGTGAATGATGCTGACTGTCTTGATAGATGTTTGGTCAACTGGTTGTGTGATGGCAGAATTGATGCTTGGCCAACCACTCTTCCCAGGTGAATCTGGTATCGATCAACTCGTCGAAATCATCAAGGTTTTGGGTACACCAACTCGGGATCAAATTCGTACCATGAACCCCAACTATATGGAGCACAAGTTCCCTCAGATTAAGCCACACCCATTCAACAAGGTCTTCCGCAAGGCCGATGCTAGTGCCATCGAACTCATCTCCAAGTTGTTAGAGTATACTCCCACTGAGAGACTTTCAGCCATTGAAGCTATGGTCCACCCATTCTTTGATGAGTTACGTGAGCCAGACAAGACATTCCCGGATTCTCGCCACCCCGGCAACGCAGCGAAGAATCTCCCAGTTTTGTTCGATTTCTCTCTTCATGGTATGTTGTAAACATTATGTGATGCATGTATACAGTACTGATCAATCCATAGAATTATCCATTGCACCGGAACACAACCAACGGCTGGTACCGCAATATATTCGAGCAGGTTTGGTAGCAAGAGATAGCAAGCTTGATATTGATAGCCCAGATTTCAAACCATTGACGAGAGATGCGATGATGGCAAGATTAGATTGAGGGGGGAGTTAAAGCAAGATGACTGATGAATGAATGCTTTCCTGTCGCTCGACCTTAGAGCTCTGCAATGGAGTCGAGATTTTTTCGAGCGATAACACCCGGCTATAAAAAACCCCCCCAGCATATTAAAGGTTCTGCATATCTCGTCTGCAACGTTGGCAGGCCAAAATCAAGTTTGTGGAAGTCCGGGAGATGCATGGCAGGAATACGAAGTTAGTCTATGATGATGGTATGCGTTATTTGGTTTGATAGGAATACCCATAAGGTGGAATTTTCGTTGAGCACGAGTTTTCAATTCCAGCTAAGGATACTCCCTTGGTACTCGAAACATCGGTGATTGGGAAAGGGATATGAAACATGATGGATATTGATTCATGAGGGGGGGTTGTGGAAAGGAGAGTGGGTGGTAGTTTATGGGATTCAACGAATACTTCTATCGGCACCTCGTTACTAGACTTTCTTGCATGAGGAGAAAAAATTATGGCCTTTTTGCTCTCTTCTTCCGTTTTTTTTGTTCCACATTGTGTTGTGTGCCTCGTGTGATGAGGATTGATGGGCGGGGTGGCCCTTCTACTTTTGCATTTTCTGACTCTTTTTCGTTTTCATCCTTTTCTTTTTCTCTTCTTCTTCGGCACCCCTTCGATCGCTACTTGATACTTTGATACTCCAACACAGGCATGCAAGCAAGATTCAGGCGTACCTTTTTTTATTTATTTATTTACATTTTACATTTTAGTTGTGGTTGTGGTGGTGGACAAATATTGATATGGCATGAATGGAATGGACTAATTGATACGAGAGAAATTAAAGGAAAATAAATAGGATAGGGGTTACTAGGCTTACTATTAAAAAAAGGGAAAATTCAAAGGGGTTGGGCTACAACTATTTCTCTGTTTCACTGTTGATTCTTTCTTCTCACTTGTCTTTTCCAGAGCTTGATGGATTTATTGAAAGGGGAGAGGAGGGATGAAGAGAAGGGGAAAGGGAGATAGATTGATAGGGCTGGACGGGTATGAGGGAATGGTTTTCTTTTACCATATGATGAATGGATCAATGGGTGGTTGGGATTGTCGAGGATTGGTGAGAGGAGAGTTTGTTTATTATTGTCGTTGTTGTTGTTGTTGTTGCAGTTGTTGTATTGAAAATGGACAAATCAGAAAATAACAAAACATGAATTAAATGAAGTGGTGTCTTTCCGGCTTTGATGGAGATATGACACGATGAGATGAGATGAGTGTTTATTGATGAGTTTGAGATTATGTGTAGGATGTACTATCACTACCTCGCTGGGTGTGTGTCTTGGGGTAGAAACAGAAGGTTCTGGGAAGTATCTTTTCCACGACTATTTCATCTTTGTTGTGATGATTATAGATTGTCCGTTGTGGTGATGCCCAGGTGGTTTATGGGTTTCCTGAGTAAATTGTATCTGCGTTTTCTACCAACCTCTTTCTCTCAGTCCTGGCTAGATATTGTATAATGAATTACAATGAATGGCACATCCCATACGCATCTTGCTGTAGTAAGGATGTGTGCTGAGGCAACAAGGCAACAAGGCATCAAGGCAACACACCACTCAGCCCAGCACGCACGTACCTGATGGACCGAGCTTCTTTTTTAGCATCACAGCTCGAATCTTGAAGAGGTTGAATGGATAAATAAATAAACCACTCTTCAAGGCTTCTCGAGTTGAGTACGATAGCAAGCACACATTGGTCAATTCGATTCAATTGAGACTTGGGCTTCGCAACAGGACATTCTTCCGTTGAAAGATTGTTTTGTTTTGCTTGTCGATTGGGTTTGATTGATACGATACGACACGATACGATACAATCCGATACTTTGGGAATTTTTACAGGTTGTCTACGGTCTGCTGTCTGATCGATTGAGAAGGCAGAGAAGGAGAAGAGGAATTGATCGCGCGTAGGAAATTCCAAGCGCATTGAGAATCGGATTGGGCCGCATCCGCGAAGGAAGAGGAGTTGAGATCAGAGGGAAACACAATAAGAGAAGATGGCGGATTATGAGAGAGGTGCTGAGAGGGGAGGAGAAAATCGAGGTGGATATCAGGGAGAGGGAGGGGATGGGGGAAATAGAGGAGGGGACCGTGGGTATGGGTATGGCGAGAGGGAGGAGAGAGGTGGGAGGGGTGGTGGGTATAGAGGGAGATATAATGGGGGTGGTGGTGGGAGAGGGGGTGGGAGGAAGAGATATAGAGGTTAGTTGATGTGTTTTTGTTTTGTCTTTGTTTTATTTTTGGATGGGGAGAGATGAAGCGGATGGAGCTCCGAGATGGTAGTGAGGGCCATCGACGGAAGGGAAATTGGTGATGGGGAAGATGATGATTAGGAAGATGAGCTTCAGCTTCGAAAGCTTTGACGACAGCTTCAATTCTACGAGGATTCCAATCATCATAGCACAAGAAATAAAGCTAACAATATTATTTTCCATCCACAGATGAAGACGATCAAGATCGACGACCTCAGAGACGTCGCTACGAAGAACCACTCATCGTCAAAGTTCGCAAACAACTTCTTTCCATCGCGGAATCACCTCTCAAGCGCGTCGAAACGGAAGTAGCCGAAATAGCCAAAACTGTATGCGACAACTACGATGATGTCGAATTGCGCGATTCATTCTATGATTTATCGCTACAGTTGGTCGTAGAGCAACCTTTCAAGATTCCTTTCGTCGCTGCAGTTGTTATGGTATTGAATACTCTGAAGGAAGAAATGGTCATGCAGTTGTTGGAACGGACTATAAAGGACTTGAATAAATCGATCATCAAGGGCGACTGGAGACAGGTTAAGTTGTATATGAAGTTCTTGGGAAGCTTGCAGGGTTTATTGGAAGGTGATGGTGTTTTCACTATTCTGCAGGATTTCTTGACTAAGGCTCTGGATTTGCAGACGGAGAACAACGAAGAGGTGAGTGATTTGTATAATGAGATTGTCTTCCGCGATCGTTTGGCTAACATTGAGGTTTTTAGACTATCGGACCTGAATTGGTCAAGATTATTCTTCTTACTATTCCGTATATCATGGCATCTTCAGCGACAGATGCTCATGAGAAGGCTGCGGCTATGATTGAGAACACTGATATCATTGCTTCTGAACCACACGTTTTACAAGCTTTGGTTGATCCATATCCAGGAGATGCTAAAGATGACACAATTGCGCCAGTCGGTGTTTTGAGTCTTTTGCAAAAGCAATTACAAGCTGAATCGCAAAATGGATGGGAACTATTCTGTCTACCAAGACCATGGAAGATGATTGAGCCAGAGCAACAAGAAGCTTTGACTACTGCTTCAAGACATACTTTGCCAACAATTGCTCTTCCTGAGGTTGTCAATGCGGGACCAAGACCATTGTTTCCAGAGCTTTACTTTTCGGTCTACGCTAATCAGGATGTTGAGACTGTACCACCTATCACGGATATCTCTTCGTGTCTGTTGAGAGACGCTTTGGTTGATACGATCAATATCTTGGATTACAACAGAAATGCTACAGCCAAATTCTTGATTGATATCGATTGCTATTTTGCCCCTGACACTTTTGTCAAGAGAGCTACGCCATTCGATAGACTTCGAGATGTCGAGGGAGATAGATCAACATGGAAGCCTGAAGATGTTGCAGTCGATGCAGTCTTTTCACAATTATTCCAACTTCCAGTTCCAGAGCATAAGCTCGTCTATTATCATGCTGTCTTGACGGAATCTTGCAAGATTGCACCAGCTGCTATTGCGCCATCTCTTGGTCGTGCCATCCGTTTCTTATATAGAAATGTGGATTCAATGGATCTTGAATTGAGCAGTAGATTTATGGATTGGTTTTCGCATCATTTGAGTAACTTTGGTTTTACTTGGAAGTGGACTGAATGGATTGATGATGTGGAACTTTCGGATCTGGACCCAAAGAAAGCTTTTATTATTGGTTCTTTGGATAAGGAGATTCGATTAAGTTTTGCTCAGAGAATCAAGGGCACTTTGCCACCTCCATATCAGCAGTTGATTACAGAGGAGAAGGAAAAGGATACGCCTGATTTTAAGTTTGATGATCCAAGTAAGTAATATCATTTCGAAAGATACAAGCAGTTCTAACGATTTACAGGCACCCCATTCAGCGCTGAAGGACAAGAAATCCTCGCCCTCCTCCGCAAGAAGGCAACAGAAGAGGAGATTCAGCCAGTGGTTGATAGAATTCACGCTTTAGCAGTTGAACAAGCACTTCCAGATCCTCTCGTTCCATCTACAGACGCGTATGTAACATCCATCTGCTACATTGGATCTAAATCGCTCAGTCACGTTCTCTCCTGTATTGAACGCTGCAAAGATCGCCTCCTAGCTATTGGACCCGTCTCTCCAGTCGCTAGACGCCAAATCATCACTTCGGTTATGCAGTATTGGAAGGATCAACCCGGTATCGGTGTTAATATCATTGACAAACTCTTGAACTATACAATTCTGAGCCCGCAAAGTGTGGTGCAGTGGGCTATTGGCAGTGAGGGAAAAAGACTCAGCCAGAGTTTCGTGTACGAGATGGTTGAAGCTACCGTCGGAAAGGTTACTGGACGTATTCGTCAAGTTCAGCTCAGTCTTCGTGTTCCGGGATTACTAGAGGAACAGAAACAATTGATTGAGAAAACCGTGGAGATGGAAAGAATCAACATGAGAGAATTGGGAAGGGAGATGGATGAGCTCTTGACGGCTTGGGCGAATGGATCGAAAGACCAGGAAATTGAAATGGATGGAAGGGAAGAAGATCGGGCATTGGTCAGAGGATGGGGAGAGAGATGGTTGAGAGTTTTCAGGAGAAAATTTGCGGTAGAGGAAGCCTGGGGTGTAGAGGCTAGTAGGTGGGTAGCTGCTCCAGAACCGGAGGTCGAGAAGGTGCAGGAGGCTGTGGTGGGGGAGGTCAAGAACCCGGAGGAAATGAAAATTGATGCGGATGGTGCGGATGGCGCCGAGTACGCAGATTTTGAGGGGATTAATTAGATGGTGCGTGGTAGGTGGTTTGGATTTGGTATGGTAGGCGGGTGTGTGGGTGTACGTTTGTGAAATGAAATGAAAAGGGAAAGGAAAGAAAACGAAGAGAAAAGAAAATTAAATGGAGATGAGAAATTGCACACACAGCAAGTAAAGTGTCATCATATTGCAAAGGCAAGGGAGTTTTCCCTTTTTTTTTCGATTTTTTTCAACTTTTTTTTATTTTATATTTATAAATTCAATTTCGGTCTTCACTTATTTGGGGGGTGTACGATAGAATAGAGCAGGGTACGACGCAAAATTGAGGAAATTTATATGACAATATCACAAAAGTCGAGAGATAAATGACATCAATCTTTGAATGTCATGTTGACAATTGTTATTATTATACTATACTATTCATCTTGCAGTATGTATACAAGTATCTTTTGATATTTGAATTTGAATTTGAATTTTGATGCTCCGTGAACGAACGAGCATAGGACCGATTTGGAGCTGTAGCTTTAGCTGTAGGAAAGTGTTACTAACTATTTTGCTAGATGCCGAAAGCCATCCATCCATCCATCGGTTGGATGGATGGATGGATGAAACGTGTAATGTAATGTAACGTCTGGTGGTAACTCACCCCTTTGGAACGCCGTTGTGAACGCCAGCCCTGATATATCCTTCCTTTCTCCTATGAATGACTGACTCTGCTTTGGGATGTTGTTTCTCTCCCTCCCTCAAGATATCTGCTTCTAGATGCTTTTTGAATATTCTGCAGTCCCAATTTTTGCAACTTTGAACCTCCCGCTTCAATATTGGGAATCTGCTCATGTCCCTCGAGTTTTCTTCACCTCCTTCCATAACCTTGTCCCCCATGACCTTGTGGTCCTGCAGGTGGCATCCCCATTGGCATTCCCTGAGCACCTCCAAATCCAGGAGGTGCTTGCATATTTAATAGACCAGGCGGGGGAACCATTCCTGGCTGCCCAGGAGCTGGCATACCTCCTGGTGGAGCAAATCCAGGTGGAAATTGGATTCCTCGCGCAGGTCCAGTAGTAGGATGTCCATATGCACCGCCTGGGCCAGTAGGTGGGGCATGTTGATTGTGGAAATCCATTTGTGGGCCACCGTAGCCGGCTTGCGAAGGTGGTGGTCTTTGAGGAAGACCAGATGGAGGGGGTGGGAGATGTTGGGGTTGTCCTCCTGGAGCACCGCGTGGACCACCAGGTGGCGGGACGGAATTGTAAGCAGGACGTTGTGGTGGGAATCCTGGGGGTGCGGTAGGTATGGGAGAGTCGTTTAACATTGCGGCTGGAGCTTGTGGAATTCCATTCATGCCTAATAGTAATCCTGGTGGCATGTTTTGTAGATCTGGGATTACGTTGTGTTTCTTTGCTTGAGCTGCTAAGGCTCTCTCGGCTGCATCTCCGTGTCTTTCTCCTTTGCCATCTTTCTTGTATGCGTATTGAACTGAAATATCCTTGTTCATTAAATATTGACCGTTCATATTTGCGATAGCATCGTCGGAGGCTTCGAAATTGGCATAGGATACGAAACCGTAACCTTTAGAAAGAGAGGATTCATCGCGAGCGATCTTGGGAGGAGAGATGAGAGATCCAAAGCGCGAGAAGGTATCGTATAAAGTCTTTTCGTCTACCATAGGGTCAAGATTACCAATGAAGAGTTCGGCGCCCACTTCAACTGTCTTTTGTTTATCGGCAGAGGCCTAGATGTCCTAGTCAGTATAATCTTCTTGGATTTGGAAGACTGCATAGAATGAGAATAAAACAAACCTTGTTGACACGGATTGGTTTTCCAAACAACCGCACTTGGTTCATAATGCGCGCCGCATATTCAGCATCCTCCTCTGATATAAATTCTACGAATCCATAGCCCTGGTGATTTTGAGTGACGCGATCCTTGGGTAAATGTACATTGACAATGCGCCCAGCTTGTAACATCAATTCCCATACCAAGCTATCAGTAACGCGCTCATCAATATTGCCAATATAGACGGTGGCTTCCTTGTCTTGTTCCCTAGCAGAGCGGCGTTGCGCCATGATTAGCTTTTAATACTTTCTGCGGTTCTGAACTTGGGAGGCTAGCAATTGGAAGATTGAAAGCTGGGAAAAAGGAATTATTTACCAATGTCTTGCTCCTGACATATTGTTATTTTGATGGGAGCTAGAGAGTGAGTTCCCGTTGTTTACGTTTAATAAAGTGAGAGTAAGATGGAAAAGTGCAGCTGTAGTGAATATGCATGGAGCTGTACAGTGAAGCTCAAGATGCGACGGAAAAATAATGGTGGATTAGTCATCAGCCTTGTCACTTGTGAGAAACCTTGATCACTTTTTTATACTGGAAGTAAAGCACAGGAAGACCAGCCAGAACATTTGATTTCACAACAATTTGTACGTATATCTTGATGGATCATTTCTTCTTGTTTGCAGGGTACTAACTGTGCATAGCTCCGACTTAAGAAATTATATCAAAATGCAACTTTCCGAAGAATCCAAGGTTCGCATGCAGATACCCTCCATATGATGAGCGGATGGAATAGTGTTGTTGACTTTATATTAGGAGCGCATTGGAAAGCTCATTGACTATTCCCGTGTTGCTATCCATTAGTGAGGAAACTCTGGGTCTTCTATCTTGGACTTATGCTAATAGATTACAGTGGTTACCTTCCCTTGATCCTCTACCTTGGTACGAATTGGCAGACGACGTGAAGCACAAAGACATACATGCTAATGAAACCAGGATACACTCGCAGTGAACCACGCCCATCCATCGTCAGGTGAGTTTCTTTGCAGACTCTCAAGGCTAAAGCATATACTGATGTCCTACAGACTCCTCTCTCCTCTCGCATAAGTCCTTTAGAATGAGCCACCAAAGGGAATGTTTTACTAGTCGACATGGCGATTGACGGGAAGATAATTTGAGGAACGGAGAACCAGTTATAGATGGGATCACTGGCATTAACCAGAGAGTGATATGACGGTTGTAGCATACGAGGCGTTCATGAAATAATGAAATGCTCAGGGAGCTTATGTTTATGGTGGATACATACCATACGAAGATAATTGTACAATAGCGCAAAAAGCGCAATCACCACTACGAAATCAAAACCATTTCCCGTCTCCCGTTGAAATTTTGAATGCCTCATTCTTTGCCGTCTGTATAATGTAAAAGTCTACTCAATATGTCATTTGCCCCCGCCTCGGCAAGCCCCAGAAAATTGTGAAGCTTCATTTTCGTCATCGGGTGTAAATATATTGCCCCTCGCAACTTCAACATTTTCGCAATGACAAACATAAATCTTCCCTTATGACCGAAAACCATGCGCGCATCTCTCCCGCGCTGGTCGAGACAATTGCTGGCCTCTCGGCCGGTACAGCATCTACCCTGGCTGTTCATCCTCTAGATGTTATCAAAACGCGATTACAAAGTAATTTCATACCCCTCCTTCCTGCTCAACCCATTGCTAACACCACCAGTTCATCGCAGTACATCTCACACACCAGCCAGCGGTCTCACCATCTTCCGCAGTCTGACACAACAGCCTCAACCTCTGCAAAGTCTCTATCGCGGTCTAACACCCAATCTCATCGGCAATGCCAGTAGTTGGGCCCTCTTTTTCTACTTCAAAAATATCTTCGAATCCTCACTTCGTTCCTTTCACAACCAGCCTTCAAATTCCAATTATGCCTCCCTTACACCCATCGACTATTTTCTCGCGTCCGGCTCGGCAGGTATCATGATTACCATCACTACAAATCCAATATGGGTACTCAAGACCCGAATGCTGAGCTCGGATCGAAGCAGCAAAGGAGCGTATCAAAGTATGTGGCATGGCGCTAGACATTTATGGCAACATGAAGGACCACGAGGATTCTACAGAGGTGTTGGGATTAGTTTGTTAGGCAATAGTCATGGAGCGGTACAATTCGCCGTCTATGAGCCCCTGAAGAATTTCTGGCGTAATCATTGTTCACACCAGACCCTGAGAGGTGATAGAGAGAGTTCTCAGGTTAAACTGGGAAATACGGCGACGCTTTTGCTTAGTAGCTCGGCGAAAATTATTGCGGGAACGGCAACGTATCCGTATCAGGTTGTGAGAAGCAGATTGCAAACTTACGATGCGGAAGAACGGTTTGGGAGGGGAATTAGAGGGGTCGTGGGGAAGGTTTGGAGAGAGGAGGGGTGGAGGGGGTTTTATAGAGGGCTGGGTACGAATATTGTGAGGGTTTTGCCGGCGACTTGGGTGACATTCTTGGTGTATGAGAATGCGAGGTTTTATCTACCAAGACAGTGGAATAGAGATGGAGAGGAGTAGGAAAGTGGCTTAGATGAGGTAGGGCTTTTTTGAGATTTGTATTTGTATTGATTGTAAGCTATCACACGTCAAGTTTGGATATCTGATGAGATATAGATCAGTGTACTATAGTCTATAGAAGCTTCAGGAGATTTTATTGTTATCTACTGGTAAACAGAGGGTTGGTTACCATGTCTCCATTCACTTTTTCCAACAGACTACCTCACCACAGCCAGTCTTCCACCAGCATCCCTCCGTTTTCTCCCAAACATCCCACTCCTCGATCATTTCTTTGATTTTCTCATTACTGTCCACAACACCTAGCCGAACCGCGTTTTCGCCAATATCACCAGTCATTAACGAGTTCTTCCAACTCGGTTGCATCAGATAACTGTAACTTTCCACCACGTTCTCGTTTCCAAACCCCGCTTCTCCAGCCCACTTCCCCAAAAACTTCCCAGCGTGTGGCTCTGATCCTTTCTCTCTGATCATCGCTTCCATAATCTCAACAGATCTCTTCAGTCCAGAAGTAGAAGGATAAAACACAGCATCCCCCATGTCACTCTCCCTACAAGCCACAAGTCCCCCCATCTTACAAACTCTCCTCATCTCCTTGATCGCACCAACCGGATCGGGTAAATGAATAAGTAGCTGATGCGTATACACTACATCAAATGTCTCGTCCTCGAAAGGCAATTTCATCACATCGCCAATCTGGAATGAACAATTGTTCAGTCCCAGCTCTTCGGCTTTTGTATTAGCGAGCTCAATGACCGATTCTCCAGCATCGAGACCGATAATTGAACCCTGAGGAATGAGGGCCGCAATATCGGTTGTGATTGAGCCGGGGCCACAGCCGAGATCTAGGATGTGCGACGTGGGAGTCAGGTGAGGTAGGAAGTAGGCGCAACAGGTCGAGGCGCGACGGAGGGAGTGCCGATTTACCACTGCAGGGCTGTAGCCGAGGGAGTAAGTTTCTTTAGATGCCATGATTTATGTGTTGGGTTGTTTTTTTGATGGTTGATCTGTATGAAGAGAAGAGCTATTTGAGAAGCAGAAGTTTCTTCTCTACGGAGATAAGATGGAGGTAAGTGGTGATTACGTCATCGTACTTTTCTCAATGTGTTGTGGCAGGGAGAGAGCAGACCGAAGCTACAAAGAGCTGTAAGCAGGGAAGGAGAAGTATGAAGTATGTGCTGAGTTCATACAGAGCGGCAACTTACTTGTACAAGGTAAAATCTGCCTTGGCAGGCGGAATACAGCCTCATATGTGCTACGCGGCTGAACAGACGAAAATGCCTAGGAAAGAATCAAAAGGTCAAACGAGAGATCTATTAATGCATGGATATGCTTGGTTCCAGAAGGTAAATACTGCTGTTTATCTTTATCGACGGTAAATGCCTTTCGAATCAACTTGAAAGAAGGCCTTACATACAAGTAGGCCTAGCAGGCAATTTGAACATACTCCCAGAGTGGACCACTGAGATTGATCTGACTGAGTATGGATCTGGAGAAGTCATGGCTGGAGCCAGATAAGGTTTCATAATATGATATTTTGCTTTGATTGAAGCATTGGATACACATCTTCCAGATTCAAGGGAGCATTGATATACCAAGCTCGAATTAAAAATCAACACTTCGAAAGATAGCTCAGACCAGAGAGAAGTGACACGATTAAATGAATAGAGTATAGAGGCGATATAGAAATGAAGAAAGATCACTGGTGAGTATATGAACTGACATGATACTTCTAAACTTTCCAAATTTCTGACTAATTTGTTCTTCAATTATTTGATATCAGACTCTGTCTTTTCATTGTTCAATATCGAATAGATCTTTGTAAAAATTCCAAAGATATACTCGCATAGATCGGTATATTAAGATATATTTGCAAGCCCATTTCTGCAGTGTCCTATTAGTTCATATGCTCACTGGTGGACTTGATTCAATCTTTCTTGACCGCAATGATGGCATTCAATTTCCTCGCCACATTCACTAGCCACAAATTCTGCCGTCCATATATCTGTGTACGTGGAATGGAATTTTGATATTACATTACAATTCCACGATTTACTAAATTGTGTTTTCAAGAAACTCCAACTCCATATTGACCCAATCATGCTCTACAGCTAAAAGAATCTCTAGCACGAGACTTCGCCTATCTTAATTACCCCCCACCCGGACTATTCCTGCCTCTTTAGTCTTGGCTCGCTGTGCTGTCCTTGTCAATACTTTCATAAGAAGACGATAGCTTTCTAAGGCGCTTTCGAGTCTTTCCGAACACCGTCATTAATCCTAGCAATAGCTTTAGGATCAGCATCAAATAGGGCGACTCCGAGAGCAGAAGCAAACCATCCTGAATATCCTTATGCTTCGTCTGCCGTACCCCCTCTACCAGTTGCTCCGCATCTTGCTCTTCAACTAAGGTGGTATCTGATGGAAACCAGGACGATCCATTCTCTGATTGTGATTCATCCTGCAGATCCACTCCCGGCTCTGATATTGTCACTGATGTGTTCTTCGGACGCTGTTCGGAGATTCCCGTCCCATTTCGAGGCGTGTTTGTTAAAATAAAAGATGCCCTTGAGAGATTTTCGAGAGATGGGTACGTCGGATCCTGTGGATCTGGATTGGCCGCCCTTAGACCAATAGGTTTGCTGTGGACAATAACGCGTTCGGTAGAAGTTGCTACGAGCGTGGACTGCCCTGGTCTGGCAAATGTCGCTGGCCCATCACTTTTCTTCCCGTTTCTTTCTCTGGCCGTCTCTGTCGTGATCCCTCCCATAAAAATTGATGCAGGTAGTGCATCGGGTACTTCCGTTGGTACTACTTCTAAATTTTCTATCTCCATCATCCTCGGAAGACTGTTGGCGAGGGCATCGAGACGCATGCTATTGTGGTCCCCTCGCGGAAGATGAACAAACGTTGTGGAAGAGCCCTTGCTTTTGTCTTGGTCCGAAGAAAACTTCAGATGTCTCAAGATTTTGTCCTTCGTGCTTTTCAACTTCCCTTTTATGTTAACTTCCATTAAGAAAGGCCTGCCATCATGTTCAAAGGCGAAGGCAGTATGGATCATATTGCTATGCGTTGTATGCAGTTCGAACTCGCTCTCTGCAAGCTCCCATTCCAATGTTCTATATATTGCTGTATGTCGACTTTTATGGGTGGGATGAGTTGCAGGTCTTAGACTTCCGTTGAATATCCATCTGTGACTTAGGGTTACTTCCTTAGAGATGTCTAGCCCTACTCCACCACCACCATTGCCAAGGATGTTAATATTTGGAGTAAGACGTAGGTTTTTTTTCACCAGCATCCGTCTTTCCGGACCGAATAGTTGCTTGGGACCATATTGATCGGTAATATGAAGGCGATCCGATACAGACTTTTGAATGGACCGCCTTTCTGTGGCCTCTGTCGGCTCGCTATCTTCTAACGTGATTGAAACTATTGCACTCGATAATCTGCAATCGTTTGGCTGATCAAATCCAAGGCTCATATAAATAACCCCCGCAGGATTTTGAGCTTCTCCCAAAACTCCCCATTTAGACTTAGAGAGTCGAAATTGGCAAGTTACTCCAACCTTTCCGACTTTTTGATATTTCAGACACACGTTGGAAAGATGCTCGACTCTTTCTAGGGTGCGCCCAAACTTGCGTGCGATGATTGGAGCATTGCTTAGAGGGTTCAAAGTCATTGTGATGATTTTAAGATTGAGTATAATATGTGGTCTTGAAGCGTTAACTCAAACAAAAGGTGTGGGAAGGATTGAACTGGCTTTTGCGCTTGTAATGTAAGATCTCACTTTATTGTTTTCTTCTCATGGCTGATAAAAGTCGACAACTGATAGAGGCTGTGCTCGAACGATGTAACCTGAATGCATTAAATGATCATCTAGGGTCATACAGTCCAGCAGCCTTTAACTCAGCCTACCTCCCACGATTAAGTAATTGTATAATTTCACAATGCCTACTAAAATAATAAACAATTCTTCAATTTTAAAATATCAAGCGGTGCTTTGAGATTTTCCAAATACTGTTAAAACGAGTGCCTTTTATTATGTCTCGCTTCGCAGATTATTACCCACCCTCGTCAACTTCAGCGTCATCGCGTGGGGATTCGCCGTGGTCTCGCAATTCACGTACAACTTCTTCAATCTCCACTGCCCCAACATCGTTGGCAGCATCTACAGAGAGACGTAGTGTATCTTTCAAAGAACCTTATAAATATGGAAGATATTATGAAGAACCTGAAGATGACACCGAAGATTCTTTAATCGAACGCGAAAACGAACTCAGAAACCGGTGGGAAAGAGAAACGCCTCATTACTATCATCATCATGAATCATTGTCTCCAAGAGATACCTCTATTCTTCCCGCTCATAGCCACACACCGAAATCTACGAGAGAGAGTAATTCGTGGACTCCCAATTCAACACAAGACTCAACCATTTACTTGCAGTTCGAATGTAGCGAGGATATCGAGGTCTACCTAGAGGAGCTTTCTCGTTTAAAAAGACTCGGGAGGTGCTATGATGCCAAACAATATTTCGAGTCTTGCTCTACCTATTGTGGCGATCATCCAGATTTCATCATTGAATATGTTGACATCTTGTTGTCGCAAGGCGCATGTAAGGATGTTCTCGAGCTTATCACGACC
The DNA here is from genome assembly GCF_000143535.2 of Botrytis cinerea B05.10. Lineage (NCBI taxonomy): Eukaryota > Fungi > Ascomycota > Leotiomycetes > Helotiales > Sclerotiniaceae > Botrytis > Botrytis cinerea. Next base: position 1,558,261 of record NC_037325.1, on the reverse strand, counting down.
GAGAATCGTCCAATCTTGACCAAAGATTGTGGTCAAATCTACCATCACTACCTACATTCCGCATTTTGTGCAGCAAAAGCTGTTACTTTAGGGTGGTCTGACGAGGCAGTTCTGCAATGGGGACAAGCAAAATCAGAGCTGATTTCGGAATTAAAGCGAGACTTTACTAAGTTGAGTTCAATTCAGGTAAGATTCAATGCTGGGATTGATATTAAAAATTATAATTGACTGGTATTAGATTCGATTCCTCTGTCATTTGTTATATCTAGAAACTCCCTATGAGCTATCAATGAGTTCATCGTATCTAACCCCCATGGTTGAATCCATCACTGTATTTGAATGGCGCGAGTTATATTCGCATCTTTTATTGACGAACAGAGTTTGGGATATGCGAGATATATTTTATCATCTACTAGGTTCATTGACTGTGAAGCAAGTGGTAGGGATGTTTTTTGACACAAAGATGAGTCTAGACCATTCTATCAATACATTCGCGACGCAGTGGGCTCAAGAGCACGATGAATCCACAAATCTTGCCATTCTTGATGTATTGGCTACGCTGTTGCTTCGAGGGATTCCAGAAGAGGGACTCCTTGACAAAGCAGACCGACAATGGATTGATCTATGCATGATCCATAGCCGAAATATTGCAACTTCGATCAGGGAGAACTATCCTGCAAGCATTAAGTCTAGCCCTTACTTACGATGGATTCTAGCTGAAGTAAGATGGGCCGATGTATCCGTAGAAAGCCAAGAATCATCGCGCTGGTCGTATCTTGACGATTCCCCTGGACTATTATATTTCGATGGCCGTCTTCCTATTTATGTGCCTTTTGCGTCAGAAAATCCAGGTTGGAGAATTCCACCTCTCTCAGAGCATACAATTGAGTTATTGATACTCGGACTGAATACTGCACGAGATCTTGGTCATTATTATTTGGAAGTCCTCTATCTGGAAGAGCTTGTGTGCAGGTCAAACGTTCCAGAAATTTATCTTGCAGATTTGAAAAATTTGCAAAAGAATGTAATCGGGAATGATTCCGGTTATCTCAGTGCATGTTTGGCTCAATATCTGTTAGGAGCAGATCAAGATTCCCAGAAAGATCTTAGTAATGAATTGTGTGAGATCGATAGACAAGACGATTCTACAAATAGAGGAAATCCCATCTTAAAATGGGCCCAGAGACAGATTCAACAGGCAATATCTCGTTCCCTGGGTAGCCCCCAAGCACAACAAGATCTATACTCATGGATGGAAAGGTCGGCATATCATCAAATTCCTGAACAATACCGCGACCAGCTTCAGCGCTTTCACCCAGTTTCACATAACATGAATTACTATCGAGGAGAAAATAACATCGCGAAATACGTCGTAGAAGGTAGAGCCCCGATATCATACAGTTACAAAGTCCCACAGACTAGAACGAGCCCGATTTTAAGGCGAAGGAGCCCATCACCTCCAAGGCGACCCTATGCAGAAGTGCCAGAAAGGGCCGGTTCTTCTGCTCTACGGTCGCATGAGCTGCCTTTTGAGAGAGAAAAGAGGCTTCCTGGATACACACTTGCCAGTCTTAAGCCCGCACAAAACTCCAGTGACGATCGGGTCATCACGGATCTCTCTGAGCGTTTCCGTGTGCGAAATCCGAAGATTACCGGCAGCCGTATATTAAATCGCTATGATGATTCAGAGAAAAAGAACCAGACATCTTCATTATCTCATGAGCGAAATGAGCTTTCTTCGGAACAAGCGAAAGAAATATCTGCTTCAATGAAGGTCGACAACAGAGCCGGAACTCGAAGTATAGAGTCAGAAAGTAGGAGTGAATTGTCAACCAGAGTTGCTAAAAGTAAAGGGATAGAAAAGCACGATAATATCGTTGGTGAACCTTCAAGGACACAGGAAGTAAACTATAATAGTAAGCGCATTTCATACTCGCACTTCAGTAGTGTCTACTAATCATTACAGGCCCACAGGCAGATCGTACTAAGGGCCCGAGAGCTCAATACTTTGATGATGATGAGACTAAGAAAGACCCCAAGCATAAATACGCGAATAGCCACAGCTCAGATGACTCTGAGTAAGAACTCACTTTGAGACATGGATGGTGAGGGGAAGTGGTATGGCTATACTGTTCGGTAGTGTTTTAAGATAGAGAGAAATGAATGGTGACAGCACTGAGCTTTAGTGAAAGACCAAGGAGAAGAAAAAAAAACTTATGGAGACTGTGATGGCATATGAGAAACGGGAATGGGCAGCGGTCAACAAAGACCGAGCCTTTCATAATTAAATATGGTCGGCCATATAGATCGATTATTTTATTCAACTTTTCAACTTTTCAAATTTTCAAATTTTCAATCATCAATTTTGATTAATAATAAATGATTAGAATCTTTTAAATCTTTTAAATCTGAGCTGCAACTTTCCAAGCAAATCAGGATGATTACTGATATGATGCAATCCAGCGTTATATTTGAAATGGTACGGATGGGATGGAGAGTAGGCGAAACTTTGTTTGTAATGAATGATCGATTATTGGATCGTTTTGCTTCAAAAGTACCTTTGTCATCAGAATACTTCCAATCAATATACCTCTAGAATCGAGTCAGGATGGAGAAATAAATATGTTAATCTCTGATTATCGGGGTAGATTTTTACGATCAAAATAGCCCTCCAACCACAGGGCAGTCCAAATTAGTGCCAAAAGTTCCGAGACATGCCACGGCATTTAAGTTTTACTACTCTTCGATCGCTAAAACTGCAGTTAATCAATCAAAAATTTGATAGTATCTTAATAGAGCGATGCAGCAGACATTGATGCAGCTATCTTCATCGGGGACGACTACATACACAACGGAAACGAACAAAGCGGTGGGTATTCCGGAATATAATTCTGTGCAAGTTTCAAAAGAGAAAAGAACTTCGATCATTCGCAGAGCAGCTAATTCATACGAATTTTTATTCTACTGATCTACTACTACTTCGGTCTCAAATCAACAAAATAAGAAGCAATAATTTGGTGAATCGACAAATGACGCAATCATTGCTGATGAAGATGCTGATTTGGATGTGAACTTCATGATTCTTCCAAAAGCCTGGATGAGACTTAAGGGTATGCACATCAAAAAAGAGTCGACGATTCGAACGTCGGACATATTCTTTTCGACCTGTATGTGTGGTTCCTGACGAATCTCCAATTTTTTATGCTTGCGAGAATGGAGATATCGATGAAATACTGCAGCTGGTACAGACTGGTATAGCGAGTGTGTTTGATACTACTCAGCGAGGATTCAACTTGATACACGTGAGATTGCCACCTAATATTTCTTTGCAAAATCATAATGGGATAAATATAGTTTGCAGCTCTTAACTTGCGTGCAGACCTATGCCGATGACTACTTATTCAAGAAGTGCAGGCTACCGATGCTGAACTCGACTATGAAGAGTATGCAAAATCTCCACTTTGGAAGTTTGAGAATAATATAAAACTAATTCATCTCAAAAGACAGCTTTGCATATCGCAAGTTTTTATGCATGTAGAGGTTACAGAGATGGCGATGCTCCCTTTCTTTAATGGATCTTCTACGTTCTAGAAATGGGGTGCACCACAGTGATGCTATCGACACTATTGAAGTTCTAATAGAAGTTGGACAATGTGATCCATTGTAAGGGTCAAACTTTGGCAACACATCCTTTAGTTGGTATACTGGTAGGGCCAACCTTTCAATTACATGCTCATTCAAGAAAGCATCCTAATCGGCCTTAATCCGGAGAATGACATATGCCTATACTGGCTGGCCATGCAGACGCAACATCGTGCTGCTTGGCAGATACAGTTATAAAACTCATGATGTAGAGGAGTATCAAATTCTCACAGTCTCGCAGTTTAAGAGATGGCTTTCCCCTGTGGTGGCAGAATCTATGGTTGACGAAATGGACGCTTCATCGGTGCAATAAAATCTCCAATACCTTAATTCTGTATTGAGTCCGCATGCGGAATGGAGATTTACTGTCTCAACTGTGATAGAAAATATTCAGGTCCAGTTTCAGTGATTTGACATAGCAGTTTTTCTGGACTGCAGTCCATTTCAGAAATTCTAGTTCTGCGATCTTGAAGATGTTATTATAAATTCCATAAATCAATTCTCTCGTGTCGATTCAGCAATAAAAGCTAATTCATTATCTCAGGAGATTCGGATGTTTTAAGGGAATTGAATGTTGCAAACTCTTTGATTGTCGAACTGCAGTCTATAATATTGGGCAGTCAGCGTGTATTTCTTAGTGGGTGTGATAACGAACTTCAATATGTACTCCAAGTCCTCAGATGAAGTATGGCAGTCCATACTCTGATATAACGACGATTAGGAACAGTAATTCGACGGAACATTAGGCGAAGGAGCCTTGTTTCTTCAATGTTCGTTAAATATATCCCAATCGCGTAGGGAGTTCATGGTGCTCATAGCCTTTATAATGTTGTCAGGCATTGCGGGTTGATCTAATTGGCGTCTAATTGGCCACAGAAATTGTATAAACTGCAGAAAGAATGTCCAGGGTATTAGAAATACGCAATGCCACTATTATTGTCTCAGAATAGCCAGATGAAACTGGACACAAAATTTGTGGATATTAAACAAGCTTCACAACTTTTGTATCAGCAAAACAATTGTTCTAACATATCTGAGCCAACACATCTCTCTTTGAAACTTCAGGAAATGAACTTACTGCAATGATCTACAAACAGATTCTGATACCCTTAATAAAGATCAAATTGATATAGGCACTTCGATCTATTCCCTCTTCCATCTCCAGTGTGCCTTCCAGTCAATTCAAATCTCTCAAAGGAGCAGAGCCTAATAACCCATCCCACACTGTTTCTAATGGAGATTTCAGAAGAAACAACATCACAGCGATAAAACCCCAGCAAAATTTTAACATTCTCAGCAGTCTCGCGGGTGCTAACGGGCCTGCACGTGGACCCAAAATACGTTCTCTTTCACGCCGACGTCCTGCGTCGTAAACCCGAAATCCAACGAAGTGAACTTCCCAAACAGTTGCGAACACAATCAATATTCTCACAACTGAATATACAATAAACTCGAGCGATTTATTGCAATCTTTGGGATTCTCGTGTGCTTTGCATGGCCATCGATGTACAAACCGCATTCATTTCATGATAAAATCGGGATGATATTTGGCGGTTAGAATGAGAATATAGGCTAGCATTGCTGAAAATGGCATATTGAATGCTTAGGTTTCTTCAATGGAGCTCTAATTTTTGTTCTATGATAGATTTTATTGTATGGAACAATTTGAGGGAGGAATCATTCAAGGTTGATGAATTTGTCAATGTATATTGTATCTTGTAATGGAGGATAAGAAGCCAAGAGTTATAAATATGTGGGAGATAAAATTTCTCATTATCAAGATTATATACACTGAGACTAGGTCTAGTGCTTAGCTAGCACTAATTTTCAACTTCGTGGGTACAAAATTTCGATGGACACATTCGAAACATCATCTTTTTCTATCACGTTACTTTTATGGAACATTTTTAACTTTGTGGACTGAACTGACTCATTATTTATTACTTAACCAATGAAGAATAAGCTGGAGAAGTCGAACGACGTATTCAGTCGTAGGGCACTCCTATGATTGGTGTAAACGATTGAGTAAAGACACAGTGTGTGTACTTTACTGGAACTTTCTCAACTAGTCTTCTGACTTGCAGGAACAATACTAGAGCTGAATACAGCTAAATTGAAAACTGTTATGGTAAGTCTGAAGAGCATTTCCTGAAAATTTAGACAAATTTAATAAGGATTGGGAAATTGAGTAACTATTACTGTGTGTGAAAAAATTATCACTACCTCGTTTATCTCGGACAAACATTACGAGATCATGTAATCAGACCAATGACTGTTTTTCATTAAATTTAACTCAAGGAATGCAATTAATAATAGTACATAGAAAATACTCCCATATTAAGCCCACTTCCGTCTGAAGTTGTCATCCATACCTTCATGCCTCGAATGATCGGAAGCAAAAGATATCTAACAACATACAATCATTACACTTCGGGAAAGATAATGAGACCTACTATCCCATGTAAAATCAGTCAATTACCTTTGACCTAGTTTTCATTGGTGACCTAGCCTATAGAATCCGATCACAATAAACACATACTTGTTATCTAAGGACATACCCTCCGAATGAGCTGAAATGACCAGAAATAGGTAATTCATACCGATCATGCTATTTGATAGATCTACAATATTCGAAACTTCCCAATTGATATTTCCTGAGGATTTTAGTAACTAGTGCAAGCCACAAGAATACAGGCTTGCAACAAGTCCATTGAATTTCATATAGAAGGCTAACAAAGGTACAGTGTTCCTTGGGCGTTTTCTTTTGACAATCTGCCCGATTTCCCTATCCGGTTTTCATCTCTCATAAGACCAAACAAACTAAATTCAGATCCAGGATATTCTTAACATGTTCTGATTTTGGTCAAAGTTCTGTTATTACAGGCCGTTTCACTGAAATTATATTGGTAGATGATATTGTCTCACTTGCAATTAGATATCGCCAAGTTGAGTAATGTCCTATAAGTATCCACCGTAAATGGTCTTCGAGACAAGTAAGGATATATGAATAGCTTATTAACAAAATTATAGTTGAAAATTAGATAAGCCATAGCTTTTACCAATTCCTTGCTGAGCACTTACCGGGTAGGCATCATAAGTTAGTAAACTATCTCAGTGTCTTCCAACCGAGCCACCCGCTACGACTAACTCAAATCAAATCAATTATGCCTCTCTTTCCGAACAAATTCGTAGACACGGGAAGTTCAGATATGCAACAAAACAAACCCCATGCTTCTCTGGGACATCATTGGAAGAATTTCACACGCTATTGAGATACTAAAGCTAAAGATACATCCCAGATGATAATTCATGTCATTGTGCATGAAGCTTAGATGTGCAACAAAAGGATTTTATCACTTCTATGAAATGTGATTGGAGAGATACAATGGATTAACGTCATTTATGCTCATTTATGACTCTTTAGAGGTAGTTCGTAATCATACCAAGACCGTCTAAGAAAGCTCTCCCGCTCCAGCCCAATCCTAAATTCCTAATCATGAGATTCAAAATGTACAATACAAGGATAAATTCAAGACGTCTCCCTAATCAGAACCAGAATAAAAGAAGAACATCGAATGTTATCGAAGCGGTCATAGTCCTTCCAATCAAGAATAAATAGAGTGATTCATTATGACGTTTGATGACATTAATTAATTTCATTGAATTCTTAACCTACATATTATTTTATCATACCCATATTTTGCATTAGAAGTAAATTTCTCAAAAATAAACATTCGAGATAATACGTTGAAACAAAGAAAGAATGCATTGGGCAGAATAGAACCTGAGAAAAGCTCTCATTACCGACATTCCCTTGAACAACTGTTGGTTATCATCGGCTACCATGACCATCGGAACATTATGCCCCAGAAAGCAACACCCACACTTTGCGATCTTGGAGTAACTATCCAAAGAAACCTAATTCTCGTCGATTCGAAGAATAAAGTAAGTACAAAGCCAATCCGGGAATAAAAAAACTTCGGCCATCTAATAACGCACGAACAAACGTCCTAATCATTTCTATGTTGCACATCGCCGGAGAATTCTCGCCGGCCAAGAAGTGTACAAGAAAACCAATTTCCAACCATCGAAAGTATAACACTGGTATTCTGAAGAAGCGCCGTCATAGGAGAGAAGAATTTACAACCAATAGTAAGCCTCCAACCCCCAACCACACCTTTATATTACACCTCTCCGGAGAATTCTGTGCCGGTCAACCAGCATATAAGGAGACCAACTTCCCACCCCCTCAAAGTAGAGACGATTTCAAAACCCTGATTGGAAATTGTAGAGATACACCAACCAGCCCCAAATTCCAAACTCCAAGCCCCACCCAATTGTTGCACATCTCCAGAAAATCCTCCCACACCTCCCCTTGCGCAAGCATCCACCGCAATCCACCATCCACCATCCACCAACTAACTTCCCCCCTTCCCCCCCCAAACCCTCAAAACCCCTCACTCCAACCCAATCCAAAGAAAAAAACCACAAAATACTCATCACCCATCACCCCTCCCTCCCCCAAGAATCCCCAAAACCCCACATAACACAACCCAACGATCATCATCAAGCCCAGCCTACCACGCACTAAATCTCGCTAGTCCTCGTTAGTTCTCGTTAGTTCCTTCCCTCTCGCGAAAACTAGCGAGAACTAAAAAAAACCTAATCCGATCTACAGAGTGCGTACAGATTCTCGGAACCCGTTACACGTCACTTATTCCCACTTTGTGTGTCGAGGAAATCGTTTGAATGCGTATATTTATTACTTGCCATAATATGATTATTCATGATATATTACATATTAAACGTTGTATTTTGGCATTTACTTACAATTGTTATTCAATTACGATAATCTTTACACCGGTAATCTTCACCTTGATTATTTTTTTCTTAATTGTTTACTCCTTACCCGTAAATTTACTCGCTCATTAATCCCCCCCTGACCCTACCCCAAAAATTAGCATCAAACTCAATCCTCAACTCAATTCTCAAATCAAATTAACTAACAACAAAAGACACCCGGAGAATAATATATGCAACCAAAACTTCACGATATGATTTCCGTTCAATAATATGTGAGGGATTGAAAGAACGAATGAAAGAGCGAAGAAGTTGTTATTATGTAAGATCTTGATAGAGCTTACAATTACAATTTGTATTGTTTGAGTATTCCTTAACAATGATATCAACCTTGAATAGTGAACAATCATCCATCGTGAAAGATGCATTTGGCAAGTCTATTCAGTATAAAGAACTCTCATCTCATGTAAACATTTATCATGTCAACCCGTCTTCGTCCAACCCCAAATATCATAACACCAATCACCAATACAAACAGGTCTCAGAGAATTTGTCCAGAAATACTATTGTGTAATGCTGTATCATTTTTATATACTTAGCCCCAAAGTTCTATACCCAACCCTGTCCCTATCTATAATTCCATCTTGCCCTCTGGTCCCTTTCCCACAATGAGGTTGAATTCTATAAGCACGCAATAGAATAGCTCTCCCTACTACGAATCCGGCCATTGATACTGATCTCCCACGCCCTAAAATCTATGCACATTGTGCTTTTAATTTATGCTCTGATTGTGATAGATAATATAATCTGATTCGGCCCTCTTAGAAATCGCATCCCATAGCAGGTTGCCAAATTCTCTTATATTTCCTCACTAATCATGACCGTAACCCCGTTTGAAAACCGAAGCCCATGTCCATATCCACATTCCCAAACCATAACTATAATGACTGGTATCAGAACTTACCTCTCAAACGCCATCACCAATGTATGAGAATCGACCATAATGTAGGTGACCTCCAAAATTATCGAACATCCTCAGTATATCCAGACGCCTTGAGAATGCCTCTACTCAACTCTTTTCACATAATATTACAAACTCTATCCGAATGATCTGAGTTTTTGTCCTTATCTTTAGCATCTATGTCCGTAGCTTCTTTACTTCGCCTTTTACCCTTCTTGCTGCCTTTGCGGGATACTCCACCACTTGCTTCAACAGGTTTTGCGAGATCTCCATTGACACTAGAGTCGGGAGGACCATCTAATCCTAGACCAGGTAGAGCAGGCACAGCAGGTATAGATTCTTTGCTCGTATCTGGCTTTTGTAGAGACTCTTTGCTTGCCCTTGTTATCAAGTCTTTGAAGTATGACCTGCGATTTTCGCTTTTTTCGCTTTTTTCATTCGAGGAACTTTGTGGTCGACTTCGTGATGCCTTACTTCTCCGAAATGTTCTTGAAGTTCTGGCACTAACTGGCTCCTCACCCGGCGTAGCAGGAGCTGAGTCATTATCTGATTTCTCAACACTAACACTACTCGCATCCGTGGCCGCAACACTTCCTCTTCTGTCATCGTCGGGAAGATTGAGACTTCTACGGGATCGATCAATTTCAGATGAAAATCTGACAACAGAGTTTGAACGATCGTTCGGTGGTGGGGTAAAATATCCTTCATCGTCGCCGCTGCCATTGTTTAAATCTGGACTTGCCTTCGAAATTTGCACATCTATACTTGGAACAGAAGAATATGTGTACGATGGAGGTGTTGTGTTATCGGAGAACCTTGCCAAATCCTCTGGGGAGAGGTTCGCTAGAATCGGAACAAATTCATACCACAAGGTTACTGGCATTCCGTACTTGCTGTCATGCTTCAAAGCTGCATCAATATCTACACTGGCTACTCTTCCGCCCTTTGCCATGTCGTCGTGGACTATCCAGCAGTCATCAACATAAGCTGGTGGATGTTGGCCATCTTTTGGTTGTACAGAATTCGAGTCGCCACCGGTCTCCACATCTAAGCGAATTAGCGATCTATAATGTCCGCTTTCGAGCGATCCTTCGTGGCAAATCATCGATCGAAGTACAAGTTCGAAACAATCCGAGATTGCTATCTCGTTTGATCCTTCATACTCATGGACCAAGTGTGGTGGTAGTTTCATTTTCTTTGGGATATCAACATGGGTGTTGTTCTTTTTTAGAATTTCTTTGCCGTCTGGTCCCTCCACATTGTGATATCTTTTCAGATCAAATCCTAGCATTGGATTATGGTTTTGTTTGATCCGTTCAACGAATTCTCGATTATTTTCTGGAGCAGGTTTGGAAAACCAAACTATATCACCAATTAGTACAGGTACAGTCTTAAGTGGAGCAATATTTGAATTTAAATGGCAAGAAATTGGAGACCAACTACTGGACGGACGAATCAGCTTAGATAATATGAACGCGTCGACTTCTCTTTCTTTACGCGTAGAATTGCGACTCGTCGTACGGTTTAGTGACCCTCCGTCACGTGTGACCTCCCGAGTGAGATAATTTTGGGAAGATGACTGGCCAATCATCTCGATGTGGCTTGGAGGTGCAGTATCCGGTTCGGCTTCCGTGTTCTCGACATGTTCCGAGGTTGGCTCTTTGTCAGTATTAGGTTCGGCTTCTATGGTCTCCACATGCTCTGGAACTGGTTTTTCGTCATCATCGTCGGGTTCGACGCGTCTTTGAATCTTGACTAAAGACAACAAGGACCGTTCTATACATTCTTCGAGTCGTAAACGACCTGGCCCCTCATGATCGGTTGAAATTGAGATTGGAAGCGTTCGCTCTTTTGAGGTTCTATGATCATCCTTTTCGCGGATACCACCATGTTCATAATCGACTCTCAAGTCAAGCATTGGCCAATCGAGTATATCTCCAATCTTCATGTGTGCCTCAGTCGGGTCTTGTTCTTTAGTTTTATCCAAGTCGTCCCAGCCGCATTCGATCAAACTATCTAGTATACGTTCGGTCTGTTCGAAATTAGCAAGTCAATCAAGTATATAGAAGGCAAAACTAACGATGTTAACTTCGATCAAAATGCCTGATCTCATAAGGTTCACCCATAAGCGAATTAATTGGATCAGGTTTTGTTTGAGAGGATCTTCGTAGAAGTTGTTGAGTAGTTCTTGGAATTGAGTAGGGACCGTAAACAATGAAGCCAGAAAAGAGTCCAGCCAACAAGTAACTCCACGAGAATTCTGTGCCCCGAGCATTGTTATTTTTGGATCATACGGATATATGACTCCAGAGAGCGAATTGTGGAACACAAGCAAGATTTGATGTGCTTTCTCGACATTTCCATTGGCATAAATTGAATTCAGACAAAACAGAATTTGATCATCTTTCACATCATTGTGTCCATCTGATTCCAATAAGCTTCTGATCCGTGAAATCTATTGTTCCATTAGCAATACTGTCCGGGTAGTTATGAACTAGTCCAACCTTTTCCTGGTCTTCATCTTGTTCCTTCTCCGACTTCGAATTTCTAATATGAACAAATAACGAGGTAAAAATGTCGGAAACTGATCGACTCTAGAATGAACAAGAATAAAGAGTTAGTACATGTGAATTTGAGATTCTGTCATCGTGTCATCATTGCATCGGAAATGCGCCATGGAGAAGGAGGCCTCGGGAGTGACTGCCAACCTCCCCCCGCCCGAATGCCAGGAAGATCAAGCAATGAGATGTGAATGTCGCAGGCGCATTACCTTCTTCTCATTAGACTTCTCGGCCGACTTGTTGTCTCTTGATTTATCCCGTTTGTGTGAAGTCTCCTTGTCTTTATCCTTTCTGCCGCCGAATTTATTCATGATGAAGGATGGATTCGTGGTGCTTCCCAAGAGGCCCGTATGTGAATATTGTTGTTGTAAAGAAATCAACCAAGTGATTGGCAATAATAGGACGCTGGGGTTTGATTGCTGATTCGAATTGTGTACGAGTGGAAATGGTGTACGATTCAACGTTGGGAAGGATTGGCATACTCCATGTTCCGAAGACGAAGTGAATGAGTGATTGATTGCTTTCTGGACCTTTCGCAGATGAGTCGGAGGCGTCGTATCAATCTTTAAAGAGTGTGAATTTGATGACTGAGTTTGTATTGTATTTTGGAGTGTACGTAGAGAAGGATTGAAGCAAAAGCGTGAGTTGTTGGAGTGATGGTTGTGTTTGTTGTTGCTTCATTTTCATCGAGAGGTTACCACCCACCCGCTACCTGTGTACTAGGCAATCTCGACTCCACACCTGTTTGTAGTTCGTACTGCGTAGAATCTTGGTGATCCTTCCCTCGGTGCAGAATGGAACTTTCTCCGAACTTTTTTTTAGAAGGGTCGGACGATAGATGATAATGCTGATCCTTGCTGCATGACACGTGCATGGGGTGCAAGAACCATTCCAAGATCCGTCAGCCAATCAATTCGCATGCGCACCGGCCTGTTGCTTTTGGAAGGACCACTCAGAATGTCTTAGATAAGCAGGGTGTCTTGGAAGACCTTGGTGCCTGATGCGCGAAAGTAAGGCATCTCTCGAGATATTTTTCGATACTGCTGTTTGAGCGGCTTGACGGCTGGATCAACATACCCCTCCATATACCCAGACAGCATGGCTTTACGAGAATTGCCGTCGACCTTGTGTCGATTCTCGAGGAGGGAAATACGATCAACGCCAGCATCGATAGGGAGGAATGGTCGCAGATATGCATCTGGAGAAGCTGTTGCCGCAAGAGAGAGTCCAGAAGATTTCCAAGACCTCGAATCGCAATCTTCATTTGCTTCAACATCTGTGCCAAGTGAAGTAATTGACACTTTCGACCCTGTAAAGAGGGCACAAGGGCGGAAGAGAGAACTCCCTTCCAGTCGGTATGACCGCGACAAATTCCATGTGAGAGAGGGGCAATGCTGATATCTTTTATAGATACCAATTTCGATCACCGAGATACTATCGAGGTCCCCTCCATCCTCATCAACCTCCACCGAAATCAGATCCTTCGTCTCGAGAATTCGTTCCTGGTCCATTCGGCCCCAATCGCCTCGAACAAACCTATAAATCAACCATCTCCCACGACATTATGACCATGGCATACGTTCATAAACCACCTGGAACCGTCACAATTCCTAAAGCCGATCGTTTAAGAACATGGGACGATTCATCGCCATACCATAAAGGTAGACCAAAGAGAGGTCCTCGTGGTGGAGATGTTTTACGTCTCATTGAACAAGACATTACTTGGCGCAACATTCCTAAGATCGAAGAAGTCACTGTCCATTCGATGGTTAAGGGTGCACTTGGAGATTCCGCATATATGCATGTCGCTGGTATTCTACTACAATCAATTACGGGTGTCAGGCCAGAAATTCACAAGTCAACACACAACGTTGCACAATTCGGTATTCGAAAGGGCATGCCAGTTTCTTTAACTTGTACTATGAGAAATAACGACGCATTGGAGTTCCTCGATAAGTGTATCAATGTGGTATTCCCAAAAATTAAGGATTGGCAAGGTGTAAAGGGTGAGTTTCTTCGGTAGACATGTGATGGAAGGAATGCTAATTTAGATAGGCTCAACTGGAGATGGAAGTGGAAATTTGTCATTTGGTTTCAATAGAGAAGGAACTATTTTATTCCCAGAAGTTCAGGTCAACTATGATGTAAGTTTGTACTGACAATTTGCATGTCCTTCAAAAGCTAACCAAATTTCCTAGATGTATCCACCTAGGTTGATTCCTGGATTCCACGTTACAGTCAAAACCACCGCAACATCCGATCGTCATGCTAGACTTTTGCTTAGCGCGATGGGTGTTCCTTTCTACGGAAAGCTTGTTGATTAAATTCGATCTTTCACAAATAAAGTGTATAAGACGATATGAATCATGTGTAAATATAGCATGTAACACAAAATCATCATGTGCAGTACATCTGACCTCAAATTTTGCTTTTTGAATTGCGCGAATTGTCGCTTACAAAGGGGAAATATTACCAAAGAAAGTAATCGATTCTGTCATTTGACTGCCATCCTCATACAATACCCAAGTACATATTTCTATCTCGGTGATTTACTCGGCATTCCGCTTTTCACACTTACATATCGTGTAGTCAATAAATCGCCAGCAATCATATACATACTATCCCTCCCGCTATACCTATATTACATCAGCTCTTCACTCGTGTTCACTACCCAACCACTCCACTTCCTGCCCCAGCTAAACGAATTCTTTCCCAAAAACTCTCGGGTATATAAAGCTTCGAGAGAAGTAGCTTGAGCTCTTTATCCTTTCAGCAAAAACATGGAATATCCCAGGTGATGGAGAATAGCACTCGTTCTGACAATTGCTGTATTTCCTGTGAGCATTCCGGGTGTGATTTTAATCGAGTGCTTTATTGCGTGTTATGACACGAATCCCACGGCCCTCACTAAAGGCCTAGTTTGGGGAGAAATTCTTCTGTGGTTTCAGAATGTAATAGGATTGGTATTGCTGCTGACATCGAAATCGTTACTGAAAAATAGTTATTCAACAATAACCGAGCACCACAAATGACAGTCACAAAAACAAATGACAACCAATGCCACCTCATCATAACTTGCTACAATCATATTAATCTAATAATTCAACCTCAATTAATTCAAACTCATGGAAAGTCTCTCACAAACCATTCTTCTTCTCCACGTGTATTCAGATCGATTTCCACGCCCTCTTCAATAGGAGCATGTAGTGTGCGAGAGGTGATCCGCGTATGAGAGATGATGCGAAAGCTCTACATATCTCCATTGAACGGAAATATTAATAAGCCAGCGGCTCGAAGGGAACTAGCGGATGTGGAATTTTGAAGCAAGAAAGATTCAATGGAAAGTGAATTTAACTGTGAATGATGTAGAAGGTACCTATGCGAAGTCAGAGGGTATAACTGTTGAATTCACCAACATTCCTCTCTTGTAACCGCAGTTCTATCTCTCCATCTCTAGCTAGCTTACACTGACACCCCCCCCTTGATAATTTAGCCATTATATAAACACCCACTCGCCTAGCATCAATTCCTCATACATATGCTCAGAAAAATGCAGAAGACCGCGGAACATGGAAGCTCCATTTCGCTCATCAAGCCTTTGCTATTCTCCTCATACATTTATCCCCAAGTCTATTTTTGCGGTGTGGTAATCTGCATGTGTCTTCTCTGAAGTCTAAAGGGCGCTGCCCGTCGCTAGTTTCTGCTGTCGTTGTTATTTTTCAACATGTTCTCATTGTCGGTGTTATTTTCACATTATCAAATTCTGAATGTGCAAACTCACAGCAACATCCAAATACCCCAAGCCCTGAGCACTATTGAAAAGGTGGCTTTGATATCATCTGTGGGATGTGTCGCGTGCACGCAAGTACCAGAGAACTCAAAGACTTCTTTCTCTAGAAGCAAAGCAATGGCGAGGTAGTATGATTTTATTTACTGATAATAGCAAAGTAAAGCTAACGAGTTGCTTAAATAATGAAGTAGGCTTCGAGTGTAGAGGGGAAAAGAGCGGTTAGTGAATGGTTTAGGCGAGAACACGCTTTGAGTAATGAAGAATCGGTCAGATAAACTGGGGCGTAGAGATGTTGGGTCTAAGTTGTGAGATCATGTGCGTGTAATTGGGGATAGATGAAGAATTCACATTCGCTATCCACCTTGCAGAGCTCGGATGCGCTGGGAGACCTCTATATAAAAACTCTGCGAGACATGATTTATGTGACAAATTACACTTTCGACTTTTACACGACTAGCAAAAGGACCTCTGAAATTATTCAATGTCGTGGAAAAAAAGTTGTATCGTTTTGCGATATAACTAGAGACAGGTTCTGCTATACGATTATTAGCTTGTTATTTAAAAGTTAGTGAAACTCTCAATGGAATTATTCAACAATAACGGCGAAGTTTTGATGGCAGTAATGTATACCCGCCCCCACTCCCCTTCCTTGATACAGCTTTTAATTTACGAGAATTGACAGAGGGCGAGACAGATATGCCAACAGAGACTTTCAATGGCAAATAGGTTTCAACAACGATTAAAACCCCATGACTTCGACAATGATTGAAAACTCTCTTCCGAACATGTTGAAAAATAGATTTCTCTACTAACACAGGCTTCTGGTCGCATCGAATGGTAGATGTTAGTAGTTGTCTCCTTGTAGTGTCTATCTCATTTTTCACGGTTGTCCACTATAGCAAGCTCCCAGCAACAGGATATATATACTCATACATCACTGCACGAAATTTCGGTAGAAGCAGCATGAACCAATCTTGACGGCTAAAATAGGAAATAGGAATGAGAACTAGAGACTCTACAGGCCATGTTATAGATAGTATCCAACGTTGCATCAAACGAGGGGGGAAGTTATTATCATCGGACATAAAAAACCCTACAAGCGCGGACATCGGCCGGGAGCAGTATAGAAACTACTATTTTACTAAGTGTCTTGCGCGGAAATACTTTCAAGCCAATTCAGACCTGGAATTTGTCAATCTTTGGTGAGGAAAGAGCTTGAATCTATTTCGATCCTCAGTATGGCAGTTTCGACATAGCGTAGCAAATATGAATTCTCTGGATTGAATGAAAATGTTTATTTGGCGACGAAGATAATAAACACCAACGAAAATTACACTACTGTAGAGAACGAGAACTGGTACTTTACATAGCGCGATATGAAGGCTTACCAGGAAGAAAGGATTGTTTCACAATCCCTCTCGAAATTTTGTGGCATCTAGAGATCAAGATAGTATAGAGAAGTTCCTTTAGATGATGAATGTAAGCTTTATATGTTAGAGAAGTGAAAGCGGGGAAAATAGAAGGAGGGAGAATCTCTATAGTGAATATCAGATGGAGATCCATCGTTCGAGGCTGTATGGGGTACATAAGGGATGTGCATGGAGACTCAAGTCAATTCATTCATCATTTACAACGAACAACGAATTTTTAGAAGAGGAACAGGGATTCAGCCTTTCTGCGTAAGTATATCTATCTCGGGACCCAAGTCAACTTTCACGTTACGACATCATCATATTATGAGAGAGAGGTTGTATCATCTGATAAATCTCATTGACGATAGCAAAAACAGATTATCGACAATCAGAGAATAAGCATGAACGGTAACGACTCGAACATTTGGTCTGATTCCTAGCAAGAGCAAGAAAGCAATCGACTCCTCATGGTTGCTTCCGCGAGAAACCCACTAGACAGATGATGCTCGAAAGTATGTGGAAGGAGGAATCTTAAATATAGTTGCAGATATCGCGGAGGACTAAGCGGAGAAGCGAGTATATATAATGGACTGTTTATTGATTGCTTGCTTGTATAAAGAAGCAATTTTTCTTTGATAACGGGAGTCGACCCATGAATTCCTTTTGCTGAGACTGTTTGCCACATACGATTGGTCATTATTTTCCCTCCGTGAAGTCGAGTTTCAGAAAGTAAAGAAAGATTCGAAAGTGCTCTGTTACTAAGAGTCTTGCTTTAAAGAAGAGTTTGTAAGTGCATATCTAAATCTCACAGTCAAGCAAATTGGTGCTAAGCTGCCTAAGCCTCTCCCTGTAACTTACATGTGATGAAAAGAGTCGAGTCTCTTTGCTCTTGTTCTCCCCAGATCGATGATGCTGAAGAGGAATACCTAGTCTGATAGCAGAAGTAATCTACTGAAAGAAAAGAGGTACGTTAAAAAGAGACATCACGAGTTTACGTGTACACTGACGACTGATAGATAAATGGAAGAAGAAAGATTAAGCCTGATATCCAAGTTCTAAACAGACAGCTGCGGCGCAAACTCCATGACAGGAGAATAACATGAGTGTGGGAGGGACGCCTTACATAAACCTGGGACATCTATTGGTCTGGGTTACTGGATCAAATAAAGCATTCAAGATTCGAAGTTCACTGACATTCACAATGATATCAATGTTTTAAACCATTTAATTATTACAATTGAATAAACGTTCAAAGCTTTTCATTATTTGTGGTAAGGAGTCCAGAGTATTACAACCCTTATGTGAAAGCGATTAATCCGGCGACAGATTTTCTCCATGAGAAAATAGACTGACAGCTCTTCGGAGTTATGACGAATTGCCCCCCTTTGAAACAACCTGCTGTTCAACCATCATGCCAACATGAATTATGAGAAATAGCAAGGAGAATATGAAAGAAATTTTCATAACTAGATGAAGGTTACGGAAAGGAAACTCTTTCTTTTCTTGAAAAGCCCATGGATTCATTGCGAAGTAAAAACAGTAGGCATACGTTGTATAACCTCGTACTCTATTTCGTGTTTTCTGATAACACACCGTGTTTGTTGACAACCTGCTCTGCGGTGATTGAAGTACGATCAGCGTCGTATCTTCTTTCGATGCTGGACTTGAACATGGTGTCGCGGAAGTGGAACCAGAGATAACATTTGTTGGAAGGTCATTTTGGGAGCCGAACAGCACGCTCCAAGGCATATGGGATTTGCCTCGTAGCATAACCATCACCATGGTACTTTGAACTTGGTATAATCGATTTTGGGTTGGAAGCCGGACAGCTTTGCGTGCATGCTCAGCTTTTGCGGAGAATGTTCCTATCCTTCAGTCATGCCTGATTATATCGTAGCCTAGGAGAAGGAAGACGCCCAAACGTAAAATTTATATTGTCCAGCCATGATTTGTACCAACCATTCGGGTTTAGATTCAGACCAACTATTTGACCTGATCTAGGAAACAACTCAACTCTTAAATTGTGGGGTCAAAAGGCTGAGGCTGACACACCGTGTGTTTTGGGTCCAGCAACGGTTCATCTCAAAACACGTCCTGGACTATGAGCCTCATCCTTATCCAGATACCGCCACCTCAGCCTTATACACGATCTATTTTGGGCTCCACGAGCAACGAAGAGACAGCATTTATATCTTCCTGTGGGGAGGCACGTGAGGCTTTCGAACGCTCAATATAAGCAGAGGGAAGGCGATAAGATAGAAAAGTGGCTTGAACTGTAATCGAGGACCCCGAGGCGGCATGTCTATTTTTGTATGACAGGAAACCTAAGACCAATAAAGTAGCTAGAGCAGATGGAGGTCGAGGAGCAGAAGCCGGGCCGCATTGATCGACAACTAATGGTTCGAAGTGGAGTCGTGATTGGCGTCGATAGTTTAATAAGGTTTAAATGAATGCTCCCCCCTTTATTCAAATATGCCAGAAGAACCAAAGAGGACGATTTGTTCTATGAAGGATTCTTCGTCGTGTCTATTTTATACTTGTTATTGACGAAAGGAAGGTATTGTGGCCTGATCGAGTAATCAACCTCATTTGCTTATGTAAGATCCTTGCACCGTATCAACTGATCCTTTTCCCAAAATTGCTTGGCACCGCCTCCAATGTGCAACCTCATCTTTGATCATCATCCTTCGTGATTGGATATGGCAAGAGGCTGAGTTGTCCGGCAGGGACACAAGTCAGGTTCCTCCTCAGCCTATTGTTAGATGGGAGTGAGAACGTGAAATGAAATGGATAAGTATTAATCTCCGTGCTGTTGCTCATCATTTTGTTTTCATGCTGGGAGTGAATGTGAAGCGGCTGCTTGATTGACTCACAAACGTACGACATCACAGCAAGGGAAGATTGGAGTGAATCACCAAGACTTGCGGCGGGGATAGAGATTGAGCTGGCTGTCAGAGCTTTCAACATCTAAATGTCAAACCCCAGACCGCGTCCAGCAACCCAATCACCAGCGGAAAGCCAACAGATTTACGATTATTATTCACAGTCAAAAATGGCACAACAACCCCAAAAGCCTCAAAGGAGTCTTTGGGACCGTGAACCAGCAGATGTCGCAAATATGCCTCCGGTCTACACTCAAGAATACGTATACAAGGCGCCAGCTCAACCTCAACCTACACACCTCATGACTGATGGCAAGGGAGCTCCGAGGGAATTGGTGTATGTTCAGCAACAAAAGGTCGAGAAGAAACATAACAAAGAAGATGTCGCTTTGGGATGTTGTGCAGGATGTGCCGCAGCTTGCTGTTGTTGCAGTTGCAGCGTGATGTGAATTTATGGCTTAGAATTTTGGGTGATAGGAGCTGCTGCAGGGCCATGGAGTATTTTGGATATCGGGCAGCTTGCGGCAACAAAAGAATACCATCGTGAGATAATGGAGTTTGGGCTATTGATATCGATTGGGATTTTGGAAAACTTGCGGAGAATATCGACATAGCAGCAATTAAATTTGGATATAATGGGAAACAGCAGAAATGCCATGGGTACAGGCTGGATTGTATCGGGATAGGCGTCTGGTCTTAAAGTTGGTGCCTCGCATCAAGGATACGTTGTCAAAAGCTTTTCTTTCATGAGTTTCGTGTAATCTATATCCAGGAAATCAGTGTATTCTTTTGCCTTGATGATACCCTCATCGACTCGTGGCTCGTTGGATCCCCGAGTAATCGAGGAAATATCGTCGGGATACTCACTATATACCAGTGGTATTGAGATTTAACCTGCTGTCTTGGCCGTTCTTTCCTTACATTTTTCGGCCTGTGCCTAAGAAATCAAATTTTGTTCGTTTTCAACAACATTCCTACACTCTGCAGAATCCTTTGTGCTCCCAATTTTGGTATGCTTATGTTCACTCTACTCCTATCAACCCTCGTTGTATCATCGTCTATTTTTGTTGTTTGTGCCCCAATTCTAACTAATGCCTGCCCTGATGAACGCACAACAATCCCAAAGATCAATATCACGAAGATTGCTAAAAAGCGAAGAAGTACCCGCAACCTCAAATCTCAGTCTCGACCCCATTCTCGACCCCATTCTCGACCTAGGTCTCCCATCTGAAATCAAAGCGCAAATTTTCAATCGCCTTGGTGTCGAAGATGCAGGATCCTTAAGATTAATATCTCGAGCTTGGGCTATCACCGGGACCGAGAGACTATTCCGAGATGGCTTCAAGCTCCACCCTCATTGTCAACCAACAGACATGGATAGGCTGCGCAAAGTATCCGAGTGTTCGCACCTAGCTCAAACAATCAAGTCGATAATCATATTTCTAGATTCGAGTGATGCGAGAAAATGGACATTTTACTTTTCAGATGCGCGAGAAATTCTTCGAAGACGAATCGCTAATGAACCGGGCTTTTGTGACCCCGTCCACTTGGCAAAAACTTTCAGCAACCTTCCTAATTTTAGAAGCCTCACGATCACTTCACTAAGTTATCCACTTTCGGAAGATATGTTTCAATCGACGTCTACATGGATTCCTAGTTGGAACTCGACAATCGAAGAAGAGCGAACACAATTTATGGCAGACGACTTGTCTCAATGGTATTACACTTCAATAGTAGCAGCAGTCAATGCGGCGGGTGTAGCACTCTCATCCGTCGAGTTCGACTGCTTGCCCATGGATTGTTTGTCATCCCAGGAACTGGGGTCTCCTCCTTTCATTCCCCTACAACCCTCTCTGCATCGACTCTGTCTTTTATCCGAGTGTTCTGGCCATCCATATAGATCTCTTAGTGGTCTAGTCACCCCTCTCGAGCAACTATCGATTGGATTCTGGGACTATGGATTTACATCTTGGCAAGATTCGCTCGTTGCTCAAAGAATCACTGACCTTTTGATTTCGGCACAGCGTCTTCGGAGATTAGATTTGATGTTTGTAATGAACCTCTCTACAAATATGACACCAGACTTTCAGATTGCATGGAAAAATTCATTCTATAGCATCACAATTCCTCGTTTGGAAAGTCTTCGTCTTCATCAAACCGACATTCCAGGACCCCTTCTCATTTCATTCCTCGAGCGGCATCGGTCTACTCTCAAGAACTTGCATCTTAGCGGTGGATATGGTTGCGGACCTGGTAGTGGTTGGAATCACCTCACACGATTTCAATGGAAAGAAATGCTTACCTCATTCAGAGATAATCTCTCGCTCCGAAAATTCGAACTCATGACCTATGACGATAGAAAGAATATATATGACTGGAATTGGAACACTGTTCCGGGAACAGATATAACATTTGCGAAATTGTTGGAAATTATGTGCTGAGAAAAAGTCCATGGCCATTTTTGATGCCGTTGGAGAAAACAAAACATGACTATTGGGGTTGGAGAGTTGATGAGAAAATTTGGAGAATGCTTTGATTCGGTGATTATGGTAACTGGTTGAATGGAAAATTAGATCTTTTGGGATATTCCATAATTCCCAGAAGTTGTATCATCAGATTGGAAACACTGCATCTGATAAGTTATTACTCGCGTTACCATTATTGTCGTTTGTCATGTATGAACCTAGAGACTTTTCTGATAATGACAGGCTCCGCTGTAATCCACCCTTACATGCATGTGGATTTGAATTCTCCTTGTGTACCAGAGGAGCGAAGAGTTGCATTCGCAATTTGCTATTACATTTATATAAAAACAAGATATATTAATCGCATCTGTGGACACAGTTTATTCACAGACCGAGGTTAAACCAAACAGGCTTAGTCTACACTGTTAAATTTTCGTTGACAAATTTGACGAAAATGGGTAACCTTGTGCATTTAAAGTCCGGATAATTTAAGCATAAAAAGGCATACGCTAAGAAAAAGCTACACCTGAGCTCACATTGTCAATTAATTTGATCACATATCAAAATACTGGGAAAGATTTAAGTCCAATTTGTTTGTAATTGAATGTGACAGAATAATAACTTGCTTCGCTAACACATGAATATAACATCGCTAAATCACCATCTTCCTTCGGATTGATCTCACCAACAACTAACCATCGCCTTCTTAAGCCTTCTAGTTCTCTACACCACCACTGGAATACAAGCTAGCAGCAGGCTTGACACTATAAGCCTTTGAAACATCAACACCGAATGCCAACCATCCAAAGATACCATCAGCAACAGTCTCACCCAAAAGCGAGTAGTTAATCATAGGATCAGAGGAAGCAGCCTCATCAACCAAAACGCTATCCTCAGAGTTCAAAGTTGTTGGCTGGTTGTTGGTGCTGTATGGAGAAACAGCCTCGACTTGAGTGATCAGGTCTTGGTCAAAGAACATTTGTCCAACGTGGGAGATGACACCACCACCATAGGTACCGTTCTCATAGGTAGTTCCGTTGAAGTGGACAAGGACGTGGATGTGATTTGAGCGAGAGGTATAGTGACCGGGGAAGAGAGTTTGGAATTGAGCTACACCTTCGGAGTCGGTTGGCTGGAGACCGCGGAGGAAAGTGGAGTTGATGTTGGCGGCATCAGCGGCGTTACCGTTAGTGGAGGCGACTATACCACTGTATACACCGGTAGAATTGCAGTGCCAGATCTCAACAAAGGCATTGGTGACGGGATCGCAAGTAGAAATGTCAATCACTTGGGTGTCAAGAATGAGATCGACTCCCTCTTGTTCTTCGACGATGTCTGTTCGGACATATTCACCCGAGACGTCTGAGTTTAGGCGTTAGAAATTGATGGTTTTGTTGAATGGAGATGGAATGTAAACTTACAGTAAGGGCCTTGGGTGACTTCTGGGCTGAGAATGCAAGAGTTGTTTCCGGAAAATACGACGGACTCATCAGTGGTAGAGTCATAGTCTACAGTAGACAAGTGCGTGGTGTTGAGAACAGTCGCCTCATCTCTTGCCTTCAAGTAAGGTTGTTCTGTTCACAAAATAGATTAGTTTCTCTGTATGAATTTGAAAAGTAGTGGAAAATAATGGGTTAGAACCTACCAGAACTGATACCTCTCTTCTTTCTCTCGCTTTTAGCAATGGCAGAGCGTCTTGCGACAGCCGCTTGCTGAAGACCTCTAGCCTTTAACTTCTCAGAGCACTGGCTGAGATCACGAGTCTTGAGCTGAGACATGAAGGAAGCTCTCTCGGCGATCTCTTTTCTAACATCATGACCTGGATGAGCAATGACAGAGCTAGCCAAGATGGCTGAAATAGCAGCTGCTGAGAAATGCATTGTCGGATGAGTGGTTGGTATTGTTGAAGGGATTGTAGATGTTAGAAGGCTGGTACAATTGCAAGTGATGCTGAGGATGGGAAGAGACTATCTTCGAACAAAACATCGTCGAATTTATATATCTTCTTTCCTCCCCATGTAGTTTCTTCCCCCTCACACCTCCTGCCAATGCCGAACGAGGCTTACGAATTCACCTTCAACTGGTAATACTATATTACCAGGGATACAACGTGGAATAGATTAGGTTCTACGTACCCGTTGTCACTTCAATTGCAACCTCCATCTTCTCTATTGCAAAAGAAGAAGAACAACACCTTAAACAATCTCCATAGCATGTCACTGGCGGCATCCTGCTAGCACAGGAACATTCGTAACAGCATGTCACTGCGGGCATCCTACTGGCACTATCAAGGGAGAAACGCAACAGACGTTTATTCCAGGAAAGCTCCACGCAGGTACCGGCCCCGTCGCTCTTGGCATCTTATTTAGTACCTTAAAATCGCACTGAGATGTATCGAGGTCAGTGCATTGAATAAAGCTATATTTGCAACAGGAAACAGTTCATTGGATGAAAGTAAAAGTGATGACGGACTGAATGAGCCACAGTAACACGGCAACCAATGCCGCGCTGAGCAATTGACGCGAAGTCTTCTTCGAATGATATAGAAAGTGGGGCGAAACGCGCGTTGTGGGCCTTGGCATTGAAGCATTGCCGCCAAGGCGAGAGTCGACCCTCCCGCTTAATATTTAATTAGGGGCTGTTACTTTATTCAATATAGAGGTTTAGCTGTTTGAAATTTCACGTTTTGAGTTATCATCACTGATAATTCTTGTCATTGAAAGTGGCTGCACATGTAGATTCTAAGACAACAAGTATAGTTCAAGATGAGGGCGATGATGTAGATGGCATATAAATATCGTTGCCACCGTCGATTCGAACAGAATTTGAAGGTATCATCGTTGTCATCAATACGATAGAGTAGAAAGAAAAAAGATGTATCTCTTGGCTGTCGATTCGAATTTGGGGGCATCTTCGTCATTGTTGATTCCTATTGGAAGTTAGCCACAGATCTGAAAAAAAAAGGTGATAATAGAATTTGGGAAAAGAAAAGAGACAAGAATTGAATGGACACTAAAGTGGATACATATACCTATACAACATAATATAGATTTTGAAATATAGATTTTAATATTGAAATGTTCAATATCGATATATCGTCGCTATCATGATTCTACCTTACCGTCATTCTTTATATTACTTTATTAAGTATAACCTAGGAAAAGCTACATATGAGAGGAAGGAGGCGGGACGAAGCGGGAGGAGCTGGAAGGGGAGATCACTTTCCCACAAAATGTATAATATGCTTTCAGTAGAATTCGAATCTAGAATAAGAAAACAGGAAGACTAGAGGAAAATAAAACCGACTATCACGTTCTTCTTTCTATAAACTTAAACTTTGATTTAAACTTAAACCTAAACTGGAATTGAACTTGACTTAAACTAACCAGACTTAAACTTAGGTATAATTTTAAACATAAAATTAGACATGCTTTCGATTTCTAACATCATTTTTGTGTACATTGCACAACTTCGAGTACAGTAATTCCTGGCAAAAACAATTTAACACAGAAATATCTTGGTGGAAATCATATCTCTAAGAGATCAAACATGTAAAGTTCTTCGGTTCATCATTGGAAAAAATCTTAGGGTTCATCTGGTGAAGTCACTGGCAGTACCGGAACAAGATTCGACATGCCAAGACCACGATCATAACTTTGGATTCAAGTGTCTCATTGGTATTTTCCTCGGTGGCATGGGGATCAAAATGGCGGTGATCAATTCCACAATCCAAGTTTATCAATGTTTCGGAATATAACGTAGCCGTGAAGTGTAAGAAATTGGAGGTTCTTGAGATATGTAACTTATTCAAAATGATGGTAGTGCTATGCACTTTTTCCCATTCCATCCACCCAAGGCCCTCAGAGCTTGATCTGATCAAAACATGAATATTCTTCAAATCAATGCGGTTGTCTCTTCGGCTGAAATAACAGATTCGCAGACAATCGAGGAAAGCGCTATTTCGTGAATGCCATGACTTCGAAGCGGGGAATAGATATGAGATGGTACATTTCCATAACCAATGCATCGGATGCGATTGGCTTTCTATTATGTCCAGCCGGGCTAATTCCGTTCCGATGGGAGGGTTAAGCGGCGTGGTAGCTCATGCATGTGGAACAACCCTAATCTACAGGTGCTACTAGCCAGTTTGTGATATCCTTCGACTCAAACGAAGTCATTGTTCCTTTGGTATTACTTTCATAGGTCCCTTGAGGAGTTTTCACAAGCTGCTGCAAGAGTCACGAGAATCGGAATACCTTTTCTCTTATTAATAATCTCTGTGGTGAGTAAGTAGTACCTAAGGTACTAAAATCTAGAGAAAAATGCAGTATCAAGTAAAACACGTGTCGTGGAGCAAAGCGGAGCTCGTAAAATCCAAGTATGAGACAATCAGAGGTCTTTGTTGATATCAAAACGAGAAGCTGTCAAAGTACGCAAGGCCTGAACGGATTCCTGCCGATGGAATTGATTAAAGGATCTTTCGGGGTAGTTCTCCATATCTTAGATCAAAGGCGGAAAACAATTTCGGAGGCCAGAAACAGCCCTCCGTAGGTCTGTTTGTTCTCCCAATTTGATAACTGTTGGAGAAGTTTCTCTCATGAAATGAGTTGCCGGAAGAAATTATGCCACATTCGTTCTCCTTTGGGACTGCAAGATGTCATGTGACCTCCGCGCCACGTAGTCCTCTTATTGGGATTCATCTATTGATCTGAAGACATGAAAGATTTTCCGCTTTGGTATAGAACCTAAAGTGAGGTTCAAATACTAAACATAGGGGGGGTTTTCACACCAAGCTAAATTGGACATCAAAATGGATTTGAATAATCATCGCAATCTTGTGTTTTTGAGCGCCAAGGGTTGTCTCGAATCCTGGGAAAAAGGAGTGAATTTAATTCACGAGATGCATTCATTTTGAATCCTTTCACCATGCAGGAGACCTTTCGGGCGCTCAGGTCCTCACGTGCTTGGCAGTATCATCTAAAGTTAAAATGTCAATTTCAACCCGACTCCAGATCATGCGTTTCAAACTCCGAGGCGCAGTGAATCGAACTCTGGTACACTCACCACGAAGAAATCTGTATGAAATTCAAGTGAAAAAAAGTAGGACCCGTGTCCACTTTCAACGTTGAAGAATAATCTTCAATAGCAATCAGTATGCTGGAGCAAAAGGTGCATATTATCCTGAAAGGTCGATCCTCCGCATCGTAACATGCTGGAAACGCCTTGCAGCGGCGTATAGTCTTTATCAAGCTCCATATTTCGTTATAATACTCATAATAGCATGGTGGCGCGAGTTTTGATGGCCAGTGCAAATCAAGGTCAGGAGTTGCAGCGAGGGAATCCAAGATCATGCCCTAGTCTAGGCAAAGCAGACTATTTCGATTCAGGTATTCTATAGAGCGAAACCATGATATTTTGGCGTACATCATTCGCTGATGAATGCAGGATGTGATCCCAGTCCAGTGTCTTCCGCGGGGTTGAAGGAAACAGTGATCATACCCGTCAATTATTAATATAATAGGTTTGCTCGTGTGTCTATCAGCAGAGCATGTGCCATGCATCGTTAAATATGTGGCAAGGAAAAGGCAAAAATCCTTGGATAGCATGCAAAGCCAAACCTGCGGCTTACAGGACTGAGTCGCGCAGGCACCCGCCTGTGTCGTTTTCCAGGCAGGTACTAGGTGAGATGGCATCATATGGAGATACTTGAGATGATTCTGGACCCTCAAATCCGATGGCATGGGTGAAGGTCTACACGTTTGTAAGGAAGCAGGAACGGGCATTAGTTTCGTTGGCCTTTTGAATGCCCGGAGCAATGAATTTCCAGGTTCGCGATTGTCGATGTTTGATTAATGTGCCTCTCAAATGGTGAAGCCTTGGTGGCTTCATTGTAGAAGCCTAGTCGTAGGTGGGATCGTATCAAGAGACGGCAATCAACAGCTCCCTAGCTTGTGTCTTCCGTCACGAGGATGGATCCTGTGGAATCATCCTGTCAACACTCAATCCACGGTCGTATGACGACACTTCAAACGAAGGCAAAGTTCACCCTGGCCCTGCCATATCTCTAACAACAAGTAAGTTGTTTTCTTCGTTGGAATGAATCCTAGTCCCGAAACAGTCAAAGATGCATCGCCGTACGGCCTTTCCGCACAAGGCGGTAAAAACGGAAGATGTGGTGGCAAATGCATCGGTGATGTTGTGGAAATTGGGTACAGAAATCCATTTTCCAGCCATTTAATTCCCCATAACCTCCGGGCTACGGCTGTATTCAAAGACCGGCTCGGCAAAAGATGTTATCGGTGGCAAAGAAACGAGAATGGTAACTCTTGCATGATACCGAGCGCTCAATCTGTAACTGTCGCACGATTCAGTGTAGTATACATGTCATTATGAGACGTGGCACCATGCGTTGGAGATCATGGCCTTGTCATACCTTTTGCATATCTGGGTCTACACTGCCAATGTGATACCCAAATATTTTAAATCCCATTGTGTATTTCATGTAATTTCGACTCCATATCTCCAACCCCATCTTTGATAAGGGTATTTGATGGGTAAGTAACAAAGTTGTTCGATCCAGATCCAAATGAATATTTCGTGAATCTTGTTGAAAAGGCACCTGGAACTCTTGTAGTCTTGTACCGCGGCCAAATCAAACTTACTTAGAACAACATCAGAGCCTTGTATTGCTGTGTACCGACGTATCTGGCTAATCTGAGATTAACACAAATCTGGAAAGTAGATTGGCAGTGCGTGTGAGAGTATTTCCAAACGTTAACCCGGTGTGCATTGTGTAACGATTGGCATTGAAGCCAGGTGCCTTGTTTTTATGCAGTGGTCGCCATTTCGTCTCAACAAAGAGATACCATGCATACATAGAGTATCATTCCCATCTCAAGTTTCCAGTTTTGGAGGTCGAATGCTACTCCAGTACATGTAGGATTTTAAAGTTTTGCACAGGCACGAAGTAATGGTGGTACGTTTTGCTTGTGATACCACGCACATTTATGGAATGATATATTAATTGTGACAAACCTGCAGATATAAGCACACAATATCACTAAAAATTCATGGTGACACATAAGAATATGACGATAATCGACTCACGCGAATCAGAGCAATCAGAGCACTTACCAATCATGTAAGTGCGGATACGGTAGAACTCGGCTATACCGGATTGGGATATACCGGAATAATTTCCTTATTTGACTACTTTTTATTTAGTAATTCTAGAATTTTAGATAAAATCAAAATATCAAGCACTTTTTTCATAAATCCTGTATGAATTTTGATAATATATTTGACTGAATCAGAGTTTTTTTTTTAAAAAAAAAAAAATTATTCATTCTTGAAGCTGAAATCCAGTATAAATTTTATTGAAGCACTTGAATCACCATTATTTATACCGGAATCTTCTTTGTACCAGATTTGGTTGGTTAAATTGTTCAGTCCGTTATAACCCAGTTCCACTGTATAACCAAATCCGTTAATCGAGCCAGATTGATGGGTCACATCTACAAAACTAATGCACCCCACTACGGTCCGCACCCCTACTCCGAAGCTCCTTTTTGACTGAATCAGGTTTCGGAGTACCAAGATAAATTCGGCTTGAATTGTTGGGCGCCAATCACTTCGAGTGGAGCTGTAGATCAACTCCGGACTTAGAGTAGTAGTATGCTAAAGATTGAGATTCGCCAAAAAGTGCAAGATTCGGTAATGTGCTCCAACGAGTAATCTTCTAGCCGGCCGCGGTTCTTTTTATCATTTGCACAAAGGTGGGGTAAATTTTTGGATTACCAATTATCATCTTTACTGCCGAATTCTTCATTCAACACATGTCTGCATCTGTTATTAAATTAACCTAAAGAACTGATTGGTATCGCTACACCTAAATAGCTTGGAACGCTCACCTAAAGCCTTGACCAAATGTTGGTTATATAAATGAAGGGATGAAGTAATATCCAAGAATGCAAATTTAAACGCGGTCTCGAATCGACCTAGCAGTCTGTGGTGATATTTCTTACCCTTTGTCTCGTGCAACTTCCGGAGTCAAGGCATGATCCGTTAAACATCGGTTTCGTATAACGGTATATCGATAGGGACAGCTTTGTCATACAAATGTAGATAAAACCCTCTCCTCCACGGCAGGTACGAAAGTCAAAATTTTGGCCATCTTACATTTTGAGTTTCTGCCCACTCCACAAAATTCCACTCGTGACTTTGTTCCAAAAGTGGGTATTCAAATCCTTCAACACTCGTGTATACATCTTCTCATATTGCCAGACTTCTAGCATTAGCCCTGCATAGCACTTTTGCTCACGTCGCCAAGTCCTCGAAGTTTGTGCTTGCCGAAACATCACTATGTCTTCAAGATCTTCCACCTCAGAACCACCTACACCCTCTTTCTCAAAGCCAGTCCGCTGTTGTGCCAACTGTCACAAGACAGAAACTTCTATGGGAAGCTTCCCCAGTTGTGAGCGGTGCAAAACTCCTTACTGTTCTCGCGATTGTCAAAAGGCCGACTGGCCGAATCACGAACCAAACTGTAAAGAACGCTATAAATTCAGTATAACAATACATGGCGATAACATTCCAGACGGTTTGGATATCGAAGCTTTGAAGAAGAAAGCCGAACAAGATGGCAAAGAGTTCCAATTTATTCAACTGCCTTCAGGTCAAACGGGCGGCGGATCGAAGGGAGAAAAGAGGTAGAAAATCAAGCTTGGTAAAAGAAACCATCATATTGATAATTGGGCAGATATATCTGATCTAATTATGGTGATGAGATGTTTGAGCAATGCAAAGATCACGATGAATGATATGCAGCTTGTTGGCAGTGCCGGTAGTTGGGAAACAGCAAGAGAATTGCTAGTGGGTGGTAGACGACTGCAATGGACTGAAATGATTTTCCAGAATAGCTGAATGAGGATACTCGACTATTATAAGAGGCGTAATATGGCGGGAGTACCGGTTTATATCCAGGGGGCAAGAGCGATGGATGGGTCGTCGGATTTGATGTGACGTTGAGAAACCGTGTGGTGCTACCAACATGACATATATATTTCCAAAGTTAAACAAATGTAACATAGAAATGTGACATGAGATACGATGATATCGGAGATTCGGAGTTGATACTCAGTGTTTCCAATGGGTAGTCCGGGCTCTACAATGATAAACTTTCCACTACGTGAAGATCTTGAATGTTTAAATAGATTCCAGGCATATAAAGTTTTTGACTATTGGAACTTACTGCGGACCGTCGAACAATATGCTTTCAATTCCTCGCCTGCAATAAGTACCACATAAACACGCGCTCAGATATTTATGGGAAGAGCTTTGAAGAAGCGGGCGTGTAGGCCATGAACCACACAAGGAATTCCAGCAAGGTCGAAGGTTAGTCATATGGAAATGTGAAGAAAGAGTCAGTTTGACTTACATTATCATATCCACCGTCAACAATTGTAAGTAAAGACTAATATTATCGGGTTATGAGAGCTCGATGTTCAACATCGAAAGATTTTCTGTTCTCGCTGGAATCATTCTATCTCCGCATTTTCCCCGAGCGAAGCCAAAATTTGACCTTAAAATCTTTTGAGTCGGAAGCATTTTTGGTTCTGAGTCCTGACAACACCATCTTCCGGTCAACTAATAAAGTCATTTTAGCCAAAAATATTTCTTTATCATATTAAAGAGCCTCGCTCGTTGTCCACGACAATATCTAGTCCCAAAAACAGTTTTTCAGGACTGTGGAATAAAATTGCGGGCTCGTCGATGAGTCTCAAAGGTGATCCCTAGTTTGGAAAGCCCAAGGCTAGAAAGCCAACTCGATGGTAGCTATACGTAAGGTGATCTGAGATTTCTTCGATGCACTCTATTGCTTGGATTTAATCCGGTAATTTTGAGCAGCAGAGTCATATGTTATTACAAACATACGCCCGAATGTCATTGAGCCAGAAAACCTCATTTCGAGACGATTTCTGGTTCACAAGTCTTTGTATCTGAGTAAAACGCTTTCAGATATGGAAGCTGCAGTCTCATTTGTTTCGCTCGAGACTTCATACAAGTCTGCATATCGAGCACGCTTTGGCTTATGTACACCCCCAATCTTGCGTGAGAGGATGGTTTCCATGGTGCTGGTTGCAGATGCAAACCCTCAGATTTGACCGCGAAGTCAAATCCAACATCTGCGAGGAGTGTCTTGTTCTGGTCGTAGGAGGGTAATCAGACGTTCTTCAAAGGTCAAAGCTCTGAAGTCCGAGTTTGGAGAGTTCACTTCTCATGCCTTCGAAGGAGGAGAGGTGTTCGTTTGTCGCATTTGTGGATAGAAAGAAATATGTAAAGATTTTCAGTCGACTGAGAGAACCTTGATCGTAGTACGTACTATGATGGCAAAATTTATGATGTCATTTTGAGATTTTGGTTTGAAAGGTTTACGCTCTTGGCTGCGGGAGGACCCGAGTCTAAAGCTTACGATCGAGGGATCACAGGTCAACACGTGATTAGAGCCTTCATACGATGACTTTTCACACATGCTCATTAAGTTGCGAATGTTTTTTCTGGAATAGGAGTCCATGATACATCTTTGCCAAGAAGTGGTGGTGATGAACTCAAAACGAATCGAAACTTCATAGCACCTTCCAATATATGTACAATGGGTCGGGTAGTTCTACCCTAATATCCTAAATTTAAGCATATATTCAATCGATGTCCACTAACTGTATTCTTTCATGAATACAAGGTTCTATTGGGCTCTTATAGTGTGAGCATGGACAAATTCGAATTTTCCTGTCCAAATTTGGATGACGGAGACCACGTATTGCTATTAAGCCCACCTTTCTGAGGTCCACAGCGAATAGTCCTTTTATTTGACCCGGGGCTTGCTTGGCATGAAGGCGATCCTACTTGAAGAAATAAGCATGCATAACTTCAAATACGCCAAAGGCAACCTTACTGAAGATGGCCTCCAATGAAAACCTCTCTCACTTCTAAGTGCGCAGCATATTTTCATCCACTTCATAAATACTTCTGTTGAAGAAATTTAATCTCATGTTAGCCCTGTCTGTTGCCAAGGTCCTTCTTATCTTTCCTTCCTTTTGCCCCACTTATCATTGTCCTCTTGCTGGCCCTTCCCTCCTGCATAACCCCCTTTCACCTTGGAAATCAGGATCATCTGGTCCAGCTACTTCAGATCGCTCATAATTTGTTAGATTCTGGGTATGGTAATTGTTGAGATACAGACTTACTTCAAAAGAAGAAATCAGAAGAGACATCCCTGGACTAATAGATACATATATGGGGTCCACGATTCCTGCTATCATGGCTTTAACAGTCTTACGGCATTCACTAACAAATAGGAAGTTATCGCGCTTACTATCCTTTGCGGCTGATTGTAGCCGCGAAGGTTGTACAGAAATGACTTCAGACTATAATCCGATGTATGACACAACATTCTCTTGCATCCGCTTTCCAATCAACCATGGATGCATCACATCCTGAAACGAAGTTGAGATACAGACCTCTCGTCTCTAAAACTGCGATTCGTTTAGTCATGATACATCCTGGCTCTAGGGATGATCTCATCAGATGCCACTTGATGTATACCAAGCTAGGTGCAATGGACTACGAGGCATGATCCTATGAGCGGAAAAATGAAAGTGATGATAGTCCGACGATTGGTGTGAACGATAAAGATGTCATCGTTCGAAAGAACTTGCATGATGTCTTGGTGCAGATCAGGCTCTCTGAGGCTGAGCGGCACATATGGATCGGTGCTTTGAGTATCAACCAATCTGATATTAAAGAGAGAAATGCTCAAATTGAGATTATGGGACAGATCTATAGCGGTGTTTTAGTTGCCATTGTATTGTTAGGCAATGCGGCAGAGAACAGCGACACTACATGTAGGGTCCTTAAAGAGATGGCTGCTCAAACCGTTCTTGAAACGGCTGATAAAATGACCTACCAAGAGTTCCCCAATCATATTGAGCTTGTTAAGGTATTCGATAGTCTTAATCATGAGGATCGGAAGGCTCTAGTCGCCCTATTTCAGCGTTCATACTGGTCGCGTATCTGGATTTTACAGAAGCTACATCTGGCAAAGAGCTACTAAGTGTATTGTGGCGACAAATGTATCACTGTTAGAGACTTTCAAATATCCATCGGGCTTCTTTAAAATATGGGCATTCATGCTGAAATGAGTCGCCTGTACTGTAGCGTCATGTATAACAGTGCCATGACTGCGCACACAATAGGGAGAGACATGTTCCCCGCAGTCAATAGACTGCGTCAGTGAATAACGACTGTTTTAAGGAGTGGACTTGTATCTTCAAATGCCCATGATATGATTTATGCTTTGCTTGAAATTTCAGTCGACTGGTAAAATGGTGAGGTAGTGCTCATACCCGACTATACTAAGCCATTGCCAGATCTCTTACTTGACGTGGGACGTATAATAAGAGAGCCGCCTCTTACAAACAACCAACTTGAGATATTTAGTTCTCTTGCGGAACGTTTTGAATGCACAATAGATGTAACAGTCAAGGAAATTCTCGCGGATCTGAACATAAATCGGCAATCCTACTTGGTTCAATTTTGAGAGGCGTCGTTAGATTTCAGAATTAACGCGCGAGAATCTTCCAACCCTCAAGAGCCACTCGATCAATAATACCTGGAATATCTCTCTGGTCTCATTATCTGTCAGAAACGGCACCACAGCTTTGGGGTGGAGATACCGGGCACAAAATCCTCAAGGCACGGCATGACCAACACTTCAGGTTTCCTCCGAGTCAGAACTTGCACATAAATCTGGCTCATAAACTATTGAACTAATTCTTATCGATGAAATTACTTTTCCCATCCACTGAACAGTCTACCTGTAATTTCTTCGCTCATTTTCATTAACAGATTTCCATTTTTTAGTTTAATTTCTAGATTTTTTCTACAGTTTTTGCTATTTGAAATGACCTTCTCATAACTCCGGTAATCTTTCTTTAATCTGACCCTTGATACTATGGGTATATGAGATGCAGTAGAGGCTTGATGACTTGCACTACAGCAGTGATTCCCATGCTGCTAGCAACTGGTTCCTGCTAAAGGGTATCTCAAGGTCTATTTAAATATTTAGCTCATAATCAAAGTAATAGTCTCTTCGCAGATTTCCCCTCTCGAGTGAGAGTCTCAATCTGCGCTCTTCATATCGGGAGTATGATACAACTCATTTTTTGATACATGTAACTTGACTATTTGTTCTTATTTGAATTTGTGAATGTTCTAGATGAATGCAATTTGGAAAACACGAAAATCTGATGTATCAAACACAACTTTGCGAAATCTTTCCAAGACTTGTTGAAATTAAACGTTAATTAACTTTTTGAATTAAAAATACAGAAACCACCAGAGAAATTTATGTCTGGTGGCACAACAATTTTCTATTGAAACAATCATATCCAACCGTGAAATTTCTCCTCTGTTTCTACCGACGCCAAC
Source organism: Botrytis cinerea B05.10 (assembly GCF_000143535.2). Taxonomy (NCBI): domain Eukaryota; kingdom Fungi; phylum Ascomycota; class Leotiomycetes; order Helotiales; family Sclerotiniaceae; genus Botrytis; species Botrytis cinerea. Next base: position 1,522,263 of record NC_037325.1, on the reverse strand, counting down.
CCTAAAGTAAATCCAGTACTCGTCTGTCGTAATATCAAATCCGTGTCAACATTCTCCACCTTTCGGGCAACAGCCGTAAGAGCATTAGCCAAATGATATCCACCTCTAGAGCTAGCAGTTGCAAGCGAGCTCAAATCATTATAATCAAATGGTGTAAGAAGCGTCCAGCTCCGAGTCCGGACGGCTTCCAGTGTAACTATAAGTATGATTGCAAGATTAACCATGAAAACCGAGTATACATAAATAGGCTGACCGAGGCGAACTGCGGCGTAGGTGACTGTAGCATTTACGGTCTTAGTATCGTTCGCGATCATCAATTGTGCGCTCGCGTATGCGACTAGAAGATCATCCATCATTGCTGTGACAGAATTCTCGATTCCAGTCAAACTTATCTCTTCATCGGTGGGCCTGATATCGTTGAAGGAAGGGCTGTCTACGTAGGATTGATAATCAGCGATGCTGAAATTCAGTGCTGATCCAATGACGCTCTATAGAAAGTTAGATCTACGTCAAACATTCACATGAAAAGCATGTGACATACCTGATAAATACCAGTCAAATCATTAGAAGCCAACTCAAACTGTCTTTCCACTACATGCGTAAGATTACCACTAGGTTCAATGTCTTCTGTCGACACGTTCGCTCGTGTGACGGTAATGTTTCTGCCTGCGAGCGCGACAGACACGTTGAAAAGTGATGGAATAAACTCAGTCCTGCATTGAGTCGTGTTCAGATAATCATAATCACTTCCAGCCGCAATGGCAAGGTACCTTGGGTTGTAACCTGTATTTGCGGCAGCAACCCCAATGGCAACGAGAGAATTAGTTGAATGTCCAAGGTAGACAGAATATTCTCCTGTAGTGTTGGTACCAGAGTCGGGCAGTCGTCCCCTAGCTGCAAACAACTGTAATCCATTGTGAACCAAGGTGAAATCAGAGGTTTGATTGTAGATACACTTAGTCATAGCTGCGTACCCTACCTCCTGGTATGTATACCCCGTGGCAATGGTATCGCCCAAGATTTCATCATCGACAAGGCCTACTGATGCGCCTATTCCGTATGACCGACCAACGTACAGGTATTTCGAGTTATCGAACTTTGCATGCTGGCGTGGCGAACCGTCCATAGTTGTAGCGGTAGATAGAGATTGTGAAAGAAGTCCAAGGTAATGCATGGCAGGAGAATAAGTGAAATAGCCTTTCTCGGTTCTGAATTGAGGACCATCCGCATCAATCTCGGAAGGCCACTCTTTGACTGAAGTCATGTTTGAGTACTGGGGGATGATGACAGTCGTTGGAAAAGATTTAGACGCGTCGATAGGCGTAATTGCACCAGCCCATAATGCAGAAGGAATTGCACAAATGAGGGTGAACATCAGAAGAAGCAGAACATGCATCCAACGCAAGTCCCATCGCATCGAAGCTAGACTGACTCCGTTCCAGAAGTTCAGCAGACTGAGTGAAATCGCTCGTTGTTTCAATCGTATTCGAGTAGCATAGTTGAAAAGTCGACATATCGCCGTTACCTGAACAAGTCCGAGTGCAGCTGCGATGATTTGAACAACAATCTGGACGGAGGCACGATTTTCAACGATCAAGTCGTAGACGACACCGCCAGATAGCGATGCATTTCGTTTATCTGCTACTAGAAGGAGACTGCTGAAGATTGTTGTACTAATCAAACCAAGGAAACCGACATAGCGAGTTCCTAGGCTAGTTCTATAGGATATTTCAGGGGTTTTCGATTTTGGACCTGGCAGCAATCCATCCGTGCTTTGGATGCTGACGTCCGTAAATTCCGCTCGTGGGGACAATTCCCGGTTATGTAGCGAAAACATAATGAGCGGCAAGAGAAATTTACTCGGTACTCAGAGAAGAAGATGATTGAAGGGCAAGACACTCATAATGTAACACGATTTAGCGTGGGGGTTGAAGATAAACGCAGCATTAAATAGAGCGAAATGTAACTTCAGATCACGACCCCGCTCCTGCAATGCAGGTGTAGCAAATTTACCCGCCAAATTTGCAGGGAGAATAAAACAACGAAACCGGCACACTGCTTGGAGGCCATTTTCATAGAACAATTGGACATGCAAAAAAGTTGATCGTTTCAGAGAGTTGCATCGAACCGATTTGGGGAGGCTTAGCCGCCCGTATCTGACGCGAAACGGCCTGTGATTGGTAGCTGCAGGGTGATTTCGCTGACAAGCAAAACGGGAAAAGATCTGCTATCCATGAGCCTATAGAGATATCTCATCAAGTTGTCCTCATTAAGTGGCGACAGCAACGCATCCACCTTTTTCATTGAGGACAACAGTGGCTGAAGTTTGGGCAGTTTTGCCAACAATATAGACGCGTCTAATCAGTCAAAATGCCTAATAAAAGCCAGTCTTTGTCCGGATGGAGAAATGGACGGGCATAATTATCTGATAAGCGATGACCCCTGCGAATTTAGTAACGACCCTGATCTGAGATGGTGATGCACTCAAAATACTGGCTCGCTATGTTTCTCTTGCAAAATCTTCTTAAGTAATATTGTTGGGAAGCGCGTGATAATTTCCTTCGTGCAGAACGCAGCCGCGGGGGACAATTTTGGCTTCTTGGCCCGGGCAAGTTTCTGGCCCCAATGTGGGGTAGTGAGCTCGTAGATACACAGTAACGCAACACAACCCAGTTACTGAAGAAACAAACATTTGCTGAAGAACATATTGAATGGAGTTCATGCAAATCACATCACGTTAATCAGAGTCTTCTTTATGCTCATCATGCTATCTTAAGACCTATCTCAAAAAGAAAAACGCCCCAGATCCACCAACATCTCATCACACATCATTATCTTGAAATGATTGTAGGATTGAAACCAAAAATATCTGGAGAATGAAAACGGTGTTTATTTCATATGATTTAATGAATACGTGGCATAAAGTGATAGAGAGTGCATGGACAAGCTGAGCAAGCCTTCTACATCCATTATATTTGGAGTCAATACTCCACAGGATGTGACTAAAGAAGATAGCAAAAGCCGAAGTTTACTGAGATAGCTGAAGTGCCTACTATACACTTCGAACCTGTCTCCGAGAAGTCGTAGCTACCCCCCAATCCCGAAGTTCCACAGCTCGATCAGAATGAATGATCTCAAGAATCTGCCTATCGGCTATCAGTTCTGTTTCCGAGGTTTTGAACCCCGGACTGGCAACTTAAACGACGTGGTCTTCTCGACCAGGAATCATTTCCTAAGCCTCTGGACGGTACATGCTATCTTTGAGTGGGTTTCGAGGATCGTAAAGATCTGACTCTTTGAAAAACTTATTTGATTCCCCTTTTTCGTCAGGAACTTGCTGCTGTGGTTTTGGCGTTTGTTCGAGACTGCCGAAATAAAATGCCGAACAAGGATAACAAACTATAAGCTTATGAATCGACCTTTAACTTGAGGTTCGCGGGGATACAACATTCCGCAAGGCTGGTAGTATGGTATTAGTCTCATTCTCGCTAGTCGACATGATAAGATCATGAAGAAATTCAAGCCCAGCACTCTCAATACTCTAACAGACTGGGCAAGGCACACGAGGCACAGCTTTCTCAGATTACACATATGCTACCATGGCCTTGTAGTCCCGCTCGCTGTTGACTAGCAGGTAAGGATCGGTATCTCGGCACCTGCTAGGGTTGATTCCGCTCTTGAGCTTGTTAAATCCATGCCACAGTCATTATCCTTTACCTTAATAGTATACGGGACAGGTCACATGGTGCCGGTACCGCAGAGAATATCGACTCTGCCGACCTGTGTTGACAGTTGGAATAAGTGGAGTATTAGACAGCCGGGGTCGTTGCAGCTCTGGCAGAGAAATTAGCTTATGCTTTGTCGCCCAAGCCCGAGTATATTGATTTAGATCAAGCTCCTTGTGCATTTGGAGTTAACTCTGGTTGAAGCATAATTACAGAATTGGATCGGAAAAAGACTTTGCAGCAGATATTGCTATCTTCAAGACTGTACGTGGAAGAGCTGTAGTAGCAATTAGATAAACCAGTAACAAAAACAAGCCGGACAGGGACGAAGAGCTGAATAAGGAACTTTTCTGAATTCCTGTTGTCGCTCTTAATGACAGTATTACATTTCTGTTGCATTTCAAGCCGATTGGAAAGTCGAATAGATGAAAGATGATAATAATTTGTTTAGAAAGAATGGCATTGATCATTGATTCGATCATATCTAGTAATTATCGAGGTGTGATTCTATCAAGTTTTGATCCTCATCACATGATCCGGCTTACCACTTTTGCTCTAAACTCACTAAGATTAAACCAAGGTTGGAATAACATCACCCCTCCGAAGTTTCTCCTTAAGATTTCCTTGTAATTGCTTGTCCGAAGACACTCAACATCCATCACCTCTTCCAAGTCAATCCGGGATTTTGTTCTTTTTCTATTATTTTTGTTCTCACCTGGAATCTTGCCCTTTGAAGAGAAAGCAAGTATAGAGGGGAGAAGAGACTGCGACAGGCCTTAAGATCTCCATCCATTTTCTTACCCGCCTCCAAAATGTCTACACAACATCAATTGAGAGTGATTGTCTATAAGAACTGTGCGGGTGCATGGGAAAACTAGAACTCGTTCCGTTTGGATAGATTTGATCTTCGTCGGCTGAAAGATAACGCGTGTCCAGAGATTGTGGCTGAGCCAATCTAGATGAAACCACATATTACATATCAAATCCACGAGGACAATGTTCCCGTCAGAAAGTCACTCCGTACAATACTGCACCATCATCTACATCATACTTTCGGGAGAGCGGTTCATCTCATCCATGGAAAGAAAACACATTCTGGCTAATCTTATCGACCGAAGAAATCGCTGAAATGAAAATGTGGGCCTCGAGGTCGTCAAACATATTAACAAAACCAGCCATCTTTATTCCAAGCTCCACCAGAGTTAAGATATGGTTGAGTATGCTCATCCTCCAGGCTATTTCAACAATATGTGATATGTTCTATTTAAATCTTGTATACGGGAGCATCTTCAATGCAGACCATACGTTGAATGATCACGGACCAATCTTTGATGCTATTGCTAGCCCGGTCTCTGATCTGCAAATCACGTCTGATCGCAATAATTTCTTATGAAGATCTGTTCTCGATATAAAAAATTAGGCTCTTCTGAATGACCAAAAAGACAGAGAAGTTTCTCAATCTAACTCACATGTTCATTGTCATGAAAATCTTTACCTCAAACCTTTGCAAACTGCTCCCCCCACGTCGTTTCGTTTATATTGATCTTTTCTCAACTTGGGTTGGCCTGTCCCAGATCTTCATATAAAATATGGATCGCCAGGGGTTTTGGTCTAGAACGTTACACAGACCATGCAAATGCATGAACGTTACCTTTCGTCGTCAAGTTTCAACTTGTGATGAACTACTTTTAACTTTTAGACTTACTGAGAGTTGACATGAAACGACGGTTAAAGAACCTTAAACATCAATTTGTGGATGAAACTAAAACGGTTAGACGTGTTGTCATGAGGTAAAAATCTAGAGCGAGCTCCGAAATACTTCCTTCGCCTTTCGGATTGGATGATAAGCTAACTGAATATGAAAAGCATTATCGCCTAAGTTTCAATGCCTAGCTGTTTGCTTTGGCAGAACAGTGACTGTTCAAGGATACAGCTCGACTGTGATATCAACGGCATTTTCTAAGAAGAAAAAAATGGAATGGACCTAGTCGGGTATCGGAATGGGCCGTGGGCTTTGACATCGACCTAACACAAGGCAGCGCCGAATTTTGGGGACTCAAAATTCACAAGTGTCCGCTTTGCATTGACATGAGTACGCACATGGCAATACATCCGTGCCTGGAATGTCATTAATGACGTATCAGGTATATAAGAGCGAGACGAAACATAGCGCTCGCAAGTTCCCAAACCCTGGATTGCAGGATGGACTGCCGTCTGTGTTAATACTGGACTCGGAGAATTAGACATGCAACAAAAGAATCTTGGGATGAAGTGTCCTGTTTATTAGTGGTCCAAAGCCTTGAAGTTCGGACTTATATACTCCAAAGGTCTCATTCAATGACTGGTGGTACAATGAGTGGGCCTGATCATGGTGGGTCATGTAGTGCCTCTTCCACATTGAAAAAACACAAGTGCTCAGGAGTTCCACACTCCTGGTCTCACATTAAGTGAAGACGTGCAACAAAACTAAAGCATCTTACAGTCTGGGTTAGGATATCTTGTTACGTCATGGAATGCTGAAGTATAGTTTCATCCGATTGTCAGAGTGGACAAGTCGTCCCGTATCTCAAGTCTCAGCACTCTTCGGAGAGTTTAACAGATATGCAACAAAACTTTCGAGCGTCTGATCTTTCGCTGAAAAGATAAGATGGATATGAAGTCTTGAAAAATGAATACCAGATCCAAAAGTTCAACGTGTTTGTGGATCTAGTTAAACTGTACGTACAATGTGTCTGTCCCGGATCAGTCTTCCGGGTCGATTGAACATTTCCATCCTCCTTTCGTCAAACCTAAACAGACACCCTGTGTTACATTGCCATCTCGAATGATGAGGTCAGGCAACGGAAAGTAAATATCGACATGCAGGAGAATTCACCCTGCGAAGGAACTTGGGTATTTGTCGAAGTAATGTCAACTATCCCTTCTGCCAAACTTCGGAGAATAAACTTGATGTTTAACAGGATATTAGCCTTGCACAATCAAAATTTTCAATCACTAGTCATGGTCAAGATCTGGTCCGATCCCACCCTACCATGGACAGAAGTATCTTTTGTTGCACATCTAATTTTATACGTGAAGTTATGCTTATTGTTAAGGGAGAAATGATTATCCTATCAAGGATTGTAGAGATATGTGCAGCAAGTGGAAGCTGCATATCTTTTTGCATAAGATATATTGTGGCATGCAAAAAGAGCTTGAGGATTGACGTGAATCATTCATTCTAGCATGGAATATGAGACATCTTCAAATTATAATATATTACAGACGAGCAACAGAACTTTGCACATGAAGCATCATTGCCAGCAATTGGTACCATTTTATCGGAGAAAAATCTTCGACATGCAACAGAACAGCAGATGGAAGATCTTACTGGAATTGAATTAGCTTTGGTCTAAAATATATATTACTGATATGCAACAAACTGCGGGAAGCTTTCATTTTTATCTCTTAGCACACAACTTTATATTACCGACATGCAACAAAACTCTCATCACCTCAGTGTTGGGATCAGTAGAAGACCTGATAATATCGGACAATATACATGATGTGCAACAAACCGTTTCTTACTGTCTCATTCCCCATTCTATCCTAAGACACACGAAATCGTCGATCAGCACCTGTGGATAGAAGATGAAACTTTTCCAGAACAACCAGTCAGCAATATATATATTACAGACGCGCAACAATTCCATATGATGTCGGTCACCGACTACCTCTACGTCCAATGATATATCTTACCAGTCCGGAAAATAAACTTCGACGTGCAACAAAACCTTCTCTCCCAGCCTCTGGTCAAACTAGACCAAGAAACCTGTTCTAGACAGGAAACAACTCCATAGTATACTGCAAGAGAATATATTACTGACATGCAACAAAAACTTTGCTCCCAGTATCTTGAATCGCGAGTGAAACTGGATCCAACAAGTTACACTATAAACACTATCGACATTGACCAGAAAAGGAAATAATTCCATAGCACCACAGAGTAAAATATATTAAGATCTTACAATATATTACCCTCTTCTAGCAACCCCCTCTTTGTTCCCCCAATAAAAAAACAATAACACATACATATATATATAAAAAAAACACATTACCCACCAGCAACACAAAATCTCACCTACACTTTCGCAAGCCCACCCATGAAAGAATGTAGTGCATGATTGTCAAACCCTAAACCTCGTGATAATCCCTGTGTGGAGAAAAAGCGGGGTGCTTCAATATAAAAATAATCAAATACACCCCCTCAATATACAAGATACGGTAAGCGTCTTCCCAGTAATCAAAGACAATTAGACGACTGGTGACCAAACAAACGGCAGAAAAAGTAATGAAAATGATAAGCTGCCAACCTCTTTTGATTAATATATATTACCGACATGCAACAAATGTAAGAATCCGGTAATACTTACGATGAATGCAATAAACCCGTCTATATGATTAATTTGTAACAGATGTAGCCGTGGATAGTATCTCCGGTTTCTAGATGAACGCGAGGGGCGCAGCCGTTTAGTTTAGTTTTAGATATATATATTTCGTTATGCAAGAAGTGATATCATTTATTTACTGGATTGCGATTGGATGCGAGTAAGCGGCTGGGAGGATTCGTCTCTCGTCATTCATTGCATTCATTGTATGTACAAATACCTCATGTTAACATGGTATCCATACAAATCCTCTGTTATTCCTCACTGCCAACCGCTACTTCCATCTCCCCACATACTACCATCCATACTCTCTTCTCCATTTCCCATCCCCATTTCCTCCATACCAATCTCCATCCCGTCCAACTCTCTTGTGAAAAAGTCGTGTTCTTCTTGCAATAACTTCGTGTCTGCACCCATTCTTTCTGGATATCTTCTCAGATTGAACCAATGCGTCAGCGCTCTTAATGCTTGTTCCAGTGGCAATGCTTCCTCGACTTCAGCATCTACATCACTACCTGCCAGCCAATCATCTCTCAATTCAGGCCTGCAATGTAGGTACACCGCCGTTATAACTCTCATATTTCCCTGCCTCCACTTGCGGCCACAGTATGGAACTTGGTTTTTAAACAATTTCAGAGTGTATAGACGAAGTTCGGGTTGAGGAATTTTGAAGGACTTCTTGAGAATGTTGGATGATTTGTACTGAACCAGAAGTAGGTTCCGGTGAGCTTTGTTCTTACAAATCTTTTGCATGATGCGAAGGAAATTAATGGATGAAAAGAAGTTGCGCCAGGAGAATTCGGTAATGGGTTCCGAATTGATTTCGGTTGTTGGAAAGCCAAGTTCTTCGACTTCTGTATCTCGTCGAGCTGCATGCTGACCTTCTTGAAAAGACAGAGCTGGAAGTTGATCGTCATTATTGATCACGGTACTGTCTCTTTGTAGTTTTATTGGAGGTGGAGCAGCATCATCCTCACTGTCTTCTTCAGTGGTCAAAGCCCATTTGCTGTTGCCGTTACAGAATGCGAAGAAGCTGAAATCCGTTAGTCATGATTCCACATCACCAGGCAAAAGGACTAACCTCAAGTCTTCGCGGTCTATCCTACTGTCCACAATTCTATCTATCTCTTGATGGGCGAACATTTTAAGAATCAAAGGTAGGTAATTAGAATCTAGCAGAAGCTGCGTAAAGTATTCGAATTTGAGGATGTCTATCAAGTTAGCAAATGAGACGAGATATGAGGAGTTATCAAAACCTACGGGAAACTTTGAGCCATTTCAGGACAATGAGAAGAATACCGGATACTGCCTTTGAGGTAATCTCTCTGAACCTCATTGCCTCGATTTCTTCTACTGTGAGATCTGCAAGATCGATTGGATTTGGTAGAGGTATGCTTGCGGGATCTTGAGCTTGGCCTGGCCCTCGGGCGCCATTGGCTCGTGCACTTATAGGGACGCTGCTTTGTGGTTGGGCATTTATTGACTGATTCATCAAATTCGTAACGTTCGCCAACATAGCCTTGATAAGAACTATAACAAGTGATTGTAAATGCGGAATGGAATATTGCTGTTGAAACCCAAGGGTTAGAGTCTGATTTGTGAGATGGGGGCAACAATAAACTTACGTAGAAAGACTCTACCAAATCCAACTTCCTCTTCACCTCATCACTGATGTCTTGTCGTGGTCCATAATCAACTTCTACTTTCGGCGACTTTGACTTCTCAGACTTGAGTCCGTCAGCCAATATGTGTTCGAGATCAAGTTCTTCTATATCCTCATCATCTCTGTCATCCCATCCTCGTTCAAATCTTAGAAACCGTTCTCTCTCATCCCACAATTGACGCATAGCTCTAGTCATTCGCATTCTACCAGCAAATAGTTCACCGGCCTCCAATATTGACTTGGGAATATCACTCCCTTCCCATTTACGACCCACAAGCAAATCCTGTAGTCCTGCAGTGCCTTTTCCACCGGCACTATTGCTAGTGCTATCAAGAGGTGGGTACATAAATGGGAAGTTTTGATTTGTTTGATAATTTTGTTTCTTACCTGCCTTTCCTCCAACTGGTGGGGACGGAGGTGGAGATGGAGCAGGTGTAGCTATATGAACTGGCTGATGAAGAATTGAAGCTCCACTACTATTGACATTCGTTGGAGGGTTCATAACACCGGTTGTACTAGCTCGGCTTGGTCTATTCGGCAATGGTGGCAATATGGAATTATTATCGGGCTCTAGGGGTATTAAAGGTTCTGGGGGAATGTACGCGGGGTACTTTGAAGTGATTTCTTGCCGGAAGATGTGATAGTCAAGAGGAGAGGCAGTTATTATCTTCTCGCCCCCTGAATTGGCCAGTTCATCGGTTGCCCTTTTGACTTTATCGATTTCCTTAGTACCCCCAAATACGAATAATATGGATTTCCAAAACAGAAGAAAGATCTGTATAGTAGTAAGCTAACAAGTTTTGGGGTGTCCCGCTGGAATACTGACTCGTGTTTGGGGTAACTCGTTCGCCTCATCCCATCGTAACTTTCCAGTAATCGACAACAAATAATGAACAATGTTTGGCTCCAGGCCCACTGCGATCTCAAACATTAACATCTGGAGATCAAAAATGTGTATCAGAATACTGTACTTACGAAGAGTCTTCCGCGCAAGATCGAGAGATTCTGTGTGACAACGAACGCCTTCTATCGTTAAGTAAAATATAGTCATAACATTATCGAGCTCATCCTGTACAAATGGTATATCATCTTCCGTTATTTTTGTCTCTCGAAATTCGTCATCCCTTTTGTATCGTCAGTTGTGCTTCGGGGCGCATAATATTTCCAGTCTCACCATAAATGTTTGAAAGCGGTTTTCATGACTTCGTAGATCATCTCAATTCCACCACTCTCTGCAAGAAGTGATATGCTTCTCTTCATACTTTCGACGTGCGAAGGCGTCGCCTTCGTTCTTCCTTTCTTTTCGCCCGATTGAATGGACTCCAATTCCTCCTTCTTTCCAGCATTTTCATCCCAGTTGCCTAGTGTAATGTGTAGTAAAGTTTGTAAGCTTTTACATCTCCTACGTAAATCGCTAGCATGCAAACCCTGAACTTCACTGTTGACGAATTGCAGTTGTTCCTCCCGATCGACCTCTGTCCAAATTTTAGCAGAAAATTTCTTCCATCTTCTCTGGAAAGTATCCTTTGCTCTGTGTAATCTTTTGAATTCTGCCTCGTTGTACGAAAACCACTCGTCCACCTCTTCTTCAAATGTCGCTGTATCGCTGTAGACGAAAGTATATGATGTAGGGTCAACCTTTGGAAACTCAGTAACGAGTCTTTTCAGTTGCATCAAGGAAAGCGAGTCGTTCGGATTGCCAACCATCTGCTGGGATGAAGGCGGTGGTGGTGGCTGATGTGGTGGAGGAGGTTGAGGTTGATTCCGTGCAAGTTGAGGGCGTGCCGTAGAAGCACTAGTAGAAGCTTGCGATACTGGAGTAGGCGCAGGAAGACCTACATCTGCAAAACCAGTATCTGCCACATCAGCGACATCCTTTGGAGGAGGGGCATCTGGAACTGCTGGTTTTGTCCAAAGCGACATTATGGAAGGTCTAGGGCGCAGGTGAAAGGGGGGAGGTTGTAGTTTGGTCAATCGTCAGATCGCAACATTGTGAGTAAATAAATCATGAAACATTCACCATAGTAAACATGAGGAATTAGAGTGTACAAGATTGTGGATTGTATCGCATTTCAACATTTCCCCATATTGATGGTTCGCGCTTGACGCGATTGAAACAGAAAGCTATCTCGCTTATGATAAGGAGATAAGAACATCAATGTTGATTTTAACAAAGAAAAGAGTGGCGTTAGGAATTGTAGCGAAACAGCCGTGTTTTTCGAGTACCTGCAGAAAGAGAAACGTTATCACTGTTGGAAAATATGGCACGTGCACGTGATATACACATATATAATATCTTCCACTTCTATACTTAGAACATTACAGCAATTCTACATAGTTAATACTACATGCATTCCATTAGCCTACTCCCTTAATTCTGAACAATCACTCTAATAAATTGTTCCCGGGGACGACCTTCGTAAAAGAGTCAAGTTGCTGGCCGCCGTGAGAGGCGATGCAAACCTCGGAGTTTTTATTAAAGGAAACCCCCTTGAATACCATTCCAACGCTTTTACAATTGGGGTGTTTGTCTGCTTTTTCCTCTAATCTACAGCATCTGTAGGCTACACATTGCACATTGTCTAGTAGCTTCTATAATACCTTAGCCTCAGTCCTCGTCATTACTACGAGAGGTTGAGTATCAAGCTCATTACACCTCATGGCAACAAGATAGCGGAAGATCCGTCATTCTCGTATGACCGTACCGCCCACTCTGTTCCATAAGATTGTTGCTATCAAGACTGAGATGGATATCGTCTGTCGTCACGCTACTCTGTTTGATATAGATGAATCTTTTTGATGTTACATGATATAACAGGGAATACCTATAGACAATAAGTGGGCTATTTTGTGTGTTAATCTAATAGCCTTATGCTATTCACGCCCCATCGTTGAAATGACATAAAAGAGGATATACACGGGTATACCGCATGTGTGATATTCGATACACATATACAACTAGGATTGTAGAGTTGTTTCGTTGGCTTCTGGTGGAATGCTGGGATTGATTGGTTTCTCAGGATTCAGGATTCATGCTTCGCCACCAATCACCGGGTCACATATAATTAAGGGATAAGTCACACAAGCCGGAGATATCCATGACAGAGATATGGTATACAATAGTCATTTGTTTCGTTATTAATTATGTGATTCTGGATTGATTGTAAATAGATATTGGCCAACTCTTTTATGTGGCCGGATGTCGGCCAGCCGAGACATTTTTATATCTTATTACTCGATAGAATTGCGATATCCTCGCGGAGCTTCTCTAGCTCTGTCAGGCTTGGAGGTATTTTGGTTCCAATTGATAGCCTGAACGTACCCAATCTTTCAGTCGCCCATCCGGGGCTTATACTCTTGAGATAATTCCCAGCTATACCCATGGTAATGCTAATCATCAATCTGCGTGAAACTCAATCAGCTCGTCTGAAAGGATGTGCTTCAGTTGTGAAGACATAATCATCCAAACTAATTGTATCCGGGGAAGAGAATATCAAGTAAAAGTACTTGAGTGTTTCCGCCATCCAGAAGCTCTGCCCAAACATATTAGCTTCACATTATTAGAGAGAACTATTGTATCGCCTACCTCCATGGAATCCTCTTTCTCCGTCTCGCCACTGACAGTTACATTACTGATAGCAGAATTGGCCAAAGGCGTTTGAGTTGACCTCATGATGCCCTCAAACATGTTCCAAGCCGTTTCTCGTAAATCGTCTTTCCCCTGCAGTCGATACATGATGAAAATACTTTCGATGGCTTCAGGCCTAAGTAGATAGCGGGGATCACGGGCGTGTCGGAAGCCATGAGTCAGGGACTGGTCGCCTTCTCTCTGCCACTTCTCGTTGTCCCAATTGCATGGTTCCAACGTGGGACATTCGATGAGAGCATATATCTCTGGCATAACTCCAGTGGGAAATGATTGATAAACCCAGCCACATCCGCGGGCTATACGATCCCCAATGGCAACATGCTCATCGATACCGAAAATTTTACCACCAAGGGCGAACATTCCTCCAATGAAACAAGTAAGATGTTGCATTTCAGGAACTAGGTGAATACCATCCTCATGGACAAAAGTAGTGCCAGCAAATAAAAAGTCCTCCTTCCCTGGGAGCATGGGTCTGAAGAGCACGTGCTGAATCACGACATCCATAGCTCTGCGATACATTTTCTCATATGACGCAGAGCCTTCGCGTCCACTTAGAAGTATGGCCATCTTTGGAAGATACTCGTAGAGTGAATCTGCAAGAGCTCCGAGTGAGAAAGAATTGTCTCCCCTGACCGTCCCCTCCCTGAAGTTAACCATAGTCGGCCACATTCCAGGTAAAAGCGATTGTTCTTGTGTACGCTCGAGAAGTTGTCTCATACGCTCTATCGCATCGTAATACTTATCATCGCCCGTCAATTGAGACAGTCTAGTGAATTCAAGTGATAGAGACGTTGGCCCAGAACTCGGATCATGTGTCCTAAATTTTCTGTCAGCTCGATGTCCTATATATGTCTAAAGTAATACCTACCCAGCGAGTTGTCTTCCAGCTTTTACATCTTCAAAGGTCAGCCAGAAACCTGGGGTACGATTTGGTGTGTCGAATGCCATGTATAGCATGTTGCCCAATTCCACCGCTTTTTCCAACAACGTTGGCTCCTTACTTAGGTCATATGCACTAAGAAGACCGCCTAAATGCCGGATGGTGGTCTCAAAAAGATTGATTCCTGATTCTGTGGTATTACTCCAGTCCAGTTGCACAGCAACAGCAGCAGCTTCGTAGAATTCCTCTTTCAGGTCCATGATCCAGAGCGTGTCCAAACAATCAACAAGATTGGCTGCCCAACCACCGAAAGGATCTTTGAATCCCCCACTCACTGGTAACAACTCATCATGAAGCCAAGCATGATTTTTGTAGCTTTTCCAGGATCTGATGAAAGCTTCGCGAACAGCCTCGCGTCGTTTCTTCGTGATTGCATCGTCTGTGTAGGCCTTACTAGACTGGTGTTGTACTATTGGAAGCTTCTTAGGCTTTTCTTTTGGTAAAGGTGTGAATGAATCAACAGGAAAGTACTGCTTTGCATGAGACCAGTCGAAATTTGCCGATTTGAATGTAAGGGGTGCTCTATATGTTGTAGGTCCTTTAGCTGTACTAGGTTGTTGGGCGCGATGATGGAGTAAAAGTGCGATTAGAGCAAATACAGCAATAAAGATGATACGATCTTTTCTTCGAACTGGAATATCAGTCAACATAATGATTAAGGTTAATTTGTGAAGGAACTACCAACACATTGTTTATATGAAGCGCGCAGGATAATGGCTGGTTTTCAATTCCCATGAAATCCGGATGTCGTGTTGATGTGGTGCTCGTATCTTAAGCGCCGATATGAAACTCGCCAAAATCCCTGCTGTCCGTTTTTGGCAGATAACCTGAAATTCAGGCTAAATTCTTCTGCTGAAGGATAATAAACAATTTATCAAAATCAGCCAATGAAGTCTGTAGTTCGTTACCAGCAGTTTGGTACAGGACGTTTCGGAACCTGCAGTACGCCTAAACAAGTGTCCAAAGCGCGTCGTCTGCCAATTGAGCGGGCTGGTTGTGCCGCAAAGGAAATGATTAGTAGATGACAACCAATACACGTCCTCAAGTAATGGCGTTGCAATGAATGCCCCCACACCCCCATTACTGGATTTCTAAGAAGTTTTTGTTCGCCCCCAAAACTATGTATGGGCGCATAAGTATGGCTTTGGGGACTGTTCCGTGCTCCCTCAAATGTGCTGAGCAGCCTCTTCTTTGTAAATAGCTATGACTCGTGAGCCTTCACATTCGGCAGCGTCTTCACCACTTTCGCTGCCATGCATTTCAGCCTTTTTTTTATTTTTCTGTGCTCCCTGACGGAGGCAGCGTCGTGTAACTACTCAGCTATCTCTTTGCCATTGAAAGATATACAAGTCATTCCCGACATTGAAAACTCTTATATGCG
Source organism: Botrytis cinerea B05.10 (assembly GCF_000143535.2). Lineage (NCBI taxonomy): Eukaryota > Fungi > Ascomycota > Leotiomycetes > Helotiales > Sclerotiniaceae > Botrytis > Botrytis cinerea. The sequence goes on along the minus strand of NC_037325.1, from coordinate 1,506,478 downwards.
AGGTATACCAGTTACAGTTGGAACTCCAGCTCAAAATATAGTGGTTCTTCCTTGGGCGTAACTAAACCTATCATTTCCAATATTTTCAATTTTGCTGATAATTTTCAAGGGAGCTGAATAATACTTGGCTTTATGATTATGATTCGTTGTGCGATTCCAGCATTATTTTTGACGACACCATCTGTCGGGTCCGTCGCGGCAACTTTTTCTTCGAAAATGGATCGACGACTTATGAAAAGGGGAGGAACATGGTTGCAGTAGGAGCGGCAACTGTTGAGACGGCAAGCTATGGTGCCGAGAGTGGTATTGCAGATCTCATGACGACCAGTCTTGCAGGTTCGGACATATTTTCACCAGGCTCTACCAACCTCAGTGAATTTCCGATTGGTATACCGAGAAAAAATTGGGATCATGGATACACAATACTCCATGCCATGGGCATGGGCACCAACTCGACATATCTTAACAGCCTCGTCGAAACAGGGAAAATCGCATCAAGAGTATGGTCCATTTTCTGGGGGCGGATGTGGATAGATCAACCGCTAGACGGACAGGTCGTAATGGGAGGATACGACCAAGAAAAGGTCATCGGGCAGAACTATACTCAAGAATTAGACTACAGTGAAGCGACAGGATGCTGGACTGGTATGAAGGTGACTATATCTGATATCGAACTCGTCGACCGCACCGGTACCACCACCAGTATCTTCCCTCCAAACTTTGCTTTGCCGGTCTGCATTGTTCCGCAACGCCAACTTCTAATCGAGGCTCCTGGGTCAATCTTGGATACTTTTCAGAACAAAACCAACACTCAAACTACAGGAGTCTCTTACGGGCTACATTGGCTCGCTCAACTATATGATGCAACTAATTAGTGAGTATCAATACTCTGATATTCTTCCCATTACTAACAGCAATAACCTAGCTTTCAAGGAGACTTGTCAATAAAGCTTAGTTCTGGGCTTGAAGTCACCATCCCAAATAGCCAGTTTATGCCTCCTTTTGTTACGATTGAACGCAACGGTAGTAGAGTGTTCAACCAAAGTGAACGGGAGTTTCTATATGGCGTCACATCAGATCAGCCATCAACTTTAGGCCGTTACTTTCTGACCGCAGCCTACCTCATGGTCAACCATGACGAGAACACTTTTACACTCTGGCAAGCAAATCCATCGACGGCAACCAACCTTGTTCCTACTATCACCAAAGATACGGCCGAAAGTTGTGCCAACGTAACTACAAACGGCACAGTGGTAGTTAACGGGACTCTGACAACAGAGCCTGGAGCAAGCGACACAGCTGGAGCCAGTCAGCCAGAAACGGATGCTAAATCTGATAAACAGATCGGGCTTTCTCATGGTGCACTTGCAGGTATAGCTGTCGGCGTTGTCTTAGCCGTGGTTATTCTCGCGGGTATTGCTTGGTCTATGCTCCGAAAGAAGAAACTTAAGCAAGAACCGAGACCTGCTGAAGTCGTATACCACCAACCACCTGCATTTGTGCCAGATAGCACATTTGCAGGATTTCATGAGGTTCATGGAACTCAGTCTAAATACGAAATGGACGCTAGCAGAAGGACTTACGAATACGGACACAGGGATGAACCTGTACAAGAATTGCCGTAGTCGAAGATTGGACGGACGTCCATAATTATACGAATTGCACATTATAATAATTTCATGTAATTAATTTAAATTATAATACATTATTTATCCAAGAATAGCAACAGAACTCGCAAATCAATTGATAGAAGTTATGATAGATGTGTGTATCGAGATCACGTGGATACCCCTCCGAGCTTTGGGGGCTATTCTGGACTCCTTGACAAAGTTAGACCTGTATCGAAAGCGTTCTTTTCTTTAAACGTAGTAGCATCATAAACATGTGTTTAGAGATCTCCAAGAAGATACTGCGTTGGCCAAAAAGGTTAGATAGATCGCAATAATCACGTGTTGTTTGCAAAACGGAGCACGTAGAAGTGTCAGAATCTCACTAAACATCGTCAACTTATCTAGATCATAAATTATGGTTTTTGAAGACGTCAGAAAAATGTTTCAAATACAGAGAGTTCCTTTGATATCACTGCGATTCAATACTACAATACCCAATGATGTCTGCACCACAATGTTATCGATAATGAGACACTGAGCTATTTCGCCAGCGGACTCAAGGATATTCGTGTTTCATTTAGGCGTGGTAGTCTTTGTGTGGGAAAATGTAGAGATTTGTTTGCGTACCGTCAAGGGAGACTTTGATTCAAGGACGAAAAATGCCGACTAACAGTCACAAATGGGTTTGCAGTAGCCCTTCATAGCACGAAGAATTCAGGAACGGCAATCTGCTTTACTTGAGAAGATGATGAATACATATGACAGTATTAGTAACTACGACAATTTGATTGTGTCACTAAATGCTAACCCATCATCGAAAGCTAAAAGCTTCTGGCAAAAGTAAGCCATCGTTCCATATTCACCGAACTGAGCCGACGACATGGAAAGGATTCACGCCTCAGCAATCCGAGATTAGGTAATCGCTTCGTGGAAATCATACAACTAACAAACTATGATCGAAGAATTACATAAAATTCATATGAAAAGTATACCAGATCCTGGATTTTCGTTGAAGAGTGAAGTTTTGGCTTCGTGCAGCCACCCAGAAGTGGTTTGATTCGACATCCAACTCAGAGTAAAGAGCCAATCTACCCAGAAATAAATGGGCATGCGAGACTTCATGAACGCAAGTCCGGTAGGCCGAGCTTCGTTGAGCATCGTGAGATAACTGCACGGAAAAGAAAATTTCGATTGCACTCGCCTAGTGGGAGTAGTAGATAAAGCGGCTTCACACATTCCGTCACTTTCGTGATATCATTTCCATCAGTCGGTAGTATTCCCAAGTAATGAGAGTCCGTTACGAGATCAGTATGACCCAACCATTGATTAAAAATCGAAGATTCAGCTACGAAGAGCATGGCTATACATAAGTAACACATTGAATGCGGCCAACCTCAATTCAACTTACGCAAAGAAAACGCTTAGCTTTCCTTCAGGATACGTATTCAATTATCTAAAGCTTCTAATTCTAACTTCGATAGTACTGTTTAACCAAAGGTGTCTCGCTTTCATCAAGAATTGCAGTCCCTTCCCATACAGTTTCACGACGGCGCTGGATTCTCAAATTGAGTTTTGATCTATCTGAATTGCAGTTCTTTGCTCGCTGAAGTTAGATTATGCGACTCGGTTTCATCGTTCTGTTTTAGCACAAGATTGAAAGTTAGGGAAATTAATAGTTACCTCCGCAATCGAGTTGTTGAACAAAAAGTTGGATTTTATGATCCAATAATGAGCAGCTAATGCTGGACAATATGATTCGAAGCATGTCTGCTCTTTTTAAATGACATTTGGATGGTTAGTAATCAGAAATGGCAGTTCTTTTTCTTGTCTAAAAACCTTATTATTAATGATGGCTACATTCCTAGTTCCAGATTAAATGTTTTGCTGGTACAAGCCACTGGCTAACAATGGCCAAGCGTTATTAGAAGTGCAAAAGAACACTCTTAGTTTACGAAAATAGAAATGAATCGAGTCTCTTGTCAACTGATTCTATATATAGAATCCATCTCAAATTCACATAATTCCAACCTTCAATCGCCAATTTCAGTCTCTCGTCGTAAATTATAGTCACAAGAGAAGTTAAGTGACATAAGAATGAGCAAACAATTTACTTCCAGTAGTAAATGATTAATTCATCTATACTTGAATGGCAACATGTAATCTAACACTAAAAAAAGGAAGTGTTCTTCCCGCCCACCCGTAAATCCAAAGAAGTGAGGAAAGAGGGAAGGTGGAAAAAAAGAAAAGAGAAAGAGAACGAGCAATCTAGGTGACAGATAACACGGTTTCCAAACAATGTACACAATAGTATACCTCTGAATAAAAGAATGGATCTTTTCTTTCTGCACAACATTTTTGATTCCCGATCTACACGAGGATTGGTGCTATTGGCCAACCGTAGCTACTTGAGCTTCGCAACTGAAGATAGAGGCTAGGGCTTGCTGGCTTGCTAACAATTCGAATATCAATTAAATTATGACCAATATAAGCTACTTTGAAAGCTTCAAAAGAGTGATGGTCGAAGTCTAAATGCGATGAGACGAGGCGAGACCATGAGACTGCAAGAATGGATCGTCAAGAAAATGATACAACAACTAATGAAGAGCTAACTAGAGACTAGAAATCTGGCCTTGAAAATTTCGATAGTCTTGAGTATCTCGGCGGTAAAAATGAGCGATTTGCCAGATGTCAAATGACGTTTGCATTCTCTCTCTTAAATAGCGTGTGTATAAAAGAGCCACCCCCTCTCTCCCTCCTCACTTGAGACTTAGAAGCTTGCATCCGAAGGCAAAGATCAGTACAATCGTCAAAAAGGCTCATTTGCAAAAATAGTTGTCAGTGTCCCCAAATTTCTCATTCATAGTTACAGCGAAATGGTTGGGCCTCTAGAGGTCGTAACTTATGCTGGATATCTACGTAATCCACAATTTAATTGTTCATGACTGACAGAATATAGGATCTTAACCGTACAAGATGAGAATTTTAGGCCCCTTCATCGCGTTTCCGCTCCTCATGGAATGCGGTAAAGCTCAAGATCCAGCAAGAATTCCCACCAACTTTCCGTTCTTCGCAAACGGGGTATCTTCCGCGCCATACCTTGCCAATATCGCAAATATGGATGAATTCCATAAAATTAAGGGGAACCTTACATTCACCTCTCAAGGTCCAATTCATGTATATGTAAATGTTGGCGCGACACAGCAGGCGCTTTTCTTAGAAGGCGTACTTTACAATCATGCCTATGTTCCTGTGCCATTGAGAACCTCGGGAAAACCGGAACGTCCACAGATAAAGCCGGGCGAGGTCTTAGTTGAAGGAAATACTGAGAAGTTCTGGGCCCAGGGTACCGCTTACACCAGACGGGATATTGTCCAATATGGTTGCAATGACAACGGTACCCGATGTGACAGCGAAGGTTTTCGCTACAGAGAGAATGGTGACATCTACAACATCAACGAAGCGACATTTAACCCAAAGGGTAATGGCCATGTACACGATGGTGGAGCTCACATGGATCACAGCCTGGTAGATGGCTATACGACCCCAATGATCGTCGTTCCTGAGAACTACGAATGCCTTCCTTACGGCTGCACCGAAGACCCAACTGGTGATTGGTGTCCAAATACTCACAAGGTTTTCCTTGGCGACGAGTCAAATCATGCGGGTTGCGCCTCCGATTGCAAGATTTACAATACTGATGCGGCATGCTGCAGAGGGGCCTACAATCACAACCAGTGCCGAGCATCTAGCCAACACTTCTCAAAACGATGCAAGAATTCATATGCCTATGCATATGATGACAAAGTTGGTCTGCGATTTTGCAAAGATGTTCCTAAAGTGATCTATCACTTCTTCAACATGAAATTGGATTGTGATTGGGCAGTCATCAACCCCGATTCAAAGAATCTATCTGTCGATTCAAGAGAATGTTTGGATAGATTGATTCAAGCTCCGACTAGACAAGATGATGTTTGTGCTTTCCTATTTTGTTTCCCTCTAATGTAGCTGAGCTAAAGCTAACCTTTTTCTGCGCAGTCCTTTTACGAGGGATCTTCAGCCTAATTTTTTCCATACCGATGGAACCCAATGGCAGTGACGAGGATTTTGGCTTGTTGAGAACCTAATTACGATTGTCTGTTCTGTATGTTTGGGACGGATTCCAAGTTTGAAGATTCGACATTTTTCGACAATTGTCGCAGTTATTGGAGGCTTCAGCTTGTTCTTATGGTGTCCCGGAGGATATGTAGAAGAGATTTCTTTTGTTTGTTTATCCCACAAACAGCTGATGTTTTGGAAATTATTTGGGGTCATACATATTTTTTTGGGATTTTCATATACGTAATCAGTAGCCTCAAATATTTCAGTTTTCCAGCCATTCCAATAGTACAATCAATGATATGCAGGACTGTTTCCTAAAACAAAGGAATAGAAAGTTGGAAAATCATAAGAGGTTGCAACGACACTGACAGCGCCGATGACAATCCCAAAAGCGGTCCACGTCGAATACTCGGAGCACGAGACATGCTGCACGAGACAGTAAAAAAAATAATCTTAACGCGTAATGAAGGCTTTGCCCAACATCAAGGGCGTTCTTCTAGTAGCATTACCCAGAGCTATACTCATACACATACGATGGTAAGCGTGCCACCCCGGTGTGCTGCGTTTGCATTTCTTTGGGCGATGGAAAGGATCGTAATGGTAATATATAGGATCCGATTCAAGCCAATGTATACTGACGTTTAAACCTCGAATCTATGCTAGCAATTGCCGGTACATGGTTGAAATTGAAGTTCTGCTGTTCCCATTTGGGTCCATCTGACACTTAAAGAAAAAGACCGATGAAAGAAATCGTCCGAATCCGAAAAATGATATTGTGATTTTTCGGAAGAATGGATACTCATGATATAGGTGTTTGTGGTCGGTCCTAGGCGATTTGAATTTTCAATCAATCTCCACAGCACTCCAGGTTCAAAAATTCCATTCCATCGTCTACATGAATGTCAGATAAGCTGGTCGAGTGAATACCAAGAGACGAAATTTTGGTATCTGAGTTGTTCATGTCGCCAATTTCATCCCAGGAATTCTTCCAATTGAACACCAGTTCAGTGTCCGCGAGTAAATTCCAACCGTCAGTCATCTCATTGCCCTGGGTCATTTCCACCAACTGTTGCCCGATGAGTTTGGCCCTGTACTCTCCCAAAGTTCCACCTGTCTCTCTCTTGAATACCCTACAGAAGTGACTTTCGGTCAGTCCTACTTCCTTTGCCATTCTCTTTGTCGTCCATTTCTGGTCACCATTCGCCAGCTCGCTCTCAATCAACCTCATGGCCGTGTCGACCATCCTTCTACCCCTTCCCATTTCACCTAAATCATCAGCGTTGGATCTGACTTTTACGTTCGGAGAAGCGCTATTCTTTCGCTTTGGTCCCCGATCTGTTTCATTCTTGACCCGCGATTCATCAATGTCAGGCCGACATCTCCTGCAAGCCCTGAATCCATCCTTCTCCGCATCTTCCGCAGTTTCATGGAAAACAATATTCGCACGACGTGCGAGACGTGAAGGGCAAGTGGGACGACAATATATTTTGGTCGTGATCACACTATAAATGAATGAAGAATGCGACAGAGGATCGCGAGATAGGAGTGCTTGGTAGCGTTGAGTTGAAGTAAGGAAGAGATGCTTGTTCGTCATCTTAACTGACTCTTCGCCCATAATGATAATTGATGATAAGATACATTGTCCCGACTTTGATTGAGTAGATTAGGATCCGTAGTGATATATCCTCAACCCAATAACGAGAGAATCACGAGGTGTCGTTGACTGGAAAGATGACTCATCAATCACTGTGATAGAAGTGACCAATGAGAACCTTCCATCCTCCTCCACTTGTTGCCAAGACCGTTCATATGTATATCTGCCTATTTTTCTTTCTTCAGATGAATAGACTTTCCTCTTCAAAATATCTTCATTACTTGCAGACATTGCAGTAAACAGGTCCGATCTGTTTCAAAAGCAGTGGGTGAATAAGATAAGTCTGCGGTCGAATCTAAGCCACTAAGAGACTCTTGTCTTGCACTTCCACAAGTTATATTCGATGTACAAAGACCAAGATTCATATTTTTGAGAATCACAAATCCAATTCAAAAGTCAAGAATTTGTCACATCGAATACCGGAACTCATAAGCTTGTCTGTGCAGCAATGGCGAAAACGAGCTCTCTATCCGATTCAAGTAATCTCACTATGACAGGTATCACAGATTTCCAACGAGTATGTTTCAGCAAAATTTGTTGATCATATTTCTAACTCTGAATCCACAGAAAGTCTACACTCTTCTCCTCCAGATTCCTGCAGGAAAAGTCTCGTCTTATGCCTCTCTTGCCAAAGCTCTCTCGACCGCCCCCCGTGCAGTTGGAGGGGCTTTGAAACGAAATCCTTATGCTCCGCAGGTCCCATGTCATCGAATTATCTGTGCTGATGGGGTAAGAACTCTTTACTAGTCTATTCAATCTGATCATGAGTTTTTCACGGGGCTGATGAGTTGATCAACGATAGGCAATCGGGGGATTCAAGGGCGAAGCGCAGAATGCCCCGTCTGGTATTAATCAAAATGAAAAGTTGGGACTGTTGAAGAGTGAGGGAGTTGAGTTTGATGAGAATGGCCAATTAAAAGATGAAGATAGGTGGTGGGATGAGTTCCGTGTTTGAGCGTCACTATAGCATGCCTACATTGATCTTTAAGATAAGAAAAGGAAACGGAAAAGTGCTTTGAAAGCTACATGCCATATTTACCATAATCATTTTTTTAAGCCATTCAATGAGAAACTATAATCTTTACTTCCAAAATTTTCTTGTCGTCTCAGCGAGAATGATACATGGAGCACCTCACGGGCACGAGAGCAACAAGGTAGAACTCATGAATGCCTAGAAAATCTGCTAGTCTTGGACGATCCATTTGAGGTATCGTAGATGGCGGCAATGTTTATTTTGATGGTAGAGAATACTTGCCTTTGAATGTGAGTCCCCTCTTATCATTCAAAGTTATTCTGCCAACCCAGAAAGAATCTGCTCAAAGATATCTACTCCTTCTCTTCCCAATGCCGTCCCCACCCCCACTATTGACGCTCCGACTTTACGCATCCTGCTGAATCCCGCGCTGTCTTTCACACCTCCAACGCCAATAATCTCTATATTCCTCATGTGTTCCAAGGGTGATGTATCTAGCATTCTCCGGATTGTTTTGACATTTCCTAATGCAATGGGATGTAATGCATCGCCAGCCATTCCGCCAATACCTTCACCGTTTGAAGAACCTAGCGCAGGATTACCCAGGTCATCTACGATCAAACATGAACCGAGAGTATTGGTTGTGGTGATAAACGATATGGCATTTTCACCAGAAGGTAAGGCTCCGAATTCCAGCGCTGAAACCAAGTTCTTAAATTGCTCGGAATACGTGTACGGCGGAGTCTTGATGCCCACATGAATTCTGTTGGTTGTCCCTGTTTTCATTCTTTTTATGACTTTTATGTACGAAGCCATTGCTTCTCCATCATATGCAGGAGGGGGCTTTCCCACAATGTTAGGGCATGAAAGGTTGATTTCCATCATAAGATTCAAATTGGCTTTTCCATGTTGCCGCAAAATATGCTCATAGCATTCACCAACCTCTTCAGCCGAGCCGGTAACGGAAACTATCCATGGTTTAGAAGTAAGTTGTTGAAGGTTCTCATCTTGCGCGAGCTCAAGCAGAATTTCCAAGTATGAGTCTAAGGATGTAGGAGAATAACCGAGTGTGTTTAGGCTATTTGTCTCGCCTGGAATGACCTTACTTCGGCCCTCGAAAATTGTGGCGCTGGTGGAATTGGATTTAGGATCAAAGAATGTATATTGGTGTAATTCCGAGTTGTGTGGAAACGGATTTAAAAGCGAAGTTCTGACAGTAACTGCACCGGTATGAGGGCAGCTGTAGAGGACGAGGAGGTCGGATTTACTTGTTGCCCACTAGTGATAACAATGAGCTCCTAGAACTTTATGGCACCCTTATAAGATTATTGCTTCCCACTTGCGAAGCACATCCAACTTGTATCTTTAGAAAGAGCACGAAGCCGCTATCAGTAACACTGTTGTCACAGTGCCATTCATTCAAGATAGAACAGAAAACCCCGGCGTTCTGTTACGGAGATGAAACTCAGTGGCAGGGAGATATACTTACAGGATTGGCTGAGTTTATTAGTGGAGGAGAAATTCCCAAGGCATTTGTAGGTTGTTGGCTGGCCATGATTGTCTCGATGACTTTTTGGTTGTTGTGCACGATGATAGCATTGTTGGGATGTTGGAGTTATCGCTTAGTAATCAATGTCGGTGCTGTGAATCCTAACTCCGGCTGGAATGATAGATTGAATGCTATATTTCAAAACGATCTCTATTTGAACGATGTTTGATGCTAATAAGCATCCCTTTGCTCCCCGAGTTCCTCTCGGTTTCAAAGTTCGTCAAGACCCCTTATGCATTTCATTCGTAGCTTCTCTTATGAGATAAATCCCTCTCGTCGTGTTTCCCTTTCATTGCGAACCCCGATCAATTACAGTGCGAGATACAATTATCAAATCTTACCTTCAGAGACAACTTAATCAACAATATGTCAAACGGCATACGGCCACAGCTTCTTCCCAAGCAGAAACTACCTACCTCAAATTCATCGATCTCGATCGAGCTAGCTGTGGCACATTACCAGCGAGGGCTGTGAGCGTTATGGTTGAAGCGATAAAACTCTCCATTGGTAGTCGTTAGAAGGTGTGCCACAACTTGCGCCGGAATTCCTCTCTCTGCTATGTTTGGCAATGCGAATTCCTTTATGCGAAGTTCCAGAGTATATCTCGGTATGAGCTGATATGCAAGTGCGGGCAACGCATCTCCTTGATGCGCAATCATTCCTCTACGATTTCGAGCCTACAAGTGATTGCAGCCAGAACATTTGTTGGGCATGGAATAATGACCTTGAAATTCTTGGCGACTCAGAATGGAGATAATGAATGAAGCGACACTTTGCTCAGAATAGGTTGTCGCTTGGAGACCCTAATATTCCACCGCAAAATGGCTACAGATCCAGTGTGAATTGTAAAAGGCACACGAAGCCAAAATTTAGGGGTCTCTCTAGAAGAAGGCCACAAAATGGTTGCAAGCGGACCTCCCAAAGCACTCAACTCAGCTGTCGCATTCTCGCAATTATTCGCCGAAAGTGCCGAGACTCGACAGAGGGAGAACGGGAACAAGTTAAGATATACAGCAGAAGCTACAAACCTAGAAAACTCACCCTCATGTTATGGTACTAGGCATGAGCATTCCATGTCTTAATCATTCGTAAGACTCTCTACGGCCTCGAGATATGGAAGCAAGTTTACTCTCAAATATTCACGTAGGTGCCCTCCAGGAAGTCTTGCAATTTTGAAAGAACAAAAGTGATTAGAGTGACATCACAAGCTTTTAAAGAGACGAAGAGCTTGTGCATCTTCTTAATATAAAGTAATGGAGATGGTTTCATATGCTATGGTAGGCTAATGAAAATCTTCCTAGTTCTGGGTAAATTCTATCACTTCATACACGACTCATTCTGATCATATGCCGTTTATCAAGCGGCATTATTGTGTCTTATATCCTAGATCTAATGCAGTCATGAGCTGACACAGTTCCCCTGCATTTTGAGTTCACTGCTTTCTCAGGAACTTTGCACATTAACATGTGGAATTGCTATCAAACCGCCTTGGTTATGTTTGCTACCTCATTAAAACTTTTTCTATTGCAATGAAGCACTGACACGTAACATTTGGCCACACCCTTATGCAGAATTGCGGGTCACGACAAGCATCCTAAAGTGCAGGCAAGAGTGGGCCATGCCCACAATGGGAGTATGAATACCCCAAAGCGATCCTTTCCCCAGATTTGAAGTATGGATCAACTAATACCAGATCACTACGCAGCTCTTGGAATTTCTCGCAATGCTGTTGCGCAAGATATAAAAAATGCTTTCTTCGCTTTGGCTAAAACGTACCACCCTGACAAAAACAATGGTGGGCCAACGAATGAATTTATAAAGGTTGAATATTTCTCGTCTAACAATAGGGGAACCCAGAAAGGATCTTAAATGCTAATTTATTGCAAGGTCAGAACCGCGTACGAGGTGCTATCTGATAAAGACCAACGAAATGTTTACGATCGTCGGTATGAGAAAGTATCAAGTAACGCGGGATCTCAAACATCAAAGGCATCGGGTAAATATACATACGAGGGGAAGCGAGAAAGACGCTATTCCTATAGGAAGGGATCGAGCGAAAGCGAAGCCGCAAAGAATGCGGAAGCAAGAGAGACGGAATATAAGAAAAAAGTGGACGAAGACAATGCCAGGAGAGCAAGCGAATCGTTGGATTCTCTTATGAAAGAGTTGGAGCGAATTTCTGGGCGTTTCGAAAGGAGGGAATACTGAGTTCTTAGTCCGAGTTAAGACGGTTATTGGGTAAAATTTTGGAAGACAGAAGATTCGGAAAAGCTCATGAAAACATGAGATCCACGCAGTCTTTGAGGTCACTCGGTGCAATAGGTTGGCTGCGGAAGAAGCACGACAGAGTCCCAGAAAATCGAATTTTTCGAGGCAACAGATTGCTAATAGCATAGTCCTTTTCTTTTCTTTTCTTTTTCTTTTTGAAGAAAAGCCCAGTAAATATTCGAGCCTTTCATTCAAATTGGATTCAATGGCCCGCACTTCGCGCCTTTCAGAATGCGGCATTGGATCTCGCGCGTTTAGAGAGAGGCTTGATGAACTTAGTGGAGCCATAGGAAACCGAATGCTTACGATGTATTGGGTATGGTCGCTAGCGATAAACCTACAGCGGATAGGGAAGTTGCAACATCAATTTTAGAGAAGAGCATTCGGGTTGCGTCCAGGGCATCGGGCATGAAGTTTTGCGAGAGCAGCCGTGTTTTTGGGATCTCCAGTGAGATACGTCATTGAATACTATTAATTGTTATTTTATTTTTTTTGCTTTTTCAGCGTGTGCATCCATGGTTATGTTCTATTATTTTTGTTCTGCGTTGTCGTAAATATCAAAGCACCATATTGGCCATGTGTTTCACTGATGTATCTCGATTTTTCATTCCGCCAATCATCTCTTTACTTTTAAAGCTCGATACTTCATGTTTCTTTGTAGCTATTGATTTCTAATTCCATAAAAAACATTGCCCCGCTAAAGACTTGAATCTATTTGTCCGGACACAGGGCTCTGTATCCGCACACAAGGTGGAATCGGACTTCCCCATTACAAAACCCCGACATATCAGCCCCATTTACATAGTACAGTCTTCTGTGTTGCGTTTCCCACTGATACTCGGTATCACGTCCCAGCCTTACCGGTATACCTCACAATTACTTGGCATACGCATGGACGCGCAATCAATATTTCTTATCCATCCATATCATTACGATTTTCCACACAAAACACCACATGAGCCGAATAAATACCAAATTCACTTGGCTGAATCGACTGTTCCTACAACTCAAACTTCCACCAAACTTCTGACAAGAGCATTGACCGTCCGGGATCTCTATGACAATGTTAAAATGGGAATCTGGCATACTAAAAATCACGCACGTCCTGTAGATCTATCAGTTTATCAGAGGATGTCTGAGATTAGCGCTTTTTTAAGAACACATCAAAGTTTTGATTGCACGTCTATGATGCTAAATCTACATGTAAAACTATAATTGTACTACCAATACGATGATGCGGGAAGGTAAGCTTAGATGCGGGATCTGTTTCAACTGCAGTTGTTTATTCAATTGATTTTGGTTGGTTGAACTTGCATAAGGAATCAAGCTGCGGACGCCATTTCGTAAGCAGTTTGTAGAAATTCCTTTTATTATGATTTTGCTTCTTCGGCATCCTCAAACATTTTCGATGTTAAAACCCCGTAGTCCCCCTTATTGAATAATGAACCTATCTTTGATACAATATTGAAATCGATACTGTGATGAAATACATTTGAATATTTAACATGAAGCTAATTAATTTTGTCTCGTTCCTAGCCTCGATCATAAGCATCGGTATGTACCACCCAAAGCCTGACTGGAGTAGAGATCACTGACTTATATCGTAGTCCCCACTGCTTATTCTCTCGCAACATATTCTGCTACTTCTGGTGGTCCCTCTTACTCTGTCGGAATCTCTTCAAGTAATTCAAACAATGTCTACTTTCAACTCACGGCACCAACCTCATATCAATGGGTTGCTCTTGGCATAGGTTCCCAAATGTCCGGAAGTACCATCTTCGTTATGTATTCCGATGGTACTGGCAATGTGACGCTGTCTCCTCGAAAAGGAACCGGACAGGTCGAACCGAAGTATGACAGTAGCATAACCGTCGAATTACTTTCCGGAAGTGGCATTGTGGATGGAAACATGGTCGCCAATGTTCTCTGCACAAGTTGTAGCTCTAAATTATCATCCACAACATCCACATCTTCAAATTGGATAGCAGCATGGAATTCTGGCTCTGCTCTTGATACTACCGATACTTCGACATCCATTAGACAACATTCGGGATCTAACCATAAATCATTTACTTTTGACCTGTCGCAAGCTCAGTTGGAATCTGATTCGAATCCTTTCACTTCGACTTCTGCAGCTACGACTTCTTCCAGTGGTAACTCCACGGGCTCGTCAAGCTCATCCAGTTCTTCTAGCTCCAGTGGACTTTCTCCCATTCAAACATATGACATGGCACATGGAATCATCATGGGAATAACAGTAGTGTTACTATTCCCTCTTGGCGCACTTTCCATGCGAGTTTTTGGTCGACCTTGGCTCCACGCCATTCTCCAAATTTTGTCCTTTTCCTTCTTGGTTGTAGGTCTAGGCTTGGGAATCAAACTTGCAGGATTAAAGTATGGCTCATTTGGCGAATCAACAACACTCGCAAAACGTATTGTCATTGATGAAATCGCGAAGAGACAGTTTGGAAGTTTTGGAAGCAGCACGTTTACGGGTACACCTCCTTGGGCTACTGCTACTGGCACTTATACTGGGGGGTTTGGCCGTCCTACTTCGACTTCGGATTCTGGGTCTGGGTCTGGGTCTAATTCTAATTCTGGATCATCGGGTTCTGATTCCGCAGCTGTCACAGGTGCTGCTGTTACTCCATCTCTAGGGAAAACTGTAAGTTTCTTATTTTTCTCTTTTCTCTCTTGAAAAATTCCCAGCTCACAATCCATAGATATCAAATACAACCCACATGATCTTCGGTATCATATTAGTTGTTTTATTCTTCATCCAACCATTTCTCGGACTCATCCATCACTGGAGATATATGCGAGCTCAAAAACGAGGAATGTTTGGGCATATCCATTTATGGTATGGTAGGATATTAATTGTCCTGGCTGTGATTAATGGTGGATTGGGATTGCAGCTGGCTGCCAATACACGGAACGGCGAAATAGCTTATGCAGTTATCGCTGCGTTTATGGGGGTGTTATATATTGGCGTTGTGATTCTTACTTCAATGAGAAAGAGAAGACTGAATAGGAATGGGTCAAAATTCTAAGAGTGGGATTTATGGGGTGGGAAAACGAGGACTCGGTGTGGAATGCAATCAATAAGCGATCTGCGAGAAATAAAACAACGATTTTACACATGTTCAGGGATTATGATTATATTTGTTTGAATTTTTGAATATGTGACTGCCAATCAAATGATAACAATGGAGCAATTTCTCGGCTCGTACTTCGCGGTGTCTTGAATCCGCGACTTTTGTGGATATAAATTTAAAGTCCGGACAGGTAATAGTAGAAGTTCTTGGAGATTATTCCATGATGCCACCTCCATTCGTTCACTCCTTATCTTCCCATATATTAGATGATAACCCTTGAGCTATCAAAGTCCTCGGCCTCCCCATGCACTCATCTTATCCTAAACATGAAGCCGGAACCAGTTCCTACAGCTCTTCGAATTGACTCGGAAGCTGACACCTGCATCTTCATCGCAGTGGAGAGTCCCAAGAGTGATTTTTGTATAGATACGCCATCACACGGCGAGCGTACTCACTCATGTCCAAGTGGCAAGTAAATTCTCATCGAAATTCCAATCCAGTGAATTCAGCAAATCAAAATCCGCAATCATAGGTGGAAAATTCATCGCTTCTTCTAAAGATCCAGGCTGGAAATAGGTTGCAGTGGCGTTTTGATCTTGTTGCATAACATCACCATTCATATTGTTGTATGAGGTATCGGAACTATTCATGGGGCCATTGCTATTGGTATCTGGGACTATCCGGGAGTTAGAATTGAAGAAATTGGAACGAGGGAAATGGAGAGGTGGGGTTGGGGAGAACTTGCTAGTTTTTACAGTCGCTGGGGGATTAATTGTTTTTCTCCAACGTAGAAAGCAATCATGAACATGGCTTATAGACATTCTAGATTGAATTTTTATATCTATAGGGGAAAAGTCCTCGCGCCTTCGGTTCAAATCCCCTGACCCAGCACTCCTCCACATTCTGGCCAGTGCCTCAGCGATGCGATCCGAAAAGTCATTTGTAGCTAAGCTTGTAGATCTCAACGCCAAGATCGCGGCATTGAAGAGGGATCTCCCTTGCGTACTATCGAATTGCATGGCATATGTGGTGTTTAATATCTTTAGGAGAACACACGATGCGCATATCAGATTTTTGAGGATGTAATACGAGCAATAAGGAAGGATTGCTTCGGAATGAAGATCGTAGTCCAGAAGTGCTTGAATAAATCTTGTGGCAGAATTGTATGCCGAAGAAATGGCGGTTAAGTGGTTTGGTGAGAATTCGGGGACATAAAAAGCAAAGGTGTGCAAATGAAGTCGAGCGGCAAGTAAATATAGCTTATTAAGTGCTAGAATTGTGAGCCGTATGGATAAGAAAGAATTATTGCCAAAGAAGGTACTTACATGAGAACGTAACACTCTCGGACTCTAATTGTTGGTATTGATGTTCGAGCATATTAGTTACTGAAATTTGTTCATCGATGTTAGATAAGACTCCTGTCATCTCAGAGCTATTTCCATATAATGTTTTCGAGACTTTCTGACAAAATTTCTCAATTTTTAACCGTTGTTTAATGCCTGGTGGAAGAATTTCGGAATCTTGTTCAAGGCCATCTCCTAGTCCCCAATCATAGATGGTTATTGTAGGTTGGCCATTTGCAGTCGAAACACTGAATATTATATTAGTTCCTCAATCCGTGATAATAGTATTGGAGTCAAACCTCTGGGAGACAATGTTACATAACGCCCATGTCAATTTCCTATCACTCAATTCAGCGTCCGAGACATCTCTTGTCTGCTTAAGAAAATCTTGTGCATGACGGGGTCGATGCATTCCAGTTTGGAGAGAAATTTGCATCATGATTCCACTCAACATCCAGGTCGGATCTAATTCACTCAGTCCCATAGTAGCTGAAGCTTTATCATTTCTACTTTTGGTGAAACCTCGTATCAAAGGTACAGGCCAAGTACATAATAATGCCAGAGCTTTTATAGATGATGATCTTTGAGGCATATCAGATATAGAGTTCCACAAAGATTTCATGTATGCTTTCGACAAGTTGAGTACCAAGGTAGGATCTTGGGGGTAACGTCTAGCTGATACAAGGACAATTCCCCATCCAAGTACTGGGTCTTGAGCAAAGGTCTGATCACATGTTTGACTAGGATCAAGAATGGGACATATATGGTGATATCGCGAAAAGTACCTGCACGGGAAGAATGAGCTTGAGTTTCGGGGCAGCTACCACATGAAGAGAGACTCAACTGATCGAACAGAAAAGCAAGTTGTTCACCGGATACTAAAATATCATCAATCCTTTGATCTTTTGGTTTCGAGTCTGTAGAAGACGACGCGTTGTTCTCCTTTCCAAAATTATCAGGGGAGTTTGCTACAGCAAGTAGTGCTGCTTGTTTTGCGACCAATTCTTTTAGCTCCTCTATTTCCTTCTGCATTTCCGCATGTTTGCTGCATATTCATCAGTGCTATATCACCCAAAGATGAGCTATGATGTTAACGTACTGTCTTTTTGCCACTCTTTTGAAATCAGAGTCTAATTTGCATTCGATACCAAGACGGGTACATCTGCAACAAGGCTTGAAGGGGTCCTTTTCAACATTACATCCAAGCTAGGGGTATGAGTTAGAAAAATAGCTACACAAGATGTCGCGAATACTTACTTTCTGCTGCCTACATTCATTACATGACTTGATAGAGTTTGGTATCTTGTGTGGTCGCTCCATTTGGTCACGAGATCTTTTTCCAATGCTCGTGTGAGATATCGTATCATCGGAAAGAAGATGATCTCCGTCATCTCTGATACTATTAGGGGTCATATTGCATTGAGCCTGTGGTCCCTCCTTTTATGTGAATTGTCCGACGTCGTACAGGGAATTGAGCGGATTGCATTCTGATGTTGAACATTGAGAAACGTCAGATGAAAAGTCGAGTGAACGTAGTTTGAAGAACGGTTGTGGCGCAAAGATTCGCATTAGTCATAGTTTAGTGTGTGGCTGGAATTTGTCAGGGATTTAGTTGACGAATTACGAGGCTTGACTCTGCAACAAGCATTGCACTCCGCTAGTCCACGATCAGCCCCCTGTTGTGGGGGACCGTCTAGAACATACTTTTCGTTGTCCATGAGCTGGGATTAGATATAAGATGCGAATATCATCACCTAGAAAGATAACTAGCCGGCATGTCATGGAATCAAACATCTAATCACACAAGCATTGATGATGTATTGCAAAAATTGAAAGGCCGGGCGAGATTTTAGTGTTTGTAAATACAACTATAGAGCACGACGACCATTTATTCTTGTCTAGTTGGATATATCAGTAGTGTGCGAAGCTTTATTTCAAAGCCAGTGATAGAAATTTCCCGAAATAAGGTTCATTGATACTCTTCACAAGGGATTGATCTTGGAACGAAGCTCAATTGGGCTCTTCAGAAGTCTTCGAATATCGGTAGTAGAAAATGGACTTGGAGCTATCTCCGATAGGAAAGGTATGACTATCATGTAGAGATGACGATCTTCATCACACAAGCTGATAACTTTTTCCCTTGCCAGCACAAAATTTCTCTGATATTGTCTTCGTATCACCTAAATCAACAAGCTTACAATATGGTGATCCGAAGCGTCCTAGTCACCGGTGGCCTCGGCTTTGTTGGCTCGGCCATTGTCGATGCACTGCACAAAAGGTACCCTTCTAGTATGATCAAAATCTTGGATATTGGTGATGATATCTTCGAATGGAAAAAGAATGTGAATCACTCACCAAATATCAGCCTTGTAGCATGCGATATTCTGGATACGAGGGGGCTAAGAGGCGTCCTTCACCAAACTAAGCCGGACGTCGTTATTCATACAGCCGGAATAATTCCTCCGTTGGGCGAAAGATACCACCGCAGGATGGAGAAGATAATACTAAATGTGAATGTCGAGGGAACTCGTAATGTCTTGAATGCCACGAGAGATTCTGGGGTAGGCGTATTCATTTACACGAGTAGCTGTTGCTCTGTGGTTGATGATTGGGCGCATCCTTATCCAAACATTGATGAGCGATGGCCAACCGCGAAAAGGTCATCGATCTATGGGGAATCAAAGGTAGTGAAATCTCAACGTGGGAAGTCAATTTACTGATATGAATGAAAGGCAGAGGCAGAAAGAATTGTTCTAGCAGCAAATTCCACTACGTTCTCAACATGCATCCTTCGACCATCAGTCATCATGGGCCCGGGTGACAAACAGCTCATTCCCCCTATACATGCCTGTATAGCAAAAGGAGAGACCCCCTTCATTATTGGATCAGCCGATAATCTCTGGGATATCACCTACGTTACAAATGTCGCGGATGCTCATGTGCTTGCAGCTGAAAATCTCCGCTCAAACACGCCAACCGCTGCCGGTGAAATCTTCTTTATACAAAACAACACGCCAATCACATTTCGCGATTTTAGCATAGCTGTATGGAAGGAGTTCGGGCATATTCCACCTTATGAAGTGACGATACCGGGAGGTCTAGCTTGGGTAGCCGGCCTTTTGGCAGAAGGTGCCTCGTGGTTAATTGGGTCAAAAGAACCTACTTTGAGTAGAGGCACTGTGAATGATGCTTGTGCTGTTAGATATGCGAGTGGCGAAAAAGCGAAACGATTCCTAGGATATGAAGCAAAAGTAGGTTTGGAGGAAGGGATTCGCTTGAGTTGTGAAGCGTATAAGAAGATACTTGCGAGCCGAGAGAAAGATGAATGACGCATAGTAACTGTTGATTGTTGATTGTAGTTCATAGGTAATACATTGAGATTAGGCAATCGCCAAGATGTTCCACTGCACTGTATAAACTAATGACCTGCTGCTCAATGCTAGACATATATTCACAACCTCCACAAATCAATCTAATAGCTATTTTCTTTCATTCTGCCCTTTGTGTCTCTTTTATTGTTATATATTGCGAAAAGTACGATACATCGATGGTGGTTCGGCTTTCGCGTTGTTGGCTCAAGTCAAACGTTTTTTACATGTCCCACAAGCCAATTTGATAAAAGAGTTCCCAAAAACAAGCCTCCGTTTTCATGCATTGCTCCTCTTACCGTGAGGATTCTGCGAAGCAAATTCTCACAGCCAGCCAGCATTTAGATTGTTGTGATATAGACTGCACCCAGGCGCGTTCTACGAACACGCTTAGTGACATCAGTAGATCTTTGTTTTGAATTGCTAGTTAAAGCCGATATCTATTCGATGAATTATAGCATTTTTTGCGGTCATTGTGAAGGAACACTACAGTTGATTTTCGAGCGACGTGGTTACCGATTGCAAGTGTGATGCACACTGTGGGTTTAGGGATATCAACGGCAATCTGACCTTGCAAGCCCCCGGAATGAGCTCCACAAAACAAGCTCAGAAGCCAAACCTTCTCTCAACGTCGCGAAAGATAATTGATGGAAATGGAATATCCTTTACATCGTCTTATCTAATTCTACGCAGCAGGAACGGCATTGGAGACTGAACATGAAGTCACACTTCTAGTTTTCGAGATCACGGTCATTGAGCTGTTAAATGTGCTCGCTACGAGGGCAATATCTCCATATTCTCAAAGACTGTCTGGTGATAAGTCTAGCTTTTGTGAATGCCTTCGAATATCAGAAATGATCTTTAGACTTGTGAGTTCCGGGTGAGAACTGTGCTCTTTTAGGCGTGGCCAATACTTGTCCCGAGCGTCGAGTATCGTCTAGGATCAAAATCCAAGCCGCGCGGTTCACCAACTCCTGAGATACAGTAGAGAAATCTTCACCTCGCAAGGGACGGAATTAGACTTAAGGTACGAAAAAAATCAGTTCTGGAGAGATAAGGTAATTGATTGGAAAAAGAGATAACCTCGCTGGATGACATGGCCAATTCACAGTTTTCAAGCCCTCTTGAGGTTGGTGATAGACCACTTGCAAGTCATTGCTCATAAAGCCAGTTCCCGATGCCCAAGAAAATATTGAAATTGTTTACAATAGTATTTACAGGAAACTTTGTGCAGAGTCGTTCAAATCTTCCACATCCAAATAAAAACCGCCGATTCCCATCGTCTTCTACTGCCAAACCTGAACATAATTTATCAACCAATATGCATTAGTGAATGCACTGGGGTTCTGCGCAACATAAGCTTGACAAGTCGAAGCTGCACTAGCACAAGATCCTGAAGACCAAACAGCTCCTGCCCACACCCCGCAGAACGTGGTGTCAAAGACGATATTTTGACTTGCAAAAGACTTGTCAAAATTGCATCCACTACCACTGAAGGTTGCCAAGGGGGTTCCCCAAGAGCTGACATCAATATCGTTAGCAGTAATATCAGCTGGAATAGAACCTCGAGGCCAAAACCAGACATAAATGCCAGTGGTAGCCCATTGCATTGCATAAACGCCACCACCAATTGCATTGAAGCCGGTGCCGTAATTATTGGTGTTCTAATTTCTGTGGTTAGTACATCCAAAGCATCGTGATTCAATATTGACATACCGATGTAGCAACACCGCATCCAGTGCCTGCATTGTCTTGATTACAGTTTGTCGTTAAGGCGGTCGTTCCACTTTGTGAATTGGCGTTGCTCACCGTACAGCCAGCGGCGGTGTGAAGTGTTATCGTATTAGTTGTTCCAAGGTTGACTCCCTCGATAATATCGATTTCTCTGCTTTATTTTTAAGTAATCTTATTGCCAACTTGCAGACAATGAAGACTAACCCACTATTTGGCCAATTTGGACCAAACATCCAAAATGCAGGCCATATACCACAAACGCCACCGGGCATATGCTCAATATCTGCAATGAAGACGCCTTTTCTGGTCAGCTTCCTTTCCATCTATGTGGATGGTCTTCATACCTTCACCCCATGCTTGGTTGCTGGTTAATCGCACACTTTCTCGTCCTCCGCTCGGATTAAGTGTCGTATGATCCACTCCTAAGTATACCTGATTATTTTCTGTCGATACTAGACCGGCTTCTTCAGCAGCGACGAGTGGCTCATAAACCACATAGCCTTCTGTTGGATCAGCTGCAGTAAAGAATGTGAAGTCATCGAAGAAGTTGGCTGCGTTATATGTAGCCGCGAGGGAGTATTGAGCATTTATAGTAGTCAGGATTGAAAGGAGATAGATTCCAAGCGACAAGAAAGATTTTGAGTTCATCATGATGACCCGGATACAGAAGAGGGCTATATACAAGAAGTAAGAAGAATGGTGATCAGTCGTATCCTCTCAAGTTCCATATCTATGGTTTATATACATTTTCTTTGCCTCCTTTCACCCTCTCCATGCTTTAATCCATAACGCGAAAAGATCAAATGATAGCTATGATACACTCGCTCATTTGCTTCAATCCAAATTCCATAAGATAAAGTTACAAGGGACCGTCAATACCAGCACCAAGCATTCGGTCCTTCTTGCGCGGCTCTTCAGCATGCCACTATCATGGGAATTCACATGTCAATAATTTGATCATCGGAGATGAAACTCAAATCACTTGTACAATAGGAAAGTCAACAGCTACGCGTCCAAATTGTCTGATGTTACATTCTGTATCTTGTGAAGGACATTTTCAGACTTCACATGCAAGAAAAAGGAGAACCGAACCTTTGCGCGAAAAATATTTGAGTTTTCTTATTTCTCTCTACTCAGGAAAGTAAGGTAAGTGAAATTTATGTGGAAGCGGGATTACCGCAATTCCAAAGATCTTGTAGACATCTCTGTGCCACATGAGCTATAGGCACGGAGTTACAAGGCTGCATGACTGGAAAAATTCTACCGGAAGGATTCAGCCGAAATAGAAAGCTTTTGTAAGAATAGTGATATCGTCTCGAGGTACATATCTAACTCTCACCACAATCAAAGCTTGAGATGATTCGAGAGTCGCGGAGATTGCCCGTCCCAGAATCAATACCGCCAGTGACTGTAAAGCTTCTAGATTGGTGGACTTCTTGGAAGGGAATTTCACACTTGCGACAGACCCTTGTTGTATTCTCTATCTGCCTTGTGATTCCCGGGGGAGACATGGGGAAATGAACGCCTTCAGGGGTAAATAAACTTCTAGCCGCCTGACATATCCGGGGTAGCTCGACAGATCTGCATGATTTTTTCCACTTCTACACATGCCGAAAGCTGATTTTTTAATAACCTACGACCCGGAATTTGAAAAGATCGATCTTCAGGTACAGTAGAACCTCGATGCGTAAACTTATAGTTATCTTGGAAAGGCCGACCAGAGATTACAATTGTTTGGGGAATAAAATGGTAACGTTACACATCCCTTATACTGACCAAACGGATTTCGACTTACACTTGCATCGGCTCTTATGACAAAAAGTCTATCTACCCCGTAGACGAAATGTGTCTTCATGGAACTTTATGTTCAATGCCTTACCAAACAAAATCCATAAACCCCTGGTATATTTTCACCATGTGGAATCATCTGGCTACTTCTCATGGGCCATATGGATATCGTCCTTCTCGAGTGGCTTCTACCCTTGATATTGGCGGCGTTGAACAACAGGGATTTCGATATCTGCTTCTCGTCCCAGGCATGGGAAAGTTGTTCTTCGCCCTTCAAGTGTCCGGAGACTTCATCTCATGCACTGTTTTATATCCAGCTTCCTTTCTTGTATGATGGCTTTTTATGAATCATCCCAATGATGGGATGAATTCCCTAGACAGTTACCTTTCAACACAAGATTTGGCGATGCGTTTCTCCCGAAACTTTATAGGCCTTGAATCGCTTCGCATGGGTAACGTATGGAGCAATGTTGAACTTGAGAATTCGAGACTACCAAGTTCGAATCACTTGTTAGGAGGCCAAAGACACAGTCTGAGAGGCACAGATGTGATGACGAATATGCCTACATCAACTAACCGCAGCTATCGTGAAGTTCTACCTAATATGCAGATATTCCACAAAATAACCAAACATATCTAGGCCCCAAGCTTTGTTCAGACATGAAAACATAATCAATCACTATTAACAAACCGAGATTTTTCTTTGGTTATTTAATTCATTTCCATCAAAGTTTTAACTTTAAGCTACCTGGTTTCCCACCCAAAAGATATTTCCCACCCAACCCGCAAATCCCGCATCATATATACAAGTTTTTAAGATACCCGGCCATTTAATTCATCAACATCATAAACATTTACCACCAATCACCGTGGTTGTGCATAGCGCTAGCAACCTTGACGAATCCGGCAATGTTGGAACCAGCAACCAAAGATGGGTATTCGCCATCCTTTGCCTCGACGTACTTCTTGGCAGTCTCCAATCCGTTCTCGAATGCATTCTTCATGATATCCTTGAGCTTCTCATCAACCTCCTCTTGAGTCCAGCTGATACGAGCACTGTTTTGTGCCATCTCAAGACCAGAAACAGCGACACCACCAGCGTTGGCAGCCTTTCCTGGTGCGTACCAGATGGCCTTGTCCTTCTTCTCCTTGCGCTCAGCCTCAAAGACATCAATAGCCTCTTGTGTGCAACCCATGTTGGATCCCTCAGCAATGTATCTAGCACCGCTGGCAACGAGAGACTCAGCCTCTTCCTTGCTGACTTCGTTTTGGGTAGCACATGGAAGTGCAACGTCGACCTTGACGTGGGTCCATGGTCTGGAACCCTCAATGTACTTGTATTTTCCTCCGTGTTCGAAAGCGGTGAGGGATTGTCTCTTGAGCTTCAACTCAGCGATCTTTCCAACATCTTCTGGGGTGAAGTATGCATCTCCTTCAGCGATCAAAGAACCTTGAGAATCAGAGAGGGATACAACGGTGGCACCAAGCTCAATACATTTGAGAGCGGCGTATTGAGCGACGTTTCCGGATCCAGAGATAGCAACACGCTTTCCTTGGAATGAACCTTGGCCAGCATATTGGATCATGTGGGCGACGTAGTAGACGAGACCGTAACCAGTAGCCTCAGGTCTGATCAAAGATCCACCCCAGCTTCCTCCCTTTCCAGTAAGAACACCCTCCCATTTGTTTTGGATGGCCTTGTAGGCACCGAAGAGGAATCCGATTTCTCTTCCTCCAACGTTGATATCACCAGCTGGGACATCGGTGTCGGCTCCAATGTGCTTGCTCAATTCGCGCATGAAAGAAACGCAGAATCTGCGGATTTCGTTGTCGGATTTGCCCTTTGGGTCGAAGTCTGCTCCTCCCTTACCACCTCCAATGTTCACTATTGAGAATAATCGTCAGCATATTATTCGTGATTTATATCCGCTTTGTCGAATTCAAGAGTTGTGGGCAGTTGAACTTACATCCAGTCAAAGCGTTCTTGAAGATTTGCTCGAAACCCAAGAACTTCAAAACACTGAGATTGACGGTAGGGTGGAATCTCAATCCTCCCTTGTATGGTCCAAGAGCGCTGTTGAATTGCACACGGTATCCGCGGTTGACTTGGACTTGGTTCTTGTCATCTTCCCAGACGACACGGAATTGGATGACTCTTTCTGGGATGGAAACGATCTTGAGGGCGGTACGGTATTCTGGGTTCTTCTCGAAAAGGGTGGAGTTCTCGAGGGTTGAGGCAAGCTCTGAAGAAATTTGTTAGCCGTTTGTTGACATGTGAGGGCGCAGAAGAGGGACAAACCATTGTAAGCTTGCTCGAACTCAGGCTCAGATGGAAGGTTAGACATGATTATTATTGTGGGTGTTTGGGTATCAAGTGAAGAAATTTGCAATATGAACGTCGAGTGAAAAAGAAGAATAGAAGTTGGTAGATTGAGTAAAGCAACCGGCAAGACTGAAGGGAAGAAAGACCTTTTTGTATCGAGGTGGGGTGGATTAGAGTCTACGAACTAGTAACACTTTGGTGCCGGTTCAGGACCCATTGAATATTCGATGAAATGTACTAATTAATTGTCTAACTAGGTGAAGGCTTGTATGTGCATCCATGCCTCCAGTATTTTTTTTGTGGCTCCGATATTGGAGGATCGGATAGAGGGGAGGAGGGGTGAAAAAAGTAATGAAGATGGATGACTTGATAAAGATTTTCCAACTGCATTCTTCCTGTCAAATCAATGTGTCTCACTCAACCTCTTGCATAATTGTTTTTACTATGAAAATGATCGCCTGTACCGCAAGAGTCTTCAATCTCAGCGGAATTGCATCCTCCACGAGAAAATTGAAGAAAATCTGATACATGACGTGACCCCCTCGAGGCCGTGATCGGTCGTATCGTTACATTGCATGTTGTATGGCTGAAGCTTCCATCCATCCCACTTGATATTTGGTGTATCTGCGTGGGACAATGGAGACATGTCGAAATATCAAATCTAATTGATCCTCTGCTTTATCCACCCCCATTGATCTAAACCAAGATGAGATTAGTTTCAGGAAGTTTACCCTTCCCTTCTCTCCTCTTCTCTGGATCTTTGCTTTTACTGGATACCTGAAAAATCCCGACAACGGAAAATCGTCCCGTTCTGAAGATTATTCAACTCCAACTGAAAGCAGAGAAGGAGAGAGGTTGAAATTGACCAATGACACGCTATATACGGTGTCACCGATGAATCAAATAGAAATTCTTATCGTACATCTCCTATTGGTCAGTACGTATATAGATTAACAGCCCAAGCTTTCACGTACCCGGAATCTTGCATTAGCATGCTCGCCAAACTTTTTCTAAATGCAATGTTGAGGCATGTATGGCGCATGCAAAGATCCCTAGCCACGCTGGGGTAATGATCAAGGATATCAACTCTTTCATGAAGATGTGAGATGGAAAAATGAAAGCCCCGCGTATCAAAATCAGGCAGCCAGGATAAAAACGTTCCAGTACATTTCCCCGAGATTTCCCAGTATTCCTACATGTCCCGAAGTCTTGGAACTGAACCCATGAAAATATTTGGTAATACTTCATTTTGTTCCTGCAGAAGCGTAACAACTTCAACGTGCCACCTCACCCTCAAATGGATTTTCTTGCGGCAATCGCTTACCTCGACTCAACACTTCGTAAAGCATTACAATACATCCGACGAAGGTGGCTCAAGGTGGATGCCAATGTTTCGAGTATTCTTGGTGAAGATAGGGACAAAGATTTGTCAATGTTGTGATGAATACTTTCGTTAATCGGAATTTTTCCGGTATCGGATGAGGGGTAATTTTGAGGGGAGATGAGGAGATGCGTGGTTAATATCATAGGAATCCCCCGAAAATTGAACGAGGACATTCAGTCTCGACTCGACCTTTGAATCCATTTTATAAAATCGCGGAGATGTTTTATTCTAGGAGAAGAGCGCAACGCCATACGTGGTCGCAACCTTCATCGATCTTTGGTGTACAGTGAGCCAAAAAGTGATGAAGGGGCTTTAGCGATTATTTAAGTATGTGAGCTGAAGGCATAGCAGAATGCTTCAGCTCTTCAGATGAAGGTAAAATTGGGTGGAAGGGACAAGATTCCTGATATGGTTCTCTTTGCGATCACGAATATTGCATTTGAAATCTGGTTCATTCAATACTAATCAATCTAATTAATCCGCATCAGTAGGATCCCAATCTGTTACCAAATATTCATCCAAGCTATCCATTTCTTTTATATCTTCATCCTCAATTTCAAAACCATCAACATCACCATTAGAAACGATTCTTTCCTTGGTCACACTCTTCGGCAACGGTACATAACCATGTTGTAAGGACCATTTTACCAATAATTGTGCGGGGCTACACGAATATTTCTTCGATAAAGAGACGATCTTGGGATGCTTCATTCGTAAAGCTCGAGCCAAAGGTGCGTACGCTTCGACAACGATACCGTTCGATTGACAGAACGAAGTAATGTCGGTTCGAGTATTGAATGGATGGACTTCGATTTGATTCACAGCGGGGATTATTCGAGGCTTGGAATCAAGTATTTCTTTCAACTATCGGGAAGAAAATATTAGCCTCGTATTGCGAGTGAACAGAGAGAAATCGTAAAATGTCCAGGACATAAAGCCGAAAGATACTTCGACCAACTCCAGGAATATTGGCACGATCGGGAGGGACTATCCTTATGCGTACTTGGAGATTGTTGAAAAGAGGATCCGGAAAAGGGGAAACTTACATGTTTTACACCATAATTACTCACACCCCCAGCCCTCACCTCTCCATCCGCAATAGCATCTTCTACCGCTCTCCAGCATTCCAGTCTGCGCTGTTTTCCGCCATACGGACTATGCAATAGATATAAATCAATATAATCCAATCCACTTCTCTTCAAACTATCTTTTACGGCCTTCCTCGTAGCGTCATAACTTGTGTTGGTTTTTAATTTTGTCGTGAACCATAAATCCTCTCTCTTGACATTTTTATTGGCATTCAAATATTTGTTCATTGCTGAGCCGACTTGAGCCTCGTTCGCATACCATTCAGCAGAATCAAACGCGAGATATCCTGCTGTGAGAGCGGTTGATACAGCGGTTTCGGTCTCACGCCCAGAGGTCATGTAAACACCGAGATGAATACGGGGCATTTGTACGCCATTGTTGAGGGCGATAGTCTTGCTTAAAGATGATGGGCTAGGCATGTTGATATATGTGTAAATAACATGTACAGAAAGTGTGAGATTTGGTAAATTTAGAGTTGTCGAAGATACTTAAACATTGAACGAGAGGGGAGGGGGGATAAATATAAAGCGGTCAAACATGGCAAAGTCTTTCAGCCAAAAACATTATCGATGACGTCGACTCACTTTACCTCCTTCCTTACCTGGAAATCACACTTAAAATTAACGACTTCAGCTGGTCTGGGATTCACATAACGTTAACGACATCACGATATAAAAACATAGCTAATTCCTTCTTACCATACTCAATTTACGTCAAACAAAAAAATAACTCAACTTCAACATGCCAGACCAAGCATCCATAAACCGATCTCTCAATACCATTCGAACTGAGCTCGAATACTTGCAACAAAGTGGTGCCGTTGCTCCAGCTCAATTTCAATCAATCATGGCACAACTTCCTGTAAGTAATCCAGATTTCTGGTAGTCTTTCTATATAGTGGTGTCTCTTGCTTGTGTTTCTCCGTTTGTTAGTCACTCGTGTATCTCGATCGTATAGACTCAACTCAAACTTCGGATATACTAATGCCAAGAGTAGCAAGGAAATGGTCAACCATCCCAATACATAGATCCTCGATATAATCCAAACGGTGGTTTCAATCCAAGTAAAGTCAGTCAAGAAGCACAAGATCCAAATCATCCGGCACATCCTCAAAATCCTAAGGCAAGTCATTTGCGCAACCAGTTCACGATCCAAAGCTGACCAAACACAGCATCACGAATGGGCAAAGAAAATGGCTACCAAATTCGGCAATGCTGCGGTTTTTGGTGCAGGGGCAACGTTTGGTGGGGATCTGGTTAATGATGTTATGAGAAAGTTTTGAAGAGTGTGATTGATTGCTTAGGGTCATAGAATAATAATATTTGACGGATGAGTTGAAGTGAAGTAAAATCTCTGCTTGATCTTCTAGCAAGTACTCGTTTTCGAGTATTCATGCGAATGTACACGCACAATGAGTAACACCAAGTGGTCAAAACTTGCATCGCTGATCCAAATTACCAAGCTTCTTCCAGCTGGAAAATTTCCCTCATCTCACAATGAGCTGCTTGAATTAGATTCGAGTCAATTGCATGCATTTGCGTACCTGGTATTCAACTACCCCATCCAAAAACGTCTTGATTTGTTCAGGCTCCGTCACAACAATCCTGCGGGTAGCGATGAGGGGTAATGGCAATTTTCATACCACAAAAACCATGTATCATTTACCTTCAAATATGTACCCATGTTGGTCGGGAGCGCAACGCGTTTTCTATGGAGAAGTACTACAACAACACTTTGACTTCCAACGCCATTTATATCTATGGTGGCCCCATTATGGTCAAGTAAAATCGGAACTAAGCGTCATTCTCGAGCTTTACTTCTATACTCAGACTAGTATCTTCACTCACCTCTAACTCAATATTGATCAGATATATATAATCTTCCACAATTTTCAGGTATTCATGGCTTCTCAAATACTGCTCAAATCCCTCCGTTGTAGAAAGTGATACATCTCCATATCCAATAGATATTTATCTTCATATAGACATTTCTTCGCTCTCAGAACTCATCCAATAATGAAGCCACAATAAAGTTTTCATTCTTATCCCGTTTCTTTCTTCCAGGTCTACAAACACAAAAGTTCTCAAGGTACCTAAAATTTTTCAAACATGGTTTGCAAATTGCTTACTTCCCAGAACATCGAAATGCATCATTACTACCGAAAAGCGCCAAGTCGTCTGCGAGATACTCTTGGTTGTAATCGATATCTACGCATTTCATACCGCCTGTTGGGCCGACGTGTGGACAGTGTACCTTGATTTGTCAGTTGTTTACTTTTACGGGGTTTATTATGAAAATGGAGATGGAGGATGGAGAAATGATAGGAAGGAAACAGAGTAGAGTGATGAGAGGAGTGGAAATGAGAAGAAAGATCCTGAATTCAAGAAGGGGGGGGGAAGGAAAATGGAGATTATTTCAATAGAGCAACCTATCCAATGAAGTGCAACAAATGGCAATGAACAGAAAAAGGAAAAGTATCTCATACCTCTGGTCTAACTTGTGTCAAAACAACATGTACCAATCTACACACAATATTATCGCCCCATGTTTCATCAAAGGTGCCAAAGGGTTTCGCTAAGAGCGTCGCTATACACTCTACATCACTTTTTGGGGTTTTCATTAGCATTTTCTCTACGGCCACTTCACTTTCTTCGCCGGACTTTCCATTGGAGAAAATTAAATCTTGAAGATAACCAAAAGTAAAATTCGAAATACCTAGAATAAACCTGATTTGCACCCGTACATCTCGCCTGTATCTGTGGACATAGATTCGTCACAATATCGAGAGCTTGAACAGCTCCATTCGATATATCTGCCCCAGTAAATTTTGCAAACCAGAGGGATAGATTGGAAATTTGAGCATCGTAGTAGAGAACTGCGCCGTTTTCATCAAATCTTGAGGGTTTTTTGTTAGAGTTTTTGGGGTTCTTATTTTTGGGTTCTTGTGTCGAGATGAGACTGGACGAGAGAAGAAAAGGAGACAACGAGAGAGGGGAACGGAAAAACGAAAATGGAAAAATGAGGAATATATATACATACCGCCAAAAAGCAATCTCTTTAATCTTCGTAACGTATTGTCCATGTGAAGGAGACCCGGGATGTACGATAGTTGTATTGAGATAGACGATTGAGCTTGCTACTTCTGGACAGCCGGAGGTGAAAGCATGGAGTTCGTAGGATGTGAATGCGTTGTAGTTTGGTTCTGGGAAAGGATGGTGAGTTGGGATGTGATATGAGGGGAGTGTGATTTAAGATGGGGATTTGGGACTGGGCGCATTGGGGAGACATAATGTGAATGAGAGGGGGGGAAACGAACGCAATATCCCAGCACCGGTTTGACCGGGAATAGGAGAAAGAGCGAAGAAATATTCCGTAGAATCGTCGAAGCCGGTGAAGTTTCCTAGGGGGGAAATACGGCCTGTTGCTATAGTAGAGATAGAGGAAGTTAATTCCTCGAATCCAGAATTCTCATCTAGTGTTCCAATCGTATGATTCCATGCAGGCGATCAAGTATTTGAACACTACTTGAACATTCAAGATTCAAGACCATCGCTCATCACATCTGCGAAGGAAACTCGAATTCTGGAATTCGAATCCACAAATTCAACACCTCAAACAAAATAACGAACAGCCAAACCAATAACTGCTCTCCCATCCTTCAAACAACAAATCCACCCAAGAAAAGACAAAAAAGCAAGCAAGCAAACAAAGAAATAAACAAACACACCATTCTCATTAAACAACCCCATTGGCGTCGCCGCCGACCCATTCTTCAAAATCGGAAGATTGTTAGGATAAATCGTCGTATTATATATTCGAGCAATACTTTAATCGACACAACCTCTCAAATTAGCAATATGGACATGATACGATGGGTATAGAAGACAACGAACGGAAGCAAGAGAGAAAAGGTAAGTAAAGAAGGGAAATCTACGTATCGCGATTTCGGGCTTGGAAATCATAGAGATGTGAGTTTACATGCGTATTTCTCTTCGCATTTGCATCTGCATTCACAACCCCAATACAAATTGAGATGTATGCGCATCCGAACCAAAGACTCGAAATGGAAGATTTCATATTCGATATTCGATCTCCGATATCCGATATATAAAATAGCACTCAAAATATAAATTTCCAAACACTTATATGGATGAATGAACGAACGATCCACGGACAGCGCTCACACAAGCAATCAGGAAAAAAGGTAAAAAAAGAAGAATGCGAGGGGAGAAAAAAAATAGAGAAATAAGAACTGTATCTTCTTCTCTGTCTATCTTATTTTCTGGACAATGAATATAAGTAGTTAGTTGTAAATCTAAAGGTAGGTAGGTAGGTAGGTAGGTAGGTAGGTAGGTAGGTGGGTAAGTAACCATACCGATCGATAGTAACATCAAGTGATAAAGTAACATCAAGTGACAAAACAACATCAAGTGACAAAGTAACAAAGTAACATCACACAAACCCAAACCCAAACCCAAACACGGGAAACCGTAACCCCCCATCCCATCCCAAACCAGCAAGCAAGTCGGTACCAGGTATCAGATGCCAGGTATTAGATATCATCGATACTTTTCAGCTCCCCCGCTCCCCCAAGCCTACGCCTGACTCAGAACATAAACCCGCGATTTCCCTTCCCGCGTCTTCGCATCCCTTGTCCCAGCGAATGAGGAACGCTACCTGCCTGCGTACTTCCAAACTTCTACGAAAAGAAAAGAAAAAAGAGAGAAAAAAAAAAAAAAAAAAAAAAAAGAAGGCTGCGATCATGTGATGGATGATTTGTTATACGAATATATATACGCTAATGTAAAAGCACAGCGAGAAGATATATATCCTTCCTCTCCTCTCCTCTCCTCAATAAAACAAAACAAAACAAAACAAAGAAAATGAGAAAAGAAAGCGAGTAAAAGAAGGTAAAAAAATAAAATAAAATCCAAGAGAAGAATCCAAATCTAAAGCGAATTGAAGAACCCAAAGCACAAGAAGTATGAGTGAGAGTGAGATAATTAATAGATGAAATAAATACATACATGATTTCCTCATCTCATGTCCCTTCACCTCTCCTCACTTTACCTCACTTTACCGTAACATAGCGAAGCGAACAGAACATACCATACCATACACACCTCATAAACAAGCCTTCAGAATCTCCACTCCCTCCTTCACTCACTCACTCGCTCACTCACTCACTCACCACACAAGCTACAATTCTACTAGACTTCAAGAGCCCAGATTCGAGATAAATGCTTCCATTTCAGTGGGTATATAATTCGCGACACGAGATGAGAATTTCCATTTCCATCTCTCTGCATCTGCATCTGCATTTCCATCTCCCACCCTTCCATGCCAACCAATATGGAGAAGTATTTGTTACAAACTTCATTCATTCATTCAACCATTCCTCGCTAACGCCCCTCATGCAAAAAGAACCCCCAAGAAAAAAAAAAACCTCTCAGCTCCTATGCAAATCTAAACTTCCTCAACATCCAAATGCATTCCCTCTATTTTATTAACGTACTATACAAGCACTTCCACTCCCTTCCCTCAATATGCAAGTGTCAATCCCTTATCCCTATCCAATTTATCCACCAACACACTCAACGATCCAGCTGCTACTTTTGCCGACGGCGGAGCGCGAGCTGGGAAATCTACTAAAGCAACTCGTAGAGCTGCAATTGCTTGAACTCCATACAGTTCTATGAATCTCTGTTCCCAGCCTTCAATCATGGATCTCAAAGCTGTATATTGTGTTGAGGATGCTTCTTCCGTAGGTGTAGATACAATACTTGCCATCGCTCTCCAATAATACGTTGGTGGCCATGGATTTGTGAGTTTCACTTTGGAGAAATCACGAAGAGAAATAGCTGCATATCCTGCTGCGAGTCCAACCATTCTGTTGTTATGAGCTTGTTCATCGATCCAACTTCCATCGTCTAATCTTTGCCATCCTATTCGAGCCCTTCCTTCTTCTGTTTTATCGTTTCCACGAAGTCCAAATACAACGGGTATGGAGACGCGCATTTTCGCCATTAAAATATCGATTAATGAAGCACCTCTCCATAAAAATTCATCCCTAGCAAATATCGAGACGGCAATAACACCAACAGGATCTGCCATTTCTGGTCGAACACCTGCTTCATTGATAAATTGAGAAACGATGGATTTCGAGAAAAAGTTGAGCAGGTAGATGAATAAAGAGGGAAGTTGTTCTCCATTATTTTGAGCTCCTTGTACAGGATTTGGTTTCGATACCATATAATTGCTAGGGTCGATTCCTGGAGATTGTACCGTTCTTAGAGATTCTCCAAGCAGTTTAACGATTTTGTTGATCTACAAATATTAGTGCCCATCTATATCAAGTGAGTATTATCAAACTCACACATTCCCTATTAGCGCCTCTTTCTCCAGTCAATTGTCCAACAGTTTGCCGAATTGCTCTTCGATAATCTCCTAACAATTTCTTGAATGGTATATTTTGTTTTCCTTCCGTTACTAGATATTGCCGTAGTTGTTTAAGATTTTTATGAATTTCAACATAACGTTCCACACCTGGTAATAGATGATCCTTGGAAGCTGATGGTTTCGAGGTAGGTGTAGGTTGCTGTCGAGTTGTAGGTTGCGCGGATGGCTGCTTTGGAGGTTGTTGTTGTTGATTATTCGAGAATCCATTTGTTTGCTGTTGGGCTTGAGGTTGAGGTTGCGAAAAAGCATTGGCTTGCTGAGGAGGCCTGCTTTGATTCGTTTGTTGACTGGGCGCGCCGAATCCCCCTCCACTGTTATTATTCTGTTGCGGTGGTGGTTGCTGTTGCTGCTGCTGTTGCTGTTGTTGTTGTTGCTGGGGAGGTTGAGATTGAGTCTGAGGTGGATTCGAATTCGTTTGTGTAGGCGCTCGAGGAACTTCAGCTACTGGTGGAGGGGTAGGAGGTTTTGGAGGGACAACAGGTATTCTTCTTGCAGCTTCTTCCAATTCCCTCCTTTTTATTTCTGCCAATGCGCTCTGCATCTCCGCTTTGACGCGGTTTTCCTCAATCTTCAACCGCATCTCCTCAATCCGTAACCTTTCTTCTTCAGCTCGGATTTCATGTTGGGCTCTGAGTTGTTGTTCTTGTATGAGAGTGATTTGGAAGATTCGCAAAGCTTCATTCCGCACCCTTTCATGTTCCAGTCGCGCGGCTTCGAGGATCCCATGATGCAATTCTTCGGTGTTTCGATTCTCGAATCTTATATCGTGGTCATAGACTGACGGAACTGGCACGAAATTATAACTTTCTCTCACGGCTTCATCTTCTTCATTAGAAGACTGATTGGTCGCCATTGTTCTGTTCGCTGTGGCATAAAGAGTGACACAAATATGGGGAAGATTAGAAGAAAGACGTTATGGTAGATTACAAGAAAAAAGACAGGAGTTGCAGCTGTAAAATAAAGATTGTTGGACGCGCAAAAGCAATTCCTACAATATTGAATTAATTTGGAGGTGAATTCTCGAGAATCACATGACATGTATATTTTGCCAAAGGCGGTAGCTTCGAGCTGCAGGAAGGAGCGTGGAGCGTGGAAGCTCTGCTGTAGTTAGCCGGCAGGTGGGAAGTCGTCTGGTGGTGGTTTGCATGAGCAGGGATTATATAAGCAGGGATTATCTAAGCAGGGATTGATAGTGGACTGGCAGGATGTGATGGTGTTTCTGTACTGCACCGCCGGATGGTGGTTGGCTGTAGATTGTTTCGAATTGATTTATATTTATGATGCGGAGGTCTGATTGACTGATTCCAATTGGGCGAATTGAGCCTCAGGAGGATGAATGGGAATGGGAATGGGAATGGGAATTTGGCTTTGTCTTTCTCGATTTCTCTCTGGCCGGCGAGGAAAGGAAGTTCGCTCTAAGCATAAAGCTACATCCAAGTCAGGAATAAATGAATTCCTGGAGATGCTAGGGGGCAAAGAAGGACAAGGGACAAGGTATCAACTGGCAGACACACAAAGACATCACATCACGGATATCAAAGAGGTTCAGAGCTTCAGAGCTTCAGAGCTCCAAAGCTTCAAAACTTCCGAAGCTTCCCAGCAGGGGAAGGTGTTCATTGATACTGCGGATCTCGCCATATACCTAGCTAGTCGTACATTGGGCACTCGCGTGTATATCTATCTATACACATCGTTCTACCGATATTGTGAATGTGAATGTAGATGGAAAGAAAGAAAAAAGACGCACAGCACAGAGACCACGAAATATGCATCGTACACCCAATACATTGTACACCGAATAGAATGCCCCAACGTCAATCCCATGTTCGCCCATTGCTTTCCACCAGCGGTCGATTGAATCATTTGTTTCAAATTCTTTCCAACCTGGACATGTTTGGGTTTCCGTGGAGTCCGGACGTGCCTTCATTACAGTATTGCCAAGGGGGACGGATGCCCATGTTCAAGAGGTTCAACGAGTGGTCGTGCGCAAGTGGTGTTGATGCTAGGTACCTACGCGTCCGATACCCAGTCGAATGATGTGATGTTTATATATCGCCGGAGCACCTTTTTCCAAGGAACGAGTGCAAGGAACGAGTGCAATTAAATATAAACTCTGACTTCATCACCACCATCATCATCGTCACGACCAAATAGGAATGATGCCCGGTATGTGACTTGGGGGTCGGTAAGGAGTAGTACGAAGCAGAGGTACATATACCTTATGTGGCCATTCCCTAGAGAATTGATCAAGTATTGGCGATAAGCAAAAGTATATTTTGTAGTTTGGTTGATCCATTCCCTTTGTATCTATCGTGGTTATGCATGAGGTGCAGGATATGTGACTTGCAGTCTAAAATGGACAATTCCGAATCAATTATGGGTGTGAAAGGTTGATGCCGTTGGCTTTCCTTTCACCCCCTTGGTGCGATCTTACTTGTATGGGGAGGAGCGAGGAAGTTTCTTTCATTGTGGTGAATGCCGAGTAGTTCTAAATGCGAACGAACGAATGGGCGAATGGGTGAATGAATGAAGAGCATAGAGCATGGTGCATGCAGAATCGAGATGGCATGATGAACTCCTATAATAGTTTATGATATAGATTCATCTGTATCTAGTATCTAGTGACTAATATCTAATATCTAGCATCTAATAACAAGTATCTGATATCGAGTATCGAGCATCTAGTATCTAAATCCAGATCTCCACTCATTCAAAGGATCAGCTCATTCACCAGAGGCGTATGACTGAATATACTTCCCTATCTACCTAGGTACGAGTATCTACTTCGAATCTGTCTACTCGCTATCAACCACCTATCTACTCATCCACCTCGGTATCAGAAATCCAATTTGCTCACAATGTAACCTCGCGCGTACTCTTTGGATGATATTCGGAACATCTCTCTCCAATACCTCTTACATGCCCAAGGGAGATTCACCAAAGCGTCCCTCCCATACAGCGTCGGAAAACCTTACATGCGGCCAAAGTTTCCTGTTCCATCCAAGCCATCCGTCGAAAAAGAGAGAAACGCACGAACCGTATCTCGCTGGGCACATACGGGGCATTTATAGTATTTATGGTGGATTTATGGTTTATTTACTCTATCTGCTCCATTTATACCCTTTATGCTATCTATTCTATTTATACGATTTCTAATTATACTGTTATCTACCTAGCCTAGCACCTGGTATTTTAACCGATTTCCAACTTTGATACATTTCCCTTCCTTTCCCGCCTCCACCTACTCACACATTACCTCTACATCTCTCTCTCTTCCTCCAATCTGAATTCAACAACAATTCATTCTCTTTCTTAACGACCTTCACTCTCAGACGTTTCTCTCACTACATTACACCATTTTCTCTCCCTTCCTTATTACAGCATTTAAAAAGATCTATCTGGTCCCGCCAGCAATACTCGTCAACAAAGACCATAGCTACCTGCTGCTACTACAGCAAACATATCACAAAGCTCAACGTGTACCAGATAGCCATATCAAGAAATTGATATATCTGGCATACTCGAAAAGAATACTCCGAGAACCATTCTTTCAACATCACCGTCCTATTAGCGCTTCAGCTACGTGGGAAACCGCACAATACACCTACCCAATCTACAGAGCGTAAGTACGCAACTTTAAATCGCCTCCCAAGCTAGTTGGTTGTTAGTTGCCAAAGCAAAGACGTCTCCGCACTATCAAGCCAACTCTACCACCACCACCCTCACTCACTCACTCACCTACACCCACATACACACACACACACAACACATATTCACAAAGAGAATCCCTCCATTCTCTTCATCTGCTTACAATCAATTTAGTATTGATAATACAATCATTTCTTGGGATTTGATTTGTAAAATCAATCCATATATCTAGATATCATACCGTACGCAGATATCGCATACCTCTCTCTTTTCGGATCGTCATCGCACACTCGAAGTGTAACCAAGTCTCTCCATCATGGAGCAACAACAGCAGCCGCAAGGTCAAGCACCTCAAGGTGGTGTACCCGGTCCAACTGGACGAAGATTACATATTGCGCATCGAAGAAGTCCGTCAGAACTTACTCCATTAATGAGCATGTTCTCCAACCCTAATAGTAGTACGTTATCTACACTTTTTCTATTCTTCCCATCCCTCCCGGTTCTCGGTGATGTGCATTCATTTATCTTTCATCTATGATGCCGGGGACCAAATTCTACAACCAATGGCAATGAATCAATGAACTAATCAGTTTTGCAAAGGGTTCCTTGACATACTCAATTCCTGCATCATTACCCCCCCCCATTCTCTCACACACAATCTAATATAATATGCTAATTCTTTCTTCTCTTCACAGTGGAACAACTGGCTATTCAGCAACAAATCGAGCTTCTACAAGCACAACAACAGCAGATTCAAGCTACACATCAACAATATGTCAACATGGGAATGATTCCCAACCAACATCTTGCTGCTCCTGGCCAAGGTTTCAATCCTTTACAGCAACAACAAATGCAAAACCAAAATGCATTTCAATTCTCTAATCAGCTCCAACCACAACAGATGAATGTACCAATGGGAGCCCCTCCCACACAGCCCCTCTCACATCGTCGTAATCAATCGGCACTTCCAAATATGGGTATGGCTATGGCAGGTCCACCACCTGCTCCATCTTCAGGTGCAGCTGGCCAAGGCTTTACTCAAGACTTTGGTGGAAGCAACAGCCGTGGTGAGAACCAATCTACAAGAGGTGGCCGTGGTGGAGGACCTCCAGGTGGTGGTCACCAAAGACGTCATTCTCTTGCCTTGCCTGAAGCCAAGAAGGCGGCTGAAATCGCACAACAGAAGAGAACTACTTCGGGATTTCAGTTCCCTATTCCTGGTGCAGCTGGAGCTACGTCGACTGGGGGTGATAATTCTGAAAATGCAAGCCCAGGCGATGACAAACCTACACAAAGTACCGGCAATCATTTGACCCCAAGCTCTGCTATGCGTGGTGGTCGTGGTGCTCATGGTAGAAGTCAAAGTATGGCTGTTGGAGGTGGCCAAAATGGTCGAGGTGGATCATCTCAACGAGGTGGTGGCTCATTTCAATTCCCACCAACACAAGGATCTACAGACAATGGTGCAGGTCAAAACAATGACTTTGGAAGAAGAAACAGTGCCCAAGCCGGGCATGCTCGTAACTCTTCTCGAAACTTTGATGGTAACTGGAGAAACCAAGTACCTCAAAATGCTGCTCCTCAAGATCCACAACCACAAATGGGTAACTTCCAAGGTCAACAAAACCAAGGTGGTTTCCAACCAGGTCACCGTAATCGTGGATCGATCAATCAATCCATGAGTAACATAGGTGGATTTCAATACCAAGGTCAACCCCAATTGGTACAATTTGCCCAAGGACAGATGATCATGCCTCAAGGCTTAGGGTTTCAGCAAATGAATCCTTTACAACTTTCTCAGCTTCAGCAGCAATTACAGGCTTCTCAGCAAATGAATGGACAAATGGGCATGCAAAATGGCCAGCAACCACAACAGCAGCAACAGCAACGTAAGACCTTGTTCACCCCTTATCTTCCCCAGGCTACTCTTCCAGCCCTTCTTGGCGACGGTCAGCTCGTTTCCGGTATTTTAAGAGTTAACAAGAAGAATCGTTCTGATGCCTACGTCACTACTCATGATGGATTGCTCGACGCGGACATCTTCATCTGTGGTAGCAAGGATCGTAACCGTGCTCTAGAGGGAGATCTCGTTGCAGTTGAGTTATTGGATGTTGACGAAGTTTGGGGACAAAAGCGCGAGAAGGAGGAAAAGAAGAAGCGCAAGGATATTACTGACACCAGAACTGGTGGATCTGGTAATGGAAACAATGATCGCAATCATCACCGCGATAATTCTACAAATGGCGATGATCAAAACCAAGAGGGCGGACTTAGAAGACGTGGAAGTTTAAGACAACGACCAACTCAAAAGAAGAATGATGATGTTGAAGTTGAGGGACAGAGTCTTTTACTTGTCGAAGAAGAAGAGGTCACTGATGAACAAAAGCCACTTTACGCTGGTCACATTGTTGCAGTCATTGAACGTGTTGCCGGACAAATGTTTTCCGGTACCCTGGGTCTTCTTCGACCATCCAGTCAAGCTACCAAGGAAAAGCAAGAAGCCGAACGTCAAGCTCGTGATGGAAACTCGGGTCGTCATCAAGAGCAACGTCAACAAGACAAG
Organism: Botrytis cinerea B05.10; assembly: GCF_000143535.2. Classification (NCBI taxonomy): domain Eukaryota; kingdom Fungi; phylum Ascomycota; class Leotiomycetes; order Helotiales; family Sclerotiniaceae; genus Botrytis; species Botrytis cinerea. Next base: position 1,465,532 of record NC_037325.1, on the reverse strand, counting down.
CCAAAGATTGTTTGGTTTAAACCTACCGATAAGCGTGTTCCATTGATCGCCATCCCTACTGAACAAGCACCACGCGATTTCGTTGAGAAGCATCAAGATTATGCTGATCGCATTTTTGTTGCTTGCATCAAGAGATGGCCAATCACCTCTCTTCATCCATTCGGTACCCTCGTTGAACAACTTGGTAAGATGGGTGAATTAAAGGTTGAGACTGATGCTCTTCTTCGTGACAACAACTTTGCTTCTGATGAGTTTTCAGATGCTGTTACACGTAGCGTTGGTCTTGATGATTGGTCTTTGGAGAAGGAAGATGAAACTTCCATCTCTACAAGACGTGATTTCCGAAACGAAAAGACCTTTACCATTGACCCAAATGGTGCCAATGAACTTGACGATGCTATTCACGTGAAGACTGAAGCAGATGGAAAGATCGAAATTGGTATCCACATTGCTGATGTTGCTCATTTTATCAAGGCAAACTCTCTTGTAGATAGAGAGGCACGCAAACGTGGAACTGCTGTTTATTTGATGAACAGATCTTGTGCTATGTTACCTCCAAAGATTGCCTCGGACATTTGCTCTTTGACACCAGGTCAAGATCGTCTTACCGTCTCGGTTGTATTCAAAGTTAACGCCCAAACCGGTGCTGTTTTCGAGGATGAGACTTGGATTGGAAAGAGTATCATTAAGAGTGGTGGAAAATTGACATACAAGGATGTCGATGCTGTCCTTTCCGGCCAAACCGATGTAAAACTCGAGGGTGCTGAAGTAAAGGATATCCAAATCCTCAACGTAAGTTTTCAATGCACAAACCAAATTTTCCCTAAAAGACTAACGTATCTAGGCTGTTGCTCAAAAATTCCGTGAATCTCGTCTTGGCTCTGATGGAGAGACTATTGCACCATTAAGACTTGTTTATCAGTTAGATGATGAGAATGTTCCAGTGGAACAAAATATCTTTGATTCTACCCCATCTCATGAATTGATTGAAGAATTGATGAACAAGGTCAACTCTTATGTGGCACAAAAGATCTACCAAGGCCTTCCTGAAAAGGCACTCCTTCGTCGACAAGGTCCACCAAATCCAAGACGTCTTCAAACATTTGCTGATCGCATGAACAAGATTGGATATGAAATTGATACTTCTAGCAGTGGACGTCTTCAAAACAGTCTTTTCAAAGTTGATGATACCGACATTCGCAAGGGAATGGAAACTCTTTTGGTCAAGTCCATGCACCGCGCCAAATATTTCATTGCTGGAAAGACTCAACCACATCTTTACCCTCATTATGCCCTCAACTTACCATTATACACTCATTTTACTAATCCATCGCGTCGTTATGCGGACTTGGTGGTTCATCGTCAACTTGAAGCTGTTCTTTCTGAAGGCAAGATTGAATATAATGAGGACATGGAGACTCTCGTCAAGACAACCGAGTCTTGCAACGGGAAGAAGGATTCATCTCAAAATGCTCAAGAGCAGAGTGTTCATATCGAGTCATGTAGGATTATGGATAGAAAGCGTGAAGAAGCTGGTGGTGAACTTATCAGTGAGGGTATCGTTGTCTGTGTTTACGAATCTGCTTTCGACGTTTTGATTCCTGAGTTTGGCTTTGAAAAGAGAGTTCATTGCGACCAACTTCCTCTTAAGAAGGCCGAATTCAGAAAGAATGAGAGAGTACTTGAGTTGTATTGGGAGAAGGGTGTACCATCATCTGCATATGTACCAGAAGATGAGCGTCCAAAGGCTGGTGCATCTCAAAGAACTACCAACGCTGCTGCCGCTGCCAAGCAAGCTGCTGTTGCCGAGAGAGCCAAGAAGGAGCATGAAGAAGCTCAACGAAAGACAACCGAGACTGGTACCATCTCGACTGATGACGTTGATGCTCTATTCGATGATGACGATGATGCTTCCGACATTGCTGGCAGTGTTGCTGGTGTTTCCCTTGCTGAACGCCCAACTCAAAGCGTTCCACCATCACCAACCAAGAACTCAATTTCAGCTGCAACTAGCCTCCACAGAACTCGTTCCGACTCAAAGGTACCAACTGGTGAACCTGTCGAAGCCAAGCTTAGTGCTAAGGAAAAGTACTTGAAGTATTTCACCCTTCGTGAAGAGGATGGCGAATACATCCAAGATGTCAAGGAAATGACAAGAGTTCCTGTTATTTTGAAGACTGATCTTACAAAGAGTCCACCGTATGTTTAAATCTCGCCTCGCTTCTTTTCAACATCAACTAACATGATTATAGATGTCTCACAATTAGATCGCTCAACCCTTACGCACTCTAAATTGAATTCAACCAACCATCTTACTTGAGGATTTGAACGTTTTGATATAATGTCGAATTATCTGACTAACAAAATGAATACATTTTGTAGGCTAGGAAGCATCGCCGACGTAACACGTTGATTTGTGTTACTCTCACCAATGACACCGACCTATGGTTGTTTTTAGGTCTTTTTTTTGATTGTCAGATTGATGAATCAGAATGAAACTGGGGATGAAAGATGGATGAACGAAGGAAGGACTAATTATTGAGGAGGATCAAATGGGTGCCAGATTTACTTGAATGCAGTGAAAAGTGAATGGTCACAAAACGAGTCAGGAAAAGGAAATAGTACGAAGAAAGTGTATGCCTTTTTTATTCGGATCATATCGAATGAGAGTGGGATCAAGGCTCGAATATATTTCCTTTGCTTTTTAGCGTTTCTGTATCAGATGCATTTATAATTTAGCGAAAGGAAATGAATTTAAATTACAAATATCTTGTCTTTGAAGGGGCTACTTGTATATAGTATATAAATTCCCCCAAGAATTGTAGAACTATGTACCGAGATGATGACATGTATCAAGCATTGTGAGTTCCACACTGTGCTATAACTCCCCCTTGATCTACATTCAACATGGATCCTTGATTTCGGCAATTCTCAATCCGATTACGATATCTCCACTTGACGGGAGGAAGGACGTAGGATTGAAGGGGGAGCAAAACTGAATGTTGCATGACAACGAAAGTGTATTGCTTTGCTTGGCTGATTTATAATTTTGGTTGATGAAGCGGTTTCTGATCTTTGGTGGGTGGGTGGTGGCTTTTAGCTTTTATGGTGGTGGGGTGCTGTGGTGTTGTGTGGTATTGTAGATTGTGGATGTGGACTGTGTGAGAGGGGGGAGGGGGGAAAGTTAGGGGAGGGAAGGGGAGGAAAGGGGAGGAAAGGAAGAGAGGAAGAATAGAGGGGGGGGTTTGAGAAGAGTTGACTGGGGAAACGACCGGATGAGGATGGGAGATGGGATCATGGGCTGGGGGGTTGAGCTTGGTTTGTATTCGGTTGGACTGTGTGTGTTGTGTTATGTTATGTTGTGATAGATTGGGTTGGGTTGGGTTGAAGAAATGTATTTATTTCGCGGAGTTTGAGCTTAGATGGTGAGGTGAGGTGAGGTGAGGTGAGGTGATTTGATTTGATTTGATTTGATTTGATTTGAATTTCTGCGATGAGGAGATAGGGAAAATGCAGATTTATCACTTTGTTCGTAATGCTGTCGTTCGTGCTGGGAATTGATATATATGGCTGGTGCTGGGTTTGCATGCATGATGGATGGATGGTGTGGATGGATGGATGGTAAGTAAGATGTAAGATGTGTGTGTGCTTGGCTATATGTGAGGGATGCTAATTATTCAACAGACTGATTGAGTGACTACTTAGTTTGTATTTTAATACGCGTCACGCATCGTGTAGTATTATAAAATACAAAATCGCATCTATTTTGATTTTTCGGGGTTTATGCGGTTGCGGATACGAGTACGAATGTGGATGTTTGTGGATGTGGATATAGGAATAATTTTCCATGATAATGATGATGATGGGAAAATCGGGCTCGGATGTAACCTAGAGGCTATTTTTTTGAGCATGCTTACTTACAGTAATTACTTGCTCACGGAGTATAATATATGCAGGGATTCGGATGCTTGACGGATGCGAAACGGAGATGATACAGCTAGCTTAGGGATGGATGGATGGATGGATGGATGGGTGGGTGGGGGTAGGTGAGAAAGGGAGGTGAAGTATGAGAATTTATGGGAATGGGAGGTTTGGATAGATTGATAGATAGACAGATAGGTGTGTGATTTGGGGAGGATGCAGTTGGAGATATGTGTGATCGTATTTATCAATTTGTTAGTGGTTGAAGATGGGGAGATGTCAATAACCATCTCCTTTTTCTTAGCGTGATTATGTAATTTCCGCTCGGTACTTGGATTCGAATTCGTGACGTTTGTCGGGATGGGTGGGAGTACAAGTTTGTGTGTGAGAGAGAGGGAGGATTATGTGAATCTGTCCTTTCTTAATTGTGAGTTCTATAGATGAGATGCGGAACGGAGTATTTCCTTTGATTATCACCGAAAAACAGGGAGAGAAAAAAAACGGTTTTCAGATGATATAACCTTAAGGCTAATTAGCTCCCAATGCCTAAACACTCGAAACAAATCCCACACGTTCAATCCTAGCACCCCTTCACCACGGCGCGGATAGAAGATGTTCCATTTTCCCATGTCTGTTAAGCAGCACGGCATGTGAAATAAGCTTATTTCGAATCCTGCATTGGGCGATAATGGCGGCGCGCGATTGGCGGACGAGAAAGTTATGCAAGGGAACGGACGAAGGAGGTGCTTATCCAGACCCAGCGAACCATTTAAGCATTGGGATGCTGCGAGTGCCAAGATTGCGCTTGGGGGTTGCCGTTGCATGTTGCTACATGTGAACGGGTGAGTGGCTTCCTGTTGTCTTGGTATTGCTTGGGGGTTTGTAATGGGGGTGTGGATTGCGTTGGGGGATCGTACATATAGATGATGGGAGGTCGGGTTTTTGGATTTTCGTGGGTTTGATATCTCATTACTTTCATTACGAACGAAGCCTTCTTCTTTTTTATACTTAATTTCTCAAGCACTGGACTGCTTTTTTGTTTGAATTCATTCATTCATTTTTTTATATTCTCTTAATCTTGTTGTAGAGGCATAATTTGTTTTTTCTAGTTAATTTTATAGTTGTAGTAGCTCAGGCTGGTCTTGCATACATCTTATTATTATTATTTATACACATATATATATCAATTCCTTTCAAAACAAGTCGATTAATCAATCAGTCAAATCAAAATGCCTGGATTAAGAAATCTCATTGGAGCGGTGGTTGGATTGGCAGCAGTGGCATCGGCTCTTCCAGCGCTACCTAGGCTCAATGAGAGAGCGCTGAAGATGTACGAGTGGAAGAGACAGGTTACCGAGACGGGCTTGCCGGCTAATTTGACGGATGTGGATATTCTGCAATTGTATGTTATTTTCTCTCTCCTATTTCTTTTTTCTTCTTTCATGGAGCGAAGCGAAAAAGCCTCCACGCAGTGGCCCAGCGGAGCGTCACTGCTCCCCCTCTTCATTCCCCCAAGCCAAAACATAACTAACACCCCTATCCAGCGCACTCACTCTCGAGAATCTCGAAACTGCCTTCTACCAGCAAGGATTCGCCAAGTTCCCCGACTCCGACTTCACAGCTCTGGGCCTCACAACCCAAGATATCACCAATTTGAAAATGGTTGCCATGACAGAAGCTACTCATGTCACTACCCTCATGACAGCTATCTCAGCTGCTGGCACTCAACCCGTCGCGCCTTGTACCTACAACTTTGGTTTCACCACCGCCCAAGCCATGATCGCCACAGCCAACGTGCTCGAAAACATCGGCGTGAGCGCCTATCTCGGCGCCGCGCCCTTAATCAGCAGTAAAGCGGTTCTCACTGTCGCGGCAGAAATCGTAACCGTCGAATCCCGCCATCAAACATTCATCCGCACCGCGTCGAAAGTGTCTGCCGTCCCCTCCGCCTTCGATACTCCCCTCGGAATCCGCAATGTATTTTCCCTCGCTGCCCCATTCATCTCTTCCTGTCCACAAGGATCCAACTTGGCAGTTACGCCATTCCCGGCTGTGACGCTGACGACGGCTAATGAGGCGGTTACGCCGGGCTCGACGTTGCAGTTGACGACGACGGCGCAGGGAGCTACCGCTTGTGCGTTTACGAATGGAGGACAGACGGGCGGGACTGCTTTTACTCCGTTTGCGAATGGTGCGTGTACGGTTCCTCAGGGATTGGCGGGTGATGCGTATTTGAACTTGGCGAGTCAGATGCCGGCGACTGGGGCGTTGACGGATGATATTACAGTGGCGGGACCTTTGGTGTTGGCCATTTCGTAGAGGGGGTGAGATGGGTTGTGGTGGGCGTGAAGTATGATAGGGAGATGGAGGAAAGGGAAGATGTGAGAATGAGAGAAGAAGTTGATAAATAACATAACTCGAGGATCAAATCGTGAGTTATGAGAATGAGGTGGAGAAATGAATGTAGAGATGAGCTTGGACTGGTCTCTTAACACGGGGGGAAAAATTGATTGATTGGGTATCGTAGAAAAATGCAGGACTTCAATGTCGGACAAGATGAATCTTTTCTTTTCATTTTTCATATGGTCTTATAATTTTCTTCTTTTCTTCTCTCTTCTTCCCTTCTCTAATTACTTTGATTTTTGTTGTTGGGTTACTTAGAGAGATATTAGGCTTGTTAATCTTCGATGTTAATCTGACTCGTTTGATACATGCAATGTGATCATTTGGAAGAATGTCAATGAAAATGTATGATTATGATTTCTATTCTCGGATCTTTTATCTTCAATGGAAATCATTTGATATCTGCTGCCCGTGTATTCCTTTAAATGAAATTGGTTTAATGGGCAGAATCCACTTGATGATTGGGATATTTCAAAGTCTAGAGTAATACACCAACTAGGTATATAATTTTCAGTATTAGATTCTCTTCTCTCCCGTCTATATACTTTTTATGACCACCCACCAGCTGAATGATCCTCCTCGCGTCCATGCAGCTCATTTATCTCACTCATTCATTCTCCCAATCTCAATTCAAACTATTGAACATAAACTGGCACCACCGGATCCTCCGCATACAATTTAAACGCATTAACATATTCAAAGAAACTCGCTTTGTAATAGCGCTCCCCAGTCGTAAGGTTTACATATTGCATTCCGAATTTTACATGGTTTCCTATAATTCCATTAGCGATAACTCTCTCATATTTAAAATAGCATGGTTTTCTCTATGGCGGAGAGAAAAAACCCGCCTCGACGAAGTATAACAGAGAAAAAGAGGGAAAATCTCACCGGAAGCCCATTCTAAATTATCCATAATACTCCAAGCTAAACATCCAACAACGTTGACTCCCTCGCTAATGGATAGTAAGATGGCTTCCATGTATTGTTTGTAATAGAGGGTTCTGCTTGTGTCGGTTCGGATATCGGAGAGTAGGGTTTTTTCATATTCGAAGGGGTCTGCGAATCTATTGGGAGAGGAGAGGTTAGTTGTGTGTTCTGATGAAATGAGATAGAGAAACTAAAGTAAGCATGGAGAGGGCTATGAATGGGATAAAGGTAAAGAGGGGAGCTCAAAGAGTCATTAAGAGGTACACGAGATAACTGACCCAAACTCAGAAACAGCAATCCCTCCCTTACTAGGCCAAGTATCCTGAATGTATTTCAAAAAGGCCGGTACCCAATCCACAGCATTGTGCAACCAGCCCGCCAACGGATCTGCGGCCGCTCCAATTAACCACCCATCCGTATTTACATTCGTAGTGTTAAAACAGCCTGGGAATAACGAATGCGAAGAATTAGAAGTACATGCGTCAGTTCCTGTATCAGGAGCCATGTAATACGAAGAAGTATACGCATCATGAGCAAACAGATCCGCAGTACCATTTATCAATGCCTTTTGACTTTCATTGAATGTGAGAGGAATGGTATCTAGATAAGTTTTCAAATAGGATGGATAGTCTCCATTGATGTAAACAGGATTCGCAAACCAGCCTTCGTTGAAATCCCAAGCTCGTTGTGTGGCAACGGCATCTTCGGAGGAATTTGTGAGGGGGATTTTGTATCCACCGTTGTTTTTGAAACTTAGGGTTCCATTCAACCCGAGAGATTTGAAGAGGTGATAGGATTCAGCATGTGCGAGAAGAACATGGTGACCGCAGTAATAGGGTTGCTGTTTTGAAGGGATAGTGGTGGAGGTGAAATAACCGGAGGGGAGCGGATAGGTAGTGCAGAATACGATGGGTTCGTTCACGGTGAACCAGTGGGGGACTTTGTCGCCGTAGCGGGAAAAAACTATCTTGGAGTAGGCGACGAAATCTTCGATGATGTTGGGGGATAGCCAGCCGCCGTAAGTGTTTTGGAGGAAGAGAGGGGTATCCCACTAAAAGGAAACAGTTAGAATCATAGATGGGATGAGATATGGATGAAGCTTACATGGAATAGTGTCACGACAGGCTTAACACCATATTCGATACAAGTATCAATAAGATCTTCATAGTGCTGCAGAGCAAGTTCATTAACTGGTCCTTTTCCAAATGGTAGAATTCTAGACCAAGAGATGGAAAATGAATAATATGGAACGCCGAGTGCTGCAATTCTTGCGATGTCTATTGCTGTCAGTCTCCCTATCATCCTATGCTCAGTGTAGAAAATAGTGCACAAACCTTGTTTGTACAAATAATACTGATTATCACCAACATCACCTGTATCATTAAATAAGGTCGCCTTCGCAGCAGCATTATGCGTAAACACATCCCAAATGCTAGGACCTCTACCTTCATCCGCAGCTGCTCCCTCGATCTGGTAGGCTGCAGATGCTACACCCCACCAAAAACCAGAAGGAAATTTCCAGGATTCATTCTTTTGAGCTAAAGGTACCTGGGCACCGCTTGGGAAAGAGGAATAGTGAAGAGGTGGTGGAGGAATGAGTTCAGATGTTGGAACTGGAGTCGCAGAGACGGTTGTATTGATCGTTGCGGTTTCTACCGGACCGACGAATAAATCCCATAGTTCTGGAGTAGATGTGAGTTAGTTGCGTGATGGATTGACTCGTCAAAAAACGAAAAGAGTGGTGAAGAGCACTGAGACATGTTGCATAAACAATTCTCGATGCGCTGAAAAACGCCAACACACTCACGTTGAACATTTATATTGATATTCGTAGTAAAGGCGTCTGCACTTTCAGCTGTCGTCGTAGGAGTGGCAGCTGTGGAAGTAGAAAACACAGTTCCAAAAGACAATGACCATAACAAGAGCTTCATGATTACATCTGACAAGAAAGAGTTCTAAACCATATTCTACTCAAAAACAGCAGTTCTTTTTAAGATATATGTAACGTGGGAATTTCCCCTCATTTTACATGCGGGGTAGTCACTTGCAGGAATCCATTATTTTGAGTTGTCAGTCAAGGATAGGACATTGAACTCACTTGAGCTATACGTCCGAGGTAACTTGAGGGCGATAGAGTTTTCCAGATACACCGCAAGTTGTGCGAGAGTAACGGGTGACGATGATGAAATCGTGTGCAGGTGTTCATCCAACCGAATTTGGGATACAAATCGGTACATCCGGTAAGATTGCGGGGAAGGTCGGACATGGGGGTCGGATAAATTGTGAGCGAGATGATCAACATCAAGGATTAATCAGTATGCCGTGTTAAGATCGGTGACACTTGACACAGTTTTGGCAAATACGTGTACTCCCTCGCAGGATGAAGTTTCTTGCATATCGATATTTACTCTCCGGGAGCGTATGAAGAAGTCAGAGGGGAATTCAATGCAGAGAAGCAAAAAGGTAGATTGAATCATACAATATGTAGTATGGCGATTGTATGTTTAAGGTCTATCTATTTGGTGTGATGCTGTGTAACTGCCAGCACTTTATCTAAACTCAGTATGAGTCTGCTTGTTCTAAATTATTACGATGTGCCCCGTACATAGCCATCAAGACTGGTATATGAACCCGATATTCAAAGCGATCCAGAAAAGAACATGATTCTTCCCACTGAAGGTTGGCCAGAAAGTAAAGGCATGTTCTTTCTCTGCATATCTTTCTAGCGGGCATAGTCCCATCCATATAGCACTTGTATAACCTGCAAGGAGATCCGATGGCCACCAGATCCAACGGAAACTCCAGAGAGATACTTCTATTCGATTAAGAGTTTGTACATTTGTCTTTGAAGTCGCATGATTGAGGATAATTTGAGCCCCGCCATCCTACGACGTAGTCAGAGAGCATCGAGACAACATGGCACCCCCAGACTCCAGAGACGGCGGGAAAATGTAGCAGGTAGCTAGCAAGTGTGGTTATACGATTGCAGATGGAAAGAAGATGTGCATCAATATGGAGGGCTTTTCCTCGTTCGAATGGCGTTGTGGAAGGTAAACCAATGGCGGCGGGTATCGCACCGTTCACATTTTGTCATTCGAATGTCGAATTGTCACCGGTGAGATCCTTCGAGTGTGCGAGTCCGAGTATGTGTTTTAAGGAGAGATTTTGGAAGTAGTTCAGTTCAACATCCTCCGACGTTTGAAAGAACGTTCGAGGCTTGGCAATGAGAAGATACGAACATACGAAGATACGAGCTAAAATATGGAAAGCTCCGTGGTCTTAACGTTAACTCCGCTTCATAGCCCAGTTTCACGTGACTAAAATCAATCACATCGTTGGCCATTTTCATCCGCCCCTTCATCAATCCACATATATACCGCTACACTGAACACTCGATCATGGAAACGAAGCCGCAGAAACGAAGACGTATAGTCAAGACATGTTGGGAATGCTATAGAAGAAAGCAAAAGGTATGAGATTATATGTTATCGATAAGAATTCCCTTTAACAGGTCAAATAGTGTAATCGTGGACAGCCATGTGATGTTTGCATTTCTCGAAATGTTCCTGAAAAGTGCTCCTATTCTAATCAATCATCGTATGTTACATATCAGAAATTGTGACTGGAAGACGTTCTTACGAAAAGGATAGACTCGATGATTCGAAGGATGTCTCAAAGAATGGAGCACAATCAAGCAAACGTACAAGAGACGAGGAAATCATATTGAAGTCAGGCTCAACACCATCCCATCTTTTTGATCAAGTAGGATATGCTTCCCATAATACCTCGTTTATCGGGCTACAAAAGGTATTGCTTTCTCTCCCCCCTCTACAGTTCAATCTGATAGAAGCAGTCATTTCACATCAGTGATGACCTTTCCACATTCATGGGAGCATCTGCATCAACTTCATTATCCCATCCTGGTTTACGACATAAGTTTTTGAGTTTAGTCATACAACTGCCATCTCAGTCTATTATCTCCGAGCTTGTCGACATATTCTTCTCAGAAATACATTTCTATCTCAAAATACTAGAAGAGCATTATTTTCGGAATCTTCTCAAATCATGGCAAGATGTTCGTAGTACTTTAAGTGGGCAATCGGATCTTGGAAGTATCTCTAGAGATCTTCTATATTTTCCTGCATTATTATTCCAAACTCTTGCCGTTTCCTTACAGTTCTTACCTCCAGACACAGAAGCATCAAAAATACTTCATTTAAAAACATTATTAGATTGCGATAGACTTTCTCATGAGTATAGTAAGATTGGTATGGAGATAATGTCTCTTTTAGGAAGACATTCTTCCACTATAACAGGCGTCGAACATGATCTGTTAAAATCTGGTTGGTTGAAGAATTATAGTCGAGGCACAGAAGCGTGGCACTTATTGGGTAGTGCAATTAGGTTTGTGGTCTTTCTGTCTCATTTATCCATCATGCTTACCAAATCTCAGACAGGGTCAAGATTTAGGACTACACTTACAAGCTTCAATTCCAAAAGTTGCGGGAGAGGATGTTGGGACCAGGCTAGAGAAACTTTGGTATGACGAATACAAAAGAAGGCTTTGGGTAACGCTCTTCACTTGGGACAGGTTAGCAGTTTCCATCCGTACTTGACGCGTTACTAATTGTTATCAGCCATATGTCAGCAATGCTTGGAAGACCTCGCTCAATCAATGCAAGTGATTGTACAGTCAAAACACCAACTGATTGTTCATTCCCTGTTGATCCGTCAACAACTATACCTACCTCAGTAAATTTACAGCATCCCCACTCCCCACCATCCACTTGCTCGCCTCAACTGTTTCAATATTCTTTAGCTCAAAGAATTCATGAAATGTTAGCAGCTGGTGCTCATAGACCTCATATTAAAGACTACTCAATCATCACAAACCTTCATAACAAGGTCTTTTCCATGATTGACGCTCTACCGCCTACCTTGCGAACAGAAAATCCCGATAGATCATGGGACATAGTAGAACCAAGACTTCCTCGCCAAAGATTATCGATAGCAACTGCCGCGCATTCATTTATTATGGCACTTCATAGACCTCATGCACCAATCCATCCTACAAGTCGAACTGCATCCATAAAAGCTGCATTATGTTGTCTTGATACTCAGGATCAATTTTTCAATGCAGTGAAACCACATCAATATCGGTTTTATTCCCTCTCATTTAATACCATTGACTGTGGAATTTTTTTGTCTGGGATAGTATTAGAGTCACCAAATTTGGAGGGTGGTTTAGAGGAAAGAATAAAGGATGCAATCGAGAAATCGATAGGAAGGTTGAAATTAATGGAGGACAGAAGCCCCATCGCAAAATCAGGTCTACAAATTCTCACCATTTGCTACGAGAGGATCTTGGACCGTAATAAGAACCTCGATGGGATAGCCAACAATTCACAGTTATCGGTCCAGGAAGAGGGAAGTGGAAATGATGCCGAGGGGAGGGACACTGCGGCTATTCAGGAAGTTAGGGTCCCACCACAGGATACAAATGGTCTTGAACTTCCTCAACTACAACCACTGGTTCCAAACGACTCTTCTGCTGACCCCATTGCGGGCTTTAGCAATTTTGAAATGAATACGTCGTTTTGGGAGGAGATGACTCAGATGATTGACTTTGACATTGGCGTAAGTATGGAGGAGGATTTATGGAACCCGAACTACTCGTTTCCGGGGCCAATTATGAATCCAGATAGTGAAATCGCGCCGGGAGTGTGGTATGGAGGGGGTGGGTGATGCTAAAATGATCGAAAAAGGGGTTTGTCTAAATACTAAAACCAATCGAATTGGTATTAAATTCTGCAGAAGTTCTTCCATTTGACAGATCTTGGGTAATTGTTGACTACCGATTTTGGGGGGGGGGGGGGGGGGGGGGGTCATGATGGGCTGATAAATATTTTCAAGAGCGCCATTGCCTTCTTTGAAATTGCAGTTATTGGGGTGGCATTTACACATTAGACCCATCAGCTCACCGGATTATAGGGGCTTGCGGAATCAAATTTTAGTGAATACTATTCAAAGATTACAAATGTTAATTCAAAGGATACTGAGTTGGAATATCAACATTCAAAAGTTAAGATGATAGACATCAAATGACAATACAATGTGAATGAAGATCAAATTAACAATCCCAAGCATCTCTAGTAAAGCTATCTAGCTATGCAAGCTTACATTGTTGATCTATTTCCATCTTACATGGTATTCTATTGTTCTATTCTTGGAGGATATATGATATATTTCTAAACTTTACTAAAAATGAATATACATCTACGTCTCTACTGCCAGTCTCACAACTCACCAGTTCTTGAGAGTGTTGTACATATAACCACAGAAATCCCGCATCCAGCAAGGGGTCCGAGATGATTCGAATATAGAGCGGAATCTGGATACTATCGGACGAAAGGGTTGAAATTCGGGGGCTATGTTATCTCAGAGAAACTTCAGATACTATAACTTAAGGAGAGAAAAAAAGGCTTTTGGATGTTATTGCTATACCGAAGATTTCTAAGTTTTAGAATTCGATTCTGCTAATCGATGTGGCTATCAATTAGCAGCTTAACTATAATGCTACTGAGAGATGAAAAACTCCGAGATCAAAATAACCAAGAACTTGCAAAGACTCTGGTAGGGAATGTGAATATTCATCTATGAATACAGAGAGTAGAGAGAGGAGGTACGTATTTCTTGTTAAAAGTTCGATGAAACTATCTCTTATTCTTGATAAGAGGTGTTTACTGACAGTTTGAAAGACGATGGGGGACGATGTTCCGATTCAATTTTGAATTCGGAATCGGCGAGCTTTATACTGTGATTTGAAAAACCAGCAGTTTTTCCAAGAAACTTTAAAGAATTAGATCATTATATAAGTACTCGGGCTGGTAAGACGAAAAGGGTGATTCTTTCTTGTATATAAAAGATTGTGGCTATGCGTACACTGTTGGTCGTACTTGCCACAACACACCACAACATCCGTAGCTTCTATGACTTCTCAATCCTTTATAATCTCATACACACAATTAAATTGTTGTTAGTAATCTTCCTTTCATACAAACCTCATTGATTCCTGTTCAAGTCGTAAACAAAATTTACCTCAAACCACGGTAGTTTATTATCTCACATTTTGAACACATTCAAATGGTGCTAATATCATGTTGAATTTCTCAAAATTCTACCACCTTTCCAATGAACTTCAATCTCTAGTCTTGAATTATTGCAAGCCAAGAGATATATCAAGATTATGTAGGTATCGATTCTTCTAAAAGTTGTGTAAAACTCACGGCTGACTTGATTATGAATAGCACAAACATCGCGTCAAATGTATGAATGTACTGTGCCGATACTGTACCGCCATGTTGATATTAGTTGTCATCGGACCACTTCTGATGATTTGGTCGACTTCAGAGGCTTTTTGTTTATATCGCCGCAACACGAAAACAATGTGAGGCGGCAGAATGCATTCATTGAGACGATTCTCGGATTACCCTCACTAGGAGACTTCGTTTCGAGTTTGACTTGGACCATCTATCCGAGGCAGGGCACTCGTAGAAATCAATTCGTGGATCATAAAAGAATGTGGGAGGCGTGGAAGTTGCTAATTAAAATTAGAAGACTAGACCTTCATTCGCTTGCTGGTGACTGGAGAGACTTTGTTTATTTTTCCGCACCAATTGACCACCAATGTCTTTCTATCCCTTCAGCAATCATAACGCCAGCTGTATTCCCCGAAGCTACTTCCATTCGAATAGGTGGTCTTATGCCCTATAACTATTTTCGCGCTTGTGTTTCGACACCTTCTATCATAGCTTCTTTGGAGATGGAAAATCTGCAAGGTCTCCGACAACCAAGAGATGGCTGTCACCTTTTTGTTCATCTTGTGCTTCCTTGGAATATGGATGATGATTTCTGTGGAGACCATACCAGATACGAGGAGAATGATGATGAGAATGGAACTCCTGTATTGAGACACGGCGACCCAATGAGTGGGCATCTACAACCTCTTTGCGGAAAATTCGTGCAATTGAAACATCTTAAAATTTCCACAGTGGGCCACGAGTTCTGTCGAGATGTTAGATGGTCAGAGACAAGAGAAAAGAAAAGATATTCCGAAATAGCAAAGTTCATCAAATCGGTAGCACCCACACTGATTACTTTTGATTTTGAACAAGGGGCTGCACTTGAATCCATTGAAGGGTGGCAAATGGAGCCGTATACGTCCATATTGACGCAATCGAGAAGGCCAATGGATGATTACTTTTCTGAGTTTATACTTCCAGCATTATTAGGAGGAACTTGGTCCCAACTCAGAAGACTTTCCATCAGGGGTGTTTGTGAAAATTTTAGGATTGAAACGAGACGCTGGGTTGAAAATGTGGACTTAACGCCAGAGGTACCTGACATAATAGAGTCTGCTATGCACCAGTTGCGTTTGGCTATGAGCAATAGTGTTGAGTTCACTTTGGAGAGGGAGGCTCGGAGACTCTTTCGCATGGCGTCTTTGAACGTCTATAGATGATGATATTAGTTGGCTGACGATGATTCAGTATTTTGCTCTTCAGTAGGGCAAGACGGATTCCCCCAGCAGATTCGAGTGGGCACTTCACTAAAACGATAAAGCTATGAGGAAAAATACTTATCTGTTGATACAGTCCATTAATTAGTCTTGCAGATAAATTCTTAAACTCTCAATAGATTCACGACTATAGTGTAATTGAATACATCGTTTTAAAATTTGCTACATTGACTCCAAAAATTATAGAACAGTTCATATGACTAAAAGGGATACTCGCTTAGGCCGTTGATGGGTGACTACAAAGACCTTGCTTTACTATAGCTGCCATGAATGAAACTTCGACTACTAAAGAGCGTTCTTATGATAATATGTTGATAAGAAAACAAATTGTTATACCATTGGCTGTCGCGCGAAACAAAAATGATTCAAGAGAATTCTCAACCTGATTCCTGCGTTGGCCACCCAATTTGTCTCCTCCAAGCAATATCACCGGACTTGACTTTCTCCCTTCGTTCGTCTGTAACATATACCAGAGAATGTTTTTTTTTTTTTTTTTTGCACATTTCATCTAAAGTTCAATGAGTCTGTGTTTCTTAGAATTCAAATTTATGGAAAACCAAATAGATGCGGGATGGTCAAGGGTTGTTTGGTCAATACAGGAATGTTTTGGGGTTAATAATCAATAAGGGGATTTGAGTTCTTACTAGCATTGATAGAATGGCAAATCTCCATGATAGAAAGCTTGATTGCTACCGATTAATAGCGTTTGGCTATCGATAATGACAGTAATTCAAGGTACAACCTGTATTTTAATCTTTCATTGATTGTTTCCTTTTGCTATGAGCGAAATATTTGTTCGTAATCCATGGGTCACTTGTAAGGGGGTTAATGAGTAACGGCTATAACAGTATTCCATCACATTTGACTCTTTCTCAGTACGGATATATCATCTCAGAAGAAAACTACTTTCTTGTTCGCCTAATTTATTTCCATCTCCACATTTCAGATCATTATTGGATGTATTTTTCAAATGTTAGAATCTCAACCGACGAGACGACATGCCTCAAGTGCCACGTTTTCCCATGCATTAACTCGGAACAACTTTCACTAAGCTTTGTATGATATATTTGTTTGAGGATGTAATACAATTTTCCAAAATCTAGTCAGGCCCAGAGCACGGGATTGAGATACTGTGCTAGCATTACATACTGGCATAAAGCTGGCATATCCAAGTAAGCTTGTGTCCCCGCTTTGAATGGATTAGGATAAGCCATCCTGGAATTTGCGCTATCCATGAACCTGTTGCATATGTGAACAAGGATGTTCGTTTTCTACTGTTTAGTTATGTGATATCGGTACTTTTAGGTTTTGATTAGTTACCGTAGCTTTTTGAGCTTCAAGGAAAGTTTAATTTATGCTTACTCTATCGTGTACAGAACGTTCCCCGGGAAGCACATCCACAATCAAGGCACGAATCAGGAATGGTGTAGATATATGATATGTAATGATTTGAAGTCATATGTACAAAGTCGACTTCCATATATACAATTCCTCATGAAACGAGCGAGTATCTCCAATGTTAACTTTCTTCCCATGCCACATAAGATCAATAAAAGAGCGCTTTCAATTTTCCCCCACCCCCGATTTTAGTAAACGAAGGCTTCCAATTTTCCCCTTCATCATCATCATCATCATCCATCACCCACCGGGCCCTTCCCTAGCATTTGATCTTGAATCCATATATCCCTTAACCGTAAGTAGAGTTAATAGCTCCAACCTTGATGTTACTGTAGACTACATAAGCATTGGGAGAGCTTGCTTCTACTGAAGCTGGAACTCCCGATGATGTGTCACAAGTACCTCTTGGTCCACCGGCTGATGTTTTGCCAACAGGGTAAGTAGAATCGAGCCAGAGCATATTGGCATAGTAATCATCCCAAAGAGACAGCACGAGAACCATACCGGCTTCGAAAGCAGCAGACATGGAAGCAAGACCGCCATGATCGGAAAATGATGTTGGATCACCAAAAGCGGTTTTTTGAGCATCGCAGAAAGGAGTGGTGATGGAATTGCCGCTTACACCCGAGATGGTGGAGTAGGAGTTAGGAATTACTTTGCCGTCTTGGACGTAGAAACGTTTGATTTCATTGAGAGTACCAGATGCTGTACCATCGGTAGTGAGGAACTAATCGACATGTTAGTTTAATTTGTTGCCTTTACTGTTCATATTGAATGAAAGGGAATATTTCAAGCTATATTTAGCTGGAAGATACGTACCTGGGTGACGACAGTAAAGACAGAATTGGTGTCGACGGTCTTGCCTGGACCATAGAAAGTCTCATCACCCATGCGGTAAGAGTTGAAATCACATCCATCTGGATCGCAAGTACCAGCATATCGTGAAGATGAGTAGGTGCCACCGCAATCATCACCGGTACAGACAGTTTGTGTCACTGTATCGCAAGAGTGAGGAGTGACAGCAGTGGAAATTGAGTTTGCTTCCCAGATATCCATTTCAGCACAGCATGAACCGTGATTACCAACACCAGTGTTGGCGTTGTTGCTTGAGGGTACCCAGCCATCAACATTGGCCTAGTGCAAAATTCAGTCAGCTTTATCATCTTACAATACGTATACGAACTTACCTGGCCCTTGATGAACTTCATGTCACGTGGACATTGTGAATCGCAGTATCCAGTGCCATATTCGGCACCAGCCGTGTTGGTTGAGGAAATACCTCCATCAGCCGGTAGGTTAGCGAAGTAAACAGCACCGTTCAATCCGCAAGGTAGATTGGAGACATCAACATCGAATGTGAACTCTTGATTCAAGAGATTGAATGTCTTATAGTGGGTGGTGTCGGCCATGAGGTAAACTCGAGATCCAATGTTCTTGTTTGCTGATTGAGTGACGAAGTTTAGTCTCAAAGAATTTCCACTGGTCGTGATACCATAGGTTCCAGAATAGTCTGCACCTTCGAGAGCACAGTTCTGTGCACAAGTTGCATCATCTGGACACAGTGTTGCGTCCCAAGTATTTCCGGTATAACAATTTGTCGAAGTGCCTACTCCGTGAGTCCATCGCCAGTTTCCATCAAGGACAATGCTTCCAGTGTTTGTGGTACAAGATCCTTTGGCCGTACAAGATTGCCAAGTAAGAGAAGGATGAGTTTCTGTTTGATAGGTACCAACTTGTTGGCCATAAACAGCCGCGAAAAGAGAAACTAAAGCAATTCTTGACGTCATGATGAGTTTCTGTCAGATTCTTTTGTTCATGCAAATTGTAGTTGAGATGAATGGAAATTGAAGCAGGAAAACCCCTTTACTTTATAGTTTCCATCATGTACCACAGATCGTGGCTAAAAGGTCTTTCACATGGTCAGATTTCTTAACATATCCATCACATTTCTGACCTCGTCGGCGACTGGCTCAAGAGGCGCGCCGGATTGACGGTACCAAGAACCTAACATCCGCAAGAGCAATCGGACAGACGGTCCGTAAAAGAAGGCTACTTCAAGAAGTAGTGATGGAGTACATGAAAGTTTGGGTTCAGCTGATAGAGTCCTGCTAAAAAAAACTTTAGTTTTCACACTTGAGGCCCACAAACATCTCAGAGCAAATAATTACATGACAGCTAGCAATATATATCCGGAGTTGCCAACCGATTTAAATTAAAAGACGCGCAACATTTGAAGTCAGGAACAACGTGCATGCAGTTCGTTGAGCGTTTGAGATAAATTTCTCCGCCACCACCCCTTATAAACATGCACGAATCGCTGTTACAGAAAACATTATAGCCGAGAAACTAAAATTCTAATTCGGCAATCGATGTACACGATGTCGAGCTACGACAATTGGCGTGAACTCCAGAAAAAAAAGCACTCCAGCTGTCTTCCATCAATCCATCTCATCTCTTGGGAGATTAGCTCTACCAACACAAACAATTGTTGACAATGTGAGATATGTTATAAAGACTTCACCAATCTAATCGGTTGTCATGCCACCTGTGATTTTCGATTGAGAAATAGGGCTCAGATTTGTGGATCCGGAGGACACTTGTATTGACCCGAAGGTAGTTGAAGCTCCTGTGTTAATTTTGTTCCAGTGAGAGGCTTGCCGGGAGCCGGGTTTCCCCAGTTTTTCAACGTAACAACGCATGGTCATAAGATTGCCAAGTAAAGCTTGATTGGCAAAGGATAATTTATCCGTCATAATAGAAGAACTACCCCCCCCTGAAAATTGCAGTCACAGGACCAAAAATGACCAAAACACCGACAACATGAAAAGTTTAAAGAGGATTCAAGAAAAAGCGAAATTGGAAACAATCGACGAAGTGGGTCCAGCAGAAATAGACGATACCCCAAGAGTTTGTTCGTTTCCATCACCACCTTGGGCAGCAAAAGGTATCACTCTTTGTCAGATTTCACTAACAGAAGTACAAAACAAAACATCACATAGCATAACAGAACTTTGGGCCAGAAGATGCCTCTGCTAAACCGCGTCCTTTTCCATGGGGCTCCACCCCTACTTCTCCATCACTTAGACTCAGACAAAAATCTCTCAGCGTCTGTTTTACACCTAAAGATCCATCTGAATTTTCCACAAGTGCGGGGAAATCTTGAGATCGACACTGCATTCAACATTTACTGTTGTGCCAGCAGCTACCGCCGTTTGAGATTTCTGATCAGGTTCGGTCAATTATCTGCCGAATTATGTTTCTGGTGCTGCCAAATGTCAGGAATGATCAGATAATCCATAATATCTCAGTAGTTTGAAATTTATTGTCTCATACAAACCGCCGATGCTGATTCAATCAATGCATGTTGATAGACACCCGATTCTGTCATGTCATACAATTTCCATTTCAACAGGATGACACCTGCCTCTTTACTACTATATTCTTGATCCACCTCTTCACATACAACGGACCCGTCTAATCTCCTCATGGCACGAGCGGAAATCTTCGCGCACAATCAAGGAGGGTAGACACATTAAAGCCCAGCCCGAATTTTCACCGGGGTATAATAATGCGACCGTGGTTTCGTAATACTAGCCTAGGACTTGGTATTCCTGCGTTTGAGTCAATCCTTCCGTCTAATATGCCCATCGGCAAACTTGGTATTTCTATGCGCAGGTTCATATTTGGCTCCGGATTGTCCGTTGACACACCCTCCACCGACTAGGTGAACAGAATGATTCATTGAAGAGACAGGGAGCAGGCCTTGGGCCGCCCATAGATCAAATAATACCTCTAGCACTGTCTTGGAAGCTGATAGTTTTGGCCCGCATATTGCGATTGGATTTCTGATAGCATCGCTACCTTCAGGAAGATCGAATCATATGCTGCGATCGCGATAACCCTCTTGTTTCTAATCAGAGACGTGTCATTCATTTCTGATGCGGACTAAAGATTGCATTTCCGTTCAAAGGAATAATTACATCAGCCTCCGCATACTTATCCATCTCTTTATGACTAGGTTGTAATGAATATTTCTTGTAAGTTTGTTGATAGATGACAGACTTACAATAGTGCTTGAGAGCTTGTGCTTCATAAGCAGCAAGTAGTGGCGATAAAACTGTTCTATCTCCACTACTTTCAGCACCTTCACCTTTTGAAGCGTGCCTCTGTTACAAATATAAACAACAACATCATATTTAATAACAATACTGGAGAAAGTCCTGACCCGGCGCGAAGAGCCGTTGTGTTTTTGACATGAATCGAGGACGCAATTTGATGATATTTTGTTGAGTATTTGGAGACCTACGATGTGACCAGCCGCATTTGATACTATTGGTATCACCTCAGTGGTAATTATGACGTCTTCATAACAGTATGGCTTGTTGTGTTGTATTATTTCTACCCTATTCGAGAGCTACGAGAGCTTTATGCAATACGCTCGTGCGCTAGCGCGTACCTCACGTGTGCATATTCACTTTTATCCCAACAGATGTACACGGGGATGAACAATTAGCATTGACCCGGTGCAATTGATTCATTGAAGACTCGATAGCTAATTGAGAGATCTTACCAGATTTTACTGCCATAATAACAGCTTCAATGACGTCCAATTGAGCCTTCAAAGTGTGAAAAATCATGATGAAATCAGCTCTTGGCCAGATATGCGAAGTTTGAGTGTTAGTATTCGTAATCATATCTGTAGCACTAACGTTCAACATCATAACTAATTCCTTCTCTGTCCCGTAAGTTGCTCTCGTTTCGCCCATCTTTAAACAATCACTAACTATCAATCCATAACATTTCATCTCTTCGCGTAAAATTCTTCTTGCGTCCGGACTCAAACTGGCGGGTGAGTCGTCAATGACTACATCAAAGGTATTATCTAGCAGGGGTAGAGATATATGAGCCACCATAACAGCATCTGTGTCAGCTTTCATGGCTTGCCGGAACGGAACCAGCCCGTAAGCTTCCAACTCATCCTTGGTCTTAATGACAACTAGAAGTCCATATTGAGAGTCATCCGCCGTATTACCGTGACCAGGGAGATGCTCAAAGCAAGATAACATGCCGTTTTGCTGTAAACCCTTCACTTGCGATTATAAAAATCTTCTTGCAGGGTCTGGGTCATCCCAGAATGATCTCACTTCAATGAGTGAGATTCTTGGCTCCATATATGTGTCCGCAACGGGCGCGTAATACTTGCTGATGTCATGTCCCTTCAGTATTTATTGCTGTATATTCAGCAACTTTGGATGCATTTGAGTGATCACCGGTCGCACCAAAAGCCATCGAACCAGGTAGTTGTGTTGCGAAAGGCGGATTGATGCGAGCCACTAGCGAATCTCCCTGATCGATTGTGATAAAGAGTTTCTGAGAATTTCTATAAGCCTCAACCAGATATTGTAATGAAACCGTTGGCTGAAGAAGTTGCACCGTTGTTGAGACATTCCTATGAAAAGGTATGGCGGTTCCAATTTTCTAATTTTTGATGAGAGATTTGATATCTTCATTGACAAGATGACCATTGGCGGCAGCTATGAAAAGCTAATTTGCCATTAGAGTTAGCTTGGAGCTTGACTGCGCCATCATCTGTAGGGTATGTGGTCGATCCGCCCGTCCATCGATCCCATGATATTCGAAAGATTGGAAGCAGTGAAATTGGCAAGCATTGGCAAGAATTCTAGAGAGTTTACAAGGATGAACCATACCTGTCCAATTCTCTCCTTCAGCTCTTGATCTGACCATCCGCTAGTTGCTGATATGTTATACCTTGGCACCTTTATTTTCAAGTGTCTCTAGTGAAGGTTGCAAAGAGAGAACTGTCGGTGTCCTTCCATGTGATTTAATCATGAGGCTCAAAGCTTCCTGTGTAACTTCGCATTCAAAACGCTGCCCAAGGCGTTTGTGTCTGTCAATATCGTGAAATATCACGCAAATAAGAAGCCGTGAGTTAACACACAAAGGTTAAATTAAAAGGGAGGTTGAGGAGAAGAATCACGTGATGGCACCGGAGATCGGCCGAGACAACTTGGCTGAAGCCCGACGACCGAAGTGTGTCGTCTGGATACAATCACGCCTGCAGCATATTTATCTTCGGAGCCAGCCTTTGCTTTTTGATAGGGTAGCTCTTTAATCTGTAAAAGAGCGAGGCCGGGTGCAACATGATAAGATTATCTCACGAAATGCAACGCGATATTGCGTTTTGTACGACGAGAGACTAGCTAAGGCTTCTTCGAGAAATGAGAAGCACTTATAAACAACATGGCTTCCTCTAGAGAAAGAAGTCTTTCGAGACAGCCACTGCTGAGAAGAAGAGCAAGTATGGGCTCCTCTGAGGTCAACGAAATCGAAGATAACGCCATCGAAATGAGCAGCAATGGAATACATATTGATGGAACGAAGTCCGATCGCATTAAGAAGAACCTTAATAAATATGAACAATTGTTTGGTATCGATGAGGAATCATCTTGTCAGCCTACAACGTCGAAAAAGGAGTTATGGTCATATTATCTTTATTACAATGTGAGCGCCAATCTACTGTTGGGATTCTTATATTCTAATTGGCGATCTTTAGGGAGACAATGGAGTAGGGCCGCAAAGCTATTCTCAAGCCCTCTTTCAAAATGCTCTGAGTAAAGCTGGCTGGGATCCTGCCATTACACCTGCTAAAATAGGTAATTGTACCACAGGAGGCTGTGTAATCCCATGGGGCAATACCACAAGATCTGTATCTAGTGTGGTTTTGCTTGCCAATGGGATTTGCTTCACCATTATGTCTGTCATATTTGTGGCTTTTGGATCGGTTGCAGACTATGGGCATTTTGGGAGATGGATACTTCTATTTCTTACTGTTGTGGTAAGTGGCAAATTACCCCATGAAGGTTACACTGACAGATATAGTGTTGGGTTTTCCAATACGGGATGATGGCTATTACGAAGCCAGAACAGTGGCCAACGGCCATGGCTTTGTATATCATATCATACATTTCATACGGTGTTAGTATTTTCATTAATTCAGCTCAAGTGTTTGTATTAACGTTACACGGAAACAGGCTTCATTAGTGTTCTACTATGCACTGTTTCCCAGACTGGCCCGCTACATGCCTCATGTTCAGAAAGCTCGAGACGAAGAACTCAAAGAAGAAAAAATAAATCAAGATGAATATGATAGGATAGAAAGTATGGAAAGAAACCATATTAGCAATATCTCTACTGCCCATGCCAGTATCGGATACGTTCTCGTGCTAGTACTTAGCCTTTCTGTCCTGATTCCGATGCAGGGAAATTCTTTTGCTAACAACCTTGCATTATGCCTCACGAACTCATGTAAGTTTCTCTCAACTATGTATTGAGAATGATTCTTATCTAACTCACTCAGATTGGGTCGTTCTTGGCCTTCCTTGGTTCATTTTCCAACAATCACGTCCTGGGCCACCTATTCCAAAAGGCAGTTCAATATGGACCATTGGCTGGAAACAAGTGTATCTCGCCATTGTTGAAATTCGTCATCTTCCTCAAACATTCACATATCTACTTGCATTCTTCATGCTTGCTGACGGATTAAATACAACCACTACTCTCGTGTCTATTATCCAAAATGAAGTCATCTCTTTCTCTTTTCTCCAATTAACCTATCTTGGACTTGCACAAGCTGTCACCTCCACGATATCCACTTTCTCATTCTGGTACATTCAACAATATTTCGGCATTCGAACTAAACCCATGTTCATCGTCACCAACATCTTCAGTGTTTTAATTCCGCTATATGGCGTGATTGGATTATGGACTGACAAAGTAGGTTATCACCATGTTTACGATTTTTGGGTCTATAATATCGTTTTTGGATTATTTCAAGCGCCTTATTTCTCATACTCTCAAACAATGATGAGTGAGGTTACTCCAAGAGGATATGAGGGGATGTTCTTTGGGTTGTTTGGTATTACAAATAAAGCTGTACGTTAATCATGTTCTTCCAATCTCTGACGATGCTTCATGAATTTCAACTAATCCAGCAGTCTTCAATTCTTGGCCCAAACGTTATCCAAGCCATTGTCAACCATACCAATAATAACTGGATGGGATTTCCGTTCCTGTTCGCATTATGTGCTTTTGCGAGTATCATCATATGGTTCGTAGATGTTGAGAAAGGAAGAGAAGATTGCAGAATCTATGTCGCAGAGCGAAAAGCTGTCCACACGGTTAGTCGCACACTGCGCAGCTGATAACTCTTTACAACCCTAAGACATATTCTAATGCAATCATCTTTAGAGTACACAGAGACAAACCACCGGTGATACAAATGAGCAGTAGGTTCAAATGGTAAAGTGATAATTCTATGTGAAGATGTCACTGCGGATGTTTGGTGGAAGAAGAATGGTGGATACCGTCGAATGGTTTTTTTTAGTATTATTTTTAGAAATTCCGTACAGAGGAAAAGTTACGAGTCATGTGCGCATTTCTTCAGAGTTCTTTCATAAGCAGCAAAACACCAATTTATACTCTACGCTTATCTACCAGTCTGTCTTCTTTACGATACATAAATGATTTTGACCTTGCGGGGTAGTGTACATTGTTACACACGATTCCCTGTCTCAGTTTGGGCTCTACGGAAAATACAATATAATTACATGGATAGCTGTGGTTGCAAGACAAGTTTTATTGAGCGCATTATCTGTAGCGGGATAACTTTGATATTTAACGCTAAACAAGAGCTAGCAACATAGAGCATCAAACTTGACATTCACGCTTAAAGGCTAACAATAAAAGTCATTGCGCCCTCAAAATACAATATAATTACCTTAAAATATAAACAACAATCGCCTATTAAGAAAAAGTATCTCAGATGTTGTAACTAGATCCTTTGACGAATGTTTTCTGATGATACATACATTCAAAACTGTAAAAGCGACAAGCTCATTAATATATGCAAACAGATAATTCCATCCCGTAACAATAAATGTTTCCCACAATCCTAATCAATACAGTTAAGTAATCTATTGATGACACGCAGCCACGAGTAGGTGCATAGACTGACGGGACACTTTTCAACCTTCGAAGTCTTTAACAAATTCATTCTTCAATGGTGAGATATCAGTCAGAATGTATCTTTTATCTCTAATGAATCATTGTGATAATTCTTAAGATATATAAACCATTATTCTAAGAGATATTCTTAAGTCCAATCTTGCAGTGTCCCGTTAGTCTGTATACCCACTGGTGAGCTACCTCCGATAATCACATGATATCCCCTTAAAATTCTGACCCGCTATTTCCATCCTATCCAACCTCAATCTCTCTTCCTTTCGTCCGAAACCCCAGCGCACCTACAACATCCACGCCATCCCACCAAAACAGAAAACACAGCTTAAACCCCAACTCGGAATCCAATCCAGATAAGCGAATGAGAAAAACCTCCGAGAATTTCCCCTCTACAAACCAAACCATCGTCAAAGCATCGCAATGTCCACGCCCAAAATATCCCACGTCTCGGTAAAAAAATGGGGAATTCTCGGTATGTGGCAGTGCGATCACGAAGATCAGATCAGATCAGATCATGACTCGATAATTGACGAGAGAAATCATGAGATTTTTTTTTTCATCCTAGCTTTGCAATTACACCAAGAGTTTTCGGATATGAAACTTGCGATTTTCGGGGCTTGGTTTTTTTTTTCTTCTTCTTTTTCTCGGGTTGAGACAGGGGGATTTCGGGTATGCTTCGGTTCATCATATATGTCTGCGTTTGAGTATGAGTATATAAGTCTGGATGGATATATAGATGTAGATAGATAGATAGATGGATGGATGGATAAGTATATATACTAGCTTCTCCTCTCTTTTAAAAATTTAGATATACAATTCCCTATTCAATCTCTTCAATTTCCGGATTAAAAAGAACTGTCCTTGCCAATCTCCTTCTCATCTTCTCACCTCCTCTCCTCACCTCACCTCACATCACCCCATCACCATACCTCGAGATCAAACCTCCAAACTTACACACCCATATAATCCACTATCTCTCAACCACTCAAAACCACCCTCCAACAACAAAACCAAACTCCCAAAAAACAGACCATGGCCCTCACCCTCAATTCCATCTGGCGCTCCCTCAAAAAGCCCTTCTCGGCCCTCCACTTCGAGCTCAGCTACCCCGAGAGCGCCAGAACCGGCAATGGCCCCGCGGATTTTTTCACCCCGCCTACCAGAACCGAGAGTCAGACGAGAGAGTGGGAACGGAGGATGATTAGACGGTAGATTCCAGGAGATGGATCACTAAATGAGTGCGGGAATGTTTCCAGTCAGGGATGAATATAATTGAGATATGAGGTGTTAGGCTGATCCAAGGGAAAGGAGATTGCTCTGGAAGTGATTAGATGGGACGCGGTATAGATTTATTCTGGTGTTCAGATGTTATTAGTTTGAACAAAATGTAGGGCAGGAAGGACTCTCGAATAGGAGAAACAGCACACAACAGGACATGGACAGGCGCATTTGAGAACACCACTCCCCTTTTGCTTAACCGCAGAATAATATCTCCGCTTAATATTAATATCTATTCCATCCCATCATTAAATGCTATTTCCACATTCCATGACCATCCCAACATACAGTCCTTACTCCACTCTATGCAAACTCAACATTTTCCTTTCCTTTCTTTTCGTTTTCATTCAGTCCCCTCTTCATCCTATTCCTCCATTATCCACCAAAATCCATCCTCAGAGCAATCGTAGGTTCTCTTCCACCCTCCTCATCCTCATCCATCTTCCCCCTTCCACCCTCTCTACCTTTAACCAGAACACCCTCCATAAATCCCTTCTGCTCTGCCGTCATTCCCCCAACTACAGCTCTAAAAGCTGTTGGATCAGCCGCCGCCATCTCAAGCAATCTCGCATTAGTCTCCTTCCAAACTTTCTCTCCGTCGCCATTCGCACGTTTCAATAACGTAGGTATGACTATCGACATAGCTACTGCTCTTTGTTTGCCATCAAGT
This sequence comes from Botrytis cinerea B05.10, assembly GCF_000143535.2. Lineage (NCBI taxonomy): Eukaryota > Fungi > Ascomycota > Leotiomycetes > Helotiales > Sclerotiniaceae > Botrytis > Botrytis cinerea. The sequence goes on along the minus strand of NC_037325.1, from coordinate 1,437,318 downwards.
GAAACGACGAATGCTGTTACAGCATGTAATGTTAGAGCTCTGGCGTTTTCAGGATCTTCACTTGCAGTATTTGTACTGAAGGTAATCAGAAGGGGTAAGAGATAACGCGCGATGCTTTGATCTGCTGCTGTTTTGGGATTCGTGAGAAGGAGACTGCGAATGCAATTTGCTGCTACTTTTGCGGTCTATGAAATCATGTTAGCAGAGTTCACCCCTCAAGGGAAAAGTATCTTACCATTCGATCACTCAAGCAATCTACGACTTCATCCAGGAAACGAGTGACAAGAGGATCGCTAGCAGATAGATGATTTGTGCCACTAGTAAGCAACAATGTTGAAGCAAGAAGAGTATTTTTGACACATGGTAAAGATACTTCTGTCTCTCGCTTTTGGGCGTTCATATATATCGATAAAAATCGTTTGAGACAACCTTGTAATTGTATGATGCTAGTGTTGTGCTTTGGGTTTTGTATTTTGTACGATGCGGAGACACTCGTGATGAATCGTTTTAGTATTGGGAGCGACTGAGGGACTACCACGGCTTGGCAACTTCCTGTTCCAAGGATGGTAGCAAATATATGGATAATACAAGCATGCAGATCTGTTTTGATAATCGATGGGAACACTTCGGCAGCGTCGACCAATGCGTTGAGAGACACTCTGACCAGAGAAACAGCTTCATCTGTTAGTGGATGACGAGCCGGTTGCTGTGCTTCAATCAAGTTTGGTAGCAGACCAGCAAGTACCAAAACAATAATTCTAGTAAGTTCAAAAAGTTGCTCGATATCCTCCGACAGATCCTCACCCTCAGCCACGTCCGCCTTGGTGGCCGACGGATGAGAAATGCACAGACTTCTTGCGATTTGCACAATAACAGTTTGAACATCGAGTCCTTCGGTGAGAACAAGTCGATCTAGTAGATCCATAGTTTCAGAGAATATCGCCTCTCTATATATCGCATGCCCAGACACGCTAGGATGCAAGATTTTCTTCAAAGCCTGCAAAATTTCGAGTGTTTGTCCCTTTGATGCTAGGGCCTCACTCCCAGGTTTAGCAACGAGTGCTTCAAAAGCAATTCCGAACAAAACGAAGAAAAACGCGACTGGTTCGTCTCGGTAGTTGATATCATTCCCTTTAGAATTTCCATTTGTTGAAGGAGCATCAGCTTCCTTACCATCTAGAGCATTGAACACGAATTCACTGTCCTGTTCAATAAGACTAGCGATAGCGTCAACGAGCTTAAGCCATGAATCTTGATAAAACCTCAACAAAGTCTCTCGATTCAAGGCAGAATAGATACTATCTAAACTGCCAGACAATGATGGAGGACCTAAGCTCATCGAAATATCTGGCTCAAATCTTAAACGTGCAAATTCTCTTAATGAAGCAAGCCATAATGGAGTCAATGTACCAATATATGGTTTGAGGACATCGACAAGATACTTTTGTTCGGTGCTGGCTACTTGTAACTCAGCCCAGGCAGAGAAAACTGCCATCTTGACCATGACCTGAGCATTAGAACTGAGACCTTTAAGATCTCCAATAGATGCGACTTCAGACTCTGTCGAGAAATTCTCCAATGCAGTCACCAAGGTTTTGAGAATGCGACCCATTCGATCAACATCGGTAACAATACCAGTAGCAATGAAAGCCGCACAAACATTGACAGCCTCAGAAGCTAATTCAGGTGAGGAGTCAGCAGCAAAAGCTGGCGTAAGAGCAGAACTAATCTGAGCTTGGTATTGCTCTAGAAGTGGCGCCTCGGCGAAATCAGGATCTGGTGTATGACCAAACATCTTAAGCACTGCATCGATTATTTTTAGACCCCAGACTCGAAGCTCCACAACGTTGGATGTAGAAGCAGAAAACGCCATTCGAATAACATCGGCAACCCTCTTTTGTAAAGCCACTTCCGCAGATGAACTACCGTTAGCTGTTAAATCCTTACTAACCAATGTAAAGATTTCTCCCAAACAGCTCATGGCAAATGTTCGAACCTGCCATCTAAGTGGCTCTTGACCCGCAGCAGGGGCATTCGTATCTTTGGTCATACCAGAAGCAGCTGCGAAACCTGCTACTTCTTCATCTTGCAAATCAGGCATGGCACTGACCTTTGCAGATACTGCCGTAGAATCTTCTGCTTTTGGTCGTGTCATTGATAGGACTGTTTGGCACCTTTGTAGCCATCGTGGAGTTTCTGTCAGACAGGATTGTTGTAGCCAATTCCGGATAACATTTCTGATACCATCATGTGCAGGGTCTGAATCTAAAGCCAGCCAAAGTTGGTCTTCAAAGCCCGTCTCGGCCGCTTTCACAACATCTTCGGAATTGCGCTTCATAAGATTGTACAGACCGTCAATGGCGATGTCTCTCAGTAAAGAAATATCAGATTTGAGATCTTTTTGGAGAAGAACAACATAATCTACGAATTCCATATGACCTGGAGCATATAGAGCCAGATGTTCTTGACATTTTAGACTACCAGCCAAGACTAGAATGTTTTCCTCTGCACCAAACTGACCTACCATAGTAAGTATCAGGTCTCGAGCTTTGGTCATATCCTGAAGATCAGGGCCAAGAACATTGACCAAAGAATCTATACAACGTGTAATAACAGCAGTTGTAGATAATTCCAGTTCTAGATTTGAAGTAGCCAGGGAAGAAATTTCCTCGTTATGTGTGTCCGAGACATATAGTTGACACAGCATGCCAAGCGTACTCGATACATAACCCGAAAATGTTAAACCAGCTGATTCAGCGACACGTGATAGTGACTCGAGTGCCCAAATATGAACAGTTGGATGTGGATCATTACACAAAGACATTAAAATTCCTAAAATCGTCTTCAAGTGAAAGCCTGCCGCCATTCCTCCGACTTGAGAATGGATGCACCCAAGTGCCATTGCGCAACCAGCTCTGGCGCTCGGCTCACGGTTGCTCACAATGGTATCAATGAGGTGTTTAATTTCCAAGTTGGTATATGTGTTGCCGGAAATATTGCACTGTCGAGCTAGAGACTCATAGCCAATGTTGCGTACATATTGATCTTGGTGAACAACAAATGACCTAAGAATTTCTTGCATGAGCTTCTCCACAGCGGGGTTTGTGAGGTCACCGGGGGGAGATGATGTCTCTTTCACAGCCACCTTCAGCGCGGAAAACAAGGCAGTCGCAATGTTGACATTAATAGCAGCCTTGCGTCCAGGGTCTCTTTGAAGCGCACCAGTGGATAAAAACGTAGCAATTTGTTCTAGTATACTCTCCTGAATTTTGGGAGGGGTGATTGGGAAAGCGATTGCGAATAACCTAATAGCGATGTTGACGACTTCTGTAGCGGGCGGATCTGGTAGACTATCTTCTTTTTGGATATCGCCCAAATATAGCGAAATCGAGTCGTGCTCAAGGGAGCTACAGATAGGAGATAGCAACACATTTGATATGTCGATATCTGATCCAGTTTCTTTTATCCAGTCATCTTGAGATCCGTTTTCTTGTTCAGAAGACAGCTTTTGTACGTTGAAGCCTCGGACAAGGCCTGTGACTCCAAAGCCAGAATTATCCCCAACGTCCCAAACTGTTTCGAAATTACCTGCTGAGCTCGCAATGGATGTAGATAGGGAACTTGGACTATAGTTTTCAGGATCGGCAAAGAATGACACAGCAAGCGTGAGAAGATTTGATTGTAGTAGTGCTTCACTTCCGCCAACTGGACTAAGCGTAACCAGTCGCGCATAACATTGAAGGACGCGACGCTGAACCATCAAATCAAGATCTTGCAATTGCAATGATGGAGTCAATCGTTGTGTGACATCATCCGACAACTTTTTAGATGGGAGACTCTTCAAAAACGCCGAAGTATTTGTAAGCATGGCAGCAATTCGCTTAGAAACGTCTGCAGTCAGAAGGCGGCTGTTGAATTGTAGGAACGCCAGAATAGAGCCAAGGGCACATTCTCTGACGTGAGTGAGAAAGGAGGATTCGAGAAAGCTTCGTTGAGAAGTATTGTCCTTTGCAAGAGGCTTTGGCAATGCATTCTTCCATAGTAAAAGTAACTGAGATAAATGAATCTTCACAAAATTTGGTCCTAACGACATCAACCCACCGATGAGAATCCAAGCCACCTGGATCTGAGTGCTTGAGACACGCAATTCGGATTTACTACTTGACTTGAGAAGGTTAGTCGCGAGTGAAAGGACGCGACTATTGACATCAACTGAGCCGTAAAGCGGTTGTAAGTTTGCTGTGCTAATCATGGCAGACAATCCATTGGCATATCCCACACATCGCCTTGGCGAGTTTCGTCCTGTGTTTAACAAGTTCAATTCTCGGTTGACGCTGTTCATACAAATAGTGAGACATGGCAAAAGTTGCTGCGGGCAAGCCAATGTAAACGTTCGTAAACAATAAGATGTATATATTTGAACTGTGTAACTCGGATGTTGAAGGACTTGCAGTAGCCCATCCCGACAACCTTCGGCAATTACATTCGCAGCGGATCCCAAAGTCTTAATCAACGATGCCAATGCGCTTAGAGTGGCAATAAGTGTATGCTTTGATGGCTCGGCTCTCTCTTTGATAACTTGGGGATAGTTTTTAAGAATGTCATTGACCAAGGACTTTGCAGCGTCCAATTGACCAGATTCGCCAAGTATGGAGTGGCCGACAACATCTTCGAGGATGATTTGCACAAACTTACGTGTGCTCAACAAACGATATCTATTACAGGTGATGTTTGCGTGGCTTAGAAGTTCCACGGTAAGATGGTCCACAATCTGCATGTACATCGTCTCGACCGTTCTTTCACTCATACTTTTGAATATACGACTGTAGCAGACAGCTATTCCGGCACGAGCTCTGTTAGTTGTAGATATTTTGATATACTGATTCGATAATACTTTCAGTATTTCTTGTAGTGTAAGAACGAGTATTTGACTTTTCTTGTTGCCGGTGGGAGTCCCAGGCCTCGATGGCATTTCATCGTCGTCAAGCCCCGGTCCAGCTATTACGGATGAACGTTTATTGGTATTCGTCCTTTTGATCTTCTTGATTATTGGCATATCGTTATCCCGTGGTGGTTCCTCAGAGTGACTCTTCACTAATGCCTCTGCCAAACATTCTGCTGCGGCCTGTCGAACCAATGCGCTGGGCGAATCTATAGTCTTGAAGATCGTCGACTTTAAACTTTCGAAATCGCTAGAATTATCGTAGTACTGCGTGTTCTTACACAGACTCCTCAAGCATTTGCATGCAGCAATCTGGACCAATGCCGACTTCTCACTCGAAGCATAACTCCTTGCTTGCTTCCAGATGTCCTTTGCGATCGTGTCGTCCATACTTGTCGCAACCATTCCTACAATCTTGCTCGCAGCTTTGAATATCGCCGCTCGTAGGCCCGCATTGTTTTGCGCTGACTTCAACAACTTAAGTATAGCACTGCATGCCAAAGAATGTAATCCAATTGCGCTGTCCCCAGCGGATGCGAAGACATCCCCTAAACAGTAAACAGCTGCATGTTTCGTCCTGAAATCCCCATCCGTCTTGGTCTTCCCATTACTGATGATTGTAACCAGATCATTAATGGTTTCGAATAGCAGTTTCCTGTCCCCTTCCCCTAGCACATGTGCGAAACATCGTCCCAAATTATTTCGAATGACTCTCGTAGGAGGGGGGGCTGCGAGGTTGAGGATTTGAAAGAGTTCTTTCTTGAGGTAAAGCTGTTGGGCGGTACAGTCGTCTGGCTCCAAGCCTTCCACATGTCTCGTGAGCGTCGAAACAAAATTGAGGAGATACAAGTCTTGTTGTTCTGATGGGAGAGATTGGAGCTTCTTGATGTCTAGCTCGGGGGTAGGCGATGGCTCTAATCTGCCAGGAAGTTCACTTGAGCCATTATTAGAGCTTGGTCGAGCTGTCGATGACATTATTTAATATCCGTTGTATCTGTTGTGTTCAATGTCCGTGTGAAATCTGGACATTTGTGGAGTGGTTCTGGCCTCATTGCTGGCTCCTTTACTTGTACCAATTTACAGAGGTGTTCGCGATGATGATCGACTCTCAGCCAATCGGAAGCCACAGCAATATTTATTTTCAGAGCTCAATTCCCAAGTCCCAACTCACTATTAAATTTCATCTTCGGTATGACAAACATGCCGGCATTCTCTAGAGGTCTTAGACCTTTCCTTCGAACCGATTATATCTGTTCGAAATGTCTACAATTTTCCACTACGTCAGCGGCATCTTCAGGTCACAATCGATGGTCGAAAATCAAGCATGACAAGGGTGCTGTGGATGCAAAAAAGACAAAGGCTCGCTCTATCATTGCGCATGATATTGCGCTGGCTGTAAAATGTATGTTTTCTGGTGCGCCATTCACGTTGCTAATGATACTCATCTACCATTCAAGTACATGGCGCCGATCCATACATAAATCCAAGACTGGCGACTGTCCTAGCTGCTGCGAAGAAAGGTACATAACGGGGTACATTCCCTTCGACTTCGACATGTGCATACATATACTTACAATGCCATAGCTGGTTTCCCAAAAGCTTCTATGGAGGCCGCCATAGCCCGCGGACAAGGAAAATCTACAACTGGAGCTGCGCTGCAGAAAGCAACGTTGGAATGTATAATGCCGCCACAAGTTGCCATGATAATCGAAGCCGAGACGGACAGCGTTAATCGTACTATGATGGACTTGAGGCATCTGGTCAAAACCCATGGAGGAACTGTTACACCTACTGCATATCTATTTCAAAAGAAAGGATGCGTTACGTTCGAGAAAGACGAGAAAAATCTAGGCGTAGATGATGTAATGGATGAGGCAATCGAAGCAGGAGCAGAGGATTTAGAAGTCGACGACGAGGGAAATATTGTCGTTTGGACGGAACCGAATATGGTAACAGTAGCCGGAGACGCTCTACAGAAGAAATTCGACATCAAAATCGGAAGTTCGGATATCCTGTGGGATCCGAATGAAGACACAAATGTGCCAGTCGACGCAGGGGAGGCCACGGATAGACTTATTGCTTTCATTGAGTCTACAAGAGATAACTCCGATGTTCAAGGAATATATGCGAATGTGGTACAGGGAAACATTGACGACGGGAAATGGGAAGATCTGATCAGTGGATTGGATTGATTGAGAGGGGTATTATATTTGGTTGAAACGCATAGAAACGTAGAATGTAGACTAGATGTACAGTAGGAGGGATTTGCACTACAGCAGAAAGCATCCCTCACCCCTCCGCCATAATTCAAGAAAGATTGAATAGTTTGGCTCCATCCTTTGAAACTCCGAGCAAAATATGCAAGTCCTCTGCCGGTCCTCTACCGGCCCCGTAACACTTTCCGCATGTGTGCTCATAGAACGCCAGCCTGCCTTGTAGTCCATTTTATACCAATATCGTCGCATGAAATTCTCTGTCTTCGACTTTCTTCGTATGCCACCTTTCTATTGTGGCATTCTTCCTAGCCGTCTTCTTCCTTATTTCTCCTCGCCGTTTGATCCATTGGCACCCCGCACCCTCTGCTCTCTCAAGTAAAGTCTCTTCTGCCTCAATCTCTCGAGCTCTGATTTAATCTCCTCCCTCTCGAACGGGATACGATTGGTCTGGTCAACTCTTGGCCAGAAGTCCGGAACCGAAAATCTTTGGTCGAGATTTGTGCCATAGTAGTACATGATTGCGATTGGGAACATGATATACATGCCGAACTATCAAATTGTCAGATCATTGTCCATGGAGGGGCAGTTCAAGGTGGCGATAAGACTGGCGACAGGAGTCATTGGGAATGGTATTGGTAATGTTTACCTTGAACACTTCGAGATTGGGGCCTCCCATGATTGCAATATGTGGTCTAGTATTGCGATATAGTGAGTCAGTCTATTAATGTGGACGTCTTCCCTTCCTGCAGTTCAATCGAAGCTCGAGATAAATTCCATAAAAAATCATGCGAGTATCGAGACTTCACAATCGGCCAATCATATCGTGCAAATCTTTGGTGACAAACGATGGATGATGGCCACCAGTCGACGAAAATGTTTCTTCTAGCTTTGATGGTTAAATGTTCTTATTTATGATATGTAGTCAAAGGTGTCAATATGCCCTTCAATTTATTTACAATACTCATTCCAATATTGTCCCGTACTTTGCCTTCTGGTTGGTATGTTCTCCTCCAACTGCAGGCCGTGAGGCTTTCCGAACCTCTGATGGCATTTTCAAACCACCGAGGCAATCGGCTACCCCACAAATGAGCTTAATAGCTCGCTGGGTCCCCATGATCTGGACTATTCGGGATCCATTCGTGACTTTCTTGATATTATCACCGTCGGTTGATTGTACTCGTGTTATGCTTTTTTGACAATACCATTCTTCACTTCTAAATCCAACAATCACTACGGAAGCATTCAAAATGGCTCAGAACGAACCAGTAACTCTGGAGTACAAGGGCAGAATCGCAGTTATCACTATTGATAATGAGAAGAAGCTCAATGCTTTGACTCAAGATGGCTATTATCTCATAGCTAAATTCATGAGGGAAATTGCTACCCATGATGAAGTTTTCGTCACGGTTTTAACAGGAAAAGGTGTGTTCTGCAATATCAATCGTGAAAGGGGTCTTGCTAATTTAGACTCGTAGGACGGTACTTCTCAGCGTAAGACTCCTCCACTGTTCAGTAGTTGCCAGTCATTGATCAATGCATAGAGGGGCCGATGTATCTATCAGTAGAGAAAAGCCTGTTGGAACTGATCTAGCTCGACATTGGCTGACTAGCTTCGTCGCGAATAACCTCAACATAACCAACGCATTTTATACACACCCAAAAATTCTCATCACGGCTCTAAATGGTCCAGCAGTTGGACTTTCGGCTGCTTTGATTGCCTTTTCCGACTTCATATACTGCACGCCTCAGACCTTCCTTTTAACCCCCTTCTCTAGTTTGGGGCTCGTCGCAGAAGGGGGAGCTTCGAGAGCTTTCGTCCAACGGTTGGGAATCAGCAAAGCAAATGAAGCCCTTATCATGAGTAAGAGAATCACTGCCGAGGAATTGCTGCAAGTTGGGTTCGTGAATAAGATTTTCGATGTTCAAAAGGGAGAGACCGAGAAATTCAAAGAGTTGGTATTCGAGGAGATAGATAATCGGTTAGGAACGCATTTAATCGGCGATAGTTTGATTAAGATCAAGGCTTTGATCAGAAAACCAGAGAGAGATTTGCTTGACGCACAGGGTGTAGCGGAGGTGTTCGGTGGACTTGAACGATTTGCGGCTGGCATACCACAAGAGGAGTTTAGAAAGATCGCAAGTGGTGAGAAGAAGCATAAGCTGTGAATATTTGAAACTTAGAATGTATAGGGAAAGGAATCGTGAGGGTATATGTCTAACCTTAAACATTCATACCAACTGATGTAGGACCCCAGCCCAATACAAATAATTAAAACCATTTATATCCCAACGATAAGTCCATTCGGAAGACCAGCTCTCTGACTGCGCAACGCCCCAAATAATTGTTCATATGTAGTCGTGTTGTAGCTTTTTAGTATGTCGTCTTTTCGCACTCATATATCAGATGGAGCTGCAGGTCCTTCGCCATTCTTTTCCATTGCAGCTCGTTGTCTCTCTTCTTGCTTCTGCCAGTGGCCACCCTCCTTGTAATCCTTAGAAATGCCCAAGGCACTCCTGAACTTCTTGTCTTGCTTGATCTTTGCTTCTGCCAATTCATGTACTTGATGCATCTTTAGGCCTTTCCTACTTGGTCCATTACCTCTTTCCATCTCCTTCAATAGCTTCTTTCGTAATGCCTCTTCCTGTATTTCAATTTCTTCTTCATCGAGTCTGTATGCAGCATTAGCTTATGGATGGCTGATAATGTGTTCAAAAACGTACCCCTCTTCCTCTAATTTGTCGCGCAGTTCAAACACCTTGACCTCGACTTCTCGTTTTCTATCATGCTCAAGGATCCCTTTATCTGGTTGTCGTTGTCTATGTCTGAGACTGTCGATATCCGTAGGATATGGTTTGCCTTGATCGCGGGGTTTTATGTGCGCAAGATTTCTTTGGACATAACCTGAAGTTCCACTTCCTCTAGGTGTTGTAAGACCGACGTTGGAAGACATGATTGCGAAATGCTCAAATTGTGATGTCGGTTGTTCTTTTTCCAGTTGACTGCCGGGTGATGAGAAAGCGGGTGATGAGAAAGCTGGTGATGAGTGGAGTGGAGAACAATCAACAAATCCTTGCTATTGCAGGCGGTCTACAGCTAGCGTGGCAGAATCTTCCAAAAATATTGATTGCCCCTCGATAAGATGGAACGTTGATGTGAAGGGATCTCTCTGACTCACAGCATATACATTTTTCAGATATCATCATCTCTTCTACGTCTTTATATCAATTCTAATCCATCTACACAGTCAAAGTTCTGTATGGAAAATGCCAGCTCTCAATAATTCAGAAGCTGGAACCGCTGAGGCAGAACCCCTCACTAGACTCCCTTTCGAACCTATCACTAAATCTCACATTTTGAACTGCTCATACGACAATTGGCATGCAAAGTATGGTTTTTGCTCCAAGTTGTTCGTCGGAAAATTGCTGACATATATCAAGATATCGGTCCTCAACTCTCAAATCTCGAATCATCCCTCTCACTTCAGAGTTCCTTTCATATCTACGGGAAGATGGCATAGTTCTTCCATCTGAGATTGCTACTTTTCCTCCACCAGAAACATACAACAACAATTCAACCAGTGATGGCTGGGATGAAGATACAGACACGGGACCTGACCCCTCAGAAAAATTCTCGGAAATTCACAAGCAAATACAAGAGACAATTGCAGAACTTGATGGATCAGTGGTTCCCAAGCTCAACTGGTCTGCTCCAAAGGATGCCACGTGGATCAGTTTAAAGCAAAATAGTATGGAATGCAATACACCAAACGACATTTACCTCCTCCTCAAATCTTCCGACTTCATCACCCACGATCTAGAACATGCTTTTGATGGTTGTGCAGAGGATCCTTCCATTACGAAGGAAAGTACACAATATGTTTTAGTTTTACGGAAATGGTTTAAAGTTAATCCATCATGCGAGTTTCGATGCTTTGTACGGGATAGAAGAATTATTGGCATATGCCAAAGAGATTTGAACTATTTTGAGTTCTTGTTTCCTCTCATTCCAACTCTGAGAGAAGTCATCCAAGAATACTTTGATAAAACTCTCAAAGATACCTTTCCGGATCGTAACTTCTCCTTTGATGTTTACCTACCGGATCCATTTGATAAAGTACGGCTAGTGGACATAAATCCATGGGCTCCTCGGACGGATCCACTCCTGTTCTCGTGGCTAGAACTACTCACTCTTTCCGTACCTTCGCCATTACTTGGTGTTGCAGATTCATCATCAGTGCCGCCATTGCCTGCTCAAAGTAGTGATGAGGATGAAGGAACTGATGATGTTGAGGAACTTGGATGGATGCCCGAGTTTAGATTAATAAAGAAAGATGACCCGGAAGCATACAGCTTTTCAAGTCCACAATACAGCGCACACAAGATGCCACAAGAAGTGGTGGAAGCTGGTGCAAGTGGAGAGGGCGGTATGAGAGAATTCGCGGATAATTGGCAGAGGATGTTGAACGGTGAGCTAGAGATGATGGGAGCTGGAGAAGATAGCGATGACGATGACGATGACGATAAGACGACAAGGTAGAGACATTTTTTACTTGAAAAGGACCACAATACTAATAAGTATCTTTGTCATCAAGATGTGTTATATCTACTTAGTTTGAAGGGGCGAGAATCTGAAATTATCATGCACCGAGGCGTTTTACTTGTGGGGCAAATGTGTAAGATCCAGATTCATCGGGAATTCGGGCTTCCCCACAACGATGATTTAATCGCAACAATCTTTGGTGGGTCAAAGAGCAATATCTTTGTAATTCAAGATGGAATTGAAAATTTCCATCTTTTGTTTTTCTTTTTTATTATATTATACTTTCTTTTCCAAATTTCGTATTCCTCTTTCCTCATCTTCTCGTTCTCGAATCAATCATGTCACTCCCAACCATTAACAAGCAATGGACTACCCAACAGTCCGGTCTCCAAAATCTCACTCTAGGATCATCTACAGTTCCAACACCAGGAGATGGACAGGTTCTCGTCAAAATCCACACTGTGGCTCTCAATTATCGAGACACTGAAGTGATAATGGGCCTCTACAATCACCACAAAACTACCGGCAACGAGACCTCGTCTCTGGTTCCATGTTCCGATATCTCTGGAACAATTGTATCATCCAAATCTTCAAAATGGAAGTCTGGTGATCGCGTACTTGCAATCTTCAATCAGACACATATTCGTGGTCAAGTGACTGGAAAGGATATGGCTAGTGGACTAGGATTGCCTACTGAAGGTTGTTTGCAAGAATACCGTGTCTTCGATGCTGAGGGTTTGGTCAAAAAACCAGATTATCTTACCGACGAAGAAGCTTGTACATTACCGATTGCTGGAGTAACAGCTTGGATGGCAATCAATGGCATGAGACCACTTGGACAGTCAGCCGGAAAGGGGGAAACAGTATTGATTCAAGGAACCGGAGGAGTAGCAATCAGTGGATTGCAAATTGCCAAAGCCAGCGGCATGGAAGGTAAGATCAACGTCTCGTCACAACATTTCAGGCAATTAAAATTTATTTAGTAATCATAACTTCCTCTTCCGACGCAAAACTCGCTCAAGCCAAAGCCCTCGGCGCAGACCACACAATTAACTACCGCACCACACCTATCTGGTCTGAAGAAGTAATGAAAATCACTCAAAATGAGGGCGTTTCCAATATCTTCGAAACGGGTGGTGCCCTAACGCTTCGCCAATCATTCGATGCTATCGCTTTTGGTGGACTAATCAATGCTATTGGTTATCTCTCCGGGAAAGAAGATGACAATGCAGATCGCACAAATACCAATGTTCTTGCATTGAGAAGAAACGTTACATTGAAGGGGATCTTGAATGGACCAAGAGAACGATTTGAAGAAATGTTGAAGTGGTATGAGGAAAAGAAAGTTAGACCAGTAGTCGATAGGGTGTTTGGGTTTGAAGAGGCGAAGGAGGGATTGGAGTATTTGTTTAAGGGGGGCCATTTTGGAAAGGTGGTTGTGAAGGTTAGCGAGTAGCATTTCAATAGCCCTAAAAGCTTGATCGACATACATCTAGTTAATAGTCAATTAACTTCTTGATCAAAACAATATTTTACTCACTTTATCTTTTCACAATTCTGCTTTGAGCTATTGTTAGTTTAACCCTTGTTTATCTTGCTACTGAAGTGATTATATATCATGCGAGCACCGTTGAACTGTTGGACGTGAATTCGAGACTTGGGAATTTCGTTTGAGAAATCTACACGAAGGAATCCTGAATGGTCCATTGAAAGGGTACATTTGGGGAGTCATTTTGACAAAATTTCTTCTGTTGCGGTTACAGGACAACATTTCTGAGTAAACAACTGGAAGAAGCCGTGGATCTAATTCCGTTCGAGCTTAGAGGTAGGTCACTTTTCACGTCATATTTCAATATTTTAGAGCGTTACCAATATCAGTTTTATCACTAATCTGGTTTTGGTAAAGATTTAGATCTAAATCATCCTCATCCTTTTTTATTTTCAAACTCTAAACGAACTCTCTAGCAACCGGATATAATTTTACCAAACTCCTTCACTATACAATCTAGATAGCAATATTTCTTTTCCCATTGATCTCCACATCATCCGTCCTTCTGATATTCCAAAATACTCGTATAGCCAAAATTCCTATAATATTGCCTTGAAACCTTCGTTTCGTTTAACGACGTCTTCCAGGCTCGGAACCGGAACCCGTGCCTTTTGTATCAGTGCTCTTTTTCCCCTTGGCTTTATTTTTATCTGCTACGAAAGTACCCGGATCCATCTCTTCTAACACGGGTTGTTTGCCTTTCGAGTAGTTATATCTCAAGCCATTAACAGCATCTTCGGTTGTAACACGACTTCTTGATGAGACAAATCCGGCACCATCTAAGTCCCTGATAACGGTTTTTCTATGAGAAAAGATTAGTTTGGTGGTTTTTGAACTTATATTATGCGTCACTCACACCCAGTGTCTACAGCCCAAGCCGCTGCGAGCAAGCTGATACTTGTCACGCCCATTATTATAGACGAGCTGTAAAATTTGCCCAACTTTTAAACCTTGACTGGTAGCTGTGAGATCGAAGTCTCTTAGTGAACTGTTTGTTTGTTGGTACCTGCAATATGTGGCTTGAAATGTGCCCATTGTAGCGTCTGCTCCTAATTTCGTCATGTTAAGGCGAACTGATTAATTGATGTGAGAAGGTAGATCGAGGCATGGTTTCCACTGCGATCGTCGTCTTCGAAGAACTTGCCTGTGGTATGAATTGTTACACGAATCGCGATGACATCAAGATCTTAGTCACGATCCTCGATTTTACGAGTAGCCGAACTTGACTGTCCGGGTTTTGTGCTTGAACTTGATGGCTTTGTGGGCTTTGTAGACTTTTTGGGATTGGCAGGGTTACTGGAAGACATTTGAAGTTAGGTCTGGAGGAGTGAGTGGTAGTTATTTGTTGTATGAAGTTTGATGTGTGTTTAGTTTTTATGCTGCTTGTGCTTTTGATGGCAATACTGGCTTGGGGAGCTTCTATACAAAGACATTTTGCATTGTATTTATAATCAATTGGGAAGATACTACGTAAGATGCTGCTAACTATACAACTTTCATTGTACAATCAAAGGGACACCAGGTGGTTGTTATGGTACATAGCCCGACGACGACCTGAATGGTATCTGGATGGATTTGTGTAAGGCGGAGTTGCTATGGTTTGCACTATGAATCTTACACCGTGTGGAAACAAATCACTGAAGTTATAGGAGATAATCACTATCGATACCTGTGTTAAACGAAGTAGGCTATCAAACAATCAAAACTGCACAGTCGTCAAATACGAGCACTCAACTTTGATTTGACAATAGGAAAGACTTAGATCCATTGCAATAGTCTTCAGTATCCAAGAATGGATACAATAACCGGAAGAGGTTTTTTCCGATTTCATACTGTACTTTCTAATACTTTCCAATATTGAAAAATAGACGCGATGCTTAACTGCATGTATGAGAAACGGTTCCGCTTAGTCGATCATCAAGTCCCGCTTAGCCATATGGTTTTCTCCTCACGTAAATCTTATTACTAGTGTTTGAATTCGTATATTTAACGGAGTATGAAAAGCGTAGCTATTTTAATAACGTTGTTTACGGTCGTCTAATATATTGTATTATCACTCGGGCTAGTCGCGCCTCAAGACCGGACTAGATATTTAGCGAATTTCTCTGCCAAAATAAATTCAAATTTAACCACTTCGAAATACAAATCAAACTCAACTTCATAATTTTCTCGACAAATCTAGAATAATATTCAAACTACTTATTTTGATGGTTACCAAGCTTCCTTAGCAGTGTTTTTTTTTTTTTTTTTTGGCACGTCACCGTAATATCATCTCCAAATTTTAAGTGATCGCAGAATATTCTATTACCCGATCCTCAAAAAGAACCGCTCCACGTAAGCGAAACAAATGGCCGGAATTGAATACTACAATCTCATGTATTAGTTAGAATTGTAAATCAACTGTCACCGAAACCGTAAAATATGAAAAGGGAAAACGAAAAATTAGCCAGTATTTTCATCAAATCCTTATAGTCAAAGAAATTTCGTTCATTCATTATCATACACATCGATAGCGTATCACAAGGGTGGACATTGATTGAACAAAACAGTGTTAATAGCAGGGTTACACGCCGACAAATTTTGTATGTAAAATGGAGTGGCCCATATGCTGATATGGCGTACCTGTTATTCAACCATGTCAACGGTACTCAATTTCGGCGGCTGATCCCCTTTAAGTAGAGACTCGCTAGTTGACATGTTTTCGGGGCAGGGACTTATATCAGGGCACTACCCCTTGAAGGTTGGAATTATTAACAGACATCTATTCCCGAGCGACTGATAACACAAACACACACGTCTCATTATATCATCGTCTTAAAATTGATCAATCCCAAAGCAAAGTATAAGCATGTCAGACCTAGCATGGGATATTCAGACAGTCAGTGAAGAATGGCTAGTTGGATTCTGTGGCAGGCTCGTGAAAGAGGGTAAAACAATCCGAGGCTGCTTTGGAGGAGATAGAGTAATCAAGCTGTCGGAGACTATAGTAGCCAAATTTGGAATCGGTGTCATGGCTTCTGAAGCAGAAACTCAAAGATTTGCATGTCAAAAAGTCGATTCGAAAATTGTTTATGTTCCCCAAGTCTACCGCTACTTCCACTGGAATGATTTTGGCTACTTATTCATGGAGTATGTGCCTGGTCGGCAGCTAGATGAGCTCGACCTTGATGAGCACACGGATGTTATTACCCGGGTTGCTCAAATTATCAAGCATCTTGGGACAATTGAGAGCGGGCAAATTCCAGGTCCTATAGGCGGGGGCCAGCCACAGGGTTATCTTTGGGGTGATAATGGTGCGGGGACAACCTTTACCTCTACATCAGACCTGGAAGATTGGCTTAACAAACGTTTGTCAATACGTGACAAATCTATTGATCTGACTTCTCACCCACTTGTTCTGTGTCATATGGATTTATGTCGACGCAACATGATCTTGAGAGACGACAACACGATTAGTCTCGTTGATTGGGGTTGCTCCGGGTTGTACCCTCGATATTTCGAATTCGCTAGTCTGTCCTTTATGATGCCGTATGATGGAAGTTCCGAAAAGCCATTAATACAAGCTACAGCCACTTTGATGAGTTGGACAAACGACGATAAAGAATTGATTGGTCTCCTAAAGCTTGCTCGTGCTGTTGCCTTGCGATACTCGCTGTAAGTTCAAAAAACTATTAAATGACCTAAGATACTCTTTGATCTAACGGTTCAAACAGGGACAATGAAAACAAATATGGCATACCAGAGAGTTTGCATTCTTGGTGTCCACCGCCGATGCTAAGCCGATCGTCTAGCCCGTCATGATCAGGCTTAAACGAATTCGGAAGACTTTGTAACCTACCTGTCTTATCGTTTGAACAATTTGCTCGGCGCTGGCAGTTTAGATGAGATATATCGGCGGATGTAATCGAGGCAGTAACCTTCAATCCTTGTCAGTTCATGTATGAGTGATATAGTATCTTTTGCTTGGCAAAGTTGCACATGTGAGTTCTTCTTGATTTGACTATGAATGACACGCAGCTAGATAATTTCAACACAGCAGCAAACAGTATTCATGCGCTATTCTTTGAGAATTCGCCCTGTCCGAGTCTGTTGTTCTCGGATTAAGTTCCCAGCCAGCTCGTAAAGAGGGATTTCTTCGGGACTATCTTTAGATTTATCATCTAAGTCGGTCGTCTACTAGTCTATAAGCCGTTCACATGGGTATATTCAGGAGATATAGAAATGCTAGTATTGTCAGAACCTCACCATTGGAATCTTAAATTAAACAGGCAGCAGTCTTAACCATTGGAGACACTATTCAGAGTACAGAATGTTCAGATTGGCAGAACTTTAAACTAGATATAGCAGTTGTATGTGTATAAAGTGAGTTTGTACTATGCCATGTGATTCCCTCTCCAGAAACACACACATTTAACCCTCATCACTATCTTCTCACTCAATATCAGAACATGGGTTCCAATGATATAACAGCTCTTCCTTAATTTTCGATCGGTTTGATGACCAATTTAACATCTTCTCCTGGTATTGGCGCCAATGTTCCAATTCCTGCCGTAGCGTCATCGATGCGTGGGAACTTTTGATTGGCAGCGTCAGTATCCAAAGTAACATCGTATCGAGAAAAAAGAAGAGCCAAGATGGCATAAATTGATTTCTTAGCAATAAAGCGCCCTGGACAGAGTGTATGGCCGCCTCCAAAGGGTCGGAAATTTTGACTGCGCAGAAGGCTTTTATCCTTGAGAAATCTTTCCGGGTCAAAGTCACGAGCGTTTCGTCCCCATGCTTGTCCATCCAGATGAAGTTGGCGGTACGGAATCTAGATCGCAGCATTAATTTGGTGGGCCTCAAAGATAATAACGCTTGCTTACCATAAGCTTTGTGCCTTTCGCAAGTACTTTCCCACTAAACAATGTGGGTGTGACAACCTCCCGTGCAAGTGCTCCTGCCGAGTTGACTCTCAGGACTTCGTTGAAGAAAGCTTCGAGCCGTGGACAGTCTTCTGTAAGGTACTTGAGATTCACTGTTTCTCCGTCTGTTCCTACAGCTGGAGCAACTTCTGTGCGGAGATTATCAAGCAACTCTGGTTTATGGACAATGTAGGCTATTGCCCAGAATGCAGCCTTATACACATTAGCGGTAATCCTATAGCTTGGTTAGCTCTTTCGAATATCCTTCGATTTGTTACTTACGCCCATAAATGTAACATGTGTATGCCTGCAGCTTCACGATCGCCCAAGCCAGCTGCGCGCATTTCTTTCTCCATTGCCTTTACAAAATACAATGCATCAGACCTGTCTTTCTTAGGTGTTTCAAAGTATTTGCACAGCGTGTCAATGAATTCGCTTCTGGCATCAATCATATCTCGTGCCATGAAGTCAGTTAGTTTGTACATAAGTTTCCAGTTTGTGGCTTCCCATGACATCATTGCTTGTAGGAGATTCGGATTTATGTCGAAGAGTTTGTTTCCGTAATATGCAGTGGCTGAGCTCTTGATGATAACCTCATTGCACCACTCCCACAGAGAAAGCGTGATAGAATCTCCAGATGTGCGGACGCAAGCGGGATGCTGCCTCAATATGTTCCAGGAAAGGCTTTTCTCAAGGCTAGGAACTATTCGTTGGACGAGGTTCTCAGCATTGGCCGCCGTGAGTAATTGCTGACGATGATATTCGGAAGTCATCTCGTGTGCTGATCGGATGGGATCTTTGGAGTTTATGGTAGCTAGCTGTTCATGAGACTCACCCCACATTTGAGAGATGCTTCTAGGAGACAGGCCCACAAAGGAGTACATGTCTTTGATCAAATTATCCCATGTTATCGTCGAACTGTTTCGGTAGAGTTCTTGAATATCGTTCGCTTTAGTGATCACACAGAGAGTTTCACCTGCAAGTGTGATTGAATACAGAGCTTTAGTATCTCCAAA
The DNA here is from genome assembly GCF_000143535.2 of Botrytis cinerea B05.10. NCBI lineage: Eukaryota > Fungi > Ascomycota > Leotiomycetes > Helotiales > Sclerotiniaceae > Botrytis > Botrytis cinerea. Next base: position 1,418,151 of record NC_037325.1, on the reverse strand, counting down.
GTGTATTCTGGTCTCTCAGCGCTTGTTTCGGATAGGAAGCTTTGTGAGTTATCAGAGCACATACCTTCCACGCTCCAAAACGTCATTTGCATCCTTATAGAAACTTAATGCATGTCCTTTAGAAATCAGCTTGTTCTCCGTAAAGATAAAAATAGAGTCAAATTGCAGTTGTGCTCAAACGTGATCTCGAAAACTGCCCACCTAGAACTGGAAGATTGAAATGTCAGTTTACACAAAAGATTCATTGATCGGTGTGGTTTGACCCACACGGAATCCAATATGGCAATTCTTTCGGATTTTCTGGATGTAGCCATGGATTAATCGTAAATCGATACACTCTCCAAGAAACCAAAAGCAGAATACAAGTAATCAATGTAAGTAAGCTACTGTCAATGGCTTTCAAATAAAAGAAAGATTTCTCCATTTTGTTTGTCTCCATACGTGAAAGTTTCTAAGAACAGCAGTATCTTAGAGATATAGTGATACTTTATCAGCCTCTGAGTAGGTAAATGACTGCGCCGTCCTCGTCTGCTCGCCTCTATCTAGTTCTAGAATCCCTGTTCATCTGCTGTAGTCAAACCTGTTTTCAACACACTGTGCTGCACAGCACCGCTGTCAATGTGAATACCTAGCACATCTATTCCAAGGTGTCATTTGCCATTGACTTCTCGATTCCAACTGTTAGCATTTTCGATTTTGCGCCCCTTTCTGCCCGGACTGGTCTTTGAACCCTAGTTGGTTGGTAGCGAATATTACCTTCCAATAGATCAATAGGCCACAGAAATTCAGTGCTCTCTATTAGTCATATGCCGGTTAAATTTAAGTCTGACACCCTCTCGTTAACTTTATTAGCCATTACAGCCCTTTTACTTCTAGCTCATATTCGCAGGATTGTTCAAGTGGGTTCAATTACAACAATAATGCAATTTCAAGTTAAATGGCTGTCTATCGGCTTCGGAGACATTCTTAACATTCTTAACATAATTGATATAATATCAAGTATCTGCGCACTGCATAATTTGGACACAGCCGGAAACGCTTGTAAGTATGAAACGTGCTTAGAATCTCTCACTTAGTGACTTCTCGGGAAAGGATTTATTGCTGCAAGTCACCATCGTAGCTCAAATAATCCCCAGAATCTCATAATTGGAAATCCATAATAAAGACGAAATGATGTGCCACTACACAAGCGATATTCTTGGCCTTCTTTGTCAGGCCGTTCGCCAGAGAGAACCTTTCTTCTTAAGCATGTCCTGAACGGAAATATGTTTGAAATAGATTTATATGTTCGTAGTATCTCCCCCAGCAAGTAGTCGTTTTCAACTACATTTTATTCAGGTGAGAGGTTAAGAGCAGAAAACTTCCTTAAGGTTAAGTCTCCTTCAATTTGCTTGCAAGCTCGTCCAATCCACATCCCATCACCATGAAACCATCCTTTATTTGAAATGTTAGTATTAGATTTTGTCATCTTCGACTGCTTGATCAGAAAGCTTACCGAAATCCTCTGTGGTGTTATAGCTGATCCTAACTTTGTCCGTGTAGCATTTGCTCCACACCAAAACCTTCCATCACTGTTTCGGCCGACAATACTTTTCACAACTTGCTCTGCATACTCCATTGTATTCATCCGAATAACACCATCGCCGCCGCGGGCTCGTTTGTGAATGGTACTCTCAATGGGCTTGTACAAAGAGTCTCGGGGAAGCTTCCAGTCCTCGAAGTAGGTCTGACCATTTGTTTGGACCGCACCAGTGACAATAGATGACACATGGACGCCGAATGGTTGAAGTTCAAGACGTAATGTTTCACTGAGGATTTCTAAAGATCTTTTTGATGCTGCATAAAGTCCTGAAAGCACATGTTCAGCAGTTAACGAGCTATACTATGTGTGTCAACATACCCATATAAGGAACATTAACATAGCCTGAGATGGAAGTGATGTTGATAATTGATCCTTTTGCTGGAATAACAAGAGGAGAAAACTTCTGGATGAGCATCAAAGGTCCCCAAAGGTTAATATCGTAGATTTTCTTTGCTTCATCTAAGTCGATATCAAGTACTGGCGAGAAATGGTTACGTCCTGCGTTATTGATGAGAATATCAAGAGAGCCTCCGCATTTGTTGCGGACAAGCTCCTCCGCGTCCTGAATTTGTTGAGGGTCCGTTACATCGAGCACCAAGCAGGTCAACCTAGGCAAGCCCTTGAGCGCTGTCATATTGGAGACATTTCGAGCGCTGGCAAATACTTGAAATCCCAATTTCTGGAATGTAAGCGCGAGAGCACTTCCGATACCACCATCACTGCAGCCTGTGATAAGAACGGTATTCTCGGACATGTTTGAAAGTTATGTATTGAACCTGTGTTGCTGCTGATTATAGACTAAAGAAAAAGGACTCTTAGAATGAAACTCGAATTTTGTGATAGCATGGAGCATGGCAATCATTTTGTACTTTCTTGCTGAGCAACCAGCCAACTGTTGGCTGACTGGCATGGCAAGATATTGATAGTGGAACGCAATTCCAACAACATCCCTGTGTCTAGTCTCAATATTGAATCTGGTTTGCTTTCTGGTAAGACGACTTCCGCACTATTAGTTGTTGCTGGTGCTTTAGATAACCTTTGCCTATCCGTGTTAACGGAATAAATGGCACATCAACACCTTCAGTTAGGAGACCTTTGAAACCCACAATTTCGATATCGAATTAACAGGATAATTCCAAACCGGATATAAAACTCTCATGTATACGTGCTACGTTAGAAGCCCCCGAACATATGAATATTCATTTGGATTCGAAACCTCGATAGCTGATATAAACATTGAGAAGAACGTGGTGTTTTTATTTAGTTGTGCTTGCCGTTCATATGACAAAATTAATTATCCTCACTTTATTGGTCTATGCACGATTATTCATCATGCTTAAACCACGTCAATCCAACCACACTTTGAAATCTCTCGAGCATTCAATTGGGAACTTTTCATGGCCTATAACACCAGGAAAGGAGTTAGGCTTTGAGATGTCACCTTTGAGCTTTTTTCCACATAGAATATTGTTCATGACACGTCGATACAGTCGAACGGCAATGTTCCAAGCAAGTATCATGCTCCTTGCCTAGACATCCGTCGACCGAGAGATTCATAAAGGCTACTAGTGTGCAGTCGACTTCAGGTCATTTTAGCTCAACTATATGAGGAAGCTTATCTGCAGCTGGGAGTATCTAGCAGAAAGTAATAATGGCGGCTTCTGGCTCGGATTCCATGTCATTGCGCGGTTCTAGAAATGACATAAAGCGAAGAGCCATGTGAAATTCAATGCTAAAGACTCTGAGATTCTCATTGTGGGTCCAAGTGTGTCTTGAGATGAAATAGCTGGATTTCATGACACTTTTGAAATTTTCGTGCCACGCATAATGGTTCTCTTCCTGATTTTTTATTGCGTGCTGCTTGTCTTCATGCTGTTGTTAAATCACCATATAGGATTGGATTCATATGATTTGCAGATATTTCCTATGATGTTTAGAAGCCCAGAGCACGTCAGTCTTGGAATATTACCACACTCCAGCGTAGTATGCCTTGAGCAGTGCTTCTACAAGTGGACGACTATACTAATTTTCTTCACGGATGAACAACATTGCTATCCTACTGGGCAGGGGAAACTTCTCCCTTAGTATGAGGTACTAGATCTGCTCATAATTGCAGATTGCCATTAGATTTGTATTGCTTAAGGAAAGAAGTTCAAGAGTATTTTCATTGTTGAACGCTAGCAGTCCAAGTTTTCCTGCATAGCTGTACACGGGCAACTGTTCAGTACTTGCTGGCATAATATTGGCGATTGTCTTTATGGTTTAATGTTATATCATTTGGGATCAAAGTATATCGAGAGTGTCTCAGATCAGTTTTTGTTAAATATCAAGTTCCCGGTAGATATGACGCGTATAAGTGAATGTACAGTGTTCAAATCATGAAGTCTAGAAGCACAATTCCTTATGTAATTCGTCCATAGCTGTGGTAGGCACAGGATCCTTCGTCAGTTGCACTTTCTATTAGTATTTCTGAGGCTGTGGTAAGCTCTTTGATATCTTTGGCTAGTTCCCCAGGCAGAATAATGTACCGGTTTAACGTCTATCGTCGGATTCTGTTCTATAATTGAATTTCTAGCCAGGAGAAATTCACTACGGTTTAAGATCACCCAAGCATTGCCCACCTAGAATTTTAACAGTACAGAAAACATACAATCAACAAGTATAGAATGAAATTAAAATCCCCTCCTGATCTTCTTCAATTTATTAAGCTTCGTCACTGCACAGTACCGTCAAGCTCTCAATTTTAATTAATCTGGCTTGTAATTTTGTCCATTATCTCCAACATACTTTTCTGTTCTTATACTCTTTTTGGACTTTGACTTCGACTTTTATCCTGCCCAGATAAAATGATTGAAAACACTGAGCAGGTTGCTAATACAGCTTATGCAGTCACCGCTGTTGTGCTCTTGTTAACCTGTGCCAGATTCGTCTTAAGGCGACTCAAGCATGAGAGGATCTACCCTGACGACTGGCTCATGGTAGTTGCTTTCTTCCTTATGGGAGGTTTTGCTTCTACATTCCCTGTTCTTGTATGTTGCTTCTTGATTGTTCCAAAATTCCACATATTGCTAACCTACTATCACAGCTCCACACAGGGTCAGGAAAGCATGCTCACTCAGATACCGAAACTGTCGCAGAAAGTAAATGCCAATCACCCTTTGCAACTTATAATATCATCTAACATACAAATAGCGGAGTTTGACTCAAAGTACATCATTTTCGGACGTATTGCCTACCTATCTTACATTTGGTCTCTGAAAGTTTGCATTGTACGCTGCGAATCAACACACTAGCTCAAAATATATGTTCTGACAAGCTTGGCAGTTACTTTACTATTACCGTTTAACATCTCGGCAGCCGGAACAGAGATATGTGATCTTTACTTTCTGGTTGATTGCTGCGACCTGGACAACTACTTTCTTGAATTGGATGCTTCAATGCCACCCATTCAATCTGAATTGGAAGCTTACAAGTCCTCCTCAAAAATGTGCAGTGAGTTTCCCGAAGTGTTAACCAATATTTTACTGACGGCTCTCCCTTCAGGAAGGAGTAAGTACTTGATACGATGAGGCTCCAATAAGAAATTGTACTAATGTTCATTAGAGAGTTGGACTGCTATTCATGTCACTTGTGAGTAGATATTCTTTCTGTGCCTCGCCTCAAGCTAACAACTGTCAAGTCGATCATTGTAACTAATGTCATTTTAATCATCATCCCTTTGCCAATGATTTGGCGAACGCAGATGGTGACAAGGTATGTATTTTCTACACAAACTCTATGCCATTCATCCTCTCATCGTACTAACCTTTTCATTAGTACAAAGCTTAAAGTATCAGCCGTGTTTCTTGTTGGTATATTTGTAAGTAACCGTTTGATTACCGTCTATGCAATTCTAAGAGTTCTCTAGCTTGTTGTAATATCTATCATACGAACCATCTTTCAGGAAAGTAAAACCCAAGGACTTGATGATAGGTTCTTTTGGGGAAATATGGAGTGTCTTCTAATGGTAAGCGTTTCGTTCATATGATCACATAGAGAAACATTCTAACGCATTTATTGCAGGCGTTCTTTGCCAATGCTCCTATACTCAACGCTGTTTATCGACGCATCAGAGCTGGAGCTAGATCCAGCCATCTCGCATCTAGATCCGATGTCGGATCTGCCAGAAATACAGATGGTATTGAGCTTTGTTCTGCTGAAGATTCAAGAGAGATCGATTTCATGGAAGCGCTTCGGGGAGGACCTGGACCCGAGTCTGAGAAACAGTCAGGTCGCACATATGTTGTATGTATAAAATTATCAGCGCAGTTCTAATCAAACCTGACAAGCATGAACAAAACTAATACAAGGTGCTCTCAACAGTTACCGGCATCGCCAGCACCAGCCAAAATCGCATCCGGATCTCCAAAGCATTCTAAACGCAAAGACGTTCCCCACACCAACGTACTTCTCTCCGTTTCAAGATCCAAAGGAACAAACCGCGACTCACTTGGACGCGCCGTTCAAACCGTTGAGATTGTTCAAACGTCTGAGCCTGCCGATCCCAAGAATCCGATGGCGATAAATGCTTTAGGGGGTGTCGGAAGAGTCGAAACGAAGATTTCTCATCACGATAGCTCGCCGTTACCAAGCAATCCGGATATTTACGATGAACTTTATTCTTCTGCTCATAGATCTATGACTTTGGAAGATATGTTAACGGAGCCTAATTCGCCTGGCCGGAAACGACAGGTGATGGATAGGGCGTGTGTATAATATAGAAAAGCGCCCTCGATGTAGCGGGAAACAGGATATTTTGAAACAGTCGATATTGATATATCTCGGGACTTCATTACTGGGACAAGGAAAATATGCCTCTGGCACAAGATCAAGACGACATTAGAATCTATACCGTTGTCAGATCCAGATAAATTTGCAGGGCATTCAGTACAAATTTACGACGTTTTTTTTCGCGAGGAGCTTAGGATATACCTTGGAGTCTGGCGATTTGAGCTCACCCTTAAATTTTTGCTTTGCGGGTGGGCTTTGTGCCCTAAAATGCATGTTAGGTCTTGCATCTAAAACACCCTTCTCTTTCCAATGTTTTTTCTTTCTTTCATAATTGATACCATCGAGTCTTTCTCTATTCATTTCACCTATTAATCTAATGACACCAACACTCATTTCTCCAAAACTTCGAATATCAAGCTCCTTTCTTTTGTTTTCTTCTCTTCTTCTTTTTTTCTCGCAATCAGTCAGTTTCTACAATTCGAATACAGCATACCATTGGCATAGAACATCACATCACAGCATAGCGAAGGAGTATCTGGACTTTTGGTTTGATATCGGGAAATACTTTGGGGTTTGCATTTGAATTGGGTAGAGAGGTTTTAGTTTAGATATTATGTACTTGAATTTCATAGATTATTAAATTCTTCTGCTTGTATACGTGCAGCAAGACCGGACGATGGTGAGATCGAGGAGATATGATACGTATGTGAGAGACGAGAATGAAGGGATAATCCTCAACTAATCTAGGTATGCGTGTAGTAGAGGCCATTCGACATGAAAACTTCGATGCAAATTTTGATCCAAGTTTACGCTATCACATTTCACCAGATTCTGAGAACGCTTTTTGCAAAGCTTTACTACACTATACCATTGGTATGAATTGAATTTAATTTCCTTGGTTCCATAGAAATATTTCAAAATTCTTCATATATTCCTGACAGACCGAGAACTACAAGTGGGCAAGAGATGCCACCGATAGCATAATACACACGTACCATCAGAAATAAATATAATCTCTGCACCACTATGGCAATCTTTCAGGACCCTACTATTCCCAACATGCAAGTCGAACTTTCAAATCCCATTCCTTAACATGGATTCTTGCCCTCCCAGATTGTGACATAAGATGGTGCTTCTTTCTCCCATCAACTCTTTCAATCATGTCCAACTTGAAGTATCTCGATCCCAACCGTAAATCCGAGGCCATTTCTGAGATTCTTCTACCGCAAGAATTATGACTGAATTAACGTATTTGAGTAGGTTAAATGATACTGTCTTGGTTACCAGCAGAGATTTACACAGTATGAACTGGGCTGTTTGTCAGATGCGAGACCTCAAGCCTTTGCAAGCAAGTTGCGAGAAGAATCAAGGTTCGTGTTGGCATAAAGCTTCCAGTAGCTTCATTATCCTTCTATAAAATATTGAAAGTTCAGATGAAGTAGCCACAACTAAACTTTTCCAAACAAATTGCTTGCATGCATTTGATCAGCGAACCATATAGCTGGCATCAGAGTAAAGCCATAGCCTAACTACGCGGCTCTCTATCAAACGGATTCACGCCACTGCACTTGTCCACCCAACGGACCAGCTTTCGCCGCCATCTCATCAGGATTAAGGAGTCTCGGCTCATGCGTCATTTTCAAAGTCGTGACTCCGCTCGCAAAGACGAAAGTGAAGATGAAAGCCGTCCATTGCAGAAATTGCACTGCCACGCCAACCTTAACAGTGATATTGTTACTCCCATCCAAAGTTAATAGTTCTTGCTGCGATCTGACAACTTCCACGATCGATAATGCACCTGCGAAAGACCATGCTGCAGTGAACCAAAAAAGCATTATGATGGCATGATTTAGGAAGAGAACGGTTTTGGGCTTGAGTCTTGCGGGTGGTCGAGTGGTTATCTCGAGGGGTATGAGAAGCAAAACGCTAATTAGGAATAGGAGCCCAGCTCCAGGGAAAAAAGAGGGGGATCCAACAAAGACATCCCGTTGCATCCCTGATGCGAAAACGAGAAGTTTCTCGGTGGCATTTGATGTGCTATTGGAACTTTCGATGAGCATATCACTGAATCCCTTATGGGTAGTGGTGCATTGTAATTTTATATCAGCGTCAGAGCCAGTCCGTCGAAGACATGTACCTTTCTCTTGGTCAGTTTGGTTTTATTTTATAGAAAGCCGAAAAAAAAAATAACCATACCAAAGTATCCAACTCTGATTTCGAGACTGCCGGTCCCTAGGTCCGTTTGTATATTTTCTATGAATATTCCCGGTACCCCTGGAAGGGCTGCAATTGCAGCAAGCACTAGAAGCCTGATGTGAGAATAGATCATGGCGTTATTGAGATTTAAGCCACCACTTACTATAGAACAACAGAGCAGGAAATGCCAGAAAACCTACTGCCCGTCTATATTGCGGTAAACCCCCTATTGAAGTTTAGTGAATGAGCATTCAAATCCATAGGTTATACTTACGAATGAGAGGCATCTTGCTCTCCTAGACTGCTAGAACAAACAATCGTCAAATTTTAGTTCATTAAATCAGTTCACAGATCCAGCTGACTGAAGAACATTTGTGATGGAGTTGCAAAAAATGAAGGTTGCGAACAGACGATTTGAATGATGAAACAGCGATAGAGGTCCTATATGTACTGCGTGAATAAAATGCATGACCCCTCAGCACTGTATTTGTGACGTTTCGTGATGGGTTAATATCTTGGATGAGAAGAGGAAACAGAAGGATATGGTCAAGTAATACAAATCCAGACATCAGATCCTTCACTTCATGATTGAGGTTAATCCAATATATTTCAGCTTGGAATGTCAAAGGATCTCTTGAATAGCCTTCTGCTCATTTTGGGACCGAAAAATCATCAGTTTGAGTAGCAATGAGCTGAAACTCGAGGCACAGACTCCACTTGGTCTCATCTCATAAGGCTGGGTATGAGAATCTCTCCACTATATTTAGCAACCGAAGACTCGCAAGTTTATGCAATGGAGCCTAGAATCTAATTATGAAAAGCTACTTGCGAAGCATTTTGAACGATCCGTTTTTCGTTTGTTTCCCATTCATTGTTTCTATTCAAGAGAAACGGCATACATTCAATCCGAAACGGGTAGCTCCAGTAATGATAAGCTCAACGCCAGCATGATAATGATTTAAACTTTACTTGGTAGAGTTCCGTGTTATATGCGGTTATGGATATTGTTTTCATTAGATGGGGATAGTGAGGGGGAAACAGATGCGAGATGCGAAAATTCTCAAAAAAGCGAGTAGATGTATGTATTACATAAGCGACTCGCGCTTCTCCTACTTGGTCAGAATACAATCAAAGTCACGGCCATGACAGATTGTTAATCAGGTGCATGCTTGTAAAGTTCAAGAAGATGAAAGATTTCACGCATTCACTCTCCATCAATTTGTGCTCCTCATCATTAAAACGTTCCAATCTGTCCAGCTGAACATCATGTGAGGAAGATTGAAAGCCAGCCTTGGTCTACCTAGGTCGCCTCAATATTGAGCTTCAGCTCAGATATCAATGGAGCCTTGTGGGTGAAAATGACCGAGGAAAAGTTCACTCAAAAATCAAGAAGGAACATTTGACGTAAACAAGGCGAAAGAACCGGAACGCTGCCCATTTCACATGTCCAAATAGCCAACCCATCGGAGCAATCGATTTTCTTAAATTTACATCTTCTCGCCCTGGATCGTAGCAACAACCTTCCTAGTATGTTTGCTAGATCTGAATTCCAAATACCATATTCCTTGCCATGTACCTGTGTTCAACTTTCCATTCGTGATGGGGATCGTAACACTTGCTCCGACCAACGCTGATTTGATATGTGCCTACAATGATTAGCCCCTGTCTCATACAACCTCGCTATCCCTCTCTGTTCCAACATCGAGAAACAAAGTGACAAAGAAAAAGAGTACAAACCGGCATGTCATCTAATCCTTCCGCACTGTGTCTATACAACTCTCCCTTTCTATCTTCTGGCGCAATCCTATCCAACGCATCACTCATATCAGCCCTGACATCTTCATCCCAGTTCTCATTCAAACTAATTGCGCAGCTTGTGTGTTGAATGAATAGATTAAGAAGCCCAACTTTGTAGTTCTTGATTTCGGGGATTGAGGAGACGATGTGGTCTGTAACGAGATATGAGCCGCGGGATTTGGAGGGAAGAGAAATGGTCTTTTGCGTCCAGGACATGATGGCTGGTTTGGTATAGCGGGCGGGCGAGAGAGCGGAGCTGTATGTGCTTGGGAGGAGTAGTTTGAGAGGGAGAGTCCAGAGGGCGTGGAAGAGGGGCGGGAAGAGCGCGATGAGGAAGATTAGTACGAAGAGGATATAGAGAATTGGGAAGGATGATGTTGATTGTGCGTTTGGCCGTGGGTTTTCGTCTTGGTCTGGTTGCGCAGATGAAGAGGAATTTGAAGATGGCATTCCAAAGATTTTAGATGTAATTGAGTTGCTTAGAATTCTAGTGGGGTTTGTGGACGTCATGGTTTGAAAGCTTTCCCGAGTGTGTTGACAGGGATTAGATAAACGTCTTTGATATCTACGACGTAGCGTAGGGGATAAAGATATAGATAGATAACACTTCTGTAACATCGTTCACGGCATCGGACAGCAACAATGAATAATATGAAGTGACAATCATGGAAGACCTTTTGATATCTTAACAAATCGAAGTTCTCATATCTACCTGGTCAATCCATTAGCTATTCCAAGCTATTATATTATGACCTTTGAACGCCATTACCATGCCTTCCATTGCTCTGATAACACTATCATTATCCAGTCATTATTGAACGCCATTTTCTTCCTTGATATCAGCTTCTCCCATTGTTTCGTCGTCGCCCCCAGCCAAAACAATCGTCTTTGGCACATATCCTTCCTCTGGTCCTCCACCAGGAGTAACAGCTACCACATCACCCTTCTCATCAACAAATTCGAAGTTATATCTGGATAATAAATGTGGAATTGCTGAGAGTTGAGGACCATATCTTGCTGTGTTGTCGTAGAGCTCGAAAAGTGGTACTGCGAGGAGTTTCATATTCTTGGGAACACTCAGTACTTCTGTATCTGTGTTAGCAATGCCGCATTCTTAAATTCAAAGGTTTGTGAATAAAACAGAAAATACATACTCTGTCTAGGAAGCTGGATGTAATATAACTTCTTGCACTCCTTGGGCCTCGTAACATGCGCCGGGATAAACGGGTACATAAAAGTTTCGAAGTTCGGCCTCCACCACTGCGCCAACGTGTCTCCAATTTCCCACTCCTCATTTACACCCTCTCCACTGAATTGCGTCCCTACAGGTGCCAATCGCTCATTCAATCTCTGTTTAAACCCTTCTACTTCATCGTCTTCGGGCTTTAGATAATCTCCAGGGAGCTTGAAGAACGCGTTTGCGATTTGAAGCATGAGAATGTGAGGATGGTTGTGTTCATGACAGACGAGGATTCCTTCGCAGGTACGTCGCATACCGTGTTCGACATAATGTTCTTCTAAACGTTTGAGACGCGCGAGGACTGAGGGGTCTTCTTCAGGTTGGGTTTCTTTGGTGCCGAAAGTGTAATTTGAAAGGGGGAAAAGACGAATTGTTTTTGGTTGATTGGCATTGAAAGATTTTGGGAGGATGGGAGGATATGATGTTTGCAGGGCGGGGGTTGTTATGGTAGACATCTTGTAGATGCTTGAAATAAAAGTTGGGAGTTTTGTTCGATCTGGAAGCTCTAGATTGTCGCAAGTAACAGCAGAAGAAGCTCGATCGGTGAGTGCGGCCGCTCTCGTCCAATGTTTTCCCGAAGACAAATCCTCGCCTAGCCTAATAGTGTGCATACTCCTTTTATTGTTTTGGAGAATGCTATGTTATTACATTTTATTCGGTTTGTTTTCATTTTCATGTTTGTTTGGCAGAGAGGACATCATCCGCGGCTCAAACAATAGCTCCCGTTCTCTCTTGGAAACAGTCCTGCAACTGTCATGTATATTTTGCTTACAAGCTCCTAACAATTGGTCTCCTATCATTCTTTGAGATTCACGTGCCTGTTGTTATGGTCCCATAGCAAGTCCTATTTGATGCAACGAACTACATATTACAAGGCTGGCAGAGGTCTTCTTTGAGATTGCTACTCTAATAGGAGAACACAAGGAGAGACTTGACTTGTAGTAGATCTCGAGAGTAGTCTAAGGAGATCAATTTGAGTGAAAGATCACTGTAAAAGGAGGCAGACAATCTTGCTTATAATTCTCATTGCGTGGTATTTACACTAATTGTCATCAATAAACTCCCCCATCTATGAACAGTTTATCGTTGACCAATCCTCCATCTGTGATGCGTTGTGATTCATGAACTTCCGCAGGATGAGCTTATGCCTCAAGAGGGTATGCGGTTTCTGGAAGAGATTCAAGGTGTGCTCGGTGATGTTCATTGGCCTGCAAGATGAATGAGCATGAAGCCAAAGTGATTTTATGATTAACGATGGAGAGAACTCTGCTTTGAGGTCTCAATCCGGGGTATGACTTACGAACGGTAATCCGCAGTATGTGCAGTTGCAAATCTCAGGCTTGTCAGTATTGATGAAGATTCTTGGGTGTCCCAATGCTCCTCCACCTCCATCGCATGCCACAATACGATCGTGCGTCCATCGCACTGGTTGTTGGTGAATCAAGCTAATTGCTGATTGCGGTGCTGGCTGGGGAAAGTTAATATATCGTACAGACACGGATTGGGATCATCTTCAAGAACTAGAGCGCAATATGTAAAATGCGGGGTTTGACATACCTGCATTTCCATAATGGTCTGCTCAAACCTGGGTCCAGACATTGCCTTCTCCCTAGGATTCTGACTTCGCGACCATTTCCCCTCTCTATTTGGTGCCTGCATAACCCTGAACTTTTCGGCAGTCTCTACACTCTCCTGCAATGGCTTATCCTGGACGTGAGACTCCATCGGCAACTCGTTGGATTTCGAGACATTGGGAACTTTCTTTGGAGAATTTGGGTCATTAATTTCTTGTTGATCGTTTGCGGAAAATGCGTAGGTTCGTCTGGCTGAGATCTGAACTCTGCGAGAAATTTGCCATACGGCTCTTGATCTGGCGGTGGACAACATTATGCTGATGTTTCAATCGATTGCTACGGAGGGGCCGAAGAAGGACTCAAGGTCGTTGTCGTCCAATTCCAGGTCGCTTACGTAATACGCTTGAAGCACCGAAGCTTAATCTCTAATCGGGGAAAAGTCCGCCTTGCAGCCGCGTAAATACTTTTGCTTTTGACTTTCTTTCACCACCTCCGTGTTACTTGGACAGACACTTTGTAGATCGTGGCAGGTCTATTGATCTACGACTAACATTCGACAGTATAATTTCATCTCACCAATTTTTCTACATCGCCCTCTCAATTATTATTCTTCTAATTTTGATACTGTGAATGAACAATCTACAACATGTCGGCAAGTGCAGGGACCCCAACAAGTGCGCCAAAAGCTATGTCTTCCAGGCTTTTGACGATGAAATTCATGCAGCGTGCTGCTGCTTCATCACCTACAAATACTTCTCCTTCGATAGATGAGCCATCACCGAAGCGACAAAAGACAGCACAAAACACTCCTACAAAGTTCAATGTCGACACTTTGGCCGATAATCGCGCGATTCAAGCCGCAATAGTGGAAGAAGAAGCCAAGAAGCAAGCCGCATTGGATCGAGCAGCCGTTGAAGCAGGAGATACACGATGGGTTTTAAGTTTTGAGGGAAGGAAACACCTCAATACTCCAACAAATACACTGCGTGTAGTTCAGACTGGGTTCGCAAATTTAGACCAACCTTCGCCGATAAAAGCAGAACGTGTTAATGATGACGACAACGATTTTGGTGAAGAGAAACCATTCATGGTCGGTCGAAGGAGTTTTGGAAAATTCAATAAGGTTTTGGAGGTATGCCATGCATTTCGATGATGTGCGCTTTATCACATGCTAACGATTAGCAAATAGAAACAGCAAAATCCAGACGTAGAATTTACATCATCAGAGGAGGAGGAGAGTGATGAGGAGGAATCTGAAGATGAGGATAGCGAGGATGATCCAACAGGCGCAAAGGAATTGATAAAGGCCTCAAAACAGGAAGCGATAAAACGTCTCAAAGAGGAACGCAAAGCCAAGAAGAAGGCAGAAAAGGCGGACTTGCTGGAGTTGTCGAAAAAGAGAAAGAAGAAGCATGTCTCGCTGAATGGATTGACATCTTTATCCGGCTCGGGAGGGAGCTCATTTGGCTCAGGAGGTGGAATCAAATCTGATATAAAATGTTATACGTGTGGAGGAAATCATATGGCGAGGGATTGTTCGAATCCAAAGAGGAAACATCAAGGAGATGGTGGCCCACCTAGAAAATCTCAAAGAACAAGATGAGGAGCAGTGGCAATGACAACATCCGTTAGAAAACGTTAGAGATATTGGAGAGATTACAATCATGAGCTGATTACGCCAATAAATCCACCAAAGGGGTTGAACAGCCACGACGGTCTGCGATCACAATGTTTTGGGATAAAACTTCGTCGTGAACTTCATCACTCGGGAGTATACCAGGTGCAAAGGTCGAATTTACTTTACCAACATAATCTTGAGAAATCTTGGTTATCGTAAAGTACAGGCAAAAGTCGCATAATAAAGGGGGAAAAAATCAATAGTACGAGTATAATAAATATGTCCCAAACTTTCGATGATACATTTATTGTTCCGTTTCGTTTTGTCAATATTGGCGTTCCTTTTTAGTCATTTAACTTTGCGGCTCTGGATTGTCAACATTACTCAATTGAGTTATCGGCAGAGCATGAATTGTTCTTGCGTTGTTAATCCCCTCTTCCCCTCGCTCTTTCCCAGTTGCATCATGATGAAAGACAAGTAATTGGTACCTCCCCTGATATTCTCGTTCTAGCCTCTAGTTGTTCCCATCTTTTCAATCAAACCCCCTTGCACTTCATATTTCCTTCTTCTCATCGTCATCCCATTCTATTACAAAGGTTGTAATTGGGAAATCATGTCGAACGATCTCAGTTTCGCCGATCCAGTGTATGCCTCTTCTAAGAGGCTCAAAATTCACAAACTTCATCTAGCTCGACAAGAATATCCTTCTTTTTCAAGCGCAAATGGACCAGGCAACTTATTTTTTCACTCTCAAAGCTCCACAAGTTGCACTGTATTTAACAAGACTGTGATCAATACATCACTGATTAAACTAACTCAGTGCAAGGTACCCAGTCAGCGCAGGCAATGTCAATACACTGATAACTATCTTCAAGGCAGTAAGTTACGTGGGGAACAACGATAATTGGAAGGTTTATGTGGTAATTGCAGTCTCAGGTATTGGTGATGGAACAACCTCAGCACGCTCGAGTGATGGTGAAGACGATGTTCTAGGATATTCCTCAAGGCCAGGTGGTCAAGTATTGCGGTGCCTTGTGTTTGGGACTCCGGATGCTCTTCCTCTTCCGTACATCAATATTCAGTCCTTAAGTTCTGATATTCTTGAGAAAACTAACCTTAAATATGCTCCCTTTCCAACCCGGATGTCAATGGGATCAAGAGATTTCGATTTAGATGATGTGGGGCTAGCGTTTGTCGCTCAGACCGAAGAACAGTCTCAGGCTCAACATGATGGCATATCTGATATCTACTATATTCCTTTTGATCAGTTACCGATACCGTACAACTCGAATAAACCTATTCCAATAAAGATTAAAACTATCCAACAAGGAACCGCCTCTGTACCAGTTTTCAGTCCTGCGCGCCAGTACTGGCTCTCATTTTTGAAGAGCAATGATCACTCGACAGAAAGGAGCAAAACACACATTTTTAAAGTTAATATCAACAAGGAAAATTACAAACCAGCTGGCACACAGCTCGTATTGTGTGAAGCCGAAGAGGTAAATTTTGCACTCAATCCAGTAAAGTTAGCTTGGGCTCGTTCTGCTCCAGCACAGTCAAAGAGATTGATCTGCTGGGCTGATAGCAAAATTTCCATTGTCGAGATTTCTATTCCCCTACGAAGTCCAAACAACCCCATTATTTGCGAAGGGGTGTTCATTGATTGGGGTCATCGTGGCTCAATCTTGGGCATCGACTGTTTAAACAAAGCCAAAAGAGAGCCCATCAACCCTGGATTACTTATTACCATAGCTTTTACCAACGGGAGTACCGATTTCCTGATACACAACGTTGATACTAGGGAACAATCAATGATTCCGCGCGCCTTTGTTGATGAAGTAATGATGGAGCAGAACCAAAACTATAGTAATGAGATTGGAGAAAACGTTGGGTATCTTATCGAAGATGGGATTATCAATAGGGTTATAGATAGGATTTTCAAGACTAGGAATATCGAGGATAGGATTATCGGTAGGGTTATTGGTGGGATTTTCGAGAATGGAGATGAGGTGGCAATGTGAATGATTATGGGGTTCACGGCCCTCCTTATCCGGTTCTAGAGAACAGAGAGAGGACAGTAAATTCGCACCTTCAAAGGCAAATCACACCCGGGCTAATTGCACGCTGACTGGAAGAGATACGAACGCGCAGACATTGAAACTTTCATCGTGATCATTAGGGCTCCTCGTTAATCACTAAGTTAACGATGGGCATTCACCGTAACATTTTGTGAAATGAGTGAAGATTGAGTTGAATACCTGGAGTGGCTTTATGAGATGTATTCTACGATTGAGGTTTTTAAGACTTTAAGATGATTGCTTTCTACATCTACGGACATGTCTTGATTCATTCTTTCTACTATAATAGATATAGAGAGAGATATGCAACCGAAAACATCAAGACGTTATCCTGATTCTTCAGACTTTCCCCCCCAAGTCAAAATTCTGATTTGAGGATCTATGAAGGAGTTTACATGATAGGATAGGTAGCATGTGGTTCCTTGATACATTTGATTTATATATATATATATTCCACCCCCTATGTTTAGCGAGCTCGGAGAAAGAATTTACTTGTAGATAGATGGATATACAAGAGATACATGATAGATATTGCATGTAAGTATGTAAGAATGCCACATAACCAAGCAATTCCAATTCCAAATTTTTTATTCTCTTCATTTCATTTTACGCAGTTTTACATTTACGCTTACATTTACATTCACATTCACAATAAAAAGACATCATACTCGTGCTCCAGTTCAAGCTCAAAATCGAACAGTATTGAAATCGATATTGATATTGATATTATACAAGCAAGCCCATGAACTCATTCCCAGTACACGATTGACTAATTTCCTTTCCTCATTTTTTTTGGCAGTACGGTACTTCTCGCTTGTTATGTTATGTGATATTTTGGTGGTGGTGGCTGTTCATCTCTGTGGTGTGTGTGTAACATATGCTTATGCTTATGCTTGGGTATGCTCGTTTGCATAGTATTCATAGGTCCATCCAATCATCCATCCGTCTGCCCATTATGACACTATTCCTCTCATATTTCGTCTTGCATTCCTCTAGATAACTGCTCATGCTTCTTTATATAGAGACGAATCGTGTATCATATCATATCATATCATATCATATCATATCATACAACGCAGTCGAATACAAATGAAGAGACGACGCAATGAAATGTGATACAATTCCTTCATGTAACATCTTACATGTCCAGTTTAGCTCCGTTCGGCCCAATGCTTCATTCATTGAATCCCACTTTGACGTGGTCTCTTTCGAGAACTGCCGGGTGTACCGTGCGATGGATGCATCTTGTCGTTCTTTTCTCTCTTGAGCTTTTCGTCCAGTACACGTGCTATTGTTTGTTAGTATGTATCTTGACAAACACAAAGATGCAATTTCCCATATCCTTCAGCCACTTTTCCATCCACAACCAGGGCATGAAAAAAGAAAGAAGCGAGAATAGCCAAAAGAAACCCCCCCCCCTCCCCAAAAAAAAACTTACTTAAAACATCATAACCAAACTGCGGATACTCCAAACACATCTCCCTGAACTCCGTCTCCGCCTCACTCCTCAAAGTATGACTTCTCGTCGCCCAGAAATTCGCCACCGGCGCCCTAATCGTCTGATCATCCTTCTGCGTATGCGCATACACATATCGCGCATATGCAATCTCTCCCTTAGCCGTGCTATTCACACAATGAATCTTGCTACTCGCCAGACTCTTCAGACTCGGCAGCTGCAGCATTTCCGCCAGCGTATACACACGAGCATGTTTGAGCAATTGATCACCCGTCTCATCCACATCCGGCATCGCAGGATCGGATTCCAGATCGCGCGACCCGGGGATCTTGCGCGGAAAATAATCGTTCGTGTATAGGTATTCGAGAAAACAGCCGACGGCGTCGAGATCCTCGTCGACGAGATCAATGCGTCGCTCGCTGACGTCGTTGCTGAATTTCCCGCAGGCTTCGGCGAACCAGGGTGATTTGCAGAGGAGAGATTGATGTGCATGTAGGAGGGCTTGTTCATCGCCTTGGCCGACTAGTAATGCGATCATGGGACTTTTTAGGTAATCGATATAGGTAACGCGGGCGGGAATATCTTCCATGGCTGTTTCCTGGAGCTCAGGGCCCGAGGCATCGTTGTCGCCTTCGTTGGAGATGTGGGTGTTGGTTTCAGTGCCGGCGGACGCGTCGATTTCGATTATGACGGCGCTGGGATTGGGGTCGCCCATTTCGACGTCGTTGGGATTGGAGCCCGGAGCATTGTTATCTGGTGCGATGGGATAGTCATCTGCGGAAGACATATTTGGATGTTGAGGGTGAGAATTGAGAAGTTGTGAAGTGAAGTGATGTGGATAGATGGGAAGGTGGGAAGAAGAAAGAATGGCAGAAAAGGTTGATGAAAAGAATTTGATTATTTTAATTCATTAAATTAATGAATGTATAAGTTACTCATAGAATGGTGAGACTAATAAAAAGAATGGTAAAAGTTGAACGCGCTTCGATAAGATCAATATCGAAGGAGACGTGTAGACGTGTAGACGTACGTGCTTTATTAAAGCTCTCCCTCCACCTTGGCTGCTTGGCTAGGAGAGGTGCAGAGCTCTGTATCATAGCCTTGCGATTAAGGCATCAATTAATAGGATGGTACTATGTCCTATTATTTGATCTCCAAGTGCGACCAACACTCCTTCGTATCAGCCAACTTTACTACTTCTTACCTGGGTATCCGAAGAGCTATTTCCAGACATGTATTATGGTGGCTTGTGAATAAATGGACGAGACGAAACTCTCCAAGTACTAGTTGTATATCACAACGACATCGATATCATACAGCCATGCAGATACAAAGCATTTCTTGTAGTTGACAGTTCTGCATTCAAACTACAAGTCAAACTCCAGCTTTCCATTTCCCATGCGCCGTTACTTTAAAGGCTTTAAGCCATGCTGGTATCCATCCAAAATACTCAATATGATGAGTATACAAAAAATCCGAAGACAAAATATATGCAACAGTAACCACATGTGCATGAATATGCTCGCTCAGAAGAATTCCTTTCTTTCCAACCCAGCCCATCCTAAAAATGCTAGAAAACGCCCATCCACCCCTCTCTTTATCTTTTCCATAGTCTTCGACAACTTCATTTCAGAAGCTAGTAGAATGGCACTATCCTTCTCTTCGAAAGCCATTAGGCTTAACGACTGCTCTTCCTCCTAAACCTATCTCCCGTCGTTGGAATAGGTTTCTCCAATCTTAGACACCAAAACAATAAATCTTCCACAGGTAACAAGATGAGGAATATCCTATTACACAAAAATGCCGCTATCGCCACGAAGAACGCCACAAACGCATCGAGGTAATAATGATTTGCCGTTGCCACAATCGTGATCAGGATATAAAGCGGATAAGCGAGTCCCAGGAAAACATAAAAGAGCATCCAGAATTTATTCTTGCGCTTTTCGCCCGTTTCGAGATTGCGACGGAAGAGTCCAGAATGATAGATTAAGGTCACGCCGATGCAGAATGAATATCCAAAATGCATGGATGGCATGGCAGCGAGCGAGTTGACGTAGTTTCCTTGCATCCAAACGGATTGTGCGTTATTGCGGCCGACGCTGTCGAGGAATCCATACTCAGGGGGAAGAAGACGCGGTGGCATACATGGGTAGAGGATAAAGATGCAGAAGGCGAAAAGATTGGTAAGAGTCATGGTGCGGCGAACGGTTGCAAAAGTTGTATGAGATGGTGCTACATAGTACCAGAACGCGATGAATCTATAAGAAAAAGTGTTAGTCAAAGATAAATTCTCCAAAACTACTAGACATCTCTGTCTAGTCAATCATGACTTTTGAAACTTACCCGACAGTACCAGGAATGTGAATCAAGGCATAAGAACGATTCAAAACAGTCAAAAGCGTCCCATGACCATTCAAAAACCACTTCTGTACATCCTGTTCCCTCACCGGCCACAAAAAGCTCATCCACGAGAATTCCTCAAATTCCAAAATCGCCAACCCATGATCCTGAGCCACATCCCAAATGCCCATTTTGGAAAACATTGCTTGCGAGAGGATCTTCGTACATCGATAAAAGGCATACGTAACGATCCAATAGAACATCTCAATCAGAAATGGAAATTTCTGTAATATTCGACTGTGGTAGTAATCTCGAAATCTCGAGGTATTCGGCGTCAGGAGATTCGTGCCACAACATCTTCTCTTCTTGGGGGGATATTTCGACGTCGACATCGAATCGACGTCTGAATCTCGTCCGCTGCCAATCATGTAGTCCCGAGCTAGCAAATCGTCGGACGAGCGTGCGGAATCGGGTTCCTCGCTCAATAATCCGTATGTGTTTCGCCTTCGATCGAATATCTTATATCCATGTCTTCTCGTAAGGACCATAGATCCGAATAAGATACTGGCCACCATCTGTGAGAGAATCGTCAGTTACTGAACTTCATTCTTTTCTTCTTGATCAAAAGCCGAGGAGGAAAACTAACAATTGGTTCCGCCCACCCGGGCAATCTGAATTGCGGTTTACTATTCCATTGCGGTTCGCCATCTGGAAGTGGTGTATTCGCCATATTTGGATTGTGTAAATGTCGTCCGCCCAATCCAACTCGAACACCAGACGTCAAAACACGGTGGGAAACCTCAATTGAAGGAAATTTTGTATTCCTTGGTCTTCAAAAGAATATTTCGGACAGATAGATAAGTCAAGTATTGATACGAGGTATCTATCGAAAACCCTGTATCCAAATGTTTTCCTTTGTATCGAAATGATATGCTCGTTATGTTTACCGCAGGGATGACGTATGCTTCTGTTGCAGGAGATAAAGAGGAACGAAAGCCCTTGCACAGGAATTCAAATGTTTGAAATGAATGATTAAATGCAATGATAAATGATAAATGCGTGTTAAAGTCGTCGTCGAGTGGAAGTTAAAGTTATTGCCACGGTACATACAGATCAATGAGAGAAATCGAAATCGCAATCGAAATCGGCCGTATAAGTAGGAAAACGGATGAATGTAGTTGGATGTTCTGGCAGTTGATATTCAGGGGTCATGCGATGCGGATCTATCTGTTAGTGATAAAGAAACCAGAAGCAAGAATGAAATCAAAGCAAGGGCTTTCTCTCTTGTTCTTCTCTTCCAAATGTGACTTATGAAGTATCACGGAAGTCTCGAAGAATCGAGGTTCAGAAAGGAGGAAAGAGGATCAAGCAACCGAAAACAAATAAAGTGATATGGAGCTTTACTTATTTATTCAAGAGTTGATTGACAGGTTGAAAAATATGTACATAGGGCTATGTAATGTATGGATTTGATACCAAGTAGCGGCTAGCTAGGTCCTCACGACTAATCGCTAATATACCAAAAACAATAAGCATTAATAGCATCCATCCATCCATCGCTAGTCATGAAATCTAGAGCACATATGATATATCCCCTTCTCCTTTATCCTAGGAGAGTATGTTATCTAGTCCGTCCCATACGTCTTTCCCACATCCAATTCTTACTCCCCGACGCAAACCTCCAACGAGATGAGATCTCCCGACGATCTAACAAACTACCAGCTCTTCTGCTCAGACCCTGACCTGATCACCTCGAAGACTTGCAGAACCACGGTACACATTCCGTGTATTCGTCAACCCGCCGCGCCAACCAAAGTGTATTTACCAAATAGAGTAATTCTTCACATGCCAAGTATCTAATCACAGGTTATGTTTGCGCGAAGTCTGGATCAATTTGACTTCAAATAGTTGGGGCCAAGGAAAAGCCAATTCCTTCACATGTTCAGAAAGTCACCAACGAGATGTGGTGTTTGGGTAATTCGGTGCGGTGTAGATAGGTATCCCGTCCCCGTCTTTCTGTGGTTTGCAAAGGCAGAGACAGACAGTTTTTGATAGACACTTGTGAGGAAAAAGAAAATAAGGATTAATTAAGATTAGACGGGTGCGAATAGCTTACGACGACTCCATGGAATTGGAGACGACTAACTTATAATGACATCCATATTTCAGATCGTAGATGGATGGATAGATAGCTAAATAGAAAAATCTGACTTCGGACTCGGATTGAAATATACATATTTGTAGTGATAAATCACAGAAGATTCTTCTTTTCTATATAGCATTCATACATCACACTCTTGCAGAATATTCCTTTTTCATATATTTTACTAAATCACCCATTTATCCATTTTACCCCTTCATCGATCGTTAAATCCCGGTTCTTTTCTTCCCCATTCTTTCATGAATTCATCTCCACCCACGCCCACACCCACATCCACCAACTAATAATAACTTCCTCCAGAATCAGCACATCACAATTGTAAACCACACACACTTCCTCCTAACAAATCATCTCAATCCAAAAAGTAGAATCGTTCGAACTTAACTCGATATACTTTCTCCAAAGCTCTTTCTTCACACCTTTCACCAACTCTATTCAGCACTTCGCAACCTAGAGCGAGAGAAGCACACGACACTTCTCTCTCGTCGACTCGTGCTGCTTTGCCTCATTTTTGCCCGTGTGTACCAGCCAAAACGAGCCAAGAATCTCAAACTGCATAATATGAGGTGATGATCAGCAAGCCACACTGCCACTGCCAAGCAGAGTTTCTGATAGAAGCTTAACAAATGGATAAAGGAATCGTTTGCTTGAAAGCGCTCTGTAGACTGTAAAACAAATATCTTGTAGTTCATCAATTGATAGATTTTACTAAATGCTTCACTAGGAGAAGGCGAAGAAAACACTCTTGCGACTGGAGGACTCATGCTACATCATTACTGTCGCGTGTCGTCTCGTATTGTGTGTCTTGTATCTTCCTATGTTGTGTTCTGTAGATGTGGAAATCATGGCTAGAATATGTATGCATTCAACTCGTATATATTCATTCATAATCTCGCATTCGCATCGCGTACATACATGCAACATGTATACATACATGCATACGCTCAACCAGAGTCTCACAACAGATACCAAAATACCAAGACTTCCTTCTAGGTAGAAATCACTACATTTCCCGCGTGTTTATATCTCACATTTGACAAGTTAGCATAGTTTATTAATCCATTTGGTTACCCATTTGCTTCTCTTTCCATCTCATTTGGAAAGAGTAAAAGAAAACGGGAATACACGACATATGAACATAAATCCGATATCGTATCTTTCCAACAAGCATACTCTTCTAGGTCGTGTCCAAAACATGTGGGAAGACGTCACGGAAGGATGCACAAAAAGATCGCGGGTGTAAGGGTAAGCCGGATAAATTGTTCCGATATGGTTTCGCTGCCGAGATGAATGTGTTTCGGTCTCTGTTTGAGATTTGATGAACCGCAAAGGATACCTATGTGAACTAATAAGATGGTTGAATGATGAGATATCTGTATGTGTATAGAAACTGCGAGGTTGTTTTGATTTGGAAATCGTGTTTTTGTATATGGAATCCACGACAATATTCATGAGAAAGGAAATATACAAATACTTACTTCGAGAGCTAGGTAGTTTCTAGTGTGGATATATCTATCTGGATTTTGGCGGAAATCTCTTGATTTTCAATGAGGAATTCTTTGCAAAGGATTTATTAGCATCTATTCATAAGAGAGGGAAGTTGAACACTCATCTGAATGACATTGATCCATCTAATCCGAAAGACCTAATATACCCGATCGATTTAACTTGTCTATTACCCCCCAGTTCTTCAGATATACATATATACATCAAAACAGAAATCTCATCTCTGCTCGAACCTTCCAGATGTCTTCCGTTACGAAATATTGCTTTCACCAAAGTAAAAGAATGTACCGTACACACCGCGCGAACTTACAACTCGTCGAATGACAAAGTTGTCATTTTTCAGCGAGGGAATGGAGGACGGATGGAGTTACTAAATGGTATTTGACTTGTTCTACAACTATTGTACATTGTTTGTTAAGGATTCCAACTTCGATATCCTCTAATTCTTAGTAAAATTCGTACCAGGAAATATGTACATTCATTCTTTACACAGCAATTTGTCTACCTCAATCCTTCTATTCAGATCTCAATTACACTAGCGAACCCCCTGAAAAACTTTCCAATCCCAATATTTCTACAATTCTTAGCCCTCAATATACTCAAGAAACATCAAACAGAATTATCAGAGTTCGTCATCATGGATTCGAGTCGACACTTAAAAGAAGCGGAGTATTTCACGAAAAAGACATTGAAAGAGAAGATACTAATTCAATATCTAGATTAATGAAATCGAAAGATCAAATGTGAAAATGACAACCAGACTCTGGGCACAGAGAGAAAAAAAAGCATCAAGTACACCGTGCCAAATCGTAACGATGCATCTACTCAAGTGGAGATTTCCTCTCACAGAACTTCCATCTACTTTCAAACGACAAGTCGACTCAACCAATTCATCCCCGAGATATCAGCTCACGCTATGGACTTCCACAACTAGTCGAGCTATATTTCTGGATAATTTTTCACCACTTCCAAAATGTGTATATTTAGTTCCGCTCAACTCTATACCACACCTGAATAGTAAGCTAAGTAAGCTGGCAAGATATAAACACCGGTATTTTTTCTTGGCGTGCAAGATTATATTCCACCTACTCCTTCTTCTTTCTCTTTACATTCACTTGCCTTGAAGACATAGGGATGAAGTACATATCAGAATATCTCACTCTTCCTATGACACTAAACAGTTTGTTCCTGTAAATAGCCCAGAATAAGAATGAAACAATTCCAAGAGCCGCACAGTAGCGAAATCAAGTAGTATTGATCGAATATACCTTTCTTAATATATGCGACTCGCATATCTATACTGCAGACTCGTCTCGAGAGACTTTTGATTTTCAGGAATATATATCTCTGCTCCCTCACGATGCGAAGAGACCTAAGAAAAATCACAGTTCTTTCACACTCCCAAACCTTTGCAGCGGGTCGGACTAGACAGGCTACTTGATGTAGTTTTGTGATATCTAATTCGTGTGTGTTTCTTGCAAGGTGATTGTACGGACTTTAGGTAGATGAAATGGAATATCATATGACATAATATAATAAGTGAGACTCAAGCCAAATCACGAGGATATATATAGTCCACCGCACATCCATCGCCCAATGAAATGAACAATAGCAAGAAAAACGATTAAAAGCTTAAAGGAGATGAAAACCCGATATTGATTAGACGAGAAGAGAGACCAACATCCTCTCTCCTAAGAAATTACTCAACAACTACAGCTACCACACAACTCATAACAGCCCAACAACTCAAGAAACGCTTTCTTCCTCGCAGCTATCCCAAAGCATTATTCAACACCCAAACAACCGCTCTACAATCAAGACCTCACCACCCATCCGAAACTTCTCCACTCTCCTCTCCAAATGCATCAAGCTTTCCCGAATCCCCCCTCCCCCTCCCGACAAAACAATCATCGCCACATTCACCACTACCCTTCCTAAAAGCACACAGCAAGGCAGTAACCCGGGAGATCCTCCCGTTATTTTGAATACCCAGATACATATATTGTGTGATCTGATCTGATCTAATCATGTTATAATTCTCATCCAAAAACAAGAATATTCCCCACGACAACAACAGTTCAGAGACGGCAACACATAAAATGCCGAGAACGCTTGGGAACATTCAACTATCTCTCCATCTCCATTCAAGAAATTGAATTAGAAAGAGCTTTAAGCAGAAGTAGATGAAGATTTTCCATCAACATTCTGTAAGACATTTAACCAGTCAGTCCTACCTATGATATAGTAAGTAAAATTTAAAAAAAATGAAGCCCCTCAAAAGACCCCTCAAAATACTCAAATACACCCCAATTAAACCCGGCCAAAGCCCAACCTTTCGCACCAGACGACGAAGAAAGAGATCGAATAGATTCAGCACGACTTTACTTTCATACCATCTAGTACAAGATCCAAGTTTTTAGTTTTTATAACCTAGAAAATATAGTCTACGAATAACAAAACACAAGATTCAAACACATTGGACAAGAGATAAAAAGATGACGTCAAGAGGATATCAGAAACTGCATTCATTCGCATGTATCCAGCGCGTAATGCAACACAATATTCTGAAGAATATGGAAATCCCTTCTCTCCTCTATAGTACACTAATTTCATCGCTCCATCCAGCTCTATAATACAAGCCATTCCTCATTGTCCATTGATATTCCGTACGTAATTTCCGTTGAAACCCTAATCCCAGTCGCCAAACACCATACCACAACTACCATCCGCAGTAGTTTTAGTGACCCATACCGCAAATCTTCAACTTCAATATAGAATACAAGAAAGAAACGTGCGTGCCAAACCTCACGAACGTCCTTATTTTCCATCGTCGTCTATCATATCATAAACCTTTTCTCTCTAACCTTCCTTCAAATATATTACAAAGTGAATCTATCTCTCCTACTCCGTTCACTCTTCCTCCCATACACTCTCAATAGACCGCCTGCTTTAAATGGTTTCTTTACCACATTACTCTTAACAGATGTAACTGGAGTTACACTAGCTTCTTTCGTCACTTCTCTACTCCCAGTACTTCCGCGTCCGCTCTTCCTCCTGATGTCCTTTTCTTCGGAAGATTTAATAAAGCGATGAACGGTGCGATGATCTAGCACTCTCTCCTCCTCATCATGTTTACCCTCTTTGTCCGTTTTTGGCCACATATATCCATACAGCTTACTATGGCGTTCGCATCTTGGACAAGACGATCTCGTAAAATATGCATCTTTTTGTACGAAGGGCTCTTCACAGATCTTGCAATTAATCCATGCTGATGCCGGTTCGGCGAGAAGTGCATGAGTCAATACGTAGTCACCAGGAATTCGTACATTTGGCGCATGATCTTTATCATTGGTTGATGGTACAACTACTCCTTTGCGGCGTCGTCGAATTTTGGGTTGTGGAAGTTTCTTCGAGATCGTCATTGTTGAGTCGTCTATTTCCATGTCGGATCCAAGATCGGAAAGTGCAGATGAATCTGCGTCGTCTTGTAAAGCTGGGTGTGACTTGCTGGTATTTGGACTGACAAGAACAGCTTCTGACGGCGCTTTCTTCGCCTTTTGAATTTCTGAAGGCGTGATGACTATGGTTTGATTCGCTCTCGCTCTCTCTCGCTTCTCCTTCTCCCACAACGGTCCCCTTCTTCGACCTCCATGGTTTCCCCTCTTCACATATCCCTGTCGCTTAGGTTTAGAGTCGACGGAAACAGATTTCTCATCTACCACCACGATCGTCTCTTCCTCATCGACTGATGTTGCATCTGTCTCCCCTGTTCCCTCCCCTGAAGGAGAGGATGTGAAACTTGCTCTCCGGGATTCTGAAGCAGAACTTGGTAAGGTAGAGTGGGCATTGTTTCCATAAAATGATGTAGGTGTGAACTCTTCAACTTTTACAGAAAACTGGCCCTTCAATCGCTTTGTCGTGTCGGATGGCGAAGCCGTTGGTTCCTCAGAGTCTCTCTTTCGCTTAAGAGTGCTTGATCTCGATGGCCGAGATCTTCCAGGATCTATCATTGGTGAGGGCACTCCTGGAGTTACCGGGACCTCCCATTCGACCAGAAGGGTTTGTTGAAGTAGATCCGATTCCGGGGAGCTAATCACCTCGCTTCCGTTCACTCCATGCAAAACTCCTAATGGAGAACGCTCATTCTTTTGGGGTGATCGTCTTCTTTTCGGAGTGCTTGGTGAACAATCTTCCTCGCTAGGTATTCTTCTTCGCTTCGATGATCCCGTTGGTGATAGTAGGTCGTCTTCATTAACTTGGCTTACTTCAGATACAGGCTGGTTTGAGGCTAAAGATAGAGAATCCACAGCAGGAGAGCGTCCATTTTGAGCCGACGAAGCTGATCTACCTGATCTTGGTGGCATTTTTCGCACTTGTGGTCGTAAATTGACATCAGGTGTCATCGATTCGGAACGCGATTCAGATACGGTAGAAGTGAGTCGTCGCCTACGCCGAAGACTATAGCCGGGTACCTCGGGAGGTGATGGTTCCTGTTCAATTGATAATTTGGGAATAGACTCATTATTATCGTCATCGTCTTGGGCCCATCCGTTTTCGCGGTTATCTTCACAAGTCTTACATAGACATTCGCAATTATCCTCACCGAAATAACTCTCGCCGTAGGTCACCGTAATCTCCTCCCCAATCTCAATGTCCCTAACTGCAATAATCTCCATTCCGGCAGTTCCACTAGTCATCAAACGAGCATTTGCACCACAATCGTGATTTGCGAATCGAGCTGGTCCGAGAAATAGTGATGCAGATTTGTTGCGACTTGACATGACAATGCTAAAATCTCTGCGCATGAGATTAATATGTTCTTCCTCTTCAGGTGTCATAACAACTTGAATCCCGGAAAGATATTTAACTACTTCTCCCTTTCTAATTTCCCTCCGCGCAACAACTGCCGCTTCATGTGTAACAACAGTATAACGATTCGTGCTCGAAACTTCGAATGGACAATCTGGTAGATAAATGTTGATGTATTTTTTGAGATGACGCCTAAAATCTTCCTTTTCTTTTTCCGAATTGAGACTTTGGTGAAATTTCTTGAGGCCTGGAAGAGCTAGAAGTTGTGCCTCTGCTTTTGCAGTGTTCTTCTCAATGATGACTGAATTTTGGAGGATTTTTGTCACGTCTTCCTCTCTAATTCCACGAGACGAATGGTATGCGATGCGATTTTTGCGAATGTTGGTCCAATAGTAAACCTGTGGGCTAGTATTAGGAGAAGTTATTAGAGACTATCGTATCAAAAAACTTACCTGGTCAACAAGCGCATCTGTCAATACATCGTCGTATGACCATAATTGAGCCAGAGTAAGCCGTTCCTTCTTCGTTGCGTTTGATTTTGGAGGCATTGTGACGGTTCAAGTGACGTGTAAGTATGCGATTGTACAGAAGTCAGGCTACAAACAAAGCCAGTCGCTATGCCGTGGAAAAGAGAAGTGGATCGCGTTGTATGAAAGATGCGGAAAGGATTCGAATAAATTGTATATCCAAGTGAGCGTATGGATGTACGGCTTTGCAGTAAATCGAAATATCAGATTGAATGAGTGATTTAAGTGGCCCGTCTCCTACGAAAACGAGGGTATCCGAGCTTAATTTTGTCCCCCAAATACATTCACTTCTTCCAAATAAACGTCCTTGCTCTCTATTTTCGCTGGCCTCCAAGAATGAAAGAGAAGCAAATACTTATGTGCTGAACTCCGAGAGTAACGTTATGCGGAATTGAAAATTGGAGAACGAGATCGCTCAAATGCTTCAAACGGGAAGAAAGAGAGGGACGAAAGTAAGTAAACAGGAAAGAAATGGATAATTGTTTCCTTAAGATACATGATGACCTTCAATAGAAGATGAAGTATATTTTTTCACCCCTATTAGCCATTCTCAACAAGATAGGACAATAGATAAAAGAGGCTGGAAATAGAACTTGGAATCTTGAGGCGTGGGTAAACATCGCCTATACCAAAAATAGACTAGTGTCCTGATAATTTGACGATGACAATAGTGAGATAGCCATGCAATCCAGAGAGGGCGAGATATAGAGAGAATCTTCAGCAATACGACAGTGAACCCTTCCACCACGTATTGTCCGCAAGATGATTCAACTAAAGGTATGGACTGTCCTCTTGCGTATACATAGAATGCCCCCATTGATTTATACTCCATCACTTTCCCTATGTTGTGTCTGGCGCATCTAAAATACTTTTATTGATACTTCTGCTTTTGCGCCCATCACTTTCTATTGTGCTAACTGTCACGATGTAGACGATGCTCAATTGCATCGACAATTCTGGCGCCGCCGTGGTAGAATGCGCCAAGGTCTTGAAGATGAAGAGACATGCAAAAATTGGTTCGGACCCCTCTCAACCCTCTCAACCCTCTCTACACCACCCCTCCTACCATGTCCCCCCTCCCTCCACAACGCCCCCCACAACCTCGTTTCGTCGATTCCAGTTCTGATGATATAAATTAGGAGATCGCATTATCGTCGTCGTACAAAAGCAACGCAATTTCTCAGAGTCCGGTCCCGGTGCAAGTGTTTCTACCTCCGCAGCGAACAAGGTCAGAAGAGGAGATATTAGACACGCAGTTGTGGTTAGGACGGTCAAAAAGTTACAGAGACCAGATGGAAGTGTTGTCAAATTCGATGATAATGCTTGTGTTTTAATTAACAAAGCAGGAGAACCCATTGGAACAAGACTGAACGGTTAGTACTATCGACTATCCTCAATATGTTTTCTTTGTTAACGTTTCACAGGTGTGGTTGGCACAGAATTGAGAAAGATGAAGTGGTCAAAAATTCTATCACTAGCACCTATGCATCTGTAGATATCACTGTATAAAAATATTGATGTAGCATAGCAAATCCGGCGTTTTAAAGGACTTTTGGACAATGAAAAAAAATGTATTCTCCCCCCATATTGACATGCCGTAGAAATTTGATAATGTTATTTTATGTATCCCCAACCCATGTGATAGACTCCATATGCCTGTTACAACGCCTTCTCTAAATAATCGAAACCAGGGGTATCATTGGAAGATATGACCGCACCCGCAGCATACGTAGAAGAGTTTCTATGATCCCCCATTAGCAAAGCCTGACAGTATTCGCAAATTCGGTAGCTTACCATTCCTGTTTCCGCAGATCTCTGTTGAGACTGGAAAAATACAGCATCTTCGTTCCTGCAAGCAGGGCAAGTCTTATTAGATCGTGGGAGCTAGAACCAAAGAAAATTGATATGTCAGCGGAGGGTTCCAAAGAGACCACAGCAGCTACCAGAACTTCCGCAAAAGCCCGTCCATAAAATCTTCCCCTTTCAAAGCTTCTCCTGACCCAGCCTATTTGGCATTTTCCCCTCACAAATGACCAGATGGCCGCATAAAAGACATAAAGGTAAACCCACAGTGGGATCAGATCCAACATCCTGAGTGACACCTGCAGTCTCACCGACAGCATTGTTGAGAACATTTCTAAAGACACAGGAGGATACAGCCTCTTCTGAATATTGACAGGTACGACATGCGAATTGTAGGCGGTGGGTATCGGGGTCTTCTTTTGGATACAGCATATTTGAACTAGATAATGGTTAGCAGATGCAAGAAAGCCTTTGAAAGAGGCGATAGAAGCTTACCATTCGCTACAGAATCTGAAAGTGATTTGTTCCTCATTCTTCCTGGGCTCCTCGCCGGAACTGGATGATGGAGATGCCATGGTGATACTTCTGTGCAAGGTGTGTTCGAGGACGGGTGTTGTCGCAATCGATAAACCGTAATGATCTTCGTAGATTAATGGCGTTACTTAGCACCGAAGACCAGTTGCAGTCGATGTTTTCAATCGGAGAAGAAGAAAGGATAACACTGTCCTTTGCTGCTGTGTGTGGTGTGATAATGAGATTCTCTCGTTGCGTCGCGTTGCTGAGAAATGTCGATGAACGATGGATTGTGATTCTGGCTTGAGTGGATTTCGATGTGGATATTTTTGGCCGAACTAGAACTCTTTTGTGACCCTTGTGGATGAAGGTCCTGGACTCTTATTATCTGGTTGTTGCGAGGTTGCTTGGTGGGTTACTAAAGAAAGGAAACCCCGCCTGCCGCTAAACTTGATTGGGTTCGCCCTGTGACCAAGATACAAGTACCTTCCAGTTAAATGCATCATCTCCTTCCACGCCTCTTCCTTTGGAAAAATACAATCAAAAATAAATAAGAAGAGTGCAGTCACAAAAATCCATATCAAAAGACTCATCAATCATATCCATCACAAACTCGAACCGTTTGTAGCACCCTCAATCATATAAGAAACAAGTTACACAATGGTAACGTTTTCCCTCTGCACTTTGAATGTTTACTGTACCTTCAATGGCCAGCCTTTGGATTCGTAATGTAAATATCTTTCACGCTTTACTAACCTCTTGATATAGACAGACGCGGGTCTACCAGCAGGATGGGAAGTCCGCACTTCGAAATCTAAAAACATTCCCTACTATTTCAACGAAGCTCAGACGATATCAAGCTGGGAGCCTCCTGCAAACACTGATACCGAAAAGCTGAAGGCATATATGGCCGAGCATTACAGCGCCTCGGAGATTGGAGACAATGCCAATGGCCAGGAAGATCAACAAGGAAAGATTAGAGCCAGTCATTTGTTGGTGAAGCATAAGGGCAGCAGGAGGCCGAGCAGTTGGCGCGAGGTTCGTATTCTCAATGACCCAAATTCCAAATCAACAATCAACGATCGAGAGACCTCAATGTCTCGTTGTGCGCGAGGGAATATGACTAATAACATTATAGGCCGAAATTACACGCACAAAGGACGAGGCGATGAGCATTATTCTTCAGCATGAAGCTCATATTCGTTCTGGAACAACATCATTGGGCGACCTTGCCGTTAGCGAATCCGATTGCAGCTCTGCCCGCAAGATGGGTGATCTTGGGTTCTTCGGACGTGGAGATATGCAGAAAGAATTTGAGGAAGCAGCTTTTGCCTTAAAGCCAGGTGAAGTGAGTCATGTGGTTGAAACTGCTTCTGGGCTGCATTTGATTGAAAGGTTCGTTCTCAATTGTCATCATCCACGTTTTTTGCCGACTAATCTTTGTTAGACTTGCGTAATGGACAGATGGAAAGAACATTTAAAATCTAAATGATTCACAGGAGTTGTTGTTTAGCTAGGCAAACTGAAACCAATCAGAAATACCATTTGCGCCAGCACTTTTCAATTTTCAATTTTCAATTATGAATCAACAAATGGAAATAATAAAGATTCTACGGCGTCCTTGACAATTCAATACAGACTTCATTGCCAACTAACCCAAATGGTCTCCGGCAATTCAACATTCTAATACAGACAACTGCAATCAAATCGCTTTCAGACTTCACAATACATTTGAAATTTCACTTCAGGGTCCATTACTAAAGTCGTTTCAAACAAAAAATATAGGCCATCTCGACATGTTATTTGTTTCAATCAGCGCTTGTAATTCTCGGTCACTCGCCTGTTCATGGTATAAATAGCTACACATACATGGACCATGTGTAAAATATTCGCAACTATAGAAAGGGGGATGATGTGATTGATTGCGTCATTCTCAGAAATGGTGATACGTATAATTCTCCCTGCGTCAATTCATTCGTGATATTGAAGATGGATGCAAGTTTTGGTTATATTCTCAATCGCTGGGGAATGGCTTTGTATAAATGATTGATTGTTATGATAATAATAACATATTTGTACTCTTCAATTATCGACATATATTTATCCTTGGATATCCCATTACCCAGTACATCTCTCCCATGGCTCTCTCCATTCTAATCCTATACCTTTGAAAACAGCCATTTCCTTCTTTCTCAATATTTCAATCATGTCGTTTTCCATTCTCCCTTCCGTATTACCGCTCTCCTTCCCACCCCCCTCTGCATCTCGTTTCGCGGGCCCCTCCCCCTCCACACCCCCTTCTAAATCAACCCATTCCCCCGTCCCCCGCTCCCTAATCCCACTACTATCAAACCTCCAGTTTCTCTTCGCCTTACAATACTTTCTCAAATCCCTCTGAAACGTCGTTCCACCCGACCACCCAATAATCGCCGCGCCCGCCGTCTTCCACGGCGTAATAATAATATCTACCCTCCGATGCGGATTTGGATTTTTGCGTTTCTTCCTCTCTTTCCCCTCCCCTTCCTCTTCCTCAATCCGAAAATTAATATCCTGCCAAACCACCAACGCCTTATCCAAACTATCAAACCCCGTTTTCCGCGCACTGTCTTTCTTCCAGCCCAGCTCTACAGCCCACTGTCCGCGCTCGCTATTCTTCATCGATTCAAGCAGAATATTGGTGATCCATCCCTGTTCCTCCAATCTCCATGTTAATTCTGGGAGAAATCCCAACGTGCGCTTCTCGTCGCGATGCGTGAGCATAATATCCACATCTCCGCTTTCCAGCTTTCCTCTCCGATATCCCCCCACAATCACCATCTGAAACCCGGGATCGATTCTCCGCGCCTCGGAAAGGATGATCGACCCGATGGCTTCGGTTTCGCAGCGGGGAATCGGAGTATTGAGCTCCTCGTAGTATTTGACTCCGATTTTCTGCACCGGCTTCAGATCGTTCCAGCCTTCTACGACGATGTCGTCGAGGTCTTTCCATTCTCTTTGGTCGTGGAATTCGCGCGCGGTGATGTCGGCTACGCCCCAGATGTTGTAGAAGGTTTTCAAGACTTGCATGCGGGGATTCTGTTCGAAATCGAAGACTTCGTCTGTGGTTCCTGTGTTGAGGAATTGGTGGAGGAGGTTGGCAATTTTTTGATCGCACCCTGGGAGACGGATGAGTTCGTTGGGTGAGTGGAGGGGGTATGGGTAGGCTGCTATGGAGGCGATAGATGTGCTGTAGGCGCGAACACCGATGGGGTCGCCGTCTAGAAGACGTTTTAGCTTGATGGTTTTGAGTTGGTTGATGAAGGGGTCGTTGGGAGAGGTTAAGGGGGTGGGTCTTTCGCAAGAGTAAATTGTTTTGAGATATTCTGGAACAGGGGGGGAATATGATGGGTCGTCGTGTTCGGAGGTGGATTCTGTGAGGAAGGCGGGCCGGGTGAGTGGTTTCCTTGATTGTTGTTGTCGATAATGGGGACTGTATTTGGGGTTGGGAGAACCCCCTAAGTCGGCAGCTGCGCGAGTTAGGAGATCCGAGAGGAGAAACTTTGGTGGTTCCACTACTCGTCGTCCTTCGTATATCAGATATTTGTCTATTGGAAGCAACATTCCTTCTCTGATTGAATCGAAGTACCAATCAATCTTCAGAACTTTGAAAGTGTTTGAAACATTGACATTATCTGCAGCTTCACCCTGAACTTTGACACTACTTCGACCATAGTTGCTCCCAATAGGAGCAGGAGAACTTTTCCCATCAGCTGACTTCAACTTTTTCCTAGCCATTTCTTTCTTATCTTCCTCATCTTCAGTCTCATCTTCATCAGAACTAAGCTCGATAACCTCATTCCCATTATCATTCGAGGTACTTCTTCGCTCCTTCTTTCCACTTCCAGCTTTCCTCTTCCTCTCCACCTCCCCCTTCACTCCAACATCCACTTCTTCTGACCTTTCCATCTCTTTCCCAATATTCGTGACATCAACCGTCACAAGTTTCAATTTCCTCAACTCAAATTCCACTCTCGTCTTTGTAGGAATTCTCGCAAGTCCTACTTCGGCTTCTTGGATTGTATATCGCAAAGAACCCGACTGATCCAGCCCATCTTCCAATGTTTTGATTTCCCTATCACCAAGAAGAAATCTAAAAACATAGGTTGGAGGGAATTGGATTGCTGAGGACATTTTTGTAAATTGTGGTTCAAAAGCTTTGAGTGTGTTTTGGTAATTCGACCCAGTCTTGACGATTTATAGTTTAATACTGGTTCTCAAGTGCGGCCGTCTATTGAATGGCCAGAACAGCTTTGCATCAAGGTGGCTTTAGGACGAAAATGAATTTAGTGAATGAGAGAAGGCGTATTGAAGAAGAAAGATTTTCCATTGCGGATTTATGAGATGAATTGATTCAATTGAATTTTATTGTACAGTGAAATGACGTTACAAAGAATGCGAACTGCTAGCTTCAATAGTGAATCATGTAGTGTGGCCATAACAGCTGGAGCTTAGCTAAGCTTCTCATAATAAAGTAGTCAGGACATCTCAAATTCATTAGAATAACATTAAAATACTTATAAACTGAAGGTTTATCAACCCAATTAACGCGATGAGCTATTCACGTGAAAGAACTTGTGAGAATGAGGGCCATGAGGGGTATTAGATGAATCTTAAAATGTGTAATGCGGAAAAGCTTCATTCGCTTATAATCTGTTGGCAACCCACCTCCACCAAGCATCAACTGATCCACCATCAGATCCAATTACATTACCACCAGCTACTTCAACAGAGATATTGAACTCCTCCATTTGTGAAAATTTGAAGTCGGTAGAACCCATCTCGCCAAGCCATTCATCTTTATCTTCGTCCTCCTCTGTAGACATTCCCGAATCAAGTAGACCTTTCGATCGCGAGACTCTGACTTTGGTAATTTCTCTTTCCAGACTACTTTTGACTAATGCGGCCGGAAGAGCAGTGAATAGATCCATCTTGTTGGCAGCAATGAGTATTGGTAGTTCTTGAGGTGCCTTTGTGGTAGTTTTTCCATCCATGAGCTTTTGCATGCGGAGGAGTAGATCGTGTAGATAATCGGCAGCCTCTCTTAGACCCTCATCTCCAGCTCCCAATGTAGTAGCATCGACTTGATATATTACACCTCGAAGATTTTGAGAAGTTGAGAGCTGTTCAAATGCATGGTGTCGCAGTTTTCCATGCCCGGGAGTATCAATGAGAAGGAATTTCTTATGAACTTGATTGGTAGGATCATTAACTGAGCGGTATTTATTCGAGGCAGCTACTGCATCGACTGGTAGAGAGCATTCAGCAGATGAAGTGGTTTGAGAAGTATGAGTAGTTGCAGGTTTGTTCTCTCGTTCGAACTATCATCAACTATTAGTGTCTGCGATGGCTACTCACCTCATGCGACAAAGGTCTCTCCTGTTGAATTACTTACAAGCGTAAGCAGTGCCGTTTTCCCGGCGCCACTTGGTCCAATTAACACAATAGAAGGCAAAGATGTGAAACCGGTTGCGCGAAAGACTACAGAGTGGAGGAAGATCGGTATCGAAAGGACTAGGATAATTGTAATGATCAACCCCAACGGCGAGGGGTTCATAAGAGTGTGAATCCAATCCTGCGAAGAAGACATGGCCAATGAGAATAGAATCTTAGTATCCGGAACCGTGAGGATCAAAGACTTTCATCCAGCACCGCAGACTCGAGGGTGATGTTGCAAGTGGTCTTTTCCTTGTGGTGGTGTTGTTCTTTCACAAGGCTATGGAAATTATTTTGTGGTGACGGATATGTGCAGCAATTAGGGGGCTCCACATGCTGAGCTGTGCTATAGAAAATTGACTTGGCCCCTGTCACCGCTTCCACAACGGGGCAAGCCAGATGCTAAAATAAAGTACCAACGGATACTCAGCCTTGTATGTACTTTGCTAGCTGGGAAAGGAACGGAAAGGAAAGGTTACCAGTCCATGTAAGCAGGAATACAATTTCAATTGAAAGCCACCGAGAATACACCTCGTCAGCTCTTCCAATTGTAAAATTCCTCCCTCGCTGTCTGTCTCCTTTATTATTGACTTCTCTGCTTTCCGACATCATATTATTATGTATGTGTTGTCATAAAGCTCACGATTGACGCTCTACATACCATAATCGATTGCACTCCCTCGACACCTCGAACACTCGCAATACAGTTTCCTTGGTCCCGAGATGGCCCTTGGAGACTCGAAGTCCGCTTCTGGAACGGAGCCTGCGAAGAAAAATGCTCCAATAATGCCAAGTGGAAAGTCAAATGCCGTGGCGCCAACTCTCAGTGATGATAATCATGTAGAGCTTGGTGACATGACGCCTCCAGAACAACCCGCAGTGGATATAATGCAGCTCGCTCGGATAGGAGACATTCAGGCGGTAGAAAAACTATTTGATGATGGTACATTTGATGCTACCTATAGTGACGGCGAGGGCATAACGCCTTTACATGTGCGACTCGATTCCCATTATGCAAGATTTCCCTGGCTAATACATTCACACAGTGGGCGGCTATTAATAATCAGTATGCCATGTGCCAATTTCTCCTGAAAGCGGGCGCAGATGTGAATAAGAAAGGAGGAGAGTCTGTGGCTACACCAGCAATGTGGGCTGCTCAGAGATGCCATTATTATATCGTTCACCTATTACTGGAAAATGGCGCTGATCCTCTGATCACGGATGTCCAAGGGTACAATATTCTCCATCTGGCTACATTCGAGGGCAATATATTCCTGCTCGTTCTCCTTTTACATCAAAACATTAATGTCGACGTGCTTGATAGCCAGCGACATACTTGTTTAATGTGGGCGGCTTATAAGGGATTGCCAAGTTGCGTAGATTTGTTCTTGAGATGGGGTGCTGATGTTCATGCCACGGATGAAACTGGATTCACCGCACTGCATTGGGCGTTGGTTAAGGGATCTCAGGGATGCATACAAAAATTGATTGAATACGGAGCGGATAGATTTGCCGAAACCTCGACTGGCAAAACCCCAGCGATTACAGCTCAAGAGATGAAGACGGAGAGAATTTGGCATAAGGCTCTTGTAGAGTGTGGCTACGACGAGGATGCTAAGCCGGTTCTTATCAGCTTTCCCATGTCATCGTGGCTGTTGAAGGATAAACGCGCATTCATGAACAAATTCTTCTTTTTATGGCCATTTCTAATTCTTTGGACGATGATTATGATCAGTAGTCAGATGGTAATATTTATTGGTGTGCCCATGGCATTGTTCTTTGGGTATTCATTACAATGGTTGGCCCAGCAGGTATTAGAGTATGCGCCTTCAGACATGAAGCATTTACACAAAACGGTATGTACAAAAAGACTTTCTATACTAGTTTCAAGAATTACGCTGATAAACATTGAAACTTTAGCCTTGGCTTGCGGGAATCTTTGCTGCTACACTATTTTGGGTTGGTGTAAGATGGATAACAACTCTGTTACCAGGTTTGTAACCGAGAATCTGTTTCATTATGAGAATCTATGCTGACAATGTTAGCTACCTATGGGATATATCCGCTCTCTAATCTGTTATTTTTCACCTTTTACAGTCTTACTGGATATTTCTACTTTTGTTCAATGGTTTACGAGCCAGGCCATGTTCCCAAGCTGGGTGGTTTGACCCAGCAAAAGGCTGTAATTGATGAATTGTTGAGTGTATGGAAGTTCGACGAGCAAAACTTCTGTGTTCATTGCATGGTTCGCCAACCCCTAAGAAGCAAGCATTGCAGGAGGTGCAACCGATGCGTAGCGAAGCATGACCAGTAAGCTCATTCCATACTTATTTTTCTTGAATAGGTGTACTGACATAGTGACCTAGTCACTGTCCTTGGATCAACAACTGTGTCGGTGTCAATAACCATAGGCATTTCTTCCTCTATCTCGTGTGCTTGCAACTCGGAATTATCTTCTTAGTTAGAGTTGCTATCGGATGTAAGTATCAATCTGATTTTTTTTTATGGTATCAATGCTAATTGAGATCAAGACTTTGAAGGCTTCGTTGGAAAGGGTGAGCAAGAGTGCAACTTTCTTTCACCTACACTATGTGGGATTGTCAATTCAGATTCTTACACATTAGTGTTGGTCTTATGGGCAATCTTGCAACTGACATGGGTTACCATGTTACTGTTTGTCCAATTGATCCAGATCTCAAGAGCCATGACCACTTGGGAAAACATGCGCGGTACACACGCCGGAGGCAAAACTTCCCAGGCCATTACCAATGCTCTCACTACTGGCGCTACATCAAGGTCAGGTGGTCAAGTCGGAAACTCTGGACTTGGTCCCGATCCCGCTTTACCACCAACCCACGCACCAGGCGGCCACGGCCATCATCATGCCCACAAAGCCGGCTGTTTTGCGCAATGGAAGAAAATACTTGGTGTGGACACATTTGTTGAAACTGCCTTCCATGGCTACGAAGGAAGCAAAAACCGACGCCGGGCACCTCAAAACCCCTTCTCCCGCGGTTGCATCGTCAATTGTAAAGATTTCTGGTGTGATCCAGCACCGGTCTTTGGGAAGAGAGAAAATGGCGCGGCGATTTTGGGAGGACAGGTGGTTAATTATACAAAAATGTATGAGACGCCTTCGAGAATGGAGATGAGGAGAGGCGGAGATGATGGCGGAGCTTACGAGAGTGTGGCAGCCGATGAGGCGGTTTAGATGAGACGATAAGATTTTAGAGTTTTAGATGGGGGATACTACTGTGTCTAGGGAGGGAGAACAGTTTATGATTCATGAATATATCTTTATTGGTTGCTGAATTGTTTACTGAGTATTTTTCTGGGTGATAATTCTCATGTGATGATTGATTTATACTAAAATGCAGACTTCAGAAAGGCGCATTGGTGCTGGGATAATTAACTCCGCCTATCTGATCGTATCTGTAATAGATTCATATACTCGCTAGAAGTGTTGACAAAAGAACGTAAAATACATAGCATTTTCTGCTCCAATATTCTTCAATGAAAAGTAGCAATATTAAGCATATTCATGTTAAGCGACATAGTTATCAAAGTCAATGCCCCTAAATTAGCGAATATCCACTTCGCCAGCCGAAGATTCAGGGTCTTGATTTATGATTTATAAGATTTGTGGTTAGATTAGATTCGATATATTGGTATTTGTTATTTGTTATTTTAGATGCGAATACACACCAATAAGTCATCTATCTTACATTCTAATCTTCAATCAATCAAACGTTAGTCAGAGATAAATTGTACACAAATGTTGAACTTGTGGATCTGCACCCACCCTCAGTAAAGTCCTTGGAATTGCAATGTATTAGATGGTTGTTTCTGGAATTTGACGAGATTTGTTAAGCTAGTGATTTAATTTTCTGATGTTGTATTAAAGGCGAAATGCAGGAATGATGTATTTCAGATCTTTGGGTATGGTTTTGGAATGTATGGGAATTTCCCCAAGACCGCGTCTGACGCGACTGCTAGTCTTCTCCTAATAAACTGGTCTAGTTTTTTCTTCCTAGTCTCCCAAGTTTTGTCATCTTCTATATAGGGCTTCAATACTCGTAGGAAATTTTCGCCAAGAAATCATGGCTTCAATACTCGTAGGAAATTTTCGCCAAGAAATCATGGCTTCAATACTCGTAGGAAATTTTCGCCAAGAAATCATGGCTTCTTCGTAAGCTCTGCTGACGAATATATTGGTATAATGTTAGATAATGAAGTTTAATTTTTGTACTAAGGACAGGACGTCCAGCAGTATGAGGTGAAAGGTAATGGCCGAGACAATATAGTCGCAGTATTATCGCCTCCCAGAATGCCCAAAGGATACTGTGACATATATTACCCAGCGCAAACGGTGAAGGACAACTATTCCAGTATTACACCTCCAGCCTTTCTGAATTTCTCTACACTCTCGGTCATTTCATAACAGCCCACTATTCGCGATGGAATGCAAAACTCCACCTACACGAATTGCCGTTCAGCCCCTTCGTAAGAGTTATAGCAATACAAAAACTAGCCAGTCTGAAGAAGAATCAACAGTACTCCTATAAGTTCCATCGGAAAGACCCCAGAATACAAAACCCGGGTATTACCATTTGCAGAAGCAAAGAGAAAACACACGAGAAATACAATCATATGCTCCTGTAGAGCCATAAGAGCAAAGAACTTCCAATTAGCCAGACTACGGTAATTATCTTGGCAAATCCTGCACGAAACTCTTCGTGGACTTCAAATTTGTATTTACTTATTTTTATTGTCATCTCCCCTTCATTTGGGTATTCTAGTCGATTTGAATCTCTCAACTCGTTTGAATGTTGCGAGTCATTTCAATCTCGCAAATTGTCTGAATATATCCGCTGAAGTCAATCTTTCAACTCAGTGGAATTTCTCAAACGATTAAAGTATTCGAGTTGATTCGAATCTCCTAATCCATGGGAAAGACTCGACCCAATGAGCATTCAATTGATTGAACATTTTGATTGAGGAGCTTTGCCTGAATATCCTGAATACGTTGCTATACCGAACACACTATGACAAGATAAATCACACAATAGTATGAAAATCACACAGCCCCTAATCTTACTAGATTCAACCAAAATAGCTTCTGGCTGTTAAGCCTGAATTTGGACATGGAAAAGTGTTTCTGAGGATCTGAAGCTTATGACAAGTCAGGTATCTTAATATAACTGTAAAATATACTGAAAGAGGCTCCAATGATAAGATTGATCTTGCGAGTAACTTGATTGTAAAATCCGAATTAGAACATTAAACGGTATTTGGGTACCATCTAGAGATTTGTGTGTCGAATATGTCTGTTCCGTATTGCGCGTAGATTAGCAAAGCGGTGAGATTCTGCCACACTAACAGGCGATCGATGTCGGTTATTTTTTAAGTCCACCTCCCTCCTTGCACCCCACTACCCCAAGCTGTTGACACCATCTCCGTACTGCATGGCTACAGTATTACCCTAGATTCAACAACTCTAATACAAACAATGGCCAGCCATACCGCAACCCTCAGCGCCCTCCTTCGCGATTCCTCAATTACGGACCATAATGAAATACTCAAAGCTACAAATGACGTATTAAAGAGTTCTAAACTCGACCCCAATGCCTTACATACCCGCGCCGTTGCCCTCCTTAAACTCGACCGATACGACGATGCACTAAAAGCGCTCGATGATGGTGGAGATAAACTAGCTTCTCAATGCATTTTAGAACGTGCTTATGCTCTGTATAAGACGGGCAAACTAGCAGATGCAGCGAAAGTTTGTGAAGGAGGTGATAGTAGGGGTTTGAAACATATTGCTGCGCAAGTTGCATATCGTGCCGAGAGATTTGCGGATGCGGAGGAGCTTTACAAGCAGCTAGTAGAAAGTGCGGGAGCTGAAGATGAGTTTATGGATCTGAGGATCAATGGGCTGGCTGTGGATGTGCAATTAGCATGGCAGGGCGAGAAAAGTGAATTGAAGGGCAAAAACGAAGATTTCGAGGCATTCGAGACGGCGTATAATGTTGCGTGTGGGTATATTGCGAAGGGAGATTATAACAAGGGGAACTTCCTGTTGAAGCGGGCAAGGGATTTGTGCGAGGCTCTGGACGAACTGAGTGATGAAGAAAAGAGAGCAGAAGTCTTACCTATTATGGTACAACAGGCATTTGTGCTGACGAAATTGGGTAAAACTGAAGAGGCCAAGTCACTGACCAAGATGATCAATCTCGCTGAGTATGCTTGCCGAACATGTTTACTGAGCTTGAAGCTGACCCTTACAGTGTACCAGAACCTCAAACCAAAATAATCGCACAAAACAACGTATTAGCTACATCGACAGAAATTGATAACCCGTACCTTTTGAAACGAGTTTTCGACTCAGTGCCCAACTTATCACATCGAGAGAAGCATTTTGAGCACCAAGCAAATATCTTGGAACGAAATCATTACACAGTCGAACTACAAGCATTGAAGTATGGGGGCGTAGCGAAGTCTACATTGAAAAAGATCTCGGCCTCATCATCACCAACTATCTCGCCATCAATCAACGGCCTTTCAGTTCTCAACGCTGCAGCTCATGCCGAAGACAAAACCGGAAAAGCCGCTTTAAAGCAAACTTTATCACTTCTTGAAAAACGACCAAATGACGTTGGATTGATCCTTACCATTATCCAACTTTACGTGTCAACGAATAATCCTGCTCCAGCAATTTCCCTTCTGGAAGCATTTTTCAAGCGCCTAGAAGAGTCTACCAACTCCTCAGACCAAGATGTCCGATTCGCACCAGGACTG
The DNA here is from genome assembly GCF_000143535.2 of Botrytis cinerea B05.10. NCBI lineage: Eukaryota > Fungi > Ascomycota > Leotiomycetes > Helotiales > Sclerotiniaceae > Botrytis > Botrytis cinerea. The sequence continues at coordinate 1,373,911 of NC_037325.1, read as the reverse complement.
GTAGCCCTTCTCATCTCCCTCTATCGATCAACCGGCCGCACAATCCCTATAAGACCCGAGCTCGAAAAAGCAGCTTCATACTGGCGACAGAAATCAAAACCTTCCCCATCTCTCTTCCACGCAGCAGGTATCTCTCTCCTCGAATCTTCCAGCCCCGAAGATGCCAAAGCAGCAGGTGACATCTTCTCTTCCCTCCGCTCTCAAGATCCCAAAGACCGCGTCGCAATCGCCGGATGTGTCGCTTCGTACGCCTCATCTGATTTCTCTAAAATCTCCTCAGACATCGACACTCTCACTCCAATTCCCAAACTCATCTCCGGCATCAACGCCGAAGATCTTGAAACCTCGGGTATCCCAACCTGGACATCCAAAACCGCACCCACGACATCCGCTGAATCATCCAAGAAACGCGCTTTAGACGACAAGGAAAAAGAAAACGAAGACCCGGCGAAGAAGCAAAAGACGATAGGAACGCGAAAATCGAAATTACCCAAGGATTTCGAGGAGGGAAAGAAAATGGATCCTGAGAGGTGGCTACCGCTCAAGGATCGCAGCTCCTACAGACCGAAAGGAAAGAAGGGGAAGAAGAAGGCCCTGGATGCGACCCAGGGAGGCGTCGTGAGAGAAGATGCTCTAGAGGGTGTTGAGGCGCCCGGTAGTAAGGTTGTAACGGGCGGGGGAGCAAAGGGGAAGAAGAAGAAGGGGAAGAGGTAGAGAGGAGGATGCTCGGAGATTAGAGAATGGAGATTAGAGAATGGAGATTAGAGAATGGAGATTAGAGAATGGAGAATGGAGAATGGAGAATGGAGATTGAACCTGTAGATTTGCTGGTGCGAGAATATGGATAGCATATTGCAGGATGGAATTGAAGTGAATGCATATACATCCATGTAATATAATGTAATGTACTCTCTGCAAATCCTGCACGCCCTGCACGCCATTCAATTGCTCTACAAGTACAGCGCGATGGGAGTGAGTGATTGAAGTATTGAATGATTGAATGATTGAGTGAGTGAGTATGTGATATGATAGATATACGCCGTGCAATTAGGAATTATAAAAAGTAATCTCACAATCCATAATGATGGGATCACATATCGTCCATCGTGGTCGTTGCCATCGATAGATATACATGAAGCTACACACATACACACAACATCTTCACAACCTTCATTTCTTATTTCTCTCTTCCCACATCTTTTTTTTTTTTTTTTTTTTTTTGAAAAAGTCCAAAGCACATTCAATCAATGAGTCGATACAATTCACATACGAGACAAATAAACCAATCACAAACAACACTTCACATAAAAGATCACATGTATGAATCTTCATTGTTATTTGTGTCTCCTATCTCCTTTCTCTTCCTACTGTCGTCACTCCACTCCGATATTAATTCAACTCGATACGATTCCATTCCCTTCATTGCATCCCCTCCCATTCGATCACATTCCGCCATCATCCTCCTCACTCTCCCATTTTCTGCCACCGGGTATCGACCCATCCATATTTTGATTTTCCACAAACAACTGTTCCACTCCTAATTTCTTCTCTCTTCTCTCGTCATCTCGAATCATCCCATTCCTCAGACCTCCCAATTCTCGCCTACTATCACATCCACCCCTTTCTATAAAAAAAAAAGCGAATACATCCCCATTCCAAAAACGCCAATCCGGCCCATGACCTCAGCAGCCGAAACCATGTGCCATACCATAAGACAGCCCCTTCACATGGAAATATTTGGATCCTAACCCGATACATCTTACAGCCCGTACTTTCCTTCCCTTCCCATTCACCCTATCCACCATCCCTACCCATGCCATCCGCTAGTATACATACGCACTATAAATGCTTTCAAAAGTATGTGTCCCAAATAATCACTACAACAAGTGTAAACTTCACTAAAAGGAAAACAAAAAAAACCAAGTCAAAAATAAAAAGGTACTCCCGGAAAAATGAACCATCAAATACTTTTAATTCTTGCGAAAAAAAAAAATCCTCCCCTTCTCGCTTCCCGCAAATATCAATCATCCTAGGTATTGTAAAAAGAGCCCGCCGCAAGTCAAGAAATGGATATATAAAGGATCGTCGTTAGAATAGTTGCATGCGCGCTATGCTTTAATTTCGCCGAAATAAATGAAGAGACAAGAAAAATGATATGAAAATGTTGTGTGGATATGTGGAAAGGGTGTGTTGGTAGTTTACCATTATAAAACATGGTGGGTCGATCAAGCACCGACTGTTTGAAGAGTTGGACTAGGTAGCCGCTCATTCGAATCGATGTGTTCAATTTCGTACTGTGGGTTCGGTTCAACTAGCGAATGCTCATCAAACTCGGCTCCACGAGGTGAGGGATCTGGAGTGTAGAATTTTGTTCTTTCATTACTACTTGAATCCTCGTCTTCGTTTTCGTCCTCGACTGGGGGTAATGGGCTTCGTCGGCCGTCAGACATACTTACTGCCGCTTCGTCGTCGTCATCTACGTTGACCGCGAGGTTTAGAGGTCTGTCTGAGTGCTGCGAGGAATATTTTCTATGCAATTCCCGAAAACTCATGGCAGTTGCTGTACTTGTACTTGCAGCTGAATTATGGCGCTGGCGAAATTCAATTGGTTCAGCAAGTACGGAGTGAAAGTCGTCATCGATAGTAGCAGGAGATGTTGCTTCAGAGTCATCCTTGTGAGGCTGCTTACGAAGACGTAAGCGTTCTTCTGGTGACATGCTCTGAAGTTCCGTCCCGAACGTGATGACCGAAGCCTTTTTGCCATGTACAACGAAGCTTCCAGAACCACGAGAGAGTATTTCATCTGTAGTGCCTTCATCTGACATACCAGCACTAGAATTTGAGTCCTTGCCTCTTCGACTACGGTGATGCGCTGGAACATGCGCCTCACGCAACGTTTGATGTATACTGCGACGAATTTTGCCTTTGCCAAACTTGTCCTTCTCAGTTGACTGCTCTTTATTCTCTTCGCTCGCCATGTCTGAATCGACCAACCCAGTTTGTTCAAGAACAGATTGCTCTGCAGCATCGAGATTTGGATCCGAAGGTTTGGAGCTCAAAGTTGGAGCTTGATTCAAGCTAGAACGAGATGGCATCGTGGCAAGACTGGGACTTGGCGGTACGACACTGGAAACTGAAGGCTTACGTGTAACGTGTTCGTTGGGAACCAAAGGCGGAAGTTCCCAAGATGCTTGAGATTTGTGCATTGAGTTTGGTGCTGCCTGAAATATGTCATCCGCTGTGTGTTCCCTCTCCGTTGACGGTAAAAGCGATGGACCGGACGTAGAAGGCCGAGTAATGGAATCCAATGTTGGCGATTTAGGCGTGCCTTGCGGTGCTAAGCTACTTGCCTTGGATTGCAAGCGGCTCAAAGCAGATCGTGCAGACATTGGTGTATCTCCGTTTGAATCCGTCTTCTGCACAAAATCTCCTTCCATGTTTTTCTCTTCATCCAAATCCAAAATCAAAATATCCCTGTGACACTTCAAACGCCAAATTTCCATTCGACCCCACTTCAATTGGGCAGCCATGCGAGCCGCAGCTGACAAAACTTGCTCTCTAGTCTTTGGTTGAACTGGAGCTAGAATTTGTAGGTGGCGAGCATTTCGAAGTTGAGAATCCAACTGTTTAACTGCAACGGTAAGCTTTTCTTCGGCTTCAACCACTTTTTGCAGCATAATTTGGCGACGTGCGGCCAAAATATCGTCCTGCATTTTGTTGTCAATCTTTCCACTGACTATAGAAACTTCACCAGAAGGTGTTTGAATGAACCTGGTGGATTCGTTTGCACTATCTAGTCGACGAATACCTCGGTTACGTTGCCCTTCGTAGTTACCACCTACCACACCACGCATACGAACTCCAGCAGTCCGAAATGCTGCGGCATAGTTGAGCTTAGCCAGCCAATCATTCATCTCATCTTCATTGTCGGCTAAGAAAGTTTCCTCAAATCCTCCATGGCGCACAAAGACAAAAGCGTGCTTGTGCTTCTTGTAGGTAGAATCTACCAAAGCGACTGCATCGTCAGTCGACATTAATGCGTCGGGCTTGAATTGTTCTAGTGGAGGCTTGAAAATGACAGGCGTGCCATCGTGACCTTGTTTAATATGCGTCTCGTGCTGATGCATCAAGCTCTTGATCCACGCGGTATTTCGAAAAAAGTACAATTGAGCACCAGTCAGTATAGCTCCCCACTCCTGCCACGGAGAGCGAGTCTTCTTCTTCTTGGCATCTTTTCGCCATAACAAACCCACCTTGGTGATTTTAATGTCCACGATACCGGCTTGTGCTTCCTCGGGATTTGTGACAGTTTTTTCCGACATGAAGGCATCTGGTCGTGATCTGGCGGAAACAATCTGTAAAACACCTGTCTTGAAGAATGTCTTTTGTAAATCTCGTAGATTCAGAGACGGCGCAGTGCCAAGATAACTATAATGTTCGTCAAGATGCATGACGTCCTTCAAGTTGGGGCGCAGAGTATCAAGTTTGCTATCAAGAATCAAGGTATAAGGGTCAACTGGTTCTTTCGAAGGACGTTTGTTAGGATCGCCACCTCCCCGAAGAATCTTCGACTTCTTTTTCATTTTGTGGGGTATGATTCTTTCGCCATTGATATCTAGGTCATCCTCCACGTGGATGAAGGGTGTATATGAGATGTTATCATAGAAGCATTCCAGGATTTCGTCAAAGATTCCTTCACCGTGAGTATTCTTGATGTAGTCTGCCTTTGTCATCTTGTGTTTGTTATTTTTGTTGAATACATCTGTGTGTAAGATAAGAAGTGAAAAGGCGATAAAGTAGGCTTGGTCAGGAGATGCATAGATGCCAGGATTGCACTCATGATACCTGTTGGCAAAACCTTGCAAGCACCTGTCGATCTGTTGAGTCTCCTTGGGGAGCTCAACTTCCATGAGCAACTTTCGAATGGCCATGTCCATAGGATCTCCAAAGAAACCAAACCCTCTCATATAGCTACGAAGAACAGCCTGGGAGAAAGAGTCTGTCCCTTTCGACAGTACACTAGCTACAACACCTCGACTAACTGCCTCTTCAAGCCTGACTAAGTAATTAGCTGGTGTATCATCATCGAATCGTTCCGGCAGAATGATAGCCTCTTCTCGGTTCAGTTGCATAGAATTGTTCTTCGAAGTATTTGAAGCAGGAGTGGTAGGTCCCGAATTATTCGCGGGTTCAGGATTCTGGCGCAACCGAGCTGTAATATTAAACAAATCGCCAAAACTTTTCCTACCAGTGGATGTAGAAGTCCTGGTTGACGGTAATGTGGGTGTCGGTAGAGAATCTTCATTTGGTGCATTTCTCAACGAGCTCAGAGTGGATGAACGTCCGCGCAGTGTTAATCTGGAACGGGTAGGTGACGATCTCGAAGATGACGCAGTGGACCCTTGCCTTAATAAGGGGGTGCCCGGCCGACCTACACCCGACGATGTCTTCATCAAAGCACTGGGAGATGAAGGGGTGTGAGACGGCGACGGTGGGAATGGAGAATGCGAACCTTGCGGCGTCAGGTCTTCCGATGATTTGGGGGTTATGGCCCGAACCGAGTCGGATGAAGGAGCAGTGGGGTACCTCGTGACAGAAAGCGAATTTGAAGCATCGTTTTGCGCGGACTTTTGTGGAAGATGGCTGAGATCGAATAATGGGGCGGGCTTCTTCCGGCGAGGAAGACGAAAGAAGGTAGTTGTTGTTTGGACAGTATGCGTGGTGGTGGTCGTCGTTGCATACACACCATGTTCGCCCGAGCTTGCATCTGATCTTGAAGATTCCGAAAGTCTATTTACTGGTAGAGCCAATGCCGAGGATGCTTCGTCTCCATATGCAGGAGGAGAGCCACCATTGCCGTGGGTCATTGGGCGATTTGGTTCGTCAAAAGTAACACGGGATTTATTGCTCGGGCCCGACTCTGACATTGTCTTCCTGCGTTCTTTCTTCGAGAGCAATTCGATATCCGACGTATCTTCTGGTTGTGATGGCGGTAGCTCTGGTTGCTTCGCTCGATTGTTGTTCACAACAGTCGATTTGGTACGGCCAGGAAGTCTGACGCGCGACTTTTTCTTACTTGGGCGACCTCCATTGAAATCCATGGTTGGAGCAGTAGTGATAATCTCTGGGGCTGGTATGTTGTCAGCACGATGCCAAGAAGGTAGACCACGCAAGCAAGCAAGCAATTCTTTCGTCAAAGTAAATTATTTGAACAAACAAAAAGCCCCTAAATGCGGAGGAATGACATCAAATGGAAAATACTTGCGCTGAGGGATTGGAGGAGCATCTTCCGCTATTGCACTCTGAGCCTGTAATCGCGACCTGGTGGACAATTGTGAGTCGGAAGCATGTCGAAACCTTAACATAGAGAAGCGACGATGTTTCGACGTTTCCTCCTGTATCGGTGGTGAGCCCGATCGCTGAAGCGCAGTGGGATAATCTGTGGCAGGCCTATGTAACATGGGTAACGATGCCATTGCTCCTGGCTCTGCCGTGTTTAATTGAAAATCTCCAGGCGAAGGACGTCGTGGCATTTGTTCACTCGCTCTGCCATCTGGAAGTTCGGTATCGAGAATTGGGTTTAAAGTATTTGCATCGGTCGGCAAGAAGCTATGTCGTCGCATTTCAGCATCGCTGGCAGCAGCACGACGACGGAGTAGTGGCATTTTGGAGAAACGTCGAACAACATTGATCCTACCCCGAGGGATAATTAGGAGGCAAGGTGATGATTCTTGTTTCAGGCGGCGAAAAACATTACATTTGCGAATCGCGTGCAGGATTGAATTGGCGATGCGTGTTTGAAGACTTGTATCCCTTCGTATGAGGCTGAAGTGGTCGGAGAGAGATCCTCGGGAAAGTAGGAGAGTCGTAACAAGTGGATAAGAGGGAAAGGACTGGGGGGGGTCGTTGGTGGATAATGGGCAATGGGCATGCCTCTTGGAAAAGCAAGTATGGGAGGGAGAGGGAGAGGGAGGGAGAGAGAGACAGAGAGGAGTGCAGAAAACAAAAGCGATCAGATCCGATCCGATCAGATCAGCTCAGCTCGATCAATTGTAACAATTCATATAAAATGCACAGTGCAGGCTCGGGGCGAAAACATCAATGAAGCGTAATAAAAAGCAGGTGGTAATCATTTGCAAATTCTATTTATGTGTAGGTTTGGTTTTCTAGTACGCACCGTCCGTATGCAGACAGGTATTGCGCGCACTTGATAACGACTGGGTAATGAATGCGTGCGAAGTACGAGGGCCGAAGTAGGTAGACAAGACCACCGTACCGTACCGTACCATGCCCACCTCGTCTTCGGTGGACTGCAAATCCCACCCCAAATCTTTTAGTCATTTTTTCGTCCCCCTGAGGTGAATGACGCAAACCTGGTTGGGCTGGGCAGAGAGCACGATGAACCACCAGAATCACGAGAGTCAACAATGGAACAATAGAAGAGGAGACCGGCCATCTGTTCTTGCTGCATCGTCCTCGCGTGAAGACTTTGCAAGATTGGGGAGACAGGATGGCAGCATGGCAGCATGGCAGCATGGCACACGGCACTATCTATTTCTTGGTATCCATTGCATCCCATCGTTATTAAATTGGATTCGATAGTTGCTCTATCTATCTATAACCTGTATCAAACACAAATAACATCAAATATCCAATCCCAAACTTCCACAGCATGTCGATTCCCCGAACTCGTGTTTGCAAATAACCTTATTATTGTTACATCCCTAGCACTTCCTGCCATTCGCGTGGGCAGCGTCTGCAGTCAAAGTTTAAACCCCGTCCAGCATCCACCGCCCACCACCCACCATCTGCTGAAGATGTTGCGACTGTCTGTGTGCGACTATATGAGCGAGACGGACCGACGGGCACATCGCCCAGACAGCCTTCACTGTGATCATTTCCCCCTTTCGACCCAAAAAGATTTGCACGTTGGAGAATACTCTGAAACATATAAACCTAACTTTTGCAATACCCCATATGATCATATTAACGTAAAGATTGCCATACGGTCCAAGTGGTTTGTTATATGGATCAATAAAATTTGATACTTCCACAATGCAATTTCCCGAACATGGGCAAAACCCCGATAGCGATACCTCAACAGGCAGTCGGGCTGTCAGTCAATCCACCCCGTCGTCTGGATGCCAGTGCAAGTGCATGGGATGGGGCCAACCGTCTTTCTTTCTAGAAGAATCAAGCAGTCGGCGTTATTTTTAGATCATCCTGCGTTAGGCTTGAGCTGTCCTTGAGCTTCGATTTTGCATGGTGGAATGTTCTAAAGCGTTGAGTGATCTGCATGGTGGGAGGAGAGAAAGAAAAAAAGAAAAAAAAAAACCTAATGAACCGTTAGAACTGGAATGTCTCGTGGGAAAAAGTGACGCTCATACATTTGGGTGTCTGTTGTCAAAGGCACATCTGAGGGAGATCTGAGGGAGATCCGAGGGACATCTGAGGGCCTCCTGAGAAGAACGCATCTTGTCGTCATCATTCATGCCTTCGTACATTCTTCTCACATCAGCCCAGCCATTCTTTCACGATAAGCTGCTTACCCCTCTCTGCTCTGCCGTATGAGACGAGAAACACAAGAGAGGAGCAAGCACCAAACAAGATATTCGCACACGCTGCATGTGGGATATCCCTATGCAGATGAATTACCATGCAATTGGCCACATCGACAATCCCATCGTCCAGCCACCATCAAGAATTCGTCTCCAAGACCTCAACACTAGCCTTTCTCAACCGACAATGCATTCTTGGCCCTCCATAGAATATTGACGACCAGAATCTCCCTCCATGCAGCAGCCCTTCCCCCAACCAGTCAATCGTGCCAACGTATCCAGCTGAATGTCTGATCCACGTAACCAGAAGAATCACTATACGCACATAACCAAGATACAAGATGAATGGCAATAGCTCACAGTCCATTCATTGGCAGTTGATTCACTGGCGATGAATCCGACTGAAGACGAGTAGACCGTCCCGAGCGAATCCCAAACCAATCAACTGAGACAATGTACTCGAAAAAAAGCAATTATTGGCATGAAGTAATGAAGTGTCCAGTCTATCATCTCTCAGTGTTTCACATCTATTATTGTAGAGTTCAGTCAAGTGCCAAATGAGCAATATATTCATTCGCAGCAGCTCCATAGTATCCTCTAAGATAAGGACCGGTGTGTTTACGATAAGGCGCCACGTCCGGGATGTCAAGCAACTCCCGGTGAGCTGGTTCGCAGCATCACCCCGAGCGTTGCACCGTACGCTGTAATTAGAGAGAGATCTAGACAATTCGATGGACGACAAATACCACGCGTCACTTCACCACTAATTCATTCACACTACTTGCGCACTCCACGCTCCATACAATGGCTTCACTGGACCAAGCGCAAAGCCTAGATGGAACCACGGATCGGAAGGCGTCTCCAGATATCACCTCAAACATGCGATCGACAGAGCCATGGGTGGTGTACCCAGTAGACGGTCATCCTGCAGATGGAACGCATCCTCTTCAACAACTCCTCGAATCTTTCGGATCTCGTTCAGTCACCAAATTACACAGAGAAGATTCGACGGTGATTGGGATCATGTTTTGGACGCTTCTTGCTACGCCGTCGGAAGTGAAGCTGCTAGAAGAGAGTGCGATGGTAGGCACTCAACGACCGTCTGATTGGGGTTTGTCTATGGCTATACTGATATGATGCGTGTCTACAGGTCATTTCTGTATCGCCGCAGATGGGCTGTAAGATCTTTGCGTAGATGGTGAGGTGAGAGGAGAGGAGAGCAGACGGGATTGAGACAGAGAGGTTGAAGGTCTCCCAGGTAGGATTTTATGTTTGAGAATGGCTGCCAGATAGTATAGCAGCTGTGGAAATCATACGATAAACACGATATATCAAATTGATGCATTGTTACTGCAAAATTACAATCTTTCTGAAATTCATCCCACCAGTTGCTCGAGTGGTTCGAGGTACGCACGGTATGGTGGTATCAGGCACAGGTAACCCTTCTAGGCCGGAATGGCCATTAGTACCGTCTCTCCACCTACCAAAACCTTTATTTCATCTCTCCCACGAATCATCTCCAATATAATTCCAATCACGACCCACAACCTCACAACCTTCACTGCTTGTTGACCCTCCGTCAATCTCTAAATGCGAAATTAATTATGTCGCAACCGCACTCGACATTGTCATCGTTTATTCTTCTGCTGTCCATTCTCCTGTGTGTCCCGTATGTCGTCGCAGCACCGTGGGCCACGGACGGCCATGCTCACCTGTCACCTGTAACCCCGCGATACCCTCCACAGGAAGAGTCGGGCATTAAATACCGCAATGTCCTCCCCAAATTAAACTGGCTGCGTGATACTGCGATAGAAAAGATCTTCCGTCTTCCCCCAAAGGTCGCAAAGAACCCCAATGTACCAGGGAGCGTGTCGCGACCGGCCCATGTCCAACTCCCAGCGACTTTACTTGCGAAATATGGCGGCGATAAGGTGCTGCGATTCAATCTCACTACGCCAGCGGAGGAACAAGCGTTGGCAGAAGCTGCAGAGACCCTTTTCCTGGATGTTTGGGAATTCACAAGTAACTGGGCGGATATTCATTTGAGAGAAGATGATGTGCGTACAATGACATTTACTGTTATTGAAGTGCTAACTGATGAAAAAGATTCCCTCCTTACTTGGCCTTTTGCCGAAATCTCTACAAACTGCATACTCTTGTCTAATGCCTGATTTGGCAAAGAGTATTTATCAATCGTATCCATCGACGGCATATGCTGATGTAGCGTTTCCCTCGAAACATGTTGAAAAAGCATTCACCCCGGCTTTGAGAACTAGTACCGTCGACGGGGCAGACAATGTATTCTTTCAAAACTATCAACCACTATCCGTCATCATACCATGGATGCGTCTTATGTCTTCCATGTTTTCCACACACGTTCGAATGATCAGCATTGGAACTTCTTACGAAGGTCGCGACATCCCAGCTTTAAGGATTGGCGTATCTCCAAATCTACCTTCGGAGAATCTCAAGCCACGGCAAACTATCATCTTATCCGGCGGAGTTCATGCTCGAGAGTGGATATCCGTGAGCTCCGTTACATATGCTGCGTGGTCTTTGATTACTTCTTATGGAAAATCGCCTGCTATCACAAAGCTTCTACAAGAATTCGATTTTGTCCTCATTCCTACCATCAATGTGGATGGATATGTGTATACTTGGGAGAACGATCGTTTATGGCGCAAGAATAGACAACAAACTAATCTTCGATTCTGTCGTGGTGTTGATCTAGACCGTGGATTCGGCTTTGAATGGGGTGCAGCGACTCAAAGCAATCCTTGTTCCGAAAGTTACCCAGGAGATGCTCCTTTCCAGGCTGTGGAATCCCATCGATTTGCAGAATGGGCTAAGAATGAAACTGAGAACAATAACGTACATTTTGTTGGATTCCTGGATTTGCATTCATATTCTCAGCAAGTTTTATATCCTTATTCTTATTCTTGCTTGGCCGATCCACCTAGTTTGGAAAATTTGGAAGAGCTTGGTATGGGACTTGCAAAGGCTATTCGAATCTCTAGTGGCGAACAATATACTGTTGCTTCAGCTTGTGAAGGTGCCGTTTCTTCAAAGACACCCGGTCACTCATCGACAAGCAGAATGGAAACTGGAGGTGGTTCCGCTATCGATTGGTTCTATCACGAATTACGAGTTCGATATAGTTATCAAATTAAGCTAAGAGATACAGGAAGCTATGGATTCTTGCTTCCAAGAGAAAACATTATTCCAACTGGAGAAGAGGTCTTCAATGTTATCAAATACTTTGGAGACTTCCTTCTTGGCGATAAAGGGATCGAGAAATCAATCTCTTCAGAGGAAGCCTTGGTTACGGAACCAGTTAAGTCTGAAATACCTTTTGGGGCTATGGAAGAAGATTCGGTTATCCCGGATGAATTGGCAGATGAATATGAAGATATCAATTGGGAGTTGAAGCGCAAGAGGAAGTAGATGAGATAGATTGATATTGATATTGACATTCATGTCTATAGGCGTAATGATAATTCGGTAATACCTTATGGATGAGGCGCTTGTGGGTTCAAGGCGTTATACGGTAGTTTGCAATTGCTCAATGCATGTATATCATACTAGTTGGTAGTTAGTTACTCGTGTACTTTTATAATCATATCGATAAAATCATGATTTTATTCCGGATCGTGTTTGTTGTTCATATAACTATGAGAGATCTTGTATGCTAACACGAGGATATGATAGCGAATAGCGACTTGATATCTAGGCATGTCTTGGATCGGGAGTATGGGACTAGATTATTGGGTTGGATTATTAGATCATTGGATTATTAGATCATTGGATTATTGGAATATCTTGAATGGCATATGTCGTATGTCATATGTTGTATGGCATGGCATGGTACATTCGGATTGTAACGGGCGGAATGAGACGGTGCAATGCGGACTCCGAGGGGGGGGTGGTTGGTTGATGATGTGTTGGTGGGTAGGTAGGTTTTTGTGGGATGTGTAGGTAGGTATGTTCTCAGGAAAATCGAGGATTAAATTAAATTAATTAATTATGTAGATGTGTAATGTGTAATGTGATTGTTTCTGTTATGTTATTCTATTATTCTATCTTGGTAATAAGTGTATAAATTACTGTTTTTTTTGTTTTTTTTTTTTGAGGGGGGGGAAGAGGGGTCGGAGATTCTGATAGTTGAATAGGTAGTTATAGATTCTAAAAGGTATAACTAATATTATAAAATAAATATATAACTAACTAGAATAGTTAATTAGTTATTGGAAAAATTTATTATTATTTTTGAGGAGAAGAATTGAGAAGAACTGAGAGAGGAAATCCATATAAAAATAAAGTTAAAAAAATATAACTATATTATAAATCATTAACCTTCTAATACGTTACGTCAGTTCTAATTCAAGATTAGAAAATGTTTGATTTCTTGATTTATTATGAAAAATAAAATTTTGAAGATATTAATTACTCCTTTATAGAATATCGTTTTTTTTTTTTTGACGTCCCAGGACGTACTATGATAGATTGATACTGGTATTCATTGGGTCATAGCGTCCATACTACGACTACCTACTCTACTGACTACTTTTGTTAATCGTTCTATTCTCTAACTATCAATCATCTTATAAATTCTTTCTTAATTCCTATTCCTGTTCCTATTTCATCCACCTTTTCTCTCTCTCTCATATTTATTATTCCATACCCGAATTATATAAACCCTAGTAGTCTCAGCGTGTGTCTGATCTGCAGATCCCTCGATTTAAGGTTTTTGTTCACTAATCTTTTCTTCGGATTTCGAAAACTCTCCGTTTCGTTTCTGTGCACTCACTATACTACATGTATGTGTTGTTCCATGCAATGGGTATGGGATGGGACTCGATAACTGGATATGACCTCCTCGATAACTGGATATACACTTCCAAATGTTGTTACATTACAAAGCCCATCTACGGCAATTCCTCTTCGTCTGGGATTAGTGCGGGGTAGCGTTGCACTGCAGCTCGGGTGAGCTCTTGTATATATACCGGACTGCTAGATGTGGTTTGGAGATTGTTTCTTTTTTTCTTCTTGCTCTTCTGTGTGCAACAGTATCTTGACTATCTGGTTTTGCATTGAACGATTGTCCTTGTGTTACGTATCGAAGAAGTTTACTTTAGTTTTTGCAGCTTTGGGTTTCGTGCTTGGAACTTGAAAGTGGACATTTGTTGGTTGTGGATTGATATTCCTCATTTGAACTTCTCACTCGGTTGTAAGATCATCTTTTGGGTTTCTTGATATATATATATATCTCTCTCTCTATCCTTACCAGAGAAAATAATCATCACCACATCCCTCAAATCATACCACCTCACACTACATCACATCACATCGCCTCACCATGTCTCCCCAACCATTCCAAATCTCCATTCCTCAGGATAAAATTGATATCCTCAAAAGCAAGCTTTCGCACGCGGAATTCCCGGACGAACTCGCTGATGCAGAATGGGATTTGGGTGCTCCGTTGTCTGACGTGAAGCGCCTGGCGAAAGCGTGGGAACAGTGGGATTGGAGAGTTCAGGAAGAGGATTTGAATCGGAAATTGAAGGGTGCGCAGTTTACGACAGGCGTGCAGGTTGATGGGTTCGGGGAGTTGGATGTCCATTTTGTGTGGCAGAAGAGTGAGGTTGCGGGGGCGGTGCCGTTGCTTTTTGTGCATGGGTGTAGGTGGTTTTTTCTTCTTCTTTTCTTTTGGGATGAGGAGTGAGTGAATGCTGACGTAGATGAATTATTAGGGCCAGGATCATTCTTGGAAGTTCTCCGTATTCTTCCACTTCTTCAGAAACCAGGAGGCCCAGCATTCCATATTGTCGCCCCTTCACTTCCTAACTATGGATTTAGCGAAGGGGTCAAGAAACGTGGATTCGCATTAGCTCAGTATGCGGAAACTTGTCATAAATTGATGCTGCAATTGGGTTATGATGAATATGTTACACAGGGTGGAGATTGGGGTTCCTTTATTACGAGAGGTATTGGGAAATTATACCCTAACCATGTTAGTTTTCTTTCTTAGATTCTGAATATGCTCATCATTTCTATATGGGTATTAACATCATCATATAGTGCAAAGCAAGTCATATAAACATGATCTTACCAAAACCACCCGCTTCTACCACGGATGGTAACTTAGCTCCACAAGACGCATCCAGTTCCTATTCACAGGCCGAGCGTGAGGGACTCGCTCGAAGCAAGTGGTTCGATCAGGAAGGCCGAGGATACTTTTTGGAACAAGCAACCAAGCCGCAAACGCTAGCCTACGCACTGCACGATTCGCCCGTCGCATTACTAGCATGGATTTACGAAAAACTCCACGATTGGACTGATTCATATCCGTGGACCGACGATGAAATCTTCACCTGGGTATCTATCTATCAGTTTTCCCGCGCGGGACCAGGGGCCGCGCATAGGATTTACTATGAATTCATGCATACGCAGCCGGGCGAGGGGAGACTGACGGGAGATTATTTGCAGAGTTATACTGGGGATGTGAAATTGGGATTGACGTTTAATCCGAAGGAGTTGGCGGTGTTTCCAAAGACGTGGGGGAGAACATTGGGGAATGTGGTTTTTGAGAGTGATAATACTGAGGAGGGCGGAGGACATTTCTATGCCCATGAGAAGCCGGAGTTGTTGGCGAGGGATTTGAAGACGATGTTTGGGAAAGGGGGTGGGGCGTTTGGGGCTGTGAAGGGGAAGAGTGGGTATGATGAATGATGAGGGGGAGACGGCGAGGTTTGAGGGGGGGGGGGGATTGAGAGTTGCGAATGATAAGTAGGTGTTTGATGGCTATATGTATCATATAGAATGGGGATAATAACCACTACAGTGCAGAGCGATGCTTCAATGTGAAATCAAAATAAAATGTTATTCGTATATCGTATTATACATATACTCTCTGGAGGTGTGAATCAGTGTGCTGGTAAAAGTCTAAACACTTTCTCATTCTTTACTCGGCGATAGATATGAACTGTTCTTATTGAATCGTGGAATTTTTATGTTTGATACCTCACACATCAAGTCATACATATCTACCGCCTGCTAGCAATCTCTGGATCTTGACGAGATAGATGAATGGATGAATAGATGAGGATTAGAGGGTGAAGAAAGGGTAATGGGAGAGATGAAGTGAATGAAATAAGAGGAATAGAGTATAACGTATTGTCTTGTAATGTAATATATTAATATTGTATTGAGTTATAGGTTTGGGAATGGGAGGGGAAGCGAAAGAAAGGGGAGAGGAAGGGAGAAAGTATGTATGTGTAGAGATGTAATCTGTAAGTTGGTGGTTAAGATTTCGATTTTGAATTTAGTAATTGAGGGTCGGGAGTGAATAAGAGAGTGAATAAGAGAGTGAATAAGAGAGTGAATAAGAGAGTGAATAAGAGAGTGAATAAGAGAGTGAATAAGAGAGTGAATAAGAGAGTGAATAAGAGAGTGAATAAGAGAGTGAATGGGAGAGTGAATGGGAGAGTGAATGGGAGAGTGAATGGGAGAGTGAATGGGATAGTGAATATAATATTAGAATGAATATTATTATAAATATGTTTGATATGATAATTTAAAGTGCAAAGTATATCTAAAGAGGGGTTGGAATGCTGGAATAGATGGATGGGTAGGTGGATGAAAGGGGGTTGTTTGGGAGAGGGGAGGGGAGAGGGATGGAATTGAGTGAGAAGTATATAGCTTGGAAGATTTTGGATTGACTCGGGAGATGTTGAGTTGAGATATTGATGATTAGAAGTTAAGGTTAGAGGTGTGCATGATGAGTTGCATGGTTGGACTGATATCGATATTAATATCAACTTGATAAACAACCTTTCTGTGTGCTACTTTGAAATCAGGGGGAAGAGTCGATACCCGATACTTTGGTTCAGGATGGAGTAGGTAAGCATAATATATGTATGAGATTCCCCATTCTGAGTTGCCGGTACATATACTCTCAACAATGGAATACTAATCCCATATTGACAGGCCCAACCAACTTCAATGATATGATATTGTGTGCACATGGCGTGCTCATCCATCATCCTCTTGATTGATCATTAATCAATCAAGTTACCACTAGACACGCTAATATAGCACCTATCACACTATAAATTTATTACCAATGCAGACATGAGATGAGTATAAATTCACGCGTTCCCTTCCTCTCTTCATTTCTGATTTCATTCTCAGTTACCACTCCGTGTCCGAGGGAGAATGTCCGGGCCTGGTAGGATATGGTGGATGGCGAGAAGTGAAGAATCTCGCCGATCAAAGGCTTTCGGACAATGAAGATGTCTATTTCCAATCGTGTCTTACTTACCAGAGAGCATGTTTACGAGAGCAGAGGTAGGTGAGACTCATATCGTGCATGCGGATGAACGGGAAATCTCACATCCACATCCACATTCGCATATACACATACATACCTACGCGCGTGGATAGCCATGTGTGTAGATTCATGACACACAGGTAGATCCGACCGACGACACGGAGGAAGGAGGATGCAGTGAGTCGGGGCGCGGGGGCAATTGATGTCCGAGGTCTATGATTTTCCTTCTCCACACTCATGGATTGGAGCTTAGAAGGTCTGTGTTTCGATGGAGATGGAGGGACCTTTTGGTGCGATTTCTTGATTTCTAATACGCTTGCGTGGGTGGATGTGGATGCGATGTGGTCTGAGTGGATTTTCTAGAATTTGGGTATGTTTATATTGCGAGGGGACTTGCTGTCTTTTGTTGAGGAAAGCACACCTATCAATTCGTTCGATCTGCAATCTCAAGATCTACATACAACTCGATATATAATCCGATACGTATTCCGCACGAAACAACACATACCTCCAGTAAACAGACAAGAAAGCAAGCCAGAATGGTTACCATCACTCTCGATGCCGATTACGGGTATGCACATACATTTCCGTCCTTCTTTTCTGCACCACCTGCCATTCTCCCATCCCACTAACACCCCTCTTCCAGCTACGTAATCCTCGCCGCAACCTCCACCTTCATCCTCAATTTCTGGCACGGCATCAACACCGGTACCTACCGCAAAGCCGCCAAAATCGACTATCCAGCCGCCTACGCTCCTTCGTCCCGCACCGACACCGCAGCACACCAATTCAACTGCGCACAGCGCGCACATGCGAATTTTACAGAGAATCACTCGATAGCGGTGACGGCGATGTTGGTTGCTGGATTGGAGTTTCCGCGGTCGGCGGCGACGTTGGGAGCTGCGTGGACGGTTAGCAGGTGGGTCTATATGAGAGGTTATAGTCAGGGTGGGGTGGGCGGAAAGGGAAGATATAAGGGTATTTGGTTTTGGTTGTTCCAGATGGGATTGATGGGATTGTGTGGATTCATGGGAGGAAGAATGGTGCTTGAGGGCAGAGTTTAGGAGGTGAGAGTTAGAGTGAGAGGGGCATAGACGAATTAGTTGTGGTGGATTCGAGAGGAAGAGAAATAAGAAGGCCCGGATTCAAATATTCTTGCATTGCGCAGTCAATTTGATATAGAAGCTTCTTTTTCGATATTCCTGGAGTAGTCCATCTCCTACACTAGAGAATAGAATCGCATAAAAGCTAATAAAGCTCTCAATACCTACCGAGCTCTACCAAGTACAAATTCTGTGACTTTACATATATAAGGTTACCTCAGACAAGCATTACCCGGCATCTAGTGATCCGCAATATCGAAAACTAATACTCTCACACGAGTCTACTTTCATAACACGTTTACTCTATGATCTTGATCTTGAGATATATATCTTTTATCTTTCATCAAAATACTCTATACATCGACGGAGCCGACATGGCGCAGAAATGTATTTGTATTTACTTGTATGTTGGTAGTTAATGTGAAAGTACTGTATTTCGTTCACATACATATACATATGTATATACATATTAATTCACTTGTGATTTTCAGATATTAAAGTACAATACTATTAAGCTCGATGAATTCACAATCTTTGAGTATCTCCCCCCCCCTCTCTCTTTTGTTTTTTTGTTTCTTAGACTGGAAATGGCATGTGCCTCTCGGAGTTTTGAACATATGAATAGAGTATCTCTTGGTGTGATATCATATTACTATAATTTTATTGGGAGAGTTGGAGATGGAGTGGATGAATAGATTCGAAATAGATGCTTATAGTTTGTGAGGATGGGGAAGCAATTGAGAGTTAAAGGATAGGGACGTTGATGATTGGAGAGTTGAATTTGGTATGGGATGATCGAGAGAGATGTGAGAAGGGTGATTATGAGATGAGGTGGTGGTGTAGGTGTGGTGTGGGGATTGGGAATTGGGAATTGAGGATTGGATATTTCAAACTGAATCTTTAATGGAATGTATTTGATCTTGCTTGGCAGAGTTTATTGGAGGAAGAGGCAGAAGAGTGAAGGGAATGTAGTGTTAAGTGAACTAAAGCGCAGAAAAGAAGGCTCGGAGGAGATTCGGAGGGAATGGTATTAAGTGTATTTGTTCATACTCAGTCTATCTCATAATGATATTATCCCAGAATTATTTCTTCCTCATGTCTGAGCCGTACTTCATCTTTCTTTTCTGACTACAATGATATCAACAACTATGTATCTTTCCCTTCATCTTGATTCAAGATTCCTACAACCCGACCAACCCCCTGATAATCTCTACTACCGGCGGCACAGACGTCAACGCCAAAGTTACAATTCCAAAAAGACTCATACTCAGACTACTTAACGCTGCAGCCCTCGGATCACTGACTAATAACAATGCAGTAGCAATGGCGCTGGCATTGCCACCCATGGCGACTCCGATGGTTATGTAATCATCAGGGCGGATTTTGAGGAAAGTAAGAAGACGTTGACCGATGAGAACACCGAGAATACCGGACATGATAGCAAGGGCAGCGGCTGCATTGATGTTTCCGCCACTTGAGAGGGGGAAAGGTTAGTTTGTTGAGTGGAATTGGAAAGTGGAGAAAGAATTTAGTGAACTTACAGGTTGGTAGCGGCAGGGGTAGCGAGGGCGAGAGTTAGAGAACGCACGGAGAATGAAAGAGAGATTGGAGGAGATATGCCGATAGAGTGACAGAGAGGTGGATAACCGAATAGTGAAGCGATAGCAAGGACAACACTAGGGATTGTGATGGGAATGAAGTGTGATTTCAATTCGTGGCGGTATTGAAACATGGGGAGAGCGAGGGAGACGATGGAGGCGTCGAGGACGCTATTACTGTAGTGATGAAGATGGTTAGCTGTGATTCCCGGATTTCATAGAAATCGAGTAGCATTGCGAGATGGGAGTACTCACAAGATGTCACCAGCACCGGGGAGAGGGAGGTTACTTTCTCCATCCCAATAGGCGATATATTTGGTGTTGGTTTTGTAAGCTCCTAAAATTTCATCTAAATTGTTGCCTCTAATGAGTCCCAAGATCCATATACCAAGGATAGTGATGCCAGATGATAACAAAACAGGGTGTAAAAATTGCTTCCATCGAACTGGAAGGGATTGTGCTGCAAAGTAGGCTAGTACGTTAAAAGTAAGTTGTACTGGCATTGCATAACCGGTAGCATAATAAACTGGGATTCCGATGAAGAGGAAAATAGCGCTATATGTGAGTAAATCCAAGTTCCTGTTAATGAATGCCGCCCATATCTGAGCTCGTGTGAGTGGTAATGGCTCTTGTTGGACCGGGATGGTACTAGCAATAGTTTCTGGCGGTGGGCTTTCTGTTTCCGGAGACTCTCGTGGATCTCTAGCATCTCTAATCACAGCCAGCTCTTGTTCTTGTATAGGACTAACCGTATCGGTCGATGTGAAGTTGGTATTACTCGATACTGCGAGAGGAATAGCATCATTTTCGGCGCCCATCTCCTCAGCCCTTTCAGTGATAGCACGCTTGGTCGAACCTACTAGAATTTGCAGACCGCGAACTAACCAGGCTGTGACGGCGAACATAACCAAGAACCCAACGACTTTATACAATCAGTGATAGAATGTTGGAAATGGTGTTGTTGTACTCACGGAATACTCCTATGATTTTCCCTACTTCTGTAGCAGTGATACTATCACTCAAGGGCAATAGAACGAAACTATCAACCTTTAATGTTTGATTTCGTTTATGTAAAGATAATGACTCACGAAGGCGTGAAAAAAAGATTGATATATCGAAGAGCCCAACCAGCTGGAATATCAATAATTGAGACCAAAGCTCTCGTTCTTTGGTGACCAATGACCAAATCAATAAGATTCAAAATAAGAAATAGCAAAATCAAGCATGCCACAGATGCAGGAAACGAGACTGAACTAAGTCCTATGAGAGCATTGACACCGAAGCATGCTAGGAGAATCAAAACAATGCCAAAGGGGACTTGAATCCAAGCTTTCACATTGCGTCTCCATGATAGTCGAGCCACCTAGATTATGTTATGTCAATAGAAGATCTTCTAAGAGTATGGGAATATCAAAACTCACTAGTTTGAGAGCCTCAAATCCATCCGAGATGAATTCCGTGATATTCGGGGCCATTACGAATGCCTTCAGATGGCTCTTCAACTTTTATCAATGGAATTGAGTCTTCTCATTGCCTATACACAAGAAGCATACAAGAAGCTAAAGGCAACATGAAAAAGAGAACGAAAATGCTTAGGATATATAGTTATGTCTTCATCACGACAGTCATAGCCGAGTGGGAACCCGGAGCTCAATCAAAGCTTATCTCCCACAATCATGACCTATATCGGAGGGACATGTATCTTCACGCCTGCCTACCTGGTATCTTTTGAGAGATTGTGAGGAATCCGATTGTTTCCTGAGCTCTTTGGATATTTTTCACTCCTCATTCAAGAAAGGTGCAAAGATTTCACACATTGAGTCCCAAGGTGAATGTAGGTGTTTTTCTCATACGACAAGTCAGAGAGTAGGTTGTTGTCCGACATCAAATTTGTGGGGTAAATATAAATCTCCAGCATTCACTGGCGGTACAGTGTAAACAAACGGATGCCACAAATCCAGCACAGGATTGACAATACGCCCCGAGCCCGTATTCTATAACCTCTCCTTCAAACCTTTCGGAACAATGCTATCTAAGATCCTGAAGTCTTCATCTTCTTAAATCTGCAATAACATCTTTACATTCTTTCAAAGTCCACAGCTAAATCTAGCCTCAGACGTGCATCAAAACTTTCGAAAGGTTGCGGTACCACGAACTTCAACCATTATGGAAGGCGGCAACCTTGGACTTCTTCTACAGATCCTAGAAGATTATGGTATACCTTTTGATCGTAATGCAATCAAATCCGATTACACTCGCAGTCCAGCTGCGGTTGAAGCTTGGATTTCAAAATACCTTGGCCCAGAAACACTGTTGACCAAGGATGAAGTCGCACTGTGAGTTGGCGTCAATATCTTCTGCGAATGATGCTAATCAAAGATAGATATGGGGTACTGTCACAATCAGGGGATGCAGAGAAACTAGCAAGTTTACAGAATTCGTCGAGTATCTCCGACTTGAGTGATGAGCAACTCCATACCGCTATCGAGGAATTACAACGATCTACTACCGCGATTGAAAAACAAAGTGAAGCACTACGATCACAACAAAATGCCCTGGCTTTAATTGTCAAGAACTACAAGAAGGTGGGAGTAGCCCGGACAGAATCAGATACAAAACAGCTACGGAAATGGGAAGCAGAAAATGGCCAGGTCTCCTCAGCGGTGGAGGAACTGTCTCAAAATTTGACGTATCAGCTCTCGGACTTGGAGCAACAAAATAAAATATCGCAATCTGATGCCAAACAAACGGTGGACGAGATCTTCAAGGAGGATGATAAATTATTAACAAGCTTGCAAAAGCTTGCAGGAGAGCTTGATCCTGGATCCTCAGAAGATCATGATGCTATTTCAAGGATACGGGATCTTTGTGCCAGGTATATTAAACATACTGTTGATGGAGTTAGGACGAAGCTTGATCGGATCTACCTCGAAGCTCTTCATGGCACTCCTGGTGCAGATTCCCAAGATGGAAACAAGCAGGAAGTCACCGAATTACAAGAAGAGCTCGAATCATTATATTCCGAGATATTACCTGTGGCGCAAATGTCTGCCGAACAGCAATATCTGGAACCTGCATTACGGGAAATCGCTGCCAAAGGGGATTCAGGTCAAGACCGAGCTTACCAAGCTTTGAAATACGTAGGTTTCGATACATTAGCAGATAGGTATACATCTCTAACCAATCTATTAGATGCAAGAATGCCTTAGTTTTCTCGTCCAGCGTACAGAGATATATGCAGAACATATCGAAGAATATCAGTGTCATCAGATGGCCACTAAATTTGCAATAGACACGGGAAAGAAAGAGCTTCAACATCAAGCAGCTTCGCAACCTAGCAAATCCATTACACGCCAACGACAAGATTCTCAGGTACACGCACAATCCCGCAGTAATCGCCGACGTTCTTCAATGTTTGAAGAGATGGACGCCGAACAACAATTACTTCGCAATTTGGGCATCACACTTCCGAATGAGAGCGACACTGATGACGCGCGGACTGAACTTCTGGAGAAATCTCTTCAAGAAAGGACAGAGAAACTCAAGAATCACATGGCCAATCTTGAGTTAACAACTGAGACCACCATATCTTCACATGTGCATAATGCCGACGTCACAATGAAACTTCTTTACAATGTCCTTCAAGCTGATTCAGTATACGGGGAGGTTCAACTACTTGATCCAGATATTGTATCGTCATTTAATACATTTGAGGAGGAAATCAAGAATTTACAGGAAAATCTTGAAGCGGTCAATCTACAAAGATTACAACTAAAGAATGTTCATAAGGAGCAGCTGATAAAACGTTGGTCAAGGTGACCATTTGTCTGAGGGGAAAAGAGGGGAACGATAGATGGTGTTTCCTTGCAAAGCGGATTGAAAGTCGATATTCGAGGGGGCATTTTTCATTATATCAATCACAATTGAAGACTTCTGAAAGACATTACTCTTAGGTTTCAGATGATAGTGGCAGATGTCACCATCATCACGTGTTTCGAACTTGGAGGGGCGATCTTGCGGTTCAAGCTTGTGGTGGCCATGCAAAAAGTTCATCCCGAAATGCAAGGGCAAGCACCACACGTGGCTTACTATAGTTCTTACATGCATGGATGAGGGAGGCTCATTCCAAAATACTCTTTCCTTGTTGAAAAAATTATCATCTTGGCCACTCCGGCCTATGTAAGACACAAATTGAGTCATATATCCGCAGTCATACACGAGACGACCTTGACATGATATTGTATGCGAGATATTCCCAGTATTCATCGCCTTTCAATGATCAAGGGTACCTGCGTGACACGACCCAGTAAGCAACAAACAATATGCATGCAATCCTTCATCCTTAACCATCGTGTTGGAATTTTTTTTTCTTTCCCCTGGCGGCTGGCTGGTGGTGTGTTGGAGCGAGATTGTATGATAACCAAGCTTTTGATTCTGATGGCTAGGATTGTGTAACATATTGTTTGGTTATTTTAGTTGGATCTGTTGTATTGAGTTGAAAAGGGAATATGAATTCAAGATGGGGTTATATTATAATATGTGGATTTGATTGTGAGAGAAAGTGATTCATCTATTGATATAATTTATGTATGATAAAGATAAAGCACGGTAATTATAATAATCATAATGATATAATGATATAATGTTGTATTATGAATGAGGCTTGGTCCAGCTTATTTACAGTAGGTAGCGATAGTGATCTGAGCGAGGGAGGCATGTGTGAGATGGGATGGGATGGGATGGGATGGGATGGGATGGGATGGTGGATGGGTGGTATGGATGGTATGGATGTGGTGTGGTATGGGTGTGGTGAGGTGTGTATGATGTGGTGTGTATGATGTGGTGTGTATGATGTGTATGATGTAGTGTGTAATATATACTAGATAACGTTATGTAGGTATATTGTCGTCATTTCAGTTGGATGTGGATGTGGATGTGGATGTGAGTGTGAGTGTGTAGATGCATGGGAATTCAATGATGTATTGTGGCTGTGGTTGTGGTTGTGGCTGTGGCTGTGTGGAATGGATGGATGGGAGGGTGTGTTGATGTTGATGTTGATGTTGATATTGATGTTTGTATGTGGGAATATGAATAACTATCTTGTTCTTGGTCTACTATTACTACTATTACTACTATTACTACTATTACTACTATTACTACTATTGATCTGGTGCCTTTTAGTTGTTATCATAATGGTTTTGTTGTGAATCCTATTGTTAATCCTATTGTTAGTATTATTATTATTCGTCTTAGCTCTCAATAACCTTATTATTAAAGCGCTTACAAGCACGGCAAGAGACGATGTAGAATTATCCCCATCAAATCATGAAACGTGGTACAAACATCGGGGGAATGTTGTTGCTCGATATGTAGAGTGATGCTTTTCTTCTTTTCTTCTCGTCTGCTTGATTCTTTCATCCTGCAATCCTTCGCTCCATCACCTTTCCCATACATACACACGAAGCATATTCCTCTATTCCTCGACGTGGTGTAAGCGTGACCTTCACCAGAGACCGACCTAGTGAAAATCTCTCTCTTAAACCTTACCCAAATCGGGCAGATGACAGGGAATGTAGGAGAAACAATTGGCCATCCGACCTCTTCATGAACATCATCAACATCAACTCCAGCTTTTTCCTTCTCAGCTCGTTACCTCTTGAATCGCTTCATTGGATTCCACCCGTCGAGAAGTGGTCCATCGTCAAATCGTCGTGGGGGTCGGAACACAGGTCATTCTCTGCTGAAACGCCGTCTCCTCGTGGGAATGCATGGTTCAACTGTGATAGGAGAGAATAAGAGCTCATCGCACCCACCCTAACCTCCTCTCAACACGCGCGTTTGTGGTCTGAAGATGCGAGGGCCGTCCCGCGACAATTTACACGTTTACGACAGATGCGGCCTCGATAGCCTCGACACCCTTTATTAGACTCGGCTTACTCTTTCTTGTCCTTCTTCTGCTTGGGATTCGTTTCCATCTGATCGGGATTCTATTTTCGGATCCTTACGCTCTCTTGCCCTTTTCTCTCTTGCGTCTCCGTTCATCTGATTCTGTGATTTGTTCGTCGCGTACACATACTCCCCATGCTGCATTTTCACAATCGCATACATAGCAACCGTCACATTCCAATCATTTGGATGTCATGCCGTTCATCACAAACTTGCGTCTTTACTCCTGCATTTTGATCTCTGTCCGTCTTCCGTCTGCCGTCTGCCGTCATCCATCATTATTAACTTTCATGGTCTCATTCTGGGGCCCTCGATTCCTGAATGGGTACTACTTTGGAAGTTGGTTGACCATCTGGGTTCGATTTGGGTCTTACTCAGCCCTTTAAGTGGCTGAGGCGCCTTTGTCATTCGCCGCTTTGTGACTGAGAACGAGAACTTTCTTGACATTTTTATTATAAGTTAACACTTTCTTATTAATACCCCTTCCCTACCTTTCCTCCGACCCATACACTCGTACATCAGCTCAGCATCTTCATTTTACGCTAAAATCTTGGGGGAAAAGACTATCTTCTGCATATTCCATTCCCCGGTGATGCTTTCGACTATCGAATTATACGTGCAGATTACAGAACCTTAATCCAGAATAGCAAAAAAGTGTAATCCGAAGTGGTTGACTTTATTTATTATTTATTTATTTATTTCTTTCTTTTTCTTTTTTTCTTTCTTTCTTTCTTATTCTATCCCATACCCACCCACTCACACCTTTTTTGCTGAATTCAAAGTTTGGAACCAACTCGCGCTAAATACACAGTCACCGGCCACGAGTATTGACCTAAAGGATACTATAAGACCTTTTTATTAGGCAGTCACACTCTTGGTACAGTCAAATCTACTCAAGTGTTAAGAGGGATACTTAATTCCTCTGTACCCTCCATCCCATTCGCACGTTTCTCTCCACATTCTCTCTTTTGTTAAACTTACCACTGCTCGAGTTTAACCTGATACAACATCCTTCACATTCCTGTCGCTTTGATATACTCCACTCAACCTTTATACAATCATACTTATTGTATCTTACAACACACATCTCTCTATATACTCACTCTTCTCTTTAATCATATAATATACGAAACAACTCATACATCCACACACTCTCTCTCACACACATCCATACACTCACGCACTCACTCACTCACTCACTCACGTCCATACATATATATTACCTTGAGCGAATACATCTTACTCTGCACCTCAGAGAAGTCCTAGACCCAGTGGGAAACTTCTTATCGTTTTGATATCAACTCGATAGCACAAGTCGAATTCAGGTCTTGGAGGACAAGTTCTGCCTCAGCACATCCAAGCCGAAGTCTCAAAGTTCACCGTCACAATGTGCGTGACACATATCTATACCGATTGCTATCCCAAGCGAACAGTCGAGTTTCATCAAACAATAGTCTGCCCTAATGCCAAAGATGGAATCTCTTGCCCCGCTCACATTACCAACGAACATCCTCCTCGCAATCTCGAATCCAACGATGACCTCTCTAGCAAAGAATACATCGACCAAGGTCTCAAAGTACCTTCTGCCGTCAAGCCTCCACCTCACACATCCACAACAACAAGTACATATCGTTACTCTCCAGGTGACAAGAAAGACAAATCTCCCGGTCGAGAACCTCGTCTTCGCCTTGTAAGAAAGAAGAGCGCTTTAGTCTCAGCTCTCACACCACGTCGCAAACATCCTAAAGAACGTATTGTTATTGTCGATGCACCTGATAGTCCAGAAGGTTCCAAGACTCTTTCAAAGTATGCTCCAGATTCACCTGCTACGGAAGAGTTCTACTCAAAGAATCTCTTGGTGGATAATCGCTCAGCCCCAAGACATAATCCTAATGGCAGTCTCAATCCCGTTCGTACGGTCATTGTAGAAAATAATCGGGAGATGAGAGACCGTAGCAAGGAACGAGAGAGATCTTTGAAAGAACTTCCAATCATTCTAGCTCCTGAACCTCCCTCGCGCTCACCTAGTCGTGAAAGGGCATTGGTGGATATGCGTATTCATCGTGAGCAAGAGGAGAGGGAAAGGGAAAGACAAAGAGAATTTGAGAGGGAACGAGTGAGGATTTATGAGTTAGGTCATGAAGCAAGGATGAAACTTGAGAGGGAAAGAGAGGAAAAGATGAAAGCGGTAGAGGAACATGAGAGGGAGAGAATAAGAAAGGTGATGATCGAGGATGAGAAGAGGAAGGAGGTCGAATATCGGAAATTCGTGAGGGATCGAGAACTCGAGCAAGAAAGAGAAAGAGAAAGGGATAGAGACGTTGAACGAAAGAGAGCTAGAGATAGGGAAGAGGAAATTCTTCGAGAAAGAGGAAGAGCTCAATCTTCCGATCGCGAAAGGAAAGAAGAGCTAGCCAGAGAAAGGGAAAGAAGAAGAAGAGACGATGAGCTTCGTAGAGCAGATGAGCAAAATAGAAGAGAAGAGAAACATAGACGCGAGAGAGAAAGAGAGAAGGAATTAGACGATAAAGAGAGGGAAGAAAGAATGAGAAAGGCAGAAAGGTCGGAACGAAAAGCAGCGGATGATGCGAGGAGATTGGCGGAACAGGTAAAGGCATTTGCGAAGGAGGATGAGGCGATTAGGAGAAGACCTTCTGTGCCTAGCAGGGGAAAGGAGGTGGAGAGGGGAATCGACAGGAGAGACGATGAATTGAGGTGGAAGAAGGAGAACGATGATATGTATGCGAGGTTGAGGGAGAGACAGGCGAGGAATGAAGGACATGCATCAGGGTTAGGGAGGGGAGAAAGTTTTTCAGGGAGGGGCGACGGGGATAGAGAGGTTTTGGATAGGTTAAAGGAAAGACAAAAGGGACCTGAGGAGGGGTACATGCCGAAGAGGAGGACTACTATTGGTGGAGGGAATGGGAGGAGAAGAGGAGACGAAAGAATTATTTGGGATGATGAAGAAGGGAGGGGAGGGAGATGGTGAAGAATGAGAGGAAAGATTTTTCTTTTGTTTGTTTAATGATTAATGCTTATGATGATATGGGTATGGGATGGGGATAGGACGATACCTGGTTGGACATGCACTGGATATTTATGCATGTCGATGCGACGGATAATGAAATGCTGGATTTTTTTCTACGGTTATGTAATGATGGATACCTTGGTACCTTTATGTTATTGGGATACGATTATGATACCCGAGTAGTTAGCTACTTTGTTAAACGAGTCTCTTTTGTTCTTTGGTAATTAATATGAATTTGAATTATTTGAATAACTCATTGTGGAATGGAATGTGATGGGATGTGATTTATTATTATTGTATTGAGATTGAGATTGGTATTACTATGACTATTGATTTGTTAATTTATTCATATTAACTTATTATTGTAAATTAATAATAAGTAAGTAAGTAAATGAATAAATAGATTACTCGATGGATATCTAATAAGTGAATGAAAATTGGAAAATATAAGTAAATAAAATTCAACCTTCTACTAATAACTATAGGTCATACTCATCTCATTGTATTCGCTAAAATCCCTCGAATGTCATTCATCTACTTCTCTTACAATAGTATTCTCTTTATATACTATAGTATATACTATATACTATATACTAGAATTTATTATAATGTAATATAATATAATATAAATGCGAATACATGTATCTGTTGAATTGCTAACTAATGAATAACTAACTATTTAACAAGTTTCTTCTTAAAATCTATAACTGGGAATTGAATATATATATATATGTATGTATAAAATAAAATAAAATAAAATAAAATAAAGAAATTCAACCTTCTACTACAGTGTATTCGTTACAACCCTCGAATATCATTCATCTACTTCCCTCGCTGTCCCCTCCACAAACTCTTTTCATCTCCAGTCCATCTGTCAAAACCCAATCTATCTAGTCCCTAGTACCCTGACTCCAAAATCCACATAACAATTTTCCGTTGCGCTCATATCTCGAAAAAAGATTTCGAGATGCGAGATGGATGAGATGTAAGATACACACAGGATTTTACACCGCACGACGCGCCAAAACGCGCCTGATCCCTTCCACTTCTCTCGCGATTCCCTCTACAAACTTCTGGATCTCCACTTCATCCATCAACACCCGATCGACCTTGACTCCGAAATCCACACAGTCGTCTGCGCCCTCGCCTACATCGACAAACACATTTCGCGGCGCGAGATACGCGGCGTCGAGATTCTGGACGGGGGTGTCGCCGGAGATCCTGCGGGGTGCGGAAAAATCGGTCGGGACCCCAATGGGGAGGGGGGCGAGGAGTTCTGCGGATTGGGGCGGGGAAGAAGAGGGGGGAGGAGAATCTTCCCCGGGTTTGTGGAAGAGGAGGTTTAAACTCGCGTTGAATAATGGTTGCGATGATTTGCGCGTCTCGGTACCTTGACCTCGTCCCTGTGTCCAGCGCACTACATCTCGCAAGCGACTCTGTTCCCACGCAACCCGTTGACTCATATCTCTCTGGATGTCCTGGAGGATGTCCGTTTCCGCGCCTCCGGAAACAGCAACAGAGACAGGGAGTAGATTAACGGTGGGAGCAAGCACGGTGGCCGCGCCGTCAAAGTCGCTCGAGCGTCCGACTTGGAAAAATCCAAAGGTGGGGTGTGTGGTGTGGGTTAGACGGGCGAGGGCCCGCGCGAATGCGAGCATGAGGATTGTGTTTATGCTGGTGGCGTGGGCGCGGGCGAGGGTGTGCAGGGCGCGGAGGTGTGGGATGGCGTTTTTGAGCCAGAGGAATGTTTGGGTCATGTCTTGGTCGTTTTCGTTGGCGGGGCTTTGGGCGGTAGGTTTGAGAATTGTGGGTTGAGCGGCGCGAAGCGCGGATTCCCAGTAGGATTTTTGCGCGGCGAGCGAGGAGGCCGAGGAGAGGGATGAGTGGGTGTGTTTGACGAAGGAGATGAAGTCTGGGGTGTCGGGTAAGAGGGATGAGGGTTGGGTGTACAGAGTACAGACTTCTTTGATGAGTGCCATCATGCTCCATGCGTCGTATAGCGAATGATGGATTCTGAATAATACAGCATCTGCTTTTGCGGTTTGCACGACGCAGAGATTGATGGGAGGTGTGAAAAGTGTAGAGGGTCGTTGGGCCCAGTGGTGCACTTGACGTTTGACAGCTGCGATTAAATCTTCGTCTGCTGAGCGAGTGGGGATCACGGTGAAATTGCCTTCGTTGATGATCTCGGGTTTGAGTACGATTTGATATGAGGACTCGGGTGTTGGGGCTGTGAAAACGGTTCTTAGAATTGGATGCCTCAATTGAAGATCCCTCCACACTGTTCTCAAACGAGCTGTGTCGATTTTCTCGCGAGCTTGGAAAGCCCACGTGGGCTCGTAGAACGTTCTTCCGGATTGAAGCCAACTAGCCAAATGGTATTCTTGACCTGCCATCGCTGGTAAAATTTCCTCGACGGTATCCTTGGGATATTTGAGTAGTGAAAGCGCATTTGCTTTGGATTCGGGAGAGAGAAGTTCTGTCGTTGCATCTTGCTGTTGAGTGCTGGTTTTTGATTTTGCGACGAGAATCCGGACAATTCCACCGAGAGAATTTCCTTGCAGGATATCGGCAACGCTTATTGGTACACCGCGTCTGCGACAGATAGACGCTACACGGATTGCTGCAATTGAGTCGACACCCAAGGAGAAGATGTTCGTGTGCAACGTCACGGAATCTGTTGGTAAATTCGCCACCTCCGCCAGAGCTGCACGAACAACTTCCAGCACAGGCGCATCCGCGATATCGCTATGATCCTCTGCATTTTCAATCTTGCTCTTGGGCGTGCTCTCGAGCGGCAAACCTTGTAACCCCTCTGGATATGCAACGACACTTCTCTGCGGGTTTTCGAGAATGTCCCTCAGGGCTTGATCAAACGTTTTGCAAATCAAATTGAGATCTTCAGCATTAATGCGTCCGGCAGGAGACCCGGCACTAATAATCACTTCATCAATACCTTGCTCAATCTCAACATTCAACCCATACTCCGTCGCATCACGACTCTCGCCCACCTCCATCACAGACCAGAGTTTTTCCTTCGTTGCACCATCCACCCCGCCAACTTTCTGGAACACAAACAGCGCATCCAGCAACGCATCACCCGTGAAAACATTTTTCTGCCGCCAAAATTTCTGGATCGTAGATAGAGACGCATGTTGATTTTCCTGTCCCTCAATCACCACATCTTGAATCTGCCTCGCATAATCTTGGTTTCCCAGTACCGGATTATCCAATACAACACGGAACGGAACTGTGTTAAACAGCGGGCCGAGAATTTGTTCTACCTCTGGAAGCGGCAATGAACGACCCGAGACGACATGTCCGAACACGATATCACGACGCTTGACGAAACAAAAGAGTGTTTTGGCATATGCGAGCAGAGCGGCAGATTGCAGATTAATATTCATTTCCTGACAGCGGAGAAGGATTTCCGCGACCGGCATTTGGATGGTCATCTGTGCTAGCGAGGTAGTTTCTGCAGGGATAGTGGAGGAGGGGAGGGAAATGCTTTGATAATTATCTAATCTGTTGAGCCAGAACTCAACGCTTGTTCCCTGACGCTCGGTAATGAGTTTTGCGGCTTCGGAAAAGGGAGTCGTCGGGGGGTTGGAAATGCCGCTCGAGTAAGCTGAAGATAGGTAATCGAAAATGAGGGGGAGGGAAAACCCATCGTAGAGACTGTGATGAATGGACAAGACGAGCACTTTCATAAACGATGAGTGGAGAATTGTGATTTTGAGAGGCGTATGCGAGAAGGAATCGGGAGTGGGGAAACTGGTCGACTCGATTATCTTTTCGATGCTTTTGTCGATCCATCCAGAAGCTTGCTCTTCGATCCATTGAATGCCCGGTTTTGCGTGCACGGCGGCGACCCATGGATGAGTTGCTCCTTCGAAATAGTGGAATGTGGTGCGCAAGATATCGTGCGTCTCGATTACCGAAGTCCACGCATTTTTTAGACGCGCAATATCGATGTTTGCGGAGAGCTTGATGGCGGGATGATGCAGATAGAGGTTTCCACCCGTGGCAACGGTTTGGGTTAAGATACCTGTTTGTAGAGGCGTCGAAGCATAGATTTCCGTAATCTTATCATCGTCTGCTAACAGAGGGATACTCGCTTTATGTTGATCGAACAAGCTTGACGGCTTGACAGCAGCAGGCTTAGCGACAGCGTGAGTTTTGCTCTTGCTCGAAACAGCGCGCGCTAGAGCTGCAATGCTGGGATATCGTCCGATGTCCGAAGACGATACTTGGAGTCCGACTCTGCGGAGTTCCTTGGCGAAACGAATGGCGATGACGGAATCGATACCGAGACGGAAAAATGTACTGTTGCGAGAAACGTCTCCGGATGCAAAATCGCCAAGGCCAAGTAAGACGTTCTTGATAGTTTGTTCTTCGGGCCATTCTTCGCCATCGTCGAGGATTTCGGCAGATGATGAGGCGATGTGATTGGATTGGATACCAAGACTTTTGATTGAGATATTATCGTTTTTGGAAATCGTATCAATGAGGACCTCGATCATTTCGAGGAGATTGTCAACTGTCGACGCAGAACCAAACTCAGAGGTGTATCCCGCGCGAATCACGAGATCGTTCGATGCATGTCTGGCTTCGAATTCTACCGCGAAGGGATAATCAGGGGGCATGTAACTATCGAGTAATTTCCAAAGATCATTATCCGCATCTTCCTCTCCTGTCTTCATGAAGGAGAAGAGACAGTTGAAGAGCGGACGATCGGCCTCCACCCACTTGTGAATAGATCTCAGAGAGCTATGCTGGAACTGCAACATCTGGCCTGAAGATTTCTGAAGCGCGGTCAAGATATCCAGAATCGTGGCATCATTTTTGCGGAGATCAATACGTTGCGGAACCGTCGTGATAGTCGGCGCGAGAAGTTTCTCGATATCAGGAACGGGAACTGTACGTCCAGACAACACAAGACCAAACACAAAATCATTAATCGAAAGCACTTTCGCCATCGCAAGACCAAAAATTGCTTGCGTTAACGAAGGAAGCGTGACGTGTAATCTGGACGCAAAGGCCTCGAGCGCGCTCAAATTGGTTTTCAGAATTCGTGTGGAGATTTGGGCTTCGATTTGCTCTTCTTCTTCGGTGGCGTCATTGTTGCCAGGGGGTGGATGGCTGTAATCTCCCAATTTCTTGACCCAGAAATTCTTCGCTGCAAGTTCATCTTGCGAAGCGACATATTTGACTAGTGCGCCGGCGGAAGGTCGCTCGGGGGTTGGGATTCCTTGGTAGCGCATGAGGATGTCTTGCATTAGGACAGCCAAGGATTCGGCATCGTAGAGCGCGTGATGCATGGAGATCAAGAGGATAGATTTCGAGCTTCCTTCTGTGAAGATGTTGAGTCGGATGGGTGGTGTGTTTTCGATATTTTGCATGATGTCGAGGGAAATTAGATCTTGCATCTTGTCGGGAGTGCAATATTTGCTGGATTTGGAGTAGATGTGTTCTGCCCATGGCATATCGAAAGATTCATTCTTCAGTACAACTTGCAAGATATCATCGTTAATTTGGCAGAAACAAGTTCTCAAAATTTCGTTGGCAGTTGCGCAAGATTTCCAGGTCTGGGAGAGTTTTGAAATGTCGATTTCAGAAACCAACTCGAAAGTGATGTGATTCACATATAGAGCTCCGGCTTCTTTGTTCAATGATCGAGCTACAACGGCTTCTTGAACGGGTAAACAAGGCCGGACGGTCTCAACGTTCATCCCGGATTTTTTACCTAAGGAACTTTCTCGGAATGCAGCTTCGGCACGAGCGATCTTCTTCAGGGCATTTTCCTTGTTTTTAGCGGCCTGTTCGGGCGTAGTATCTGCACGTGGTAATAAAGCTAATTCTTCCACAGTGCTAATACTAAGAACATCGGCAACACTGCATGTGTATCCGGCCTTTCTCATCAAGGTCGACAGACTGATAGCCACCAAACTATCCACACCGACTTCGAAGATGTTGGTCGAGGGAGTAAAA
The DNA here is from genome assembly GCF_000143535.2 of Botrytis cinerea B05.10. Lineage (NCBI taxonomy): Eukaryota > Fungi > Ascomycota > Leotiomycetes > Helotiales > Sclerotiniaceae > Botrytis > Botrytis cinerea. Next base: position 1,339,358 of record NC_037325.1, on the reverse strand, counting down.
TCTGCAGAGGTGGCTGGAACAACACTCTTAAGTATCCCAACCACAGCAATTTCTTGCTCGTCCAATTCACGGACAGTAGCAGTTTTGTTCCCCGTTGATTGTCCTTTCTCTGCAGATAACAAGTGACTCAATGGTATGGAAGCAAAGAGAGCTTTGAGTTGTTTCACGTCTGCTTTTCCAGACATGGCAGCGAGAGGCAAGAAGTTGATCGGGATAACCACATCCGGAACCATGTAGCCTGGAAGTCTTTCTCTACAGCCTGCACGAATACTGACGTTGATTTGCTCGAAAGTATCTAACATCTCGACCTTCTCATCAATTCCAGCAGCTTTAGTATTGCTCGCAACGAATGAAATCAATTGCATTCTGGAAAGCTCCGGATGTTTCGTGATGAGAGAAGATACATTACTTCCAGCTGGTAACAACGCGCGTACTGCTTCAGAAACCTCACCTAATTCAAGACGCTGACCACGAATTTTCGTCTGATCGTCCGAACGGCCGAAAATTTCAATCGTATCGTCGGGCATCAATCTGACCAAATCTCCTGTGCGATACATTCTGCCGCCGTGAAAGTTCTCGACAAAAGCGCCGGTATCTCGGTTGTGATAACCAATACCGACAAGACTTCCTGTCAGACAAAGTTCACCCTCTACTCCTCGCTTGGCGTAAGTGAGCGTGCCTGGAATAAGTACATGGGCAACAGTGTCTCCTAGAGGCCGTCCCACATTTCTCATATTGACCTTTGAATTCACAATTGGAGATGAAGCACAACCAATTGTGGCCTCGGTAGGTCCGTACGCATTAATCAATGTGACGCTCTCCGAATCACCCCATGTTTCAAGTGTTCGTTGAGAAATCTTCTCACCACCCACACCCAAGTACCTCAACAAAGGAACATCACTCGGGATCAAACCACACTGATCCAAAAGCGATGGTACAAAACCCGCATGTGTAATTTTCAACTCTTGTAACGCCATAGGTAAATCATCTAGTAACATAGATTTAACTCCAGTGATACACGACATACCGTGTCGCCAGGCCAGAAACATTTCAGCAACATGCACATCGAACGCTCTACTCGCCAGTCCGAGGAATCTCCCAACGCCGCCGAGCACCCGAGTCGCAGGAACGTACTCGCAGATGAATTCAGATTGGGCTTCGCAGAAAGAAGTAAGATTGCCACAGCTGATCAAGACTCCCTTAGGATTACCTGTTGATCCGGAAGTATAAAGAAGATAAGCGACTGAGTCTTTGCTCTTTTGGACTTTCAAAGCGACCTCGCTGTCGGATTGGTATTGATCGCAATTGACGTTTACAGAGAGACATCCTTCAGGAACAAAATCGACCGTTTCCTCAGAGAAGAATATAGCGGAATTACTATCTTTCAACAAGAACGCCTTTCGCTCAATTGGTAACGATTCATCGATCGGCAGATACGTATTTCCAGACTTGTAGATTCCGACCGTAACGGCAAACGCTGTGAGTGTACGGCCTAGACACATCCCGATCATACGATTGTGAATACCATGTGATGCGATGAATGTCGCTACACTATTTGCCTCATGATTCAATCGCCCATAGCTCCAAGTATGAATGATACTTGAATTCTGGCCTATCGATTCTGCTATCTCGGCAGCGGCCCAGTCGGGATGGGTTTCGGCCCAGTGCTCGAACCAGCAGAGAGGATTGTTCAGGTCGACGACCGGATCGAGTTTCATCTCGCGGTACTTGGAAATGGCGATTAATTCGGTGGGGAAATAGTTGGTGAGTTCTTGAATGGGAGTATCAGGATGTGAAATCATAGCGGTGACCAAGGCGTCCAATTGCTTGGTCAGAACTTCCACGCCGGGGATATCCAATACTCCTGCTTCAACTGAGACGACAAGATCGAAGCCGCCGTGTGCGTTTTCCTCGACATTGAGCGTGAGATCGTGTTCGACGTTCAGGCCTAGGAAATCTTCGATTTCGTTCCAGAGCTCGTGTTCATGTTCGCTTTCGGTGTTGCGGGGATGGAACACAAAGACGGCGGGATAGAGCGGCTGAGATTTGGGTCTTCCGATGAGCTTACGAAGCATGCCTGGATTGGCATCGCGGTGGCTATAGGCGGCGATATTCATGGAATCGTGCTTGCTGACTATTTCTCTCGCGGTTCCGGATGTGAAAATGGGGACAGGAGTCAAAGATACGAGAGGACCGATGATATCTTCGAGAGAAGAAGAAGCCAGACGTTCGGACAATACTTCACCAATGACGATTTTCTGGTCCGTTTCGAGGAAATCGGATACAATGCATGCCCAGGCTGCGCGGAGGATGGAATTGGCAGACGAGCAGTGGAATTCTTGCGCTGTATTTTGGAGCTTGGAGATTGGAATTGAGAGAGGAATGGATATGGTATTATAGGTTCGACTTTTGTTTTCTGGTGCCATTTTTTCCACGCTGTCGTCTGCTTCGCTAACGAAGTCTTTGAGAATGTTTTTCCAAAATACCATGTCTTCCTGTGGACTAGTTCTTCGCATAAAGGAAAGTGCGATGGCTTCTCGGATTTGGTAGCGTGGGTTGAGGAGGCCTTCCTGAGAGAGATATGCAGCGTGAAGATCGTCGATGATGAACTTTAGAGAAGGTCCATCGTGAATGGTGTGATGGATGGAAAGCATCATTGTCCTGACATTATCGCGTTCGAATACAACGACGGCCCATGGCGAATTGATAAACGCACCACTTTGATGCTTACGAGCGATTTGTTGTGCGTGAGTTTTTGCGCTTGTTGCGAAATCCTCGTTCATAACTTTCACAACAGACCAGTCTACCGATGGCTTCTCATAAATCAACTGAAGGAACGTCGATGCACCAAAGCCGGAATTTGCCTTTACAGACACCGAAGCTGTTGGCAAGAATCCAATACGGAGAGCTTCGTTATTCTGAGCCACCTTGAACCAAGCAGCTTTCAGAAGCTCGAGGTCGATGTCATCAGAGAGATCAAAAAAGTGATTACTCCAATAGTACTCGTAGTTGCGGAAAGTTTCACTGAGAAGATTTTCCTGGAGTGGCAAAGTCGGACAGACGGCAAATCCTTTATCGCTAATTGCAGAGGTTTCTGCAACCTTGGGGAACCATTTGCGGTGGAATACATCGAGTAATCTGGAGGAGGAATCAAGACAAGTAGAATTGGAAGCGGGTTTGTTGAAGAGGTTGCAGAGATCCGCGATGGTTTGACAGTGTAGCATGTGTGCAGCTGAAACCTTGTAGCCGGCAGCCTTCAATCTAGCTGTGAAACGCACAGCAGCGATTGAATCAAAACCTAAGGTTGCGAGTCGACTATTTGAACGGAAGTTCTTGCTCTCGGTTCCCAGAAAGGTGGCAAAATGCTCGAGAAGTCGTTCTTCCTCGTCTGTCCAGACTGTATCCTGGGTGGATGTGAAATTACTTTCCCATGACTCGAGATCTAGAGCTTCGTAAGCACCAGATAGAGCTTTGCGGTCGATCTTGGCAGATGCGGTTACCGGTATCCGATTTAGCACCACGAGAACGCTAGGGATCATATGCTCGGGAAGATTTGCTTTCGATACCGCCATGGCGGCTTTGGCAACCTCGACTGCACGATTATTGGTAATGAGTAAGTCTTGAGCAGGAATGCTTGGGGTTGACAAGAACGTCACCAAAACCTTTGTCGGACGATCTGGTCGGGCCATGAGCATGGTAACCGCTTGTTCCGTATCCGGATGACAATGACTGAGCGCAAAACTGATCTCGCTCAACTCGACTCGCATTCCATTGATCTTCACCAAATCATCACGGCGTCCAACAAACTCTAGACTGCCATCGTGAAGTTGTCGGACGATATCTCCAGTCATGTATATATGGGCTCCACAACTGTCGTTCCAATGAAACTTTTCTTCCGTCTTGGCTAGGTCTTTCCAATAGCCTCGAGCTACTTGTGGGCCTGATAGAGCTAGTTCTCCAACACCATGTCTCATCACGACTCGCTCGTTGTTGAGCACAAAGACGCCCACGGAGGGTAATGGTAAGCCGACATTTGTGCTCTTGAACGGATTTTCAAAACCGCCGAATTGTTTAACTGTGGATACAACACTCACTTCAGCAGGACCATAAGTGTTATAAGCGAGCATGTTCTGCGACCAATCATCGGCGACAGGCTGAGGCAAGGCTTCTCCAATCATAGTCACGATCTCGAGGGTTTTGCAATGCACGCGAGATACGATTGTTGCGAAAGCAGGAGTGAGATGGGCATGTGTAGCGTTGGTTATATTGGCAAGATCTGGGAAGGAACCAAGCATTACATCTTTGGGTGCTGCGATAACAGTTCCGCGCAAACCCCAGGTGTAAAAAAGATCTTGCACGAAGACATCGAATGTTGGTTGCGAGAATTGGAGACAGCGGACTGCGCCGGAACGGCTTACAGGTATGCTTTCTTTCAAAGATTGCATAGCTGTGGCCGCGGCGCTATGGTGAACTTGGACACCTTTAGGCAGACCTGTTGTTCCACTAGTCCAGATCAAGTATGCCATCGAGTTACTCCTGATGATGGGCAAACTTGACGGCTTAGTTTCGTCAAGGCTGAAGGTAGAATTTGTGACGTTGTTCTCTGATATGTCGATCAAAGCAACACCTTGTGGAATGGCTTGAGCGTCTTGACTCACAGTATCGTTTGCTACCAAGAGCATGTTAGCATCCGTTCTGACAATTAAGTCGTGTCGGCGGGATGCGGGGAATGTGGGATCAATTGGACACCAAGCACCACCAGCTTTCAAAATACCAAGAATAGCTACGTAGAGTTCCGGTGATTTGTACATGGAAAAGGGAACAACTTTATCCTCCAAGGGACCATATCTCTGAACTAGATAAGACGCAAGTCGGTTGGCCCTGTGGTCAAGCTCAGCGTATGTCCATTGAACGTTTGCTGCTGGATCTTGAGCCGTGAAGTCATTCATGAAGATGAGTGCGATATCGTCGGGGTTCATCTTTGTGTTTCGCTCAAACTCGGTATGCAAAAGAGCGCTGGCCCCGGTTAACTCGGTTGACATGACTTGAGGGTATATCGATGGAGCAGTAGCGTATCTACCATCCATGTAAGAATTCTTGGGATTGCGGATGACAAAACTGATGAGATCACTGAATTGCTGCAACATCAGGGTAGCAGACTCATCATTGAGGAACTCATCTGTATATGTTGCTCGTAGACGAAGCGATCCGTCTACCTCGGGCCAGATCTCAATCATAACAGCAAAATCGTTTGCCATTGCAGGGTAGTCAACCTTTGACCACAACTCTGAATGGTTTGTACCAGTGGAAAAGTCTTGGAATGCAAGGAGAGTATCGTAGTACAAGCCTCCATTTGGTGCCACAATCGAGTTCAATGGTATCTGGAGATGAGCTAGAGATTCTGCATTAATCTTGGCTATCGCGTGTAATATCGAGGAGACGCTAGTTGCTTTTGACTCAAGTAATTGAGCAGGAATATTGATTGGGACTGTAGTAAAAGTGGGACCCATGCAAACTTTTGAGTCTTCATCCAATCGGCCAGATATAACACTACCAAACGTTGAGCTGTGGATGGAATCCTTATAAGTAGCTAGAATCAATGCCCAGGCAGCCTGGAGGATGCTCAATGGTGATGTAGAGCAATTCATGGCACCATCGCGCAAGTCATTTATACCAATTGATGCTTTGATTGAGGAGGTTAATGGGAGCTTTGTCATTGTTTCTGGTTTCAGGCCAGTGAGTGATGGGAAAGGAACAGGATCACAGTCTTTCAACTGAGAGGACCAGAACTCGATTGTTTGAGTAGGATCTGAACCATAGTGCATGCTCACCGCAGTAGAAATCTCGGTTCTTCTGGGAATATCTGATCCACGATATACGAGGTCGACTTCATCAAACAAAAGCTGTAGAGAAGCACCGTCGAAAATAGCGTGGAAAACGCTAAAAGTGAAGAAAGTTTTGGTAGGTGATTGGATAAGAGTCATCTGATACGGTGGCCTATCCAACAACATTTCGTTCTCGGCATCTCGTAGTGTTGATTGTATGCATTTAACCACAGTCTGAGGGTCGTCTGACTCGCAAGTTACTTCCTTCCAGCTTGGCACATCCAAGGCGGATGATTCTTTCAGAACACATTGTGCAAATGGCGATAGAGCATCATCAATGGCGACAAAAACCATCCTGTATGATTCATGGCGTTGAACAGTCGCTATCCAGGAATCTTTGAGTCGGGAAATATCAACAGATGGGTTGATGTGATGAACAGAGTTGTGTATATAATGCTTGTTATCCTTTGAACTTCTCAAGAAACTTGCTAGCATTCCGGACTGTGTAGCAGTAGTTGGCAGAATCTTAGCGATATCTTGCGACGATATCCCGAGACTTTCGCTGCAGATAGGTCGATGCTTCGCTTCAAAATCATCAAAAGATATAGGAGTGCCTATAACTTCATGAGTAGGCGTCTCTCCAGTAGCATTCTTGCGGCGCTCCACGATGATGTTTCTCAACTTTAGGGGAGTTGCACCTCCGAGTACGTCAGCAATACTGAGCTCTGTGATGCCTGCATCTCTGGCCAATTGCAAAAATCGAATAGCTTTCAAACTGTCAATACCAAGAGAGAACAGGTTAGTGTTCGAAGTCAAGTTCGCAGTGGACCCCACTAGCTCCGACAGTAGGTTTAAAATCAGTCTCATAATTTCATCTTGCCCTTGAGAATTACTCGAGCTGGCGTCTTCACCATTTTGAAGCAAGTTAGAAGGCTTTGAGCTGTCCTCATTCCAAAGTGCTTCTGTCATCGCAGAAAGAGATTTTCTGTCAATCTTGCCAGCCAAAGATCTTGGCATCTTAGATAAAACGAAATACTTCGAGGGACACATGTATGATGGTAGAAGTCGGGCTGCGTTCTCACGACACCTAGCTTCCACATCTTCCTTGGTGGTATCCGCATCAAGAATGATGAAACAAACAGCTTCCTCGCTTCCGGCCTGATTAGCGAATCGCTTATACGAGACTGTTACCGCCTCTTTGATTCCTGCGGAACTCGCCACGACTGTATCGATCTCTCCAAGATCAACTCTTCTGCCGCTGAGCTTGACCTGGGAAGTATCCATACGTCCAAGGAACTCCACAACATGTTGACCACTACGATCAGTAACAATACGAGCTTTGTCTCCAGTAAGATACAGTCTTCCAAATTCAGGACTGACGATAAAGGCTTTGGCATTTTGTTCTGGTCGATTCAGATAGCCAACGCTAACTTGGGGCCCTCCAATCGCAAGTTCGCCGGCAAATCCTTTGGGAACGGGTTTGATAGAGTCTGAGCCTGTATCCACAACAAATAGAGAGCATGTTGGTAGAGCTGGCCCAATGATAGACCCTCTGTCTTCAGGGTGAAAATTAGGAATTAATGTGCAATTAATAGCTGCTTCTGTAGGACCATATGCATTGCAGAGTTCAGATGACTGATCTGGACTAGGCGAACGCGCAAAGTCTTCGATGTTCTTTCGCAGAACAGTCTCGCCCATGGTCCACAAGCTTTTGAGTGAAGTAAGCTTGGAGCGACGGAGGAGAGCTGCCATACTGGGTGTAGCCATCATGACTGTTGCCTGTAGTTCAGATACAACCGCCTCAAAATCTGTCAAGGTAAGGTCACGTGAAGCAGAACAAAGTGTGGCTCCTGTTGAGAACGTCACAAAGATTTCCATCAGCGAAGGGTCGAAAGTTGGGGCCGCAAACTGAAACCATCGAGGGATTCCTTCCGGTGATGGTGGCAATTTTGAAGTGATAGCATGCGATGCAATGGAGCAAGCTGCTGCGAGATGAGTTATCTGTACACCCTTTGGCTTACCCGTTGAACCAGAAGTATACATTATATATGCAACATCGTTCTCCTCAGGACTTGCTACCACACGGAACGACGGAGGATTTTGAGTGGCGATTCCGGCACGGGTTCTCATGTGAATGAAAGATTCAATATCGATCCACTTCATAGAATCTGATGAAATAGCAGAAAGTTTATGACGATATTGCTCCGAACCCAGAATGATTTGAGGCATCAGGTCTTCATGAATATCCTTCAATCTCTGGGGAGGTGCCTCAATAGGGAGAGGGCAAAACGCCAAGCCTGCTTTCAAAATTGCCAAGTAGGCGATATAAAGTTCGGCGGAAGTCGAAAGCAGGACAGGTACAAATTTAGAGTTGCCACTTTCTTGTTCGCCTCGGGATAATAATATATACTCAGCCAGACTCGTTGTGATCTCATTCAATTCTGAGTATGTGAAAGTTCTTCGGACGGGAGATTTCGATTCTGAATCTTGAGATTGCAGGAAATCCAACGCAACTCGGTTCGGATGTTGAGCTACCCGTCGCTCAAAGGCTGAATGCAACAAAGCTTTCTGGTTTTGAAGATCTGATCCTCTTTCATCCTCAAGAAACGAGGGTGGCCTAATTAGTGGAGGGAAGTTTAGAACCGATTCGTTTGCTACGGTTTCCGCATCACTTGATGGGGAACATCGTAAATAAGAAACGGCTGCGCCGAATATATGTGGGGCATCCGAATCAGATAGTAAAGATGGCTCATATGATAGAGTAGATTCAATGACGGATGCATCATCCACAGTGATGATGATTGTGAAAGGTGTCTGTGAGTGTTAGTGATAGTTTTGAATCTCATTCTAAAATACTTACTATATCGGAGAGTGATTTCATATCACGAGACTTAGTAACATGTAAAGCGAAATCGAAAGATTCCATTGATCGGGGAATATCTTGAACGAATCTCCACGATATCGATGGGTGAATTTTTTGGTCATTCTTAGGCTCTTCTGTCAAGCGAGCATGGATGATGCCACATTCTTGCAAATTATCTGCAGTTGGGGTGTTTGAAGATATATCAGAGTAAGTGTAGAAAGCAACTTCATCGTGCCCTGTGAAGGCAGCAACGAATTGGGCATAAGATTCTTGGATAATGGAAAGATCGAAATCCCATTCTCCAGATGAGAAAATCTTGCTGATTGTCTTCAAGTGTGGTTCTGAATCATTTCCGGATCGATTTCTGTTCAATTCTCCTTTAGACACTTGTGAATCTGCGACATTTCGATAAGCAGTGTCTAAGTATGGAAATGTGGTATTGGGTATTATGGAATCCATGATGTTTGGAAATTTTGATGGTTGATGGTGAAACTATTGATACTAGGGATAATTATTCATGAAAAAAGTGTCAGAGAATTGAAGGTTGACAAGGCCGGGATATAAATGAATCATTATTAGGATGAATGTTGAACGGTAGCTTAAATCACTTGATCAAAAATTTCTCACTGTCGAGCTATGCATTGCCCAATGCCAAGGTATATTGTGGAATCTCCATGTTGCAGAATATATACCCCGATCACGGCAAGAGTGGTAGTTCACTGGGGCCTCGGAGCATTGGGGGCCTTGATGCTGGGGTCTAGTCGCAAAAATATTGACATCTGAGATCATCTTGACATACTTGACTCGGTCCCGATTTCTAGATGATCCATCCCAAAAACTCACCAGTCGATGACGGTGATATAGCTGGGTGAAGACAACAGGAATGGGCATCTGCATCATCGCGCAGTAGCTATACGAGATGAGGGGTGTGGAGGGTGACAGGTATAGTACTGGTTACAACGGGTATCCACGAAAGTACTAAACTATAAGAAACCGTCAACAACGAAACGTAGCGCTAATTTGTAAAATACCCTTACTATAGTCTAAGCTTGATGTTTATCTGATCTGATCTGATAATCTCTTAGAGTCTGATCCATCGAATATGTCAAAGAGCTTGAAATAACACCGGTATGGTACTTGAGTTTGTACTACCGTACACACGCTAAGCCCTATTAATCTTTTTTCCGGGTTAGGGGATTTAATCAAGAAACGCTTTCCGTTGAAAGGTTCACACAATTGGCTTGGGACCGTTGAAAATGGAAGGAAATTTTAATCCAAAGTGGAGAAAAGGTCCATTATAATTTTGAAGGCTATGTATGGATCGAGTACTGGTATGTGTTCATCATCTTGTTAGTGAGTTTATATGGATGTGTGCACTCTTGGCTACCAAACCTAGAAGTGTGGTGTAGAATATCTGTGAGGGATAGACCCTCATTATTAAGATTGCTCTTGAACTACATTGCAACATCAGCACCGAATCAACAACTTGACGCTCGATTGAAGTCTATTGGGATCTGTCTCAAAGCTGTCCTTATGCTTATCGACAGGTAGTCAAGAAGAACTTTTGCTATTCGTGATCCTTCAAAGTGGATGTCGTAATTAACTTTTTCATCGGGTGGGTAAACTACTTTATGCATATACCTGTTTAACATGCCATTGAAAGCTAACAGAAGTTTGTTCATTACTGCCGGGGATTATTTTGAGCCATACCCTTTTTGGATAGGAGTCCGCTTTTAGTGGCCTAGGCTTTCCTATAATCTTATCAGATCATCTCGTCTAACCCATCAAATGCAACCACCGATGTCGGTTCCCAGTTTTAATTACCTGTTAAAAGTTTTCATTACTTAACATGCTTTCCTTGGTATTAACCATAATGCCACTTGCTACATGAATCTTATCAGATCATCTAATCAGATCAAATGCATGACTCTGAACGGCGATGTGATTTTTGTTCTTGTCTTCCAAATCCGTTAGAGGGGCAACTAATATACGAACTCTGTGGAGTCATTAGCTCTAACCCATGTTTTCGACGACATCATTCATCTCATGGTACGGAGAAAACCGCTTCTTTCATTGATGGATAGGGGTCGAACTGAACGTTAGTCGTGTTCCATAACTTCCTTTTTTTTTCAAAATGTACATGCCAATGTTTTGCACTCCGATTTTCGTGCCCAATTTTGTGAACGTGTTTTTGTTATGTAAGTTCCAAGAATCCTTCTCCATCACCAGGGTGCCACTCTCGGGCGGATTATAGACTGAAAATTCATCGCTTGTCAAAGCAGAAACTTTTTTGTTGATTCAAGTGCATGGCGTTGTATCTTCGACATTCGAGTTCTGCAACTATCATTGATCTTGATTGCAGTCATGTCAAAACTTTCGGCACTGAAAGATCGAATCGTTGGCCTGCCCTCCAAGGTTGCGGGTGCCGAAAAGCAAAGCGGACAATACTTACGTCTATTACTCTCAAGTGATCCAGAACCGCTCGATTATGTTCTTCTTGTCGTTGGATTCATCACCTCGGTCGCTTCTGGGGTTCCATTCCCCCTACTGGGTATCTTGTTCGGCCAACTGGTAGACGACCTCAATTCAACATCTTGTAGTACCTCCTCGACTAGTTCTGCGTCACTCACAGATGGCGTTGTGACTAAAGTATTAGATGTCATTTACGTGACAATTGCAAATTTCTGTTTGATCTATATTCATACTGGATGTTGGAGTCTTCTTGGTGAGCGTCTCGTTAGACGCCTGCGAATGAGATATCTAGATGTCCTTCTACGTCAAGAAGTCGCATTTTTCGATACATTGCCATCTGGTGAAGTAGCTTCCCGCCTCGATGTCGATCTTCAAACCATCCAAACAGGAACCTCTGAGAAGGTCGGAATCTTTATTGCCAGTATATCCTACTTCGTCGCCTCATATGTCGTCTCTTTCATCAAGAGTGCAAAACTGGCGGGTATGCTCATCTCTTTGGTACCAGCCTATCTTTTGATGGCATTGGTGGGAGGACACTTTACTCAAAAGTATGCAAGCCGAATGTCAGATCATGTAGCAGCAGCGACAGCTATTGCTTCAGCAGGACTGTCAAATATGTCTTTGGTTCAAGCTATGGGCGCCAGTTCCCGCTTGGAAGCTGTGTACGCTCGTCACATTGGTGCGGCACAAAGAGAGGGAATCATGAAAGCTATTGTCGCATCCGTGCAACTTGGTTGTTTGTACTTCATTGCTTACTCCGCAAATGCTCTTGCTTTCTGGCAAGGAAGTAGAGAAATTGCTGCCTCTGTTGACACCGGATCTGGAACCACAGTAGGAGCTGTGTACACCGTCATCTTCCTCCTTGTTGACTGTAAGTTATTCAAACCCATTGTTTAGGCTCGTACTAATCATATGTAGCATCTTTCATTGTCAGTCAAATCGCTCCTTTCATGCAAATATTTGCTGCAGCTAGTAGTGCGTTCACCAAGCTCGTCGTGACGATCAATAAGCCCTCCTTGATCGATGGAACAACTACAACCGAAGGTCAAACCTTCACTACAATCCCGGGAGATCTAGAATTCAAGAATGTGGAGTTTGCATATCCATCGCGACCTGAAGTTGTTGTTCTTAAGTCATTCAGCTTGAGAATCCCAACCAATAAACACACCGCACTCGTCGGTCTCTCTGGTAGTGGAAAATCCACTGTCGCAGCTTTAGTTCAACGTCTTTACGACCCTGTTCGCGGTGATGTATTCATTGGTGAACACAACATGAAAACCATCAATGTCAAGTGTGCGAGAAGTTTCATTGGAACAGTTGCTCAAAACTCGACACTTCTTGATCGATCAATTCTTGAAAACATCGCCTATGGTTTAGTCAATTCACCACTTCCAGAACATATTGAGCTCAGAGAGACATTATTGGATTCAAGCTTACCAGATCTTGCTCAGGCCATCCGTGAAGGTGCCAATCCTGAAGAGGCCCTCGCCGCTAGCTCAGCCAACGTTCAAACAATTGTTAGACTTGTGCGAGACGCGGCGACAGAAGCTGATGCTCTCGGCTTCATTGATCGATTGCAGTATGGTATGTCTACAGAAGCTGGACCCGGAGGCAATCGACTCAGTGGTGGTCAAAAACAACGTGTTGCATTAGCCCGTGCTATTGTTCGTCGCCCATCTATTTTGCTCCTCGACGAAGCTACCGCATCTCTAGATTCGGCCAGTGAGCATTTAATTCAAATGGCTCTGGAACGAGTTAGCGAAGGAAGAACCACGATTTCAATTGCCCACAGACTGTCAACAATTAAGAACGCCGATAACATTGTGGTCATGAGCCAGGGTGAAATCCTTGAGCAAGGCACATATACTGATCTACTTGCTCGAGATGGTGCTTTTGCAAACCTAGTCCGACTCCAAACACTTGCCTCTTCTGACGAACCGATCTCTGAGATTCAAACCGAGGATGCCAACGAAGATGAAGAATATTTGCAAGAAAAGATTGACAATACTGTAAGTAACTCGTGTAGATTTTGATAAACTATACTAATCGACATAGGAATTCGCAAAGGTCAGGTCATTGGACAACACCGGAAAATCTACTCCAGTTGCGGAAAACAGCGATTCTGGTGAAACACTCGCTCCAAAGGATGATAAGACTGCTACTAAGGGCCGATCATTCCTCTCCACGTTCTTTGGTATTATGTCGATGGCTAGACCTCATTTGTTCTTTGTTTTCTTGGGTATCGCCGGTGCTGTTATAGTAGGTGGCTCATATTCTGGAGAAGCTGTTATTTTCGGTCATACAGTCAGCAGTTTAAGTCCCTGTCTCAGCCCGGCTAGCATCCGTAGTAACGGAAGTTTGTACGGATTGTTGTTTTTCGTTTTGGCTTTGATTGAATTCTTCGCCAACGTCATCAGCGCATCTTCTTTTGGTCGTGTTTCCGAGAAGCTACTCTATCGTGTCCGTGTTTTGGCACTAAAATCTCTTTTTGCACAAGACATTCAATGGCATGAATCAGAGAACAGGAGTCCCGGTACTCTTATTTCGTATATCAGCGCTGATGCAAACGCATTGAGTGGTATTACTGGAACTCTTCTCGGGGTTATGCTATCGATTATCGTATCCATGGTTTCTGGAATTATCCTCGCACACGCCGTCGCGTGGAGAATCGCTGTCGTATTGCTTGCCACCATCCCCGTTCTACTTTCATCTGGTTTCTTGAGATTGAAAATTCTCGCAAGGTTCCACGAAAGACACGCAAAAGCTTTCTCTAACTCCGTCTCTATTGCTACTGAGGCTGTTTCGGCCATCAAAACGGTTGCAATCTTTTCACTTGAAGGAGAAACTGTCCAGGTTTTCAATAGATCGCTGAAAGCTCCTTATACTGCAACACTAAAGACAATTGCATACGGAAATTTCTGGCTCGCCATGGCTTACAGTATGAGTAACTTAGTTTACGCATTAGCATATTGGTGGGGAGCTCGAAATGTTGCAGAAGGACGTTACAACCAACAACAGTTCTTCACAGTCCTACCTGCCCTTTTGTTCAGTGCCCAGCTATGTGGACAAATGTTCTCTCTAGCTCCCGATATCTCTAAAGCCGGAGTATCCGCTGCACGAGTTCTTGATTTGATAGATATTGGTCCTGAAAATCTCCTCGAATCTAAGAACAGCCGAGCAACAAATGATCCAGAAGCATCTCAAGGAATGATCGAGAAACAGCCCATCAGATCAGGTGGTCTCGCCGTACGCTTTAACAACGTTCGTTTCTCCTACCCCGCTCGTCCAGATATCGAGGTTCTTAAAGGTCTCACCATCAACATTACCCCCGGTACATTCTGCGCGCTTGTTGGTCGTTCTGGAGCCGGAAAATCAACCATCATTGCCCTCCTTGAACGATTCTACTCCCCAGCGTCCGGTAGTGTCGAAATCGATGGTCAAGACATTTCCAAAATTGATGGCGTTGCGTTCCGCGATGATATTGCACTCGTGCCCCAAGAAAGTGTCCTATTTGACGGCACCGTTCGCTTCAATCTCGAACTTGGTGCTCGTGTCGGACATACCCCAACTATGCAAGAGATCGAATCTGCATGCAAATTGGCAAACATTCACGATACCATTGTCTCTCTTCCCGAGGGATACGAAACCCCCTGTGGTTCCAATGGTGGACAATTTTCAGGTGGACAATTACAACGTCTCTCCATTGCTCGTGCATTACTCAGAAAGCCACGCTTACTACTTCTTGATGAGTCAACTTCGGCTCTTGATGCCGAGTCTGAGAAATTGTTTGAAGAGGCTTTGGAGAAGACAGCAAAGGGTGTTACTGTTATCGCTATTGCCCATAGATTGAGAACCATCAAGAAGGCGTCGACGATTTTCGCAATTGACGGCGGTATTTGCGTGGACCAAGGAAGCCACGACGAACTGGTGGCTCGAAATGAGGAGTATAGAGCCAATGCTGCCTTTCAGACATTGTGAGTTAACATAGTAGTGGCGGGGGAAACTAAGCGTAATTGAAGGAAAACATGATGGTTTTGCTTTCGAAACCCCCAGACAAAAATCGGATTTTTTGTACTCTATCTGCAACGATTAGACTTCGGCCCTGTTTCGTAATGAAAAGAAGATTTCCTATATATCTATAGACTTTAGCATACTGTACATACATTTAATTATCAATCTTAGACAGCGTTTACTTCACCTCACTCGAAATATAAAACTCTCAATTCCCTACTTAGTAGTTCCTTATCCGTGCTCCTGAGCTCGTGGTAAATATCATTCTTTATTCTCAATCTTCCTTACTCAAATCTTGAATTCAAACTGATATATCTTTTGTCATATCTGCGTGCGTACTCTGCCGCTTCATGGTATAACGTAGTTTATCACCATGTACAGGTGAGAGTCAAGGGCCTCAAAGGAGTTCAGCGGCGCTGGTCTTCCACTCTTAGTAAGTTCAAAATACTTCGTCCGTTCAACCAGCTGGAGGGATGTATGACTTATTCTCGGATACTTCGGAGGGTCACGTGGGAATTTCTTTGATGAGTATCGGGTCCGTGCACTCGCACATCTCCTTACCAAAATAAACAACACAAACTCAATGGTAATTCAATTAAAAATAATATTTAGAAACGTCGAAACTGATACATATATTTTGTAAAATACACTCATTTATTATATTAACAAGGTTATATTGACAATTAAAGTCCTATAATAATTCATAGTAATTTTGGCGAGTTCGATTATATTGCCTGGCACTCTTTGAAGACACCCTCGTATGCAAAATTACGTGTCACCCCCAAAAAGTATTAGCGCTCTTGTCAGCGATCTACTTTAGATAGAACATTTCCCGACCTCCGTTTACTTTGTTCCACCTCCACTTTGTTGTAATCATGCCTCAATCCCCACCCCCAATCAACCACGATACAACAACCAGAAATACGTCGCGTACGCATCCTTATTTTGACAAGACACCTTGTGACAAATGGGATGTTGTGGACTTCTGTGATAAAATATATAAAGAGTTGGGCTACGTGAAGTACAATATATCCAATGTCCACAACAGCTGGCGGACCTCCATACAGCACCTACAGAATAGCGAGAATCCCAAAATTGCTGGGACGGCTAGTAAACTGCGGGCGGCATGGGTTCTTTCAGTAAGTTGATTCTCTGAGCTACAAAACTAATATCTACGCATCATCTGTATCGCAGGGTGCCTTCGTGGCGTCCTGGTCAACGGTACGCCGAGACGCATATCGCAGGATGCCTTCGTGGCGTCCTGGTCAACGGTACGCCGAGACGCATATCGCAGGGTGCCTTCGTGGCGTCCTGGTCAACGGTATGCCGAGACGCATATCGCAGCCTGCCTTCGCGGCAGACTGAGGAACGATTGTGTACTCTTTGGGTGTGGCTTCTTCGCGAAGACCCCTCGCTCCTGGGTTGCTGATGACCTTCGTGGCCATCAGATTCACTAGCCCAGTTGAGCTTGATGTTTGTTAATAGGCATTCTTTTGTCAGAGCCCAAAAAACGACCAGCAAAGGGCCAAGAATTTTATCAGGTCAATAACGAGAAAGCGCGGACGACGCAAAGTCACCAATCCTGGGCCTGCTACTATCGCTATCAACCAAAGTAGTATTATATTAAATTCGTCGCAGACAGGAAACACTATTGTGTTAGTGCTCCTTACAGGAATAGTGGAATAACAACCATCGTTAACAACTCTATACGTGTAGTGGAGCTTCTACCTACCAAGATGAACCAGGCACAACTTGTGCCGATTCAGAAGCTGATAATGATAACAATAGTCGGAACGCGACTGTTGACTCCAGCCTCGACAAGCAAGACTCACTGGCAATGGAAGTCTCCGACACGAAGAGGCTTCAAGAAATCCTTGGTTGCTTGGAGGATTCTCGTATGACCCTTACTGATGACAAGAAGATGTTGCTCACCCACGGCAATGTTTACCTCCAAGATATCATGCTAGATTATGCCCGACGTACTGGTGAAGTTAAGCCAATTCATTTTAGTATCCTAGATGCCGAATCCATCACGACACTAGATCTCGTGCGAGAAGATTGTGAGCAGATCACAGACTGTGTTGAAGAATCACCGCTCCCTAGGTTTCCTCTGGAACTACTTCAGGCCCTTGAGAAGTATGAGAAAGTCAGTCATTCATTGCTTTGCCTTTAGGTTTTCAGAGCGTTGATGACTGATGATTGATGACTATAGGCGAATTCCTATGAGCACTCATGCCTAATCGAACGCACAATGTCTCACAGGGGTGATATCAAATGGATCGGTGATGTTTCGTGCCACATGTAAATTACACGCCGTCTTCGCCCTATATTACAGGCTGACTTCAGAGCAGTGTCAGGCTTTTAGAGAACTCTGGAACGATCTTCGACGAAGACCTGAGTGAAGGAGTTTGGGATTGTTTGGTTTATCCTCGCTTCCTGGACGAAGTTTTCTGCGAGATTCCAGAGCTTGTCCTTCAACGGTAAACACTTATCCCAATTCTCTGTTTCATTTGTATGCTTTGGCTCACAATCAATATCGTTGCAGCAAAGAAATTTCTCTCTCAGCAACTCGCTACCAACCGTACTCCTACTTCATTAACGAACCTCGTTTTGATGCGATCGCACGCCGTCGTAAGCTATCTGCTGACGGCAGCTCTCAGTCTTGTTATGAACTGCTTGTCTTGGAGACAATTCGCAAATGGGAAGGGGAACTTTCTGCGAAATGGCTCAACGATTTTGACAAGCTTGTGGGTGGCTTGAGAGCGATGCTGTGCCACATTGGCGAGTTGGTAGAGAACGACCCTACAGTCATGAAGAAGATAAAGGTGGTTGGCATACTACAAGCTGGTTAGGATATTGTATGTTGATTAGTACTTCTATGCTAATACTACTAGGTCGTCGACACCAGCTTCTTATTATGTCTTGTATTGGCAAGGACGTATTTTACTTGAAGTGTGGTCATGTTCATGAGCTTCCGGGTGAGCTTAAAGATATGAAAAAGTTACAATACATCTTCGCGTCATACTGGAAAGCACGGGTATGCATCTTGGTTCCCTCATTCTCTTCAAAATCTCATGCTCTTTACAGGAAATTGTTCGATGTGGTGTTCGACTTCTGGAAGAGTTTTTGCAACGAAATTTAGAGCAGGATCAAAAGGCTATGAATATTTTGTCTCCAAACTTCCTTTAAATTTTCTTTGGTTGATTATCACAATACAAGTGAAACACATAATGCAAGCTATATCTAAAACTATGTTATGCACCATAGTACTCTAGGACTTTGGGCTTAATTGTTAGCAGACATTAGTAGAATCTCGGGGACGGAACGGTAGCACGTGACAGATGGATCGATAGCAAGTCGAGCAGTTTATCCAACAGAGAACGAAGGTCTATATATAAGCGGAATGGAATTCCTTAGTATAGAGAGCTTTGTGCTCAACTTGCATAGTAATCTCAATCATTACTTGGTTACTTCTCGATTGGAAACAATTGATCAATCCCCTGCTTAACTGCTTCAATACATAAACCCTATGGCACTCTACCACATCCTCGTGACTAGAGAATTGACGACACAACACTCATCCTCAATTCTATACTGTACAGAGCTTCTAACTCTTGTTCCTTTAAGCCCAATTGCTTTTTTTGCACGCCAAGGTATCTCTGATCGCTATTCTCATTCTCGCTTCAAATGAAACTCGGTGATCCACCGGTGATCCAACCGGTTGTTTCCAAGCCAAGGAGCCAAAGTACCCTGAAACTACCCCGCAAACACGAAATTGTGCCATGTGGTAACCTTATGATGAGCGGAACGAGACAAGACATAAATAGCGGGATGAGATCAAGTTATGAATGAATGGAAGGCATAATGCACCTATTATTCATCATATTGAGAATGACTTTTTGGATTGATGGAGTGTTGTTCCCAGAATTCGATCTATCTAATCCGACATTCTCAGACTGCAAGACACGTATACAGAGAATAGATTGAGGTGAAGTGAATTACATAAGACTATCTGGCTATCTATATATTTGACTAATTCAAAGAAGCCATAGATTTGACTATTTACAAATAAGGAAGGTTGACGCTATGAAGTACCCCGGATCTAACTGTTTTGGTAAGCCGAAACTACCCCTCTCTCATAACCTAGCTTCCCGAGCTTCTCTAGCTTTATTACCATACATCCCGCATATCTGTTTGTACTTCCATACTTTTCAAGAAAACAAACACACAACACCCTTTTTTCAGATCTGACAACACCAAGAATTCAAGATATTAAACATGGTTACTGCTTCGTACGCCTTCTTTGAGGCTCTTGTTGAGGTAACCAACCTAACCTTATCTTATCATCTCAAAACGTCACCTGCAAATAGATAATCTAACAATGTACTCTATTAGGCGGGAGTAACTCATTGCTTCGTTAACTTAGGATCGGATCATCCTTCTATTTTAGAAGCTTTAATTACGCTTAAGCGGGAGAATAAGGGTCCAGAAGTTATAGTAAGTCTTCAGATATACCAATTGATCAATATATTGATTGCATTTGCATGATCATGAACTAATAACACTTTCCAGACATGTCCAAACGAAGTATGCAAACAGACTCTCTCCCCACCTTTGAAATATACTCATAATTTCCATAGATGGTAGCCCTCTCCATGGCAGATGGGTATGCCCGTCTAACTGGCAAACCTCAATGCGTAATTGTACACGTCGACGTAGGAACCCAAGGATTAGGAGCAGCGGTTCACAATGCCTCGTGCGGACGAGCACCTGTTCTTATATTTGCCGGTCTATCCCCCTATACAATTGAAGGAGAAATGCGCGGATCACGAACGGAATATATTCATTGGATACAAGATGTACCCAACCAAGCTGAGATTGTCAGACAATATTGTCGATATTCAATGGAGATTAAGACGGGAAGGAATATCAAACAAATGGTTAATAGGGCTCTTCAATGGGCTACCAGTGCTCCTGCTGGACCAGTTTATTTGTATTCAGCGAGAGAGGTTATGGAAGAGGAAATTGATGACTATGATTTGGTTCAGGAACATTGGAATGCAGTGGAGCCAGCTGCACTTTCTGAGAGTTCAGTTGCTACGATTTCTGAAGCCTTGGTCAATGCAAAAGAGCCATTGATTATTACTGGCTATAGTGGTCGGAATCATAAGTCAGTAGGAGCTCTAGTTGAGTTGGCGGATACCGTTAAAGGTCTTCGTGTTTTAGATACTGGTGGGAGTGATATGTGCTTTCCAGCTGATCATCGTGCTTGGTTGGGATTGAGATATGGCAGTGATAAGGCTATTGAAACTGCCGACGTCATTATTGTCATTGATTGCGGTACATGCTTAAACTTTCCGTAATGATAGATGGAGACTAACATAATTTCTTGCAGATGTACCCTGGGTCAACACTTTGTGTCATCCGTCAAAATCGGCCAAGATATTCCATATTGATGTTGATCCACTCAAACAACAAATGCCAGTAAGTTCTCCCCAGTTTCGTTATACGAAACTTTCCATGATGATCACCACTAAACAATTTCAGGTATTCTATCTAGCCGCACTTTCTCGTTACAGAGCAGATAGTTACACATCCATCAGTCAACTTACGAAATACATAAAAAATGCTAGTGACTTCGCTAGTACCCTCTCATCCTCACCATACACCGAGCGCTGGGAAGCTCTTGCTACAGATCACACCAAACGCCTTGAATCTATTAACGCCGCTTCATCAAAGGTCTTTGAAGATGATTCTTTCGGCACCGGTTACCTCTGTCAACAACTACGTAAGATCGTACCTGCTGACACAATCTTCGCCATCGAAGCCGTCACAAATACCGTATTCGTAGCAGACAATATCCAACCTACTCTTCCCGGTTCTTGGATCAATTGTGGAGGTGGAGGACTAGGATGGTCTGGTGGCGGAGCCTTAGGTATTAAATTAGCTTCTGAGATTGAAAATGGGAAAGGAAAGGGAAAATTCGTCGTGCAAATTGTTGGAGATGGAACATTTTTATTCTCAGTTCCAGGAAGTGTTTATTGGATTTGTCAAAGATATGGTATTCCGGTTCTAACTATTGTTTTGAACAACAAGGGTATGTTTTTATTGGAGAAGGATTCCGAAATTCTGATTATAGTTACTAACGATGGAACAGGTTGGCACGCACCAAAACGATCTCTCATGCTAGTTCATCCAGATGGTATGTTTTTCTTCTTTTCTAATTCTTAAATATTTCCTTCCGACTCTTGTTTGTGACACTTCTCTAATAAAATCCCAGGTATCGGATCCAAAGCCACAAACGAAGAATTGAACATTTCTTTCGCACCACAAGTCCCAGATTACGCGGGAATAGCTAGGGCCGCATCTGGAAACAGCGTGATGGCGGAAAAGATTTCGAAAGCTAGTGAGATTGAGAAGGTTTTGCTAAAGGCGGTGGAATGTGTCAAAGGGGGTACGACAGCGGTTATCGATGCGGTTGTTGTGCCTGGTTGTTAGAAGAGTGCGTAGCTGGTGATTGAATATGGATATGGCGACTGGGAGGAGGGATTTTTGATGGGTTACAGGCTTACATGGGATTCGGAGGTAGTAGATTAGATTTGCGTGCATGATAGTAAGGTGGTTTATTGATGAAATTATGATATTTTATGAAGTATTGAAGAGATGTTGTGTTGTAGTGAATATGCTTTCTTCAAGAAACGAGATTAGGCGAAATCAGGTGAATTAGTGAATGAATGAATGTATTTCAAACACGCGAATGGAATTTCGATCTGAGGTTTCAGGATAGCAATCATAGTAATCATAGTAAATTAATTCATAGTTGTGAAGTAAAGGGTTGGAACAATATTAGGACGAGATGGGATGGGATGGGCGAAATGAGATATGGTTAGGAAAGAATAGGATAGAAGAGAATAAATAGGTAGTAATACATAGATGATATAAAGTGAATTGAATTGAATTGAATTGAATTGAATTGAATTGAATTGAATTGAATTGAATTGAATTGAATTGAATTGAATTGAATTGAATTGAATTGAATGAATAGTGAGTATATTATATTATGCGATATGATGTTGTATTGTATTATATTTACTGGGTTTTGAGTTTTGAGTATCGATTGTTATTATTATTATTATTAGTTAGCGATTTAAGAGGTGAAGTGAGAGGAGAGGAGAGTTAATAAGAAGAGTTAATAACAAGAGGAGAGGAGAGGAGAGAAATGAAAAGCAAGATTATGAGAGAGTGAGAGAGAGAGAGAGAGAGAGAGAGAGAGAGAGAGAGAGAGAGAGAGAGAGACAGAGAGGAAGAGAGAGAAACCAGAAAAAGAAAGAAAGCGAATAAGATAGATATGAGTTTTTTTATACTCGAATATGTTATCTGAGGTAGATGGATAGAATATTGAGATATGAAAGAATTTGAGAATGACTCTTGATCAAGTCTCTATTTATTCGACGATTTAAAGATTCGACGAATCGTTTGAATATCATATACAGTATGATCTAGCAAGAATTATACACATTCTCAATTCAATACATCCACTATATTTTTCACATTTCCCCAAAATACCTATAATCTGAACCCTCACACATCCAGTCTCCCCCCTATCTCGTCAACCCTCCTTTCAGACGAACCAACAACTAAGACTCATTAATAATCTTTTCCATCTCCTCCACATCCTTAACCACCGTTGTCAAATTATCATAACCATCCTTCGTGATCAGAACATTATCTTCAATTCTCACACCTTTTTACATTCGTTAGTTTTTCTACGCCAAGATACGGAAGAGACAAAAAAGAAAAGAAAAGCGTACCTCCAACTTCCCAGTATTTTTCCAAGATATCCGAGTTGATATATTGAGCATGTGCTGGATCTTTAAGATATGGTTCGATGATGAAACGACAGAAGTAGATCTATCATACTGCTATTAGTCACGAGTCATAGAAAAAACAGAGGAGAGATGAAAGAAAAGGCAAAAGAACAAAACATACACCCGGTTCAACAGTCACCACACTTCCCTCTGGCAAATTTCCTCGGACTCTCAAATACCTAAATAATCTATCCTTATCCTCATAATTTGGATGTCCACCGGTATCATGCGTATCCATTCCGAGATAATGTCCCAATCCATGCGGGAAGAACGCTACACTTGTTCTTGCTTTCAAAATCTCCTCTTTATCACCTTTCAGAATTCCTAGAGAGAGAAGTCCTTCGATTGCGACTTTGTGCGCAAGGAGGTGCACTTCGTCCCAGGAAACGCCAGCTTTGAGCATGGAGATACATTGCGATTGCATGGACAGTACTATGTCATAGATGGAGCGGGATTCGGGCGTGAAGCGACCGTTGATTGGAAAGGTTCTTGTCTGTCAGGATGATTAGCATATCTCTCAAAGCCCCATGAGAAACTTCGGTTCAGAATATAGAGGAAAATCTTACAATATCCGAAGCATAACATTTATACTCTCCTCCAGCATCCAAAAGCAAATTCAATTTTCCGTCCAGCTCCTCTGAATTCTTCATATAATGCAATGTAGCAGCCGCTGTTCCACTAGCCACAATACTGTGATAAGCCTGTTCTCTCGCACCATTGGCAATGCTCTCTTTAATAAAAAGCGCCTCCAATTCTCTTTCATTCTTTGCATGCTTGACTGCTTTCAAAACCGCCGTGTGTCCCACTTTTGAAATCTCATTCGCCTTCCTCATCAACGCAACTTCGTATTCTGACTTGCGCACACGAGCTTCTTCAATCGCCTCCTTGAGGAGCGTGAAATCTTTCTGAGGAAATTCGAGGAATGTTATGTGCGTCGAGATTTGGGGCGCGATGGCCCAGACCTTGGTTTGGTTTGGGAGCGCCAGTTGCGCGTTGATGGTATCGGTCGTGAGGACTTCGTCGACGTCATAAAGAGCGAGTGCTTCTTTGGGTGAGAGGGGAAGACCAGTCCAGATGACTGATTCCGGGTCGATTGGGGGAATGAAGAGGGTACTCTTGTCAGTCGCGATGTCATAGGTAAAGTAAGCGTCAGGGAGATCGCAGCCGGTGAGATAGTAGAAGAAGCGTCGTTGTCTGGAAGCAGAATTGTTAGTTTGAGCTATGTATGAATTGAGGACGTCTTTAATATATGCCGTATTCAATATTTAGCATGTCTCTCAGCAACATACCTGAAAGGAGCAGCCTCATCATTATCCTCAATCATAATCGTCTTCTGCGCCTCCAAATACAAGACTCCCTCCGCCTCTGGCTCCTTGCTCTTAATATACTCCACGACCTTCCTCACATGTTCTTTTGCCGGGTATTTCCCCTTCAAAATCGTATCCGTAGATGAAGCCATATTGCGATGGATAATTCTCGAACCAATTCTTATCCGAGGTGTGTCGCTGGTAATTCGAGCTCTATCCAAACCGTATTTTCTCCAGCCTCGAGATGCCGTTCTGGGTTGGATTGATATGGACAGCGTCGTTTGAGAAGTGCTGGCTCTGGAAGAATAAAGTTGTACCTGTGCTACACACGCTATTCTTTGGCATCTACTAGTATTCAAACAACGTGTTGTGAATCGCGGGGTATTTGACAAGCGGAACATGGCCATGGCCGTGAATAAGCGTTGCTGATGAAATTCGCCAACTTGCCTCGGTGAGGGGCTAACGGTTGGGCTAAATTTTAGAAAGTTGACCTGTATTACTAGCTATCAATTTTAAGCTTGGCAATTCTATTTTATCTTCTCAAAATCGATACTGAGGAAACGTTGACACATGTGAAGTTGTCAAGAGAATGCATGCGCATGTAAGTAAAAGTCGAATTAGACTATTGTATGTATTCCGGATATCATTAAATTCTGGATCTCCAACCATCCAATTTCAGTATTTCAAACACATTGACAGTGTACCTGCTGCTAGAAATGAAACTACACTATCAAACTATCGAACAATCCTATTGCCCATTCACACGACTTGGAACAATGTATACCATCCAACGATCGTGATCCAAGCCGCATCCATTGTCAAACGCTTCCAATGGCACCTCTCATATCCATGTTGTAGCGCCTGACTATCTCAACCGTGTTCTCTAAAGTGACGAGGCCAAATCGTTCATGCAATCTGCTTCAGTTCCTCTGTCCGTGACCTGTTCCATGCCATGACTTGCTCATCTCTCATATTTAGGAGCCGTGTACGTCTTGACCCGGCCACTTTCTTACTTCCAATGTCGCCTACAGCATATCTGGGCTATGCCCAACGTACGTCTACGCGTCGGCCGTTACTTCCAACACTGTTTCTTGAGCAGCCATATTCGGTCTACCTTTATTCAAGAGCGACATTTTTGGAACGAAATTCACCCCTCCCTGCAAAGACGATAATTCCTTTAGACTTATCGCGTGCTGTAAAAGAGCTTCTTTACTCGTCTTAAATTCGAAGTTTGTGAGGAAGCAAAAATTGATTTCCAATCTCGAAAGCTCTTGTTCACTAACTCCTCCGACTTTTGAGAAGCGTGCATGAGCATAGCTTTGGTCTTCGAGTGCTTTCATAGCCACGCGTAACCCAGCTAATATGAGTCGATGCGAGTTTCGCCTTGTTACAGGTATGACTCGTTCATCGACTGCCACCCTGTGTATGTAGGAACTTGTTGCAAGATAGACAGCTGTTGACATTGGACAAAATCTGTGTATTCGCATCAGATAGTCTTCCAAAGAAATCGGAGGAGGTTTCTTCGAATAGAACTTTCGTGTGATAGCACTGTGTTGAACATTCAAAGGCTCAGCATTCTCCCCCACGATGATATATGGTTCTGCAGGCACAATGTGCTTGATTTCCAGAGGTTTCGGACGGAGGTTTACTCCATCTATAGCATCTGATCCTGCTCGTTGTCGAAAATCTGCTAGGTTTGTCCATGATCCAGACCGTCGTATATTTTCCTTCTCTGCCTGCATTCCCCTCATATTGGGCATGGTCGTTTCGGTCGATTCTGGCGTGGGAGGAATATCTCCTGTAAATTGAACTAGAGCTTCGATACCAGCACATAACAATTTAAGTGCCGT